>NC_138210.1:59442745-60090959 GCF_964194415.1 Vipera berus | reverse complement strand
TGGAATATCCTTAGTAGGGGGAAAGTATAAGGAATCTTGTTTCTTTTGCAGATGTATATCTTTATCTATCTGTCTATATATCATCTACAGTATGCCTATCTATCTCTTGAGGTCTCTATCTATTTCCTGGAGCAATAGGGAGAATTTTTTTTATTATTTTAATTCCATTTATATCCCGCCCTTCTCCGAAGACTCAGGGCGGCTTACAAGCTTAGCAGTAGCCTTCATTCTATGTATATGCCTGCTTATTAGGGCTTTCACACACCCCCCCAGCGGCATTATTACAAAGTCAGCTTAATTGCCCCCAACAATCTGGGTCCTCATTTTACCTACCTCGGAAGGATGGAAGGCTAAGTCAACCTTGAGCCTGGTGGGATGCGAACCTGCACCAATTGCAGGCAGCTGGTGTTACTTAAGGAGGCATTAGCCCACTGCTCCACCAAGGCTCACCATAAATGGTGGAACAATACTGTACTAGACAGAATTTATGTGTAATGTAGCAATGCAACTTAAATGATTTTAAGACCACATTCAAAAGAAGATATGACTGTCATGAATTTTTTTTCCTTGTTATTTTGTTCATTTCTAATTTATCAGTTAACCTATGGGTATCCATGTTATTTTGGTTCAAGTGCATTGTCTATTCTATTGAGGGTGGACAATGCCATATCATAATGGGACCAACATTACAAGTTTTCCTGATAGTGTGCAATTAATAATTTAAGAGATGAAATCTCAGCAATTGTTAACTCTAACTCTGGCCATTTATCCATTTATTTTGTTTCAAAAAGAAGAAAATGCCAAATTTTAGACGTTTACCTATCATGGAGAACTATGGGTTGACAACTTTTATAAGTTCTGTTTTTTCTGTCATTATTCTAAGCAGATAAATGTCATGTGGAAAAACAAAAACAAAGAAAATTCCTTACACATTGTTCCGGATCAAATGGGGAGAAGGTGGTGCACTGAAATTTGTTCTGTAGCGTTCAAGGAAGCTCAGAGGAAGTACTTCTCCAATGATAAATTCTCCCTGCTCAAAATTCTCCTGAGTTTTCAGGAAGAAGTTACTTACTCTGCATTTCTTTGAGGTACTCTGTGTATTAGGAGGAGCAGAAAGTTTCTTATTGACACTGTGAGGCAGAAGTGCAAGCAGCAGCATCAATAACAATACCATTTTGTGGCCAAATCCATCATTCCAAGCACATATTCCACTCTCCTTTTTAACTCCCTTCACTTTGTGTCTATCCATTTATTCCAACCTGCTCAAGTTTTGTAAGTTTACATCAAAATTGGAGATTAGCAGTTAGTCAAATTATGTAATTGTTAAAGCAAACCTCCCATAACCTTGGACCATGGTGGACTTTTTGCAACACATCTGAGCATTAAAGAAGAGTTTTATAATCAGTGTCTGAAATAGTTCTTCTTCCTTCTGGGCTTTAGAAATTCCTTTGGGTATTGTGGGCAGGAAAATTACATGCTGATACTTGAAGAGAAAAGTATTAACCACCATTACTGATACTGCTGGGGTGGGGGTCAAACACAGGAAAACATTTGTGGATGAGACACATGTTGAAAGTCGTCTTATTGTAAACTTCTTCTCATCTTCAAATCAGGAAAAAAGTCTAATTATTAGAGTTAGAGAATTCTTCATATGCATGCAGCAAGTCTACATAATGCTGAAGAAGTTACATAGGCTTGGAATGCCTAAACATGATAAGATAATTGCTCAAAAACTGCATAAGGGAGTTATTAGGAAGAAGAGTAAGAAGATAACAGTAACACTGTCATAAGATATACTATAATGATATTATTAGTTAAATAATAGTATTATTAGATCAATAATGTTGTTATTAAATGAATTTAGTAAAAATCAAATAGAAGAACTTTCTAATGATTTTATTACATTTTACAAAGAAGGAACAATGTAAACTAACAATTAACAATCAAGAGGAAAGAAAAAGAGTAAAAGGAGAATAAAGGTAGAAGTGCAAAAAGGTATTAAGAAAAGAAAGGAAAACAGAAATATATACAAAGAGTGACTTCTTTCAAGGATATAAGGATCACTTACATTTGACTCATAGTTTAACACTGTAACCCTAACCCTAACCCCCCCAAAAAAGAGTAGGGGAAAGAGATGTTTTTCTTTTTTCCTTTTAAATTTTTAATAGTCATTAAATCCAAAAGCCCATATGATTTTTCCCCATCTCCTGCAAAAAGTCCACAAAAGGCTTCCAATTATAGATGATTTTCTTCAGTGATTTTTCTCTCACAATGGCCATTAACTTAGCCAGTACTGTCAACTCTGTCACCTTAACCATTCCTCTATTGTAGGTATGATAAAATCTTTCCAATGCTGAGCATATAAAGTTGTTCTGCTGTTATATATAATATGTTATTTTTTTCCCACTGTCCATAAACCCTAACAAAAGGTTTCTCATCTGAATTGTACATTGATTTTCAAAACTTGTTTGAATTACATTACTAATTTCCATCCAATATTGTTTACCATTTTTGCAAGTCCACCAAAAGTGATAAAAGGTTCCTATTTGAATTTTACATTTCCAGCAACTATTTGGAGATCCTTTATATATTTTAGCCAATTTACCACATTTTTGATAACCAATCTCCTCCACCTCCTCCTCCTCCTCCCTCCTCCGTTGCTTCTGCTTCTTGGAAAAAACAGTCCAATTGCCTTTTGAAAAAACACCTTTGAGATAATTATGACCTCAATGACTGAGAATCTCCATAGACATTCCCCTATTGAAAGGAACCACAAAACCAGCTCAGATCAGATCCAGCTCAGATCTGAGGCTGGGATGTTATATGTTTTAAAGCCAGTTTTAAGCCTTCCCATTTGTTTAGCAATATTATTTTCTGAATCATAGAAAGAACAATTACAACAATGAAATTGCTTTATTTCTTTATTTCTTTAACTTGGATTATAATTCTTGTGAAACAATGACATGAGTCACTTAAGAGAAAAATTGAGAAATTTTAATATCTTTTCTTTGTGGAACATTTTGAGGTTGTTAGTGATTTTGGATGAACATAGTTAATATACGCATTAATACAATTACCTTTCAGATAATCTATTTCAGCTTGGAAAGATCAGGGGAATACCTTGTTGAAGTTCTAATCCTTGTTCCCTCTCCATAGTTAGTTGTTCTGTACCAGCCTGCTACCGGCCCTGCAGAAAAGGCAGGGACAACCCCTTTACAAACGGCAAGAGGCTGGAATTACGCCTGCCAAATTTATAGCTACAAAAACAAACAAGACACGAACCAAGAAACAGGAGCTTTAAGAAACACGAACTATCCAAGCAGTTGCCTTCAGCAAACCAGCCCTCCCCACACATTCCCCTTATATAGAGTTCAGGGCGTGGCTTCTCTCTGCCTCCTTCCGAGGAGCCCCATTGCCTTCCTCTGTTTACTCCTAATTGACTGCCTCCTGCGTCGGGCGTCCTTGAACAGGGCCAGCTGTGGGTCATTTTCATCCACGCTGTCAGGCTCACACAGCTGGGTCTCCGTGGTGACCAAGTGGGAGGGGCCTGGCTGAGGGCTCTCATCAGCAAGATCTTCAACCCCCTCAGCAAGGTCTTCAACACCCCCCTCCTCCTCTTCTGAGTCATCCTACCCAACTGCCGAACCCACAGGCTGACCCTGAATCACAACAGTTAGTGTTGCCTGAGAACTGTTATCATAAATAAAATTGTGCACTGCATTGAAATCACATAAAATAACCAATCACAAAACAAACTATAAAGCGATATTATACAGATACATTGTCTAGCTTTTTTATATTTTATGGATCACATCTATTATCTTACACCTGAGGAAGGTTCAAGACTTGGTTAGAAGTCAGCCACTTTAACCGAGAAAACTTTATTATACAAACCAGAAAACAATTTTTCATGGAATACTGAATAAAGATATTATTTTGTTGTCTTTCACTTTTGAATGCATCTCAGTCTTTTCATTTGGCAAATTAATCTGACCCAACAAGCAAACAAACATCAAGCTGGATGAGAAATCTTGAATCTTCCCATTTCTTTTATTAAATGTTCTTATAATCAATTTCTACAGACCACATTTTTCCTTGTTAGATGGTCCTTCTTATTCATTTCAGGCCTCAGGACAATTATGTAACACTTGGGGAGGAAAATGCAACCAAGTAATCCAGCACTGGAACTCAATAAAGCAAAGATTTCCACAGCCACCATATATTTTCCTTTCGAGCTTAAATATGTTGGAACAAAAGATATCCAAACATTGCAAAATACTAACATGCTGAAAGTGATGAATTTGGCTTCATTGAAACTATTGGGCAACTTCCTGGCCAGGAAAGCCATAATAAAGCTGACAATAGCCAGAAACCCTAGATAGCTCAGAATACAATAAAACATAACAACTGAACCTTTGTTACACTCAAGTATAATTTCTTCAGTCAAGGAGATCATGTCTATATCTGGGTAAGGGCAAGCTACACAAAGTCAGGAAATACAAATTCCTACCTGAATTAGGGAGCTGAAAAGGACAATGTAATTTGACAATTTTTTCCCTACCCATTTCTTTATTGTTGATCCTGGCTTAGTGGCCATAAAAGCCAGAACTACAGTGATGGTTTTTGCCAATACACCAGAGACAGCTACTGAGAAAATGATAGCAAAAGCTATTTGTTGTAAAGGGCAGATCACTTTCCCAGGATGGCCAATAAATAGCAATGAGGAGAGGAAGCAAAGCAGAAGGGAAATTAGGAGAAGATAAGAGAGATCCCGATTGTTGGCTTTGACAATGGGAGTATTCCTGTGCTTAATAAAGATTCCAAGCACTGCAGTTGTGAGCAGAGCAAAAGAACAAGCTAAAAGGGCTAAACTGATACCCAAAACTTCATTGTAAGACAGAAAGTTTAAAATCTTTGGCAGGCATTTATCTTGAGTTCTGTTAGGGTACTGATCTTCTGGACACTTGAAACAGTCATCCATATCTGAAGAATAAAACAGATTACATTCCAAAATCTGTTAGTTATTTCATTTACACAGATCTTCCTATAGTCAAGATTACAAGTCATTCAACTGAGCATAATATAATCCACACTTATCACACTAGGATATTCACCCTTTTCTCAGCGTGGTCTAATTTTTTTTTATAAAACTGAGATGTTCAAAACTGTACAAAAACAGTTAGTTTTTGTATATCCCACCAATTTCTTCATTTCTTCCAGTATGGAATTTCCTAGAGATCCTCCCCCACCATGTTCCCCCTTAAATCCTTTGAATTACATGTCTTTCATGAATCAATAGGAAGTTCTTCTTACCATAATCTTTTGAGTCAGATTTGACTCCTGGTGACCCCAGGAATAATTTCATGCAGTTTTCTTGGTAACATTTTCCTAGCACACAGAGAATGACTGATCCAACCATCAGAGTTTCATGCCTAAAGTGGGAACGGAGCTCACAGTCTTTCAGGTTCTTTCGGGTTCTAATCCAGCACCCTAAACCATTATGGTGTTATGTACTGGAATGCAGTGAGGCAAGCCATGGACCCTCGCCGATTGTGGGGAAGCTAAGTAGGCATTTCCTGCCAAGCCGAGGCTAGCCCTCAGGGGCTAGCTTAACGGTCAGTCCCAATTTATTTATTTATTTATTTATTTATTTATTTATTTATTAAACTTATATACCACCCTTCTCCCGTAGGACCCAGGGCGGTTCACAAGGCAATTAAAACAACATTACAATACAAAAATTAATAACAATTAAAATAGATTAAATTTTCCTTAATTAAAATCTAAAAATTCCTTAATTAAAATCTAAAATTGAAGGAACACCAGAGGGCTTATATGTAAAAGTACTGGCTATTACCTGTAGCTGGCAGTTTTGTTTTCAGGAGACAAAGGGATGTTTTGATGCTGTGTCACTCCTTGCCTATTGACTTAACCCAGTACATAAGAAATACCAAACTGTCTCTTAATAAAAGGGAAAGGAAGACTTCTTACCATTCTGATTTGAGATCTTTCCAGCTGGACATGGAATACAGTCATAGCAACAAAATGGCTTCCCTTCTTGCTTTTTCCTGCTATAACCTGGATGACAGTTTTCATTGCACACAGCAGATGGTGGCACCTATGTATACATAGAAAACTGTAGAAGTTTACTAATTCTTGAAACAGTATTTGGTCCTTATGTCATGTGGGAATGCTCTTATTTTAGCATGCTCTGGCATGCTATGTGATTTATTTGTTTGACCCTTCCTTCTTTCTCTCACCTACCTTAAGCTCTTCTAAATAGCAAGCGCTACTTAATACTTGGAAAAAAATTAGATCTCACAATTACACTAAAGTACCGGTCTGGCTATCCACCCTCGAAGCGATTGTTTACCCAAATCTATTTGATTTGGGTAACATAATTTCATACAAGGATATTTTGAATGAGGAGGGGGAATTGAAACTTAGGAATGAACTAGAATTACAAGGTATAAAACTCGATTGGTGGGCCTACTTACAAATCCAATCGAGATTTAGGAAGGATAAAAATGAATGGGGGATATATACCTCTGAAACAGCATTGGACAAAATATTATTGGGACCGGACTCTAAACAAATAAGGAATTTTTATAAATTACTTTTGGGATATAAGCTGTTTGAAGAGCAAGTGAAAGACCCCATGTTGACCTGGGATAACAATTTAGGACATAACATCGACCTAGATACTTGGCAAACAATTTGGGATAGAAATAAAAGGATAACACTGGCCTCATCGTATAAAGAAAATTTATTTAAAATGTTTTACCGATGGCATCTTCCCCCAGCCCGCTTAGCAAAAATGTACACAACAGCATCTCCCAAATGTTGGAAGTGTTCTGAAGAGATAGGCACATACTTCCACACGTGGTGGTCTTGCAGTAAAACACAAAAATTTTGGAGAATGATTTGGATTTGGCTGAAAGAAATATTGAAACAAGATCTGGAGTTTAGTCCAGAACTTTTCTTGTTGGGAATCACGAAAGAGAAATATCCTAAAGATGTGCTATACTTAACGATCCATATTATCACAGCAGCTAGAATATCATTTGCGCAAAAATGGAAAAAGAATGAGATCCCAGGACAAAAAGAGGTTATTAGGAAAATTTGGGATTGCGCTGAAATGGACAAATTAACTTTGGAATTAAAGAATAAAGATCAATCAGACTATTATAGAATTTGGAACAAATTGTATCTTTGGATGGATAAAAAGAAAGGTCTCTATTAGGTTTTACAGACTAGCTCACTGTTTTAAATATTGTGGTATTTCACCGATTTGTAATCTAAGTGTATTTAAGTGTATTTTTGATGTACATATATACATGTATATATATATATTTAAACATTGTAGACAAAAAGGTTTGTCAGCTCGCTGGTACTGTGTCCAATGTTTTTAAATAATAAATTTAATAAAATTTTAAAATTAAAAAAAATAAAAAAATATATATTTCTGGTACACTGGTATCCAAAGCGTCAATTCAATCTTTCAGATACAGTATTCCTTCCACTTCATTCTTGAACCTGCCCCTGCAAATCTCTCTTTCCATAACCAGGATTTCCTATTCCTAATAGCTGCTGTGACAGCTGATAGAAAAGCAGGTACAGTGAATGATTATAAAATTTGGAGTCGTGTTTTATGATTTGGTGGGAAAAATACAACCACACTATGGTTCCTGAAATGCTTTCCCAGGTCTCTTAATATTTTTGTCTTAATGGAATCATATTCTCATTCTCTTGCCTGAACAATTTATAATTTTGTGTAAAAATAAATTCAGTAGGTGAATATGAAGTATAAGGACTGAAGGACTGAATGAATTTGAGTGGTACTGTTCTTGAATGCAAATGTTTATTGATGGATGTTGAAATTCACTCTGATGCTAATAAGTACAAAGTTTCCCCCCACTATATTAAAAATAACCTCCAAATCTATAAGTGATTGTATTTCTCTCTCTCTCTCTCTCTCTCCTCTCCTCTCCTCTCCTCTCCTCTCCTCTCCTCTCCTCTCCTCTCCTCTCCTCTCCTCTCTTTCTCCTCTCTTTCTCTATCTAGAGAGCCATGATGGCACAGTGGTTAGAATGCAGTTCTGCAGGCTAATTTTGTTGACTGCCAGCAATTCGATTCTCACTAGCTCAGGGTTGACTAGGCCTTCCATCCATCTGAGGTTGGTAAAATGAGGACCCAGATTGTTGGGGGCAATATGCTAATTCTGTAAACTGCTTAGAGAGGGCTGTAAAACATTGTGAAGTGGTATCTCTCTCTCTCTCTCTCTCTCTCTCTCTCTCTCTCTCTCTCTCTCTCACACACACACACACACACACACACACACACACACATTATCTATCTATCTATCTATCTATCTATCTATCTATCTATCTATCTATCTATCTATCTATCTATCTATCTATCTATCTATCCTCTATTTAATTTCTATGCTGCCCATCTCTAAATGACACTGGGTAGCATAGAAATTTATTTATTTTATTGATGCACAGTTGCTGCTGCGTATTCCTCTTGTTTCTTGGAACCCACTTCCCCATCAGTGTACACCATACCTGCATATACTTGCTTCCTAATCTGAAAAAGAAGCAAAGGGTTTTCTTATAACCAGAATAAGCAATTGTTAAGGTCTGCATAACCCTCTAGCACTCAGAGTCTCAGATGCTGAAATTTGCTGCAACACCCCCAAGTTTGATAGTATCCCCTTCCCAATATTAATAGTGAGAATGAGAGAATGAAGTCTTTCAGAACCCTGTGGAAACCTGCAGAGCAGAGGAGAGTTCTGTTATAATAAAATATGAGACACACATGTATCCTGAGTATGTGAAACCCTGTGAGAACTTCACTGAAATTTTATTTGCCTTTGAAAAATACTTCGAAAGCTGTTTATTGTCAATCAAACTTTAGAATAACATAATTTATAAAACTGCCACTTCATTAACTATTATTAGTAGCATTCACCCACTCTACTGTATATGATAAAGGATAAATGCCAAGCATCAATTTTGCAATATCTTCCCCATTTGAATTTATATCTTAGAACATAATTTGGTCTAACCTTGTTAAACTCTTTGTGCCATACGATAAGATCTTCATTAATGATGAATGGTTTGCTGGATGAAGCCTCTGGATCAATCCTTCCAACCTTGATATTTAAAAAGGATTTGTTTGGAAAACCAATCAAATTTGTTATGTCATAACCGGATCTTAATTCACCATTTTCATTGAAAGACACATGGTCCCCAACACTGTTATTAAATGAAACTCTTCTCAGGAAATGATGTAGCTGATTTGGAAAAAAATAAAATATTCAGAATTTGGTAGACAATTATTTCCTTGGTTGCTCTTATGCTTGTCTTATGGAGCTGTCTCTGACTCTGTCTACATCTATATCTCTATGTGTCACAACATGTGCCTCACTAAAAATTGCTTGCTGATCATCTGCTCCTGTAGAAATGAAGAATCTAAAGCTCTCTAATGGAAGTTGATGGAATTCAGTTTGTAATAATATCAGAAAGCATAACTCATGGTGAGGTCTGATGGGAGTTTTAGTCCTTCTACATAAGAAAGGGAACAGAAGTTCCCCATTTGTATTCTGTATTTTGTATCACATCCTGCAGCATCCATTATTTCATCTATCATTTATTATTCATGCAGGAGAGTTAACTACAGAACAGCATACAAATTGGAAAATAAAGAAACACTCCTTAATAAACAGGGCACTTTGAATGTTTTCTTACCTTCCAAGGTTCTAGATTCAGAAACTCCACTCTTGCTCTATCTATAGTTGGTTTCAGCCTAAGTCTGGATGACTTCAAGTTATGTAAAACATGAGCAATGGCATAGACAGAATTGTAGATGCTGTAACTTTGACCAGTCATACTTATTTGAAAAGAAGACTTTGGTAGGTTTTGTAGACTTCCGTCCCAAACACAGTTTTTTTTGTTTTCCTGGTGCATATTAAAACAGGGTATCAAACACTCCTTCCACCAAATGAACTTGGAAATGCCATCTTCTTTTGGCCAATGTACATTAAGGAGCTCAAGGAAAGGCTGAAACCCTGGTACTTCATTAATTTGAATGGCAAAGGATAAAGCACCGTGGAAAATTTCTATCCCCATCTTTTTGATAAATGTTGGTGATCCAAAGTCCCAATGAGCTGTGATAATCCATACTTTGCCTAAACTTACTTCTCCCAACTGCAACATATTTTTGAAGCTCCACATTGTCTGAGTATCTGAATACATGACAATTACATTGGTTGTAATATTTTCGAGAAAATGGGTCATACTTTGAATGTGTTGTGTCAAATGAACAACATGAACTAAATCAATTAAAGGTTGTATTCTTCCTGTGAAAGCTGCACAGATTCCATTCTGGGAAAACATTGGTAGCATAGTTGCCATAACCTTCTCTCCTTTATCTGACTTTGTTACAATAATTCCAACCCAAGTCCATTGGAAATGGAGGAGCAACTGAACAATTCCATGAAACTGTTGTGCTTCACCAGGAACCATACGATAGAAGTAAGGTATCCTGTTTTCAGCATCCTTCTCTATAGCAAAAAAGCAATAAGCAACCTAAGTTAAAAAGAAGCATTTTTTTTTAAAAAAATGGGTAAACAATTTATCTTATAAATTCTCCTATAGAAATCTACAAATTAAAGTTCATGCAAATTAAAGGTATCATTTAATTAAGTTATATTTTCTGTTTATGCTATGCTACCAACTATGCTACCAATGTTTTATAATTTGTGATGGTTTACTATGTCTTATCTTGACTATTAAATCAAATACAATGATGGCAAAGCATTTTATATTGCTTGGTTTGACTTTTTGCTTCCCATGAAAGTGGAGAACATGTGTGTTTGTGTGTGTGTGTTTGCATGCGCCTTGGTGCACATGTATGTGTCTGCATTATTTTATAACTATGCTTACAATTCTAGTTCTCCACCTTCTGGGGAAGTAAAAAGTGCAACTCTCTCCATTTTCTTTCATTTGTAATTATAAACCATTTTTATAACTAATATTCGGTTTCCTGAGGGCACACAACTGAATGAATATTCATTTGGAAAAAAAATCTGACTTGAATCTTTTGAAGGGTCACTGTTACATGTTTCATGCATTTGAAAAGTACAGAATAAATGTAATATGAGAAACCAAAACAAACCTTGACTTACAGAAGTGTGTATTTATTTAACTGTTCTGTGTATGTATGTATATGTATATTTGTATTTTGTAATATTTGCCATTCATGTATATGAACCTGAAATCTCTTTAGAATTTTCCATTTTTGTACATAAGCCATTAGGAGAGTTTGAATAGGTATAAAGGGAATCTCAGGTAGATAATCAGGTCCTAGCAACTGCTTATAAATCACATTTTCCCACATTCTTTTTCCCCCCTTGGTTTTGTGAGGACTTAGAAAGGGCTAAGAAAGAGTGTACAGTAAACTAGGATATCAACCTTTCTTGTATACATATCCTACCTGTGGAATTTTGTAGTTGATTAAGATGTTGGCCATCAGATGTGAGTTTTCAGAGTCAGATTCTCCAATGACAACTGGTAATATATTCTGTTTCTCACAACTATAATTAGGGATAGTCCTTTCTTGGCTGGATAGAAGCTTCAAGGTGTTCAGATATATCATCCTTGCATCAATATAACTATTAGAGATGTGGAATCCAAGGCTGATGTTTGGTAAGATTTTTGGATTCCTATTGATCTCCTTTACTGCATATACTAAGGAGAGTATATGTTGATTGTTTATTGGCATTTCACTGGAATGAGAAGTTGTATTCTTTATCAAATGGTGATACTACAAAGAGATAAAAAGGAAGATAAAGAAAACAAGGAGGAGAAATAAAGAGATAAAAATTGCAGGCAAAAATGGGGTAATACATAAATTAGAAAAATGCAGAAAGGAGTAAATGAGAGGGCAAAGACAATTGCAATATCAAGAATATTATCTTAAAGTATATTGACATATGTAACTCAGCCTATATATGTTTCAGTTTGGCACAATTAAGTTACTGTTGTTCTCTCTTCATTGGTAAAGCAAACCTAATGATTAAAGACTACTATAAGAATTATTTTATATCCTAAGAATGCACTGAAATGAACAATGTATGTATTTTAGACAGGACAATTACTATATAATAAAATGGGGGAAATGCGGGCTACCTGAAAATTAAGTTTTCTTTTATATATTATAGACTACTTTGGAATATTTTATTGCAATTAGATAAAACTCAAAAACAGCACATGGATACGTATAAATGAAAATATTTTGAAAATTGTTCTAATTCACTGTGTTACAATTAGAAATGTATTAATTTGATTAATTTGACTATGTTTCTATAATCAGGGGAATCAGAGAGGAAATTTTTGTTGATGTAACTTGAGCTATCTACAAATGATTTTGTTATTTGCTATTGTTTACTTTTAACTACCCAATTACCATATTGCTTCATAAATACCTGGATGTAAAATTAAAAAAATAATAAAACTTGTATTAAATTTTTTTTGATATTCCACAAATTAAATCTTGGAGGTGACAATACTCCTACCAATATGTTCTTTGGTATCCATTAAACTCTCCACCCTATCTAATTTTATTTTAAAATTCTTCTAGTTAAAAGAATATATCTTAATAAAGCAAAAACAAAAAACAAAAAAACCCCGGCTTCAAGATATCTCAAAGGTACTTTTTCAAAAGGCAACTGGATTGTTTTTTCCTTGAGGAAGAAGATAATTAACTAACAATGATTCAATTTCACACTTGAACCCAGAGATATTCTTAGAACATAAAATGGGTGTGATTGTAGTTCAGTTCTGTGTTTGCCTTCAAGTGGTTTGATATTTTATAATTATTTCCAGTCAATGATTTTGTGAGAATGCCCATAAAATGGCTTCTAAGTAATAAATGTGTGTCCTGGTTTTCAATACTGGAGACTTCAGCCTTACAAACTAGGGCATATTTCTCACCCTTAGAACTTATCACTCAACAGACAGACAGACAGATAGATACTTACACTGGTGATTCAAAAAGCCATGGATTTGGATACTGCCTGAAATCTATTGTTTCTGAGAATGGATAGAACTGAGTAGCAACCCCACCAATGATAAAATCACCAATCTGATAATATTCTTGTGGTTTCTTAAAGGGGTTGCTCAGTTTGCATATAATGCCATATACCTTACCTAGAGATAGAAACAACAACCACACTGAAAGCATAAAGAATGTCATGTTCATCCCTATGGCTGATATTGGTCTTTTTCACAAAAATTCTCTTTTTTATTTTAAATGAGATGATAATGTCCATCAAGCTGCCTTTTTCCTTGTTCATTGCCCTCGAGACCATTCATATCTGTTTATAAATATGCTTCATTAGCTTTTAAAATTTTAACTTTTAAAATGTACGTGAGTTTGGGTGAGACTGAGGTTAAATCATAGTGATCTGAGATAATGATATGTTTTATCAGATCTCCAAAGAACATTCATTGGAAAGCATAATGTCATGTAAAATGTTTAAATGTTCAAGATAGTATGCTATTCTGTTACTCTTATACAATAGTAATGTTTATATGTTATAAGAATTGCAACAAGATCACCATGTACAGGGAAATGAACTGTATTTGGTGATCTTGTCAATTATGACCTCAAAAAAGTTCATCTTATTCAGGGTCACATTTAGGAGTAAGTAGGACAGAACAAAGAAATGAATGAAGGTAGAAAAAAATAAACTATTTTTAATATTAATTAAATTTAATTTGGTTAAGTACAGTTAATATATTTCTTACCTATTATATCTTAATTTTCCTAATTCCTTCATATTAAAATTTAAAATTTTTGGAGTTGTTTGGACCACATTCAAGCTATATGGCATATGCATACACAGAAATGATATGTGAGAATGACCTTGGGAGACAAGGGGAAGAGACACTGACTTGACAAACATCATGTAAAAGATATCTCAATTCACAGAAGGAGAAGGGGCATGGGAAGTGTTTCAGAAGGTACCCTCTCTAGTTTTATGGACAGTGAAAGTAAAGGAGGGGAGAAATACTTTCAGTCTTTTGTTAATGTAACCTTACAAAAAAGATAGAGTTAGTACTTATAGATTTGCTTCATGTCTCGAAGGGCTGATACATATAATAATATGTGTATGGTATTTAGGAACTACTAGACAACCAATGCCCCTTCATGGATTACTGCCTTGTCGTGGCGAAAGGGCTTGCATAATTCAGTGAAGCTATGAGCTATGCTGTGCAGGGCCGCCAAAGACAGCCAGTCATAGCAGAGAGTTCTGACAAAATGTGATCCACTGGAGAAGGAAAAGGCAACCCACTCAATATCTTTGACATGAAAACCCCATTGTTGTTGTTAGTTGCGAAGTCGTGTCCGACCCATCGCGACCCTATGGACAATGTTCCTCCAGGCCTTCCTGTCCTCCACCATCCTCCGGAGTCCATTCAAGCTCACACCCACTGCTTCAGTGACTCCATCCAGCCACCTCATTCTCTGTCGTCCCCTTCTTCTATTGCCCTCAATCTTTCCCAGCATTAGGCTCTTCTCCAGTGAGTCCTTCCTTCTCATTAGATGGCCAAAGTATTTGAGTTTTAGCTTCAGGATCTGGCCTTCTAAAGAGCAGTCAGGGTTGATCTCCTCTAGGACTGACCGGTTTGATCGCCTTGCAGTCCAAGGGACTCGCAGGAGTCTTCTCCAGCACCAGAGTTCAAAGGCTTCAATTCTTTGGCGTTCAGCCTTTCTTATGGTCCAGCTTTCACTGCCATACATTGCAACTGGGAAGACCATAGCCTTGACTATACGCAATTTTGTTGACAGGGTGATGTCTCTGCTTTTTAGTGTGCTGTCTAGATTTGCCATGGCTTTCCTCCCCAGGAGCAAGCGTCTTTTAATTTCTTGGCTACAGTCCCCATCTGCAGTGATCTTGGAGCCCAGGAAAATAAAATCTGTCACTACCTCCATTTCTTCCCCATCTATTTGCCAGGAATTGAGAGGGCCAGATGCCATGATCTTGGTTTTCTTAATGTTTAGTTTCAACCCAAGTTTTGCACTCTCCTTCTTCACTCGCAACAAGAGGCTCTTTAGTTCCTCTTCACTTTCTGCCATTAGAGTGGTGTCATCTGCATATCTTAGGTTGTTGATGTTTCTTCCGGCAATCTTAATTCCAACTTTTGATTCATCTAGCCCTGCCTTTCTCATGATGTGCTCTGCATATAAGTTAAATAGGCAAGGCGACAGTATACAGCCTTGCCGGACTCCTTTCCCAATTTTGAACCAATCAGTGGTTCCGTGTCCAGTTCTCACTGTTGCTTCTTGGCCCGCATATAGGTTTCTCAAGAGACAAATAAGATGGTCTGGTATGCCCATCTCTTTAAGGACTTGCCACAGTTTGTTATGATCCACACAATCAAAGGCTTTAGCATAGTCAATGAAGCAGAAGTAGATGTTTTTCTGGAACTTTCTAGCTTTCTCCATGATCCAGCGTATGTTAGCAATTTGATCTCTAGTTCCTCTGCCTCTTCGAAATCCTGCCTGTACTTCTGGTAGTTCTCGATCCACATACTGCTGGAGTCTAGCTTGTAGAATTTTAAGCATAACTTTACTAGCATGAGAAATGAGTGCAATGGTGCGATAGTTTGAACATTCTTTGGCACTGCCTTTCTTTGGAATTGGAATGTAAACTGATCTTTTCCAATCCTGTGGCCACTGTTGAGTTTTCCAAATTTGCTGGCAAATTGAGTGTAGCACTTTTACTGCATTGTCTTTTAAGATTTTGAATAGCTCAGCTGGAATACTGTCACCTCCACTAGCTTTGTTGTTGCTCAGCTTTTCTAAGGCCCACTTCACTTCACATTCTAAGATGTCTGGCTCGAGGTCAGTGACCACGTCATTGTGATTGTCAGGGACGTTAAGCTCATTCCTGTATAGTTCTTCTGTGTAATTTTGCCACCTCTTCTTAATCTCTTCTGCCTCTGTTAGGTCCCTGCCATTTTGGTCCTTTATCATGCCCATTTTTGCATGAAACGTTCCTTTCATCTCTCCAATTTTCTTGAAAAGATCTCTGGTCCTCCCTATTCTATTGTTTTCTTCTATTTCTTTGCATTGTTCATTTAAGAAGGCATTCTTATCTCTTCTAGCTATTCTTTGGAATTCTGCATTTAATTGGGCATATCTTTCTTTTTCTCCCTTGCCTTTCACTTCCCTCCTTTCCTCAGCTATTTGCAAAGCTTCCTCAGACAGCCATTTTGCTTTCTTGCATTTCTTTTTCTTTGGGATGGTTTTGGTTGCTACCTGTTGTACAATGTTGCAAACCTCTGTCCATAGTTCTTCAGGCACTCTGTCTATCAGATCTAATTCCTTAAATCTATTTGTCACCTCTACTGTATATTGAACAGGGATATGATTTAATTCATACCTGACTGGCCTAGCACTTTTCCCTACTTTCTTTAATTTAAGCCTAAACTTTGCAACAAGAAGCTCATGGTCTGAGCCACAGTCAGCTCCTGGTCTTGTTTTTACTGACTGTATAGAGCTTCTCCATCTTTGGCTGTAGAGCATATAGTCAATCTGATTTCTGTGTTGACCGTCTGGTGATGTCCATGTGTAAAGCCGTCTCTTGGGTTGTTGGAAAAGAGTGTTTGCTATGACCATCGTATTCTCTTGACAAAATTCTATCAGCCTGTGCCCTGCTTCATTTTGTACTCCAAGGCCAAACTTGCCTGTTATTCCAGTTATCTTTTGGCTTCCTACTTTAGCATTCCAATCCCCCATGACGATAAGGATATCATTTTTGGGTGTTAGTTCTATAAGGTGCTGTAGGGCTTCATAGAACCGGTCAATTTCATCCTCTTCAGCACCGGTGGTTGGGGCATAGACTTGGACTACTGTGATATTGAATGGTTTGCCTTGGATTCGAACTGAGATCATTCTGTCATTTTGAGGATTGTATCCCAGTATTGCTTTTCCTATTTTTTTATTGACTATGAAGGCTACTCCATTTCTTCTGAGGGATTCTTGCCCGCAGTAGTATACCTGATGGTCATATGAATTAAATTCACCCATTCCTGTCCATTTTAGTTCGCTGATACCTAAGATGTCGATGTTTAGTCTTGTCATCTCTTGTTTGACCACGTCCAGCTTTCCTTGATTCATGGATCTTACATTCCAGGTTCCTATGGAGAAAAAATCTTTACAGCATCGGACTTTCCTTTCACCACCAGACATATCCACAGCTGAGCGTCCTTTCGGCTTTGGCCCAGTCGCTTCATTCTTTCTGGCGCTACTAGTACTAGCCCTCTGCTCTTCCCCAGTAGCATATTGGACGCCTTCCGACCTGAGGGGCTCATCTTCCAGCGTCATATCGTTTTGCCTTTTGGTACTGTCCATAGGGTTTTCATGGCAAAGATACTGGAGTGGTTTGCCATTTCCTTCTCCAGTGGATCACGTTTTGTCAGAACTCTCTGCTATGACCTTTCCGTCTTGGGTGGCCCTGCACGGCATAGCTCATAGCTTCATTGAATTACGCAAGCCCCTTCGCCACGACAAGGCAGTAATCCATGAAGGGGGAAAACCCCATGGACAGTACCAAAATGCAAAAAGATATGACACTGGAAGGTGAGCCCCTCAGGTCGGAAGGCATCCAATATGCTACTGGGGAAGAGCAGAGGGCTAGTACTAGTAGCTCCAGCAAGAATGAAGCTACTGGGCCAAAGCTGAAAGGACACTCAGCTGTGGATGTATCTGGTGGTGAAAGGAAAGTCTGATGCTGTAAAGATTTTTTCTCCACAGGAACCTGGAATGAATCAAGGAAATCTGGACATGGTCAAACAAGAGATGACAAGACTGAACATGGTCTTCCCAGTTGCAATGTATGGCAGTGAAAGTTGGACCATAAAAAAGGCTGAGCGCCAAAGAATTGAGGCCTTTGAACTGTGGTGCTGGAGAAGACTCCTCTGAGTCCCTTGGACTGCAAGAAGATCAAACCGGTCAGTCGTAAAGGAGATCAACCCTGACTGCTCTTTAGAAGGCCAGATTCTGAAGTTGAAACTCAAATACTTTGGCCACCTAATAAGAAGGAAGGACTCATTGGAGAAGAGCCTAATGCTGGGAAAAGTTGAGGGCAACAGAAGAATGGGACGACAGAGAATGAGGTGGCTGGATGGAGTCACTGAAGCAGTAGGCATGAGCTTAAATGAACTCCAGAAGATAGTAGAGGACAGGAAGGCCTGGAGGAACATTGTCCATGGGGTTGCGATGGGTCAGACATGACTTCGCAGCTAACAACAAGAGACAACCAATGATCCTACAGGAATGTTGCATTTTATTAACTTGCAAAATATTTATTTTTAATTTAAAGATGAAATATACTTAATATTCTGTCTTAATTTTTCTGATTATGTGCTGTACATTTTCTTTCAGTTTGCTTATTGAACATTTACACTAATACAGTGATGGTGAACCTTTTAGAGACTGAGTGCCCAAACTGCAACCCAAACCCACTTATTAATTGTCAGGTGGGCATGGCCCACTGGGTGGGTGTGGCCTACTGGGTGGGCATGGCTGGCATGGGCGTGGCCAACTGGGTGGGCATGGGCAGCTCGATGTCACTTGTGTCAGAGGCACTTGTGCAGGACTGGGCAGGACTGAGGCAGATCTGAGAATTTCCGGCAGAGGGGGAATGGGGGAAGAAATGATATTAAAGGGGGTGGGAGAAAAGATATTAAAGGGGGTGGGGGAAGAGATGATATTAAAGGGGGTGGGGGAAGATGATATTAAAGGGGGTGGGGGAGAGATATTAAAGGTGGTAAGGGAAGAGATCATATTAAAGGGGTTGAGGGAAGAGATGATATTAAAGGAGTTGGGGAAGATATATTAAAGGTGGTAGGGGAAGAGATGATATTAAAGGGGTTGGGGAAGAAATGATATTAAAGAGGGTGAGGGAAGAGATATTAAAGTGGGTGGGGAACAGATGATATTAAAGGGGGTGGGGGAAGAGATGATATTAAAGGGGGTGGGGAAGAGATATTAAAGGGGTGGAGGAAGAGATGATATTAAAGGGGAGTGAGGACTACCTGTACTTTACCTTTAAAACTACCTTTTAATTTCAACTCATGCCAGTTCCTCTTAACTTCCCATTCAATTCAAAGAGTACTATGATTTTAGGGACGGGAGGTGGCAAGAATAGACTGTCTCACCTGCAGGGACATCACCTCCCCTATGCCAGGGCTTTTCAACCTTTTCACCCATTGTATCACTTTTAGGATAAGGCAATGTTTGAGTACCACCAGTCACCCAACAAGGTGTCAAAAACTTGACCCCCCAAAAAGAGAGGAAAAAATGATAAAGTACAGGTAGTCCTCGACTTACAACAATTTACTTAGTCACCAAAGTTACGACGGCACTGAAAAAAGTGACTTATGATCCTTTTTCACACTTATGACTGTTGCAGCATCCCCAGGGTCATGTGATTTACATTCGGAGGCAACTGATTCATACTTATGACTGACACAGGGTTATGTGATCACTTTTTGCAACTTTTGACAAGCGAAGTCAATGGGTGGTGGGGAGCTCATCACTCAAGGTTGCAGGGTGCCTGTGTGTATGTGGGAATCCATGGGTCTCTGTGGAGGGGGGTGGGACTGGGGTGGGTGCCCTCCTTCCTCCCTCTCTCCCATTGTCCCTTCCTTCCTTCCTTCCTTCCTTCCTTCCTTCCTTCCTTCCTTCCTTCCTTCCTTCCTTCCTTCCTTCCTTCCTTCCTTCCTTCCTTCCTTTTTTCCTTCCTTTCTTTCCTCCTTCTTTTTCTCTTCCTCCTTCCCTCCCTTTCTTCCATTGTCCAGAGCTATGCCGCCCAGACCCCAGCCTGTAAAAAGATCACGGACTCTGCCTCCAGCTGCAGCTTCTCCTCCAATTGGTCCCACTTTCCCTGCACTGACCAAATGGGAGATTTGCTCCAGGTTTTCGAGGCAGCCCGCCCACCCGGTTCCCAAGTCAGATGCATCCTTAGAGCTAAGGGGCTGCTCTGGCTGCTGCGTTTCCCACCTGCCTTTCAAGTCGGAATAGACTGCAGCTGCTATTCAAATTTGGAAGGAAAGAAGCTGGAGATGCTTCTGGGAGATGCTGGAGAGGCGGCCAAGCCAACTCAAGGTCCCTCTTGCTGGGCACAGTGCCAGCTGTCTCCCCTGCCCACTCCCTCTGGCCAGGAATCCTCCTGACTGGCTGCTGGGAATATGCATGGCAGAGGTGCTGCTCGCGGCCAGAGGGCAATTGCACACACAAGCAGGACAGCCACATACGGCAGAGGCACATGCGATCACCCTCCGTCCCCGAGCAGCGCCTCTGCCATGCGCATCTGTCCCACTTGCATGTGCATTCGCCCTCTGCGTCGGTGCCACTGCCAGTGCTGGCAATCTGCCCGGCCTCCCTTCCCTTCCCTTCCTTCCTTTCCTCTTTGTCCCTTCCTTCCTTCCTTCCTTCCTTCCTTCCTTCCTTCCTTCCTTCCTTCCTTCCTTCCTTCCTTCCTTCCCATTGTCCTTACCTTTCTTCTTTCCTTCCTTCCTTTCTTCCTTCCCTCCCTCTTTTGTGAGAGGCCAAGCAGGAATGAAGCAGCCCTCGGGTCTGCGCTGCCACAAGTGCTGGTGTCACCTGGGCTCCTGCCCAGCTCACTTGCTTGTGGGGAAGGCCTCTGTTACTGGAAAGAGGCTCAAGAGGAAAAGGGGCAGCTGGAGATGCCCTGAACTATCTCATGCTCATCTGCCCACTTACCGGAGCTGCACGCCAGGATCAAAAGAACAACAACCCATAACCGGAGGCGGAAGCCATGATAAGGCCACTCGGAAGCATTTTCATCTCTCCCACCATAACCGCCCCTCCTGTCTCTCTCTCTCTCACCTGCCCCCATCGCAAAATAACTGTCCCCTCCACAGTGGCCTCCACAGCTTATCGGAGAGCAAGAGCCATGGCGGCACACCCTCCCGCTCAGCAGAAGAGTTTAACAGCATCACCCAATTACAAGCCGCTTCTGGACTTCAGCTCCCAGAATTCCTCAGTCAGACATGCTGGCCTGGGGATTGGTTTGGAGGCACGGAGGGGAGGGGAGCAGCCGAGGGCAAGTACAGGGAGCCGAAGTTGAAGGCTGCTCGCATGTGTTTGTGTGTGTGTGAACAGGGATCAATGCTGCTTTCCAGGTGATTGGTGCTTATTTGGGGCTCAGCAGAAACATCAGGATCAGCCCTGGGCTCCAGCCCTGGCAGCCCCGAAGAAGCGACAATCAGCTGCAAAGCAGTGCTGATCCCAGAGCTTGAGCCCTGGCAGCCCCAGCCCCAGGCCGCCAGTTCCCTCCCAGCCTCCTCACCAGCTGGGGCTGCTGCCGGGAAGCTGTCAACCCACCGGGAGCTCTCTGTGTACTGGAGTCTGTCGGCGGAGGTCGGGGCTGGTCGTATGTGCTGGTCAGCTGGCAACTCCATACGATTGGCCCTGGGGAGGGCGGGGCCATGCTCTGCACCTGTGCTCTTCATGCAGCCTAGGGTTCCTGCAGGCCATCGCCAAGCAGCATTTTTTCTGCAACTAAGTGAGCTGGGAAGGAGCAGAGCGGGGGGGAGGAGTGGAGGGGGGGAGTAAGATGATGACGCGTACCACCAGCCCAGTGCTCGCGTACCACCAGTGGTACGCATACCACCGGTTGAAAAGCCCTGCCCTATGCAGCATTTGTGTGTGCTGGCTCAATCTCTCTGTCTCTCTCTTTCCCTCTCACACAAAAACTCCCCTGCTTTCTCCCCCTTCTTGGCCTTTTCCTCCATGGAGTGGAAGAAGGTTAAAAAAAGAGAAGGGGGGAAGAAAGGGGGAGGCTCCCCTTTTTTGTAACACCTCGGCTTCCTCCTCCTCCTCTTCCTCTCCTGTCTCTCTCTCTCTCTCTCTCTCTCTCTCATTCTCTCTCTCTTTCAAACACACACACACACACACACACACACAAAGAGAGAGAGAGAGAGAGAGAGAGAGAGAGAGAGAGAGAGAGAGAGAGAGAGAGAGAGAGAGAGAGAGAGAGAGAGAGAGAGAGAGAGAGAGAGAGAGAGAGAGAGAGAAACCCTTTCTGCTTTCTCCTCCTTCTCCTCCTTCCTCTCCAGCCCCCACACATTGCTGGCCACCAGCAGTTCCATCCTGCAGCTCTGCATGACTGCTGCATTCCCCTCTCTGGCCCTACAATGTGGCAGAGAGGGCGAATGAGAGCCAGCCAATATTCAGCTTGTGCCACTGCATGTTCCCATTTCTGCGTCTTTCATCCCACAGGCCAGGCGTGCCCTGAGGCACTAGGCCTACAGAACACCAAGGCCCAAGTGAGGAAAGGCGCAGTGCAGCAGAACTAGATGAGGAGAGGCCTGGCGAAGCAGGGAATGGCCGGGCATGATGGGCGAGGCTGGGAGGGGTGAGGTGGGGCAAGGCAAATGAGCTGCAGCTGCTGCAAACCACCAGCCCCTGAGTGCTTGCCATTTCCTGTGCGTGCACTGAGAGGGTGCCCAGCCGGGTTGGGGTGGGCCAGAGCTGGGGCAGCGGGGGCCAGTCTCTTGCCATTTCTGGGACAGCCCCGGAGGCCAAATTTGGGCCCTCCCCAGCCCGGCCCCAGCACCTGCTGCTTTGGTGGCTCTGTAGGCAGAGCTGTCAGAGAACTTTGCAGCTTTGCGTACAGAGCCACCAAAGCTGTAGCTGAAACTGGCCATTTGCCATGATGTGTGAGGTGGCTGTTTACCCCAGGCCAGAGGACAGCAGCCATGCCACACAGAAACTGGCCATTTGCCATGATGCATGAGGTGGCTGTTTGCCTCATGCCAGAGGCAGAGAGCCGTGCCACGCCAAAACTGGCCACTGCTGTTTCCCCACCCACAGCATGGACTGTGCTGCCACCACCGTTCCCCCGCTGCATGGATTGCACTGCTGCCACCATTCCCACCCACCTGCCACGTGGAATGCATTGCTGCTGCTGCTTGGAAAAGGCCTTTTTCAAGCTCCGGAGCTGACATCCATGGCTGTGGGGCAATTTTGTGATGCACCAATGGCCCAATTTGGGCTGCAGAAGCCTGGAAAATGCTTCTGCTGCCTGGATCTATGGCTGCAGAGTGGTTTTGTACCCCACCCATGGCCAATACGGGCAGCAAAAGCTCTTTCTAAGCCTCTGGAGCTTGTATCCATGGCTGTGGGGTGATTTTACGGCACACCAGCGGCCCGATATGAGCTCCGAAGGCCTGGAAAATGCTTTTGCCACTCAGATCTAGGGCTGCAGAGAAATTTTGTGCCTCCCCCCATGGTCGATCCGGGTGGCAGAAGCATTTTCCAGGACTCTGGAGCCCAGATCAGGCCGCTCACGTGCCTCAAAATCACCCCGCGGCCATGAATGTGAGCTCCAGAGGCCTGGAAAAGGCCTCTGCAGCTTGGATCAGCCATGGAGTGGGGGGGTGTGTGCAAATTGCTCTGCAGCCCTAGATCCAGGGGCCAGGTGGCACCTTTCCCAAGCTACAGCGGTGTCAGCGTGATCTACGCGGCAGGTGGGGGGGAATGGCGGCGATCTGCACAGTGGGTAGGGGGAATGGCAGTCACAGTGGCACAATTCACATGGTGGTTGGGGGATTTCATGCCCCATGGGCAATCTGGGTGGCAGAGGCCTTTTCCAGGCCTCTGGAGCCCGGATCGGGCCACTGAGGTGCCGCAAAAATAGCTTTGGAGGCTTACTTGGACTCGTGCTGGCAGCTGCCTCCACCATCTGGCCTGGATCTTCCCAGCTCTTGGAGTTGTTCTGTCAACTTGACATGTTCCCTCAGTGCAGAGAGAAAGAGAGCGAGAGCGCAGGGACACGTGGAGAGGTGGAGGGGAGCAGCCTGGCCCTGCCTTCCTCTGGGGTGATGGTGTGCATGCCCACAGGGACGGCTCTATGTGCCACCTGTGGCACCATGCCATAAGTTCACCACTATGGCACTAGTATATGGTAACAAAAATATTTTACCATTGTTGTACCAGATGGTCCCAAATGTCTATCAATACACTGAGGTTATTCAAGTACTTTAGAATTTTGGATAGATATGGATTGAAGTATTGGCCATGGATGATGATTTGGGGCACATGCATTTGCTGAAAATTGTACCATTGCTCTCCCCAAACAACATTTGTTATGCTTTCATACTTAGAACACCACAGTAGACATATGTGGATGAATACACACACATGACTTCAGTAGAGCTAAGATGTGATTTTTTTTTGTGGATCAAAAAGTTCATGTATGCTTTGTATACAGAGTTTATCCATTCATGCAAAAACTGAGAGTGATAATTTTTCTAGCATCTTTGATTTGGAGAAGAGAACTCCTTAAAAGGGGACATATTTCAACATCAAAGTATGGAAGTGTCCTATTCAGTTTAATGTGAATGATGATCACCTGGATGTAATTTTTTAAAAAAATCATTTATTCAGTTTTAAATATAAAAGGTTATAATATAAAATTACAACAAAAAGGGAAAAGTAGGGAGGGGGTCACAATGAGAAAAGCTTAAAATGGAGACAACTTACCCAAGCCAACATAAAAAAAGTTACCTCCAACTCTTCAATATGGATACAATTATATAATAGAATAATTCCTTGTTTTAGTTTAACTAAAAGTAGATGCAAACCTAAAATATAAAAAGTATACATACCTAAGAATCAAATGATACCAATAAATAGTATCATGGTCTCTGATACTAAATAAATACATATCACGCAATAACAATTCCATAAAGGCACATACTAGTACTAGGTGTTAGAATATGTTGTTGAAAAAATGGTTTGTTTAACAGAGTATTATTAATACACAGTGGAAGTTGTACTGGGACTTTTAGGCAAACAGTAATGCACTAACACGAGTTTTATAACTTATTTTTACTCAGACAACAAAAAGAAACACAGTAAGAAATAGTCCAAGTATCAATCCAATATCATGCACATAAAAGTCAGTCCATAAAAAACATAGTATCAAAATACAAAAGCTGCTTACCAATATCAAAAACAATATACACTGTAGCAAGCAGTTGATTCTTGAGAGAATAAATATCAAGTTAGCAAACAAGAGAACAAGAGGTATCCAAACACTAACATCAAACACATATACAAGAGCAACTATGTGTAACATCTAACTCTCTTTTATGTGGAATAATTACAGCCACACCCTTAGGTCGTTTAACTCCTTAAAGGTGCTTTTACTCCATTATATAATATTGTCACCCAAATCAAGTTTAATCTCTAACAATCTCCCCTTTTGGGTGGCATATTATACATATATTTTTACAATCTCAAATTACACATATCACAAACAGATTTATGCTTTATAGCACCCTGAGCTTTAGTAAACTGGTCAGCAATATTATCTTCAGTTGCACAATATTCCAGTTTAATCAAATTATCTTTAACACATTGTCTGACATTTAGATACCGTAGATCCGTATGTTTTGATCTAGTTTTCACTGCAGCATTAGTTGCTAATTTTATAGCTGCTTGATTGTCTTCATACACTTTTATTGGTTCATTACAATTTAAACCCATATCAAACAATAATTGTTTCCATACCAATAGCTCAGTACATAATAAAGATAAACAAGAAAATTCAGATTCAGTTGTTGATAAGCTTATATGCTTCTGTCTGTTAGACCTCCATCCTACTAAAGCGTTTCCCAATAATACAACCAATCCTGAAGTGGATTTCCTGGTTACAGTATCAGATGCAAAACTAGCATCTGCAAATGCTTTTAGTTCCAATTCCTTTGTTGGCTCTAGATATAGAGAATAATGTATGGTGTGCTTCAAATATCTTAAAACTCTTTTCGCACCTTGCCAACATCTGGTTGTAGGATTCTCACAATATCTAGCTAAATGATTAACTGTAAATGCTATGTCAGGTCTTGACCAGTTACATAAATACATCAAGCTGCCTATTAATGATTGATATATCTTTTTATCAAAGACATTGCTGTTATCTGCTGAACTCTCAAAACCTTGAACCATAGGTGTTTTTACTGGTTTACAGTTTTCCATATTATAACGTTTCAGCAAACCATTAATTTTCTTAGCTTGAGACAGTTTAAATCCTTTACTAGTCCTGACAATATCCAGCCCTAGATAATGACTAATAGCTCCTAGATCTTTTACTCTAAATTTTCTTTTTAACCCTGAAATTATTCTTTCAGTTTCTGTTTCATCTTTTGCTATAATAGCAATATCATCAGTGAATAATAATAGCAATGATAATTCACTATTTTGCTGTTTTATAAATAAACAAGGATCTGCAATACTAGCTTTAAATCCCAAACTATTTAACTCTTTTACTAAACATCTATTCCACTCATAACCTGACTGTTTTAAACCATACAAACTCTTATTCAGTTTCCAACAGTACCCTACTTTACTTTCTATTCCTGATGGAACTTTCATATATATATCATGGTTTAATGTTGCATGCAAATAAGCAGTTTCAATATCTACATGTTTTATACTATAATTCTTATTTGCTGCCCAAACTAAAGCAGCCCTAAGAGTGGAAGCTCTTAACGTTGGGGAAAATACTTCATCATAATCACTATTATTCTGTGCAAATCCTTGAGCAACTAATCTTGCTTTATGTATTACCTCTCCTGTAACACTTTCTTTCAGTTTAAAAACCCATTTACATCCAATTAACTTTTCTGTTTTAGGTATTTTAACCTCTTGATAAACATTAAGATCTTGCAAAGACTTTATTTCTTTATCCATAGCTACTTTCCAATTCTTTCTTTCATTCTCAGGATACATTTTTATTTCTTCAACATTAGAAGGTTCAATGTCTATTTGACAAATTAAACCTGCCTCGAAACGATCAGGCTGTCGTCTTTCCCTGTTAGACCTTCTGAGAATTATTGGACTTATAGGTACATTTACATTATTATCTTCTTCCTCTCCTGTCTCCACTATCAGTGGTTCTTGTTTGATCTCTCTAGCAGGTTCCTCCTCTTCTTTATCACTTTCATTTGAAGAGTTAGTTAAATCTTGTTGAGGAATATATACAATATCTTCTACCCTTTCCCAGCCTGACTGTTCTTGAAAAACAGCGCTAGAACTACAATAAATGTTTTTAGTACCTTTCTCCCAGAACCGATAAGACTTATGGTTTAACTCATAGCCAACAAAAAATAATTGTTTAGCTCTATGTTCTCCTTTATTTCTTATTGAACTTGGAATATGTACCCAAGCAGGTGTCCCAAATGTGTGAATATAACTAAGATTTGGTTTTCTCTTATACCATAAGGTATAAGGAATTTTACCTGTAGCTGAACTAACCACATTGTTTAAAATATGATTAGCACATTTTGCTGCTTCTCCCCATAAGCTATCAGGTAAACCAGAATCTTCAATCATAGATCTAATCATAGCTTGCAATGTTTGGCCCCTCCGTTCAACAAATGCATTATGCTGAGGTCTATAAGGAGCTGTACGTCTATGCTCTATTCCCTCTGAAACTAACAGCTCATTGAACTGTTTATTAACAAACTCAGTTCCATTGTCTGTTATTATGGTTTTTACATTTAACTGAGTTTTCCTTTGTACAAACTTGAGCCAATTAGATATTGTTTGTATAGTTTCAGTTTTTGACGTAAGGAGATAACAGAACCCATATCTGCTATAATGGTCTAGAATATTTAATATGTAGCAAGCACCCCCTAAACTGGGTTTCATAGGACCTATCAAATCCATAAATACCAGTTCTAATGGAGTTGTGGTTTTAAATCCATCTAACCTATTATCTGGTGCTGCCCTGCTCTTTTCTCTACCACATACGTTACACTGTAGATATTTCTTACAAGCCTTTAACTTAAACCCATTAGATAAAGCTACAGTTCTTTTTAGTGTATTAAAATTCACATGACCCAATCTTCTATGTAATAAATGAATACATTCATCATGTGGTTTTTGATTTGTACAAGTAGTAGCCATTATTATAGGATCATTGCTAATTACAAACAAACCGTCTTTCATATTAGCTATTAAGTTCACTTCATTCTTTTGAATAAGACATTCCTCCCCTTGGAAAGTAACTTTAAAACCTGCTTCCAATAATGCCTTAACTGATAATAGATTATAATCACATCTGGGAACATATAGCATTTCCAAATTTTGTTTTAAAAATGAACAGTAAACCTTACCCTCTCCAGAGACCTTGACTCTCCAGCCATTAGCCATAGAAATATATTTTTTACTAGACCTTATATTCTCAAAATCCCTTTTTATTTTTGAAATACAGTGTGTAGCTCCACTATCTACCACCCACCAATTGTGGTTATTAGTAGTTCTATTAGCTACAGCTACATTAATCAGCTTTTTATTCTTTCTATGGCTTTCCTTTCTCTGACAATTACTATTCTGACAAAACTTAGCAATATGTCCCTTTAACCCACAATTAAAGCATTTCCTTAAAATATAAGCAGATTCAGTCTTCTTTATTTCTTGTTGCAATGGCTCTCTCAACTGTTTTCTCTCCATACGACATCTTGATTCTTCCAACAACCTTCCAGTTATTGAAGAAACAGTTAGGTCTTCTTTGGACAAAACCTCCAAGGACGATACAAAGGCATCGTAGCTCTCATCCAATGATGATAAAATGATGTAAACCTGGTGAAGCTCTGAGAAAATAAGTTCTTTTTCTTGCAGTTCCAACAAAGTTGCTTTTATAAAGTTAAGGTGAGCTAACATATCGCCATTCTTTTCCAGTCTAGCTCTAAATAGCTTTCTGGTAAGATTTATATGAGCACCAACACTGTCCCGAACAAAAATCTTTTTCAACTTAGCCCAACATTTAGCAGCAGATTCTTCTCCACGCACATGGACTAGCTGTTGGTCTCCTAATGTTAGCCCAATGATAGATAAAGCCTTATCATTGTCTTTATTGAAGTCTACAATCTTCTTGTTATCTTCTTCATTAGTTGGATCCCAGGCAGTTACATCAGGAGGATTATGGACTATTTTCCAAAGACCTTGATTTTGTAATAGCAAACTACATTGTGTAGACCAGGATACGTAGTTTGACCCATTAAGCCGGGTAATGCAGAATGGATTGAATAGTCCTTGTGCCATTGTCTGAATTTGAAAACTCAGTTAGGAAATATAAATACAATACTGTGCCTGTCCTCAGCACCACACTGGATCTGGGCCCATAACCATTGTTAGAATATGTTGTTGAAAAAATGGTTTGTTTAACAGAGTATTATTAATACACAGTGGAAGTTGTACTGGGACTTTTAGGCAAACAGTAATGCACTAACACGAGTTTTATAACTTATTTTTACTCAGACAACAAAAAGAAACACAGTAAGAAATAGTCCAAGTATCAATCCAATATCATGCACATAAAAGTCAGTCCATAAAAAACATAGTATCAAAATACAAAAGCTGCTTACCAATATCAAAAACAATATACACTGTAGCAAGCAGTTGATTCTTGAGAGAATAAATATCAAGTTAGCAAACAAGAGAACAAGAGGTATCCAAACACTAACATCAAACACATATACAAGAGCAACTATGTGTAACATCTAACTCTCTTTTATGTGGAATAATTACAGCCACACCCTTAGGTCGTTTAACTCCTTAAAGGTGCTTTTACTCCATTATATAATATTGTCACCCAAATCAAGTTTAATCTCTAACACTAGGTACTAATCAAATATCTATAAGAAAGCATCATGTACTTTAAATTTAAGCAAATGCTATAAAATAAATGTTGATCCAGTTTGATCTAGTGGTTCAGGCACCAGGCTAGAAATATCTCTGTAGTCACTTTTAGCACTCTGATGCAGGTAAAACAATAGATGGCCAGCTCTTGAAAGTGGGTCTGGTTAAACATGCTCCCCCGTAACTAACTATAACCCAACATACTGAGTTTTTAACCCTACATGTTGGGGCAGAACTGCATTACAAAAACTCTCACACTCGACTCCTGCAGTTGTACATTCCATCACATTTTGGAAGAAAGACACAAAATATTTGATTTATAAAATTTTGGGTGAAGAATGTATTTCAGCAAGAGCAAAAGAAAGAAAAAGAAAGAAAGAAAGAAAGAAAGAAAGAAGGAAGGAAGGAAGGAAGGAAGGAAGGAAGGAAGGAAGGAAGGAACAAAGGAACGAAGGAAGGAAAGAAGGAAGGGAATTGTTTTGTATATAAATTTCCAAATGAATGTAGAAATTGTATTGACTGATGAACATGGTAGATGAATATTAAAATCACTCAGGGCAAATTACCAAAATATTTATTTGATTTTGATGGGCAACTTAGGGCAATTAATGTAGGCATGAAAATGAATCTAGTATACTAGTTTTACCTAGTATACTTTTCAGTTTTAATCAGTGCTTTTTTTGTAAAAGGAAAAGGTGCCAGAACTCACACATGTCATACAACCCGCCTTGCCTACCCTATAAGGTTCCATCCAAAAAAGGTGCTGGAGCGTACTATGACAAAAAAAGCCCTGGTTTTAATCACTGCTATCAATTTATTGTATAGGAGTGTTGACTTGTAAATTTTTCAGGAAATTTGATTAAAGGCCCATAGGACTTACATGGTATATAAAAAAAATCAAAGCAAACTACACTGTATTTATAATAATTAAATACATACTTCTAGCCCTTTTCTCAAGAGAGATAAGCAAAATATTGAGAATTGGAGAGAACTTAATTGTTTCCCCAACTGTTATCAAAATTACAGGTTCCTTCTTTAGCATTACTGATGATATTAAACTCAATTTTCATAAAGTCAGCCTACCAGAGTGCTTTTGCCTATCTTCAAAATATAATTTGTTGAATAGTGTATAGAGAGCTAGCATTTGAAGCATTTCTATTCTAATCTTAATTTCATATTTCAATTTTTCTCCCATTATACCGATTGCTCAGATCACTTTTATATAAAGGAATTTATCTTTGCCACGCGCAGAGATCATGAAAGAGAAATGAACAAATGGAAACTTTATTGACTTTAAGAAGCGGTTGTCCATGCAGAATTTTATTAATTTAATTTAAAGGCAACGAGGAAATCATCCTACTCTTCCAAGCAAAAAATGAAGATGGCAAAGTAGCTTCTCGGATATAAAACATTTTTTTTTAAAAAAACTGGCATTAGTTCAAAACACATTAAAAAACTGAAAGCAGCACAGAGAAACCAAAATTGAAATCTCTTTGGAGAAAATATTCCAATATTGTGGCAACTGTCTTAGAGGCCATATGTGTAAGGTAATACAAATGATGCCATGGAGTTTAATGCATGTTTTTCTGTACAGGAACAGCCATCTTTCTCTGGATGGAAATTGTCAACAATAGGATGGAGTTGACAGCAATGATGCTTCTTGTGTTCCTGTTCTGTACTTACAAAACATATGCTACCAATTGTAGCATTCTTCATGACCCACTTCCTATACCCCATCAATTTGTTCAGCCAGGAAATGTTATTTTGGGGGCAATTGTCCCTCAAGCCTTCTTCATTCATAACAGCCCTTCCTTCACAGAAGATCCCTCTCAGTCGTTGATCAATGAAGTGATGTAAGGAATTCTATATTTTTTCTCTTCAGACTAGTAAGTGCAAAATAATTCAGGGAAAAAGCAACAGGATTATAAAGTGATAAATTTTTGAAATTTTTTATACCCATAATGTCATTGAGAGTTTTCTATTAATTAGTTTTCTCTTTCTTTGAAATGTAAGAAGTTGGCTACTCGTTAGAAAACTCCATGTACCTTCACACATTGCATTAAATCTATGTACGATTCTACTGATGTTCACTTTATGAATCATAAATGATTTGTAATAGTTAATGATAATTTGTCAGATGGTCAGGCTAATAATAAAGCACTGCTTCTACCTATCTTCAAAATATCATTTCTTGAAGAGTGTATAGAGAAGTGTCATTTGAAGTTTTTCTATTCTAATCCTCAAATAATATTCTGGTATTATTCTGACAGGAATAAGATACAAATAGGCATACTCTCCATATATGCTGATTAGATCTCTTTAGTGAAGGAATTTTATCTTTACCATGTGGAGAGATCATGGAAGGGAAAGTAAAGAGATGGAAGCTTTATTAATTGTAAGAGATGATAACCAACTTTGAATTTTATCTAGTTTAAAGTCAATGAGGAAAATCATCCCACTTTTCTCTTCCAAAAATATCTTTTGTTGAATAGTGTATAGAGTAAATAGTGTATTTCTATTCTAATCCTCATATAATATTCTGGTTTTAGTCTGCTAGGAGTAAAATACAAAAAGGCATACTCTGTGTATTTGCTGATTGGCTCTACTTTTAGGTAAGGCAATTTATATTTACCATGTGGAAAGATCACGGATGGGAAAATAAACACACAGAAGCTCTATTAACTGTTAGATATGGTAACCCATGCAGAATCTTATTTAGTTTAAAGTCAATGAAGAAAATCACCCCACTTTTTAATTCCAAAAGAAAAGAAAGAACAAAAGAAAAAAGAACTGAAGATTACAAAGTAGCTTCTGAAATGCAAAATCATTTTCCCCCAATAGCATTAATTTAAAGGGCATTAAAGAATTGAAAGAAGGTGTAAGTACAAACAGACCACACAGGCATGCACAGAGATTGCATGCACACAGTGGGGAAAAATGGAATCTGTTTGGAGAACATTGTGGAAACTGTTTTAGTGGCCATATATGTAAAGATAATCAAAAATGATGCCATGCAATTTAATTTTGTAGAGATAGGAAAATTTTATGTATAGGAAAATTTATATTTCACTGGATAAGAGTTACCAACAATAGAATGGGGATGTTTGCATGATGCCCCTTGAGTTCCTATTCTGTATTACAAAATACAGGGCATTGATTGTACTATACCTGATGGAAGTAAGTTGATCCTCTTTTCTTTTTGACAGCCCTTTGAATAGATAATATAATAATGTTATCCATTCAATTGTGTTCACTCTTGGTGATTCTATGGGCCAAGTTTCTCCACATACCTAATAGAAAAGGAGATTCCTTTGGAAACAGATTCAAAGAACATTTTCTGTCTATGAGCTATGAACTGTTTCTTTCCAAAGACAAATTATGGCAGGAGATAAAATAAAACACAACTTTCTTTCTCTTTGGGGAGGTACAAATTATTTTGTCACCTCAAGGCAGGAACAAGCGTTGCTTTCTCCCAGTCCCTTCAGACACTCATTTGAAGTGACATTGAGTTTTTTCTTCAACACTTCTAATATGGCATGGGACAATTCACTCCAGCCAACTCACTGCAAACCAATTCGTCATGGCCACCTCACCACGGCCAACTAACTCACTGCGGCCAACTTACCAGTGCGAACTCACTGCACAACAACTCACCATGGCCAACCTGTGGGATAATTCGCTGCAGGACAATTCAACAATTCAATTTAATTATTTAAAACAATTAAAAATATTTTAAATTTGCTATTCACATTTCATTTTGTCTCTCCTTTTGCATCCTTTCTTTAATGATTCTATTCCACCATTTCTTTGATATTATTTGAAGTCTTGTCCCACAGTGAATTGTAATGTGGCAAGTTGACATGGTGAGTCCCCTTGTAATGAGACAAAGCATAGCAACCATTTTGAAGAGATTAGGTTATTTAAGGATTTCAGGATCAATTCTACCTGTTGCTGATTACTTTCAACACCTGTAGTTTGAAATGGCTGCTTATCACTTAACTGTAGGGCTGGTTCTATGAACTATTTTGAACTTTGAGGCATACAGTCTTTTTCATGTATATACTTTTTTATTTGTTTCCAAAGTTCGAATATAAAAAAAGAATACAAAACAAAGCCAGAAACAAAGTAAATGAAGTGTATAGGACAAAATATTAAACATACACATAAAATGCCCCCACCCCCCATTGAGTACTGATAAATATATTTTGGCAAAAATAATTGTTTCCCACTTGGAAAACAAGTCTACAATCTATATTTGCAAATCTATTATCTATAGGTCAAACTATTTGACCTGTCATCAATTTACTATATAAAAAAATAGTTAAAAGATGATCCCAACAACAAAGCTAAATTTCAAAGTCCTTTGTTAACAATGTATTATTGTATTTGATTCACGGAAAATTCACAAGCAGCTTCTAATCTTTCAAAAACCCACTATGATCATAATGTCTAATGATTCACTCCAGGATCAAATAACATCTATGGATTCATAATAATAAAAATAACTCTTTTCAATTTATCGTCTTTACTTTTCTTTAAAATTAGAAGTGGAATCTTTTCAAACAACTGCTCCTTGTTCCCAAAGGATGTGAGTCTCCATTGAAGATATTTCCAGAGTACTTGTTGTTCAGTAAATTTTCCTGAAAATTGGGACACAATGTCTCTTGACAGCTGTTTTTCTGGCTGCATGTAATGGCTCTATTCTGCAGACTCCATCAGCTTTCCTGAGATGGTCCAGTTCATTAATGCCTCTTTCAACCTGCTGTAGCAAGGGTCCACTTTTCAAAGAAAGCTCCTTTTCTTTCAAATCTGTTAACTTCAAATTAATTTCCAGCCCATCCAATTGTATGACTGATTTAACTATTGTTGCCTATATCTGGATTTCTTCTTTGGGATGATGTGAAATCATTAGGAATTCATCAAACATTTTATCTAATGTTGCATTTAAAGCTTGTAAGTAAAAAAGCATTGTTATTTAAAATATATAAAGAATGGTTGCTGGAATTGGATATGTCTAGTATAATGAAGAGAAGGACTAGGGGTGCCATGATAGCAGTGTTCCAATATCTCAGGGATTGCCACATAGAAGAGGGAGTTAAACTATTCTTCAAAACACCTGAGGGCAGGACATGAAGCAACGGATGGAAACTAACCAAAGAGAGAAGCAACCTAGAACTAAGGAGAAATTTCCTGACAGTCAGAACAATTAATCAGTGGAACAACCTGCCTCCAGAAGTTGTGAATGCTCCAACACTGGAAGTCTTTAAGAAGAGATTGGACAGCCATTTGTCTGAAATGGTATAGGGTTTCCTGCCTAAGCAGGGGGTTGAACTAGATGACCTCCAAGGTCCTTTCCATCATCATCATCATCATCATCATTATTATTATTATTATTATTATTATTATTATTATTATTATTATTATTATTATACTTTTATTTATAAAACATGAAACTCAGTCAACTGAACACTCAAATTGACTGGCACTAATGGTTGACACGGGTTGCTGCCAGCATCCTAGGTATCAACCAGCTATCTCCTTAAAATGTAAGGTGTTCTGAGTAGCGCAGTTTTTTGTAACTTTGCTGGAGTTATTGCAGGAAGCTGCAATTTCTTGATGTATTTTGCAAAGTTTTTGGACATATTTCCCAGTGCCCCGATGAACAATGGGTATCATTGTTACACGTTTCATCCATAATCGCGCAGTTTCGATGGCCAGGTCGCAGTATTTCATAATTTTTTCCAGTTCTTTTTCTTCGACTCTGGCATCTCCTGGTACAGCGATATCAATCAGCTGTACGCTTTGGTTCTCTATGACTGTAATATCTGGCATATTGTGTTCCAAATGGCAAATAGTCTGTATTCGGAAGTCCCACAAGATCTTCATCCTCTCATTCTTGACAACTTTTTCCACCCTATGTTCCCAGACTTTTCGGACACAGGCAAGTCATATTTTTTACACAATGCCCAGTGGATTAGTTTAGCAACTCGGTCATGTCTAGCTTTGTCATCAGTTTGCATGATTTTGCTGCACTCACATATTAAATGTGAAACAGTTTCAACTTTGTCATTGCAAAGTCGGCAATTTGGATTGTCAGTAGATTTTTGTATCTTTGCTTTCATGGCATTAGTTTGTAGTGCTTGTTCTTGAGCAGCCAGTATTAAGCCTTTCATTTCTTTCTTGATGGTTCCCATCTTAAGCCATGCCCATGTCAAGTTGTTATCACATTTTCCTTCAATGTTTTTCAAATGCTGTCCATGCAAAGCTTTGGTTTTTCCATCTATTTAATCTGTCATCCAGCTGTTTTTCCTTACATTCTGCCTTTGTATCTGTTATTTTGATAATGCTCTCTGTTTTCACAGCCTGCAGCAATTTTTCTGTACTTTGATTCACATAGTCATTTAAACTTTGTTTTTCTTCTTCTACAGTTTGGTGGATTTGCAGTAGCCCTCTGCCCCCTATTCTTCTTGGCAGGTACAACTGTCGATGTCACTTTGTGGATGTAGAGCATGGTGCATGTTCAAAAGTTTACGCATTTTCTAGTCTAGGTGTTCCAATTCAGCCAATGTCCAGTTGATAATTCCAGCTGGGTAGCGTATCACTGGGACTGCCCATGTATTAATGGCTTTAATTATATTTCCAGCATTCAGCTTTGATTTTAGTATTTTGTGGACTCTTCTGATGTATTCCTTTTGTGTAGACTCTTTGACTTTTCCATTCAAGATGTTATCTGCTTCCAATATGCCTAGGTATTTGTAACCATAATCCTTTGCTAGTGCTTTCAAAATAGGTCGGAAGGCGTCCAATATGCTACTGGGGAAGAGCAGAGGGCTAGTACTAGTAGCGCCAGAAAGAATGAAGCGACTGGGCCAAAGCCGAAAGGACGCTCAGCTGTGGATATGTCTGGTGGTGAAAGGAAAGTCCGATGCTGTAAAAAAATTTTCTCCATAGGAACCTGGAATGTAAGATCCATGAATCAAGGAAAGCTGGACGTGGTCAAACAAGAGATGACAAGACTAAACATCGACATCTTAGGTATCAGCGAACTAAAATGGACAGGAATGGGTGAATTTAATTCAGATGACCATCAGGTATACTACTGCGGGCAAGAATCCCTCAGAAGAAATGGAGTAGCCTTCATAGTCAATAAAAGAGTAGGAAAAGCAATACTGGGATACAATCCTCAAAATGACAGAATGATCTCAGTTCGAATCCAAGGCAAACCATTCAATATCACAGTAGTCCAAGTCTATGCCCCAACCACCGGTGCTGAAGAGGATGAAATTGACCGGTTCTATGAAGCCCTACAGCACCTTATAGAACTAACACCCAAAAATGATGTCCTTATCATCATGGGGGATTGGAATGCTAAAGTAGGAAGCCAAAAGATAACTGGAATAACAGGCAAGTTTGGCCTTGGAGTACAAAATGAAGCAGGGCACAGGCTGATAGAATTTTTTCAAGAGAATACGATGGTCATAGCAAACACACTTTTCCAACAACCCAAGAGACGGCTTTACACATGGACATCACCAGACGGTCAACACAGAAATCAGATTGACTATATGCTCTGCAGCCAAAGATGGAGAAGCTCTATACAGTCAGTAAAAACAAGACCAGGAGCTGACTGTGGCTCAGACCATGAGCTTCTTGTTGCAAAGTTTAGGCTTAAATTAAAGAAAGTAGGGAAAAGTGCTAGGCCAGTCAGGTATGAATTAAATCATATCCCTGTTCAATATACAGTAGAGGTGACAAATAGATTTAAGGAATTAGATCTGATAGACAGAGTGCCTGAAGAACTATGGACAGAGGTTCGCAACATTGTACAAGAGGTAGCAACTAAAACCATCCCAAAGAAAAAGAAATGCAAGAAAGCAAAATGGCTGTCTGAGGAAGCTTTGCAAATAGCTGAGGAAAGGAGGGAAGCGAAAGGCAAGGGAGAAAAAGAAAGATACGCCCAATTGAATGCAGAATTCCAGAGAATAGCTAGAAGAGATAAGAATGCCTTCTTAAATGAACAGTGCAAAGAAATAGAAGAAAACAATAGAATAGGGAGGACCAGAGATCTTTTCAAGAAAATTGGAGAGATGAAAGGAACGTTTCATGCAAAAATGAGTATGATAAAGGACCAAAATGGCAGGGACCTAACAGAGGCAGAAGAGATTAGGAAGAGGTGGCAAAATTACACAGAAGAACTATACAAGAATGAGCTTAACGTCCCTGATAATCACAATGAGGTGGTCACTGACCTCGAGCCAGACATCCTAGAATGTGAAGTAAAGTGGGCCTTAGAAAAGCTGAGCAACAAAAAAGCTAGTGGAGGTGACAGTATTCCAGCTGAGCTATTCAAAATCTTAAAAGACGATGCAGTAAAAGTGCTACACTCAATTTGCCAGCAAATTTGGAAAACTCAACAGTGGCCACAGGATTGGAAAAGATCAGTTTACATTCCAATTCCAAAGAAAGGCAGTGCCAAAGAATGTTCAAACTATCGCACCATTGCACTCATTTCTCATGCTAGTAAAGTTATGCTTAAAATTCTACAAGCTAGACTCCAGCAGTATGTGGATCGAGAACTACCAGAAGTACAGGCAGGATTTCGAAGAGGCAGAGGAACTAGAGATCAAATTGCTAACATACGCTGGATCATGGAGAAAGCTAGAGAGTTCCAGAAAAACATCTACTTCTGCTTCATTGACTATGCTAAAGCCTTTGATTGTGTGGATCATAACAAACTGTGGCAAGTCCTTAAAGAGATGGGCATACCAGACCATCTTATTTGTCTCTTGAGAAACCTATATGCGGGCCAAGAAGCAACAGTGAGAACTGGACACGGAACCACTGATTGGTTCAAAATTGGGAAAGGAGTCCGGCAAGGCTGTATACTGTCGCCTTGCCTATTTAACTTATATACAGAGCACATCATGAGAAAGGCAGGGCTAGATGAATCAAAAGTTGGAATTAAGATTGCCGGAAGAAACATCAACAACCTAAGATATGCAGATGATACCACTCTAATGGCAGAAAGTGAAGAGGAACTAAAGAGCCTCTTGTTGCGAGTGAAGAAGGAGAGTGCAAAACTTGGGTTGAAACTAAACATTAAGAAAACCAAGATCATGGCATCCGGCCCTCTCAATTCCTGGCAAATAGATGGGGAAGAAATGGAGGTAGTGACAGATTTTATTTTCCTGGGCTCCAAGATCACTGCAGATGGGGACTGTAGCCAAGAAATTAAAAGACGCTTGCTCCTTGGGAGGAAAGCCATGGCAAATCTAGACAGCACACTAAAAAGCAGAGACATCACCCTGTCAACAAAAGTGCGTATAGTCAAGGCTATGGTCTTCCCAGTTGCAATGTATGGCAGTGAAAGCTGGACCATAAGAAAGGCTGAGCGCCAAAGAATTGAAGCCTTTGAACTATGGTGCTGGAGAAGACTCCTGCGAGTTCCTTGGACTGCAACGTGATCAAACCGGTCAGTCCTAGAGGAGATCAACCCTGCCTGCTCTTTAGAAGGCCAGATCCTGAAGCTAAAACTCAAATACTTTGGCCACCTAATGAGAAGGAAGGACTCACTAGAGAAGAGCCTCATGCTGGGAAAGGTTGAGGGCAAGAGAAGAAGGGGACGACAGAGAATGAGGTGGCTGGATGGAGTCACTGAAGCAGTAGGCGTGAGCTTAAATGGACTCCAGAAGATGGTAGAGGACAGGAAGGCCTGGAGGAACATTGTCCATAGGGTCGCGATGGGTCGGACACGACTTCGCAACTAACAACAACAACAACAATTATTATTATTATTATTATTATTATTATTATTATTATTATTATTATTATTATTATTATTATTATTATTATACTATTGCTGTCTGCATCTGGATGTCTTCTTTTGGATGCTATGAAATAATTAGGAATTTATCAAACATTTTATCTAAATTTTTATTTAAAAATTGTAAGTTGGCAAACATTGTTTTTTCAAAAGTTTCCAAGAAGGCTTTAACATTTTAAACATCTGCGTCCTATTTCTTGTTTATATCTCTTTTTGTAGAGAATTGTAGAGAATATATAATATAAAATATTCAAAATCCTTCATTTATCATTGCTTTGATTTTACTGTAGTCCAAGTCTCTCTTATATCTAAGCATCAAGGACAGAGAGGATAGATATTCAATAATAATTTTCACAACAGGGATAGGGAAAAAAGGGAAAGTTCCCACCTTTTTTAAAATAAAAAAGCAAGAATATATACAAAAGCAAAATCAACCAATGGAATTCTTTTAGAAAGGCTAACAAAATGGAAACTCCATAGAGTAAAAATCTAGTATAAAGCAGATCAAGTCACTGTCACTGCAAAAAAAATAATAATCCCTCATGCCCCTGATTTCTTTCCAGTAAAGATAAAGTGTTTTAAAAATCTGGAGTGAAACAATAAAAGTTTATATTTGCAATCAAGCAAAGGAGTACAGAGCAAATCAGCATTCAGCCAGGGTATTAACCATTAAACTTCAAAAGGTGATGTTAAAACAAAGCCACACCTAAAAATACAAACAGCGAATAGAAATGCTGGAGACCTGACTGGCTGCTTTTAATGAGACACATTCCTCTAGATTTCTCTTCTCAGGCAAGTACAAAGTCATCAAAGGGTTATCATTGGTCATTCCTAGGAGTTCCTGTTCAAATCTGGGGAACTGGGTTTGGCAGCAAAGTCAGCTGTTTGTCGGCAGAGAGCCACCTTCTGGTGATCTCCATGGCATAAATATCATAGCTTTGAGTACACAAGTAGAAGAGAAGGCTAGCAATAGCAATAGCACTTAGACTTATATAGTGCTTCACAGTCCTTTACAGCCCTCTCTAAGTGGTTTACAGAGTCAGCGTATTGCCCCCAACAATCTGGGTCCTCATTTTACCCACCTCAGAAGGATGGAAGGCTGAGTCAAGCTTGCACCTGTGAAAATCAAACTGCTGGCAGTCAGCAGAATTAGCTTGTAATGCTGAATTCTAACCACTGTGCTACTATGGTTCTTAGGAGATACTTATTATGTTGTTTAATTAAATTGATAGTTTTTATTGCAGTTCTCTGCCAAAGATGTATCAGCACATCCTTGCTTTGGTGTTTGCTGTAAAGGAGATCAATAGCAATCCTGAGCTCCTACCGAACATCACATTGGGTTTCCACATTGTGAACAACTACTTCCCTGTGAGGATAACCTATAAGGCAACCTTGAGTTTACTTTCTACACAGCAGAAGTTTGTTCCCAACTTTACCTGTGATTTAAAGAAAACACTTATTGCTGCCATTGGAGGACGTATGACAGAGACCTCATTCACTATGGCCACAGTCCTTGCTAACTACAAGATTCCACAGGTAGATCTTTGAGATGGCTCCCTGGAAATGCCAAGTTTCTTTAATTTCTTCCATTCTTAAAGCACCTTTAGAAATCTTTTCAAAGTTCACATTCATAGGGGAAAATCTAGGAGAACTCTGTATTGAGTTAATATAAATATGAATAAACTATATGAATGGTTAAATATTTAGAAACTAAGAACTCTTTGAAGTTTCCTCCAAATATTGAATATTAGCAAACTCCTGTTGAAATTCAGTTTTAATGTGGTTGGTCCACTACAGAAAATACTGTCTTTCCTACATGCTGCTTCAGGAAATCAAACTAGAACGCTTTTGCTGATCATAAATACCTGGCTTTTGATCTTGTACTATATTTTAAGTGTTTCTACAATCAGTTAAAATGGGCTCAGAAACATACAGGCAACACTTTTAAATGACATAATATTGCATGTATATGAACTGAAATGTATAATTTCACCAACACTTCAGTGCTGACTTTCTTCCTTAGCTACAATGAAAATGAATCCCATTTCATATTCTTATGTAATTATTCTGATTATTTGGTATATATTACCTTTCAGCTTGCCTATGGAGAATTTTCTCCAGTACATGGTGAGAAAAATATATTTTCATCGTTGTACCAGATGGTCCCAAATGAAATGCATCAATTCACTGGGGTTATTCGATTACTTCAGCATTTTGGATGGAATTGGATTGGGGTATTGGCCATGGATGATGACTATGGGGACATGTTTTTGCAGAAAATTGAACCATTGCTTTCTCAAAACAGCATTTGTTATGCTTTTATACTTAGAACACCACCGAAGGCATATGTAGATGAATATATTCATTTGATATCAATGGAGTTAAGATATGATCAACTCTATATGGAGCATAAAGTCAAAGTGTGTTTAATCTATGCCCTAACTCCAGCCATGGAAAATCTGAGATTGATCATCCTTCTAGCATCTTTTACTTCACTGCCAACTTTGGGTAAAGTGTGGATTGTTACATCCCATTGGAATTTTGAATCACTGTCTCTTCAAAGACTTTGGGATATACAGAGTTTCCATGGTGCCCTTTCGTTCACAGTTCGCTCAAAAGAGCCACCTGGATTCCAACAATTTCTTCAGACTGTAAGGCCATCTTGGGTGAAAGAAGACAATTTCATTCAGAATTTTTGGGAGCAGGCATTTGAGTGCCCATTACACATTTCTAGGATAAATGAAAATAGCAACCTATTATGCACTGGGGATGAGAAGTTAGAGAATGTGCCAAGTATATTATTTGAAATGAGCATGACTGGTCACAGTTACAACATTTATAATGCAGTATATGTTATGGTACATTCTTTTCATGCCTTACTCAAGTCCAGATCCAGATGGAGAAATGCAACAGGAACAGAACGATTAATAATTCAGAATTTAAAACCTTGGCAGGTACTTTACTTTACTTTATTTTATTTTATTTTTTCTAACACAAAAAAATTGTTTGTTTAATTGCATCATGTAGTGATGCTACTACACAACACTGTTATACCAATGAATCCTGTTAAATAAAAAACACTTCATTTTGCAGAAAATAAAAGCTTTTACATTAGTAGTTGTATTGCAGGGATATTTGTTTCCAAATTGGGGAACAATATAACTACTAATTTAAAAGGTTATAATTGCTTTAGGTAGGGAAGTGTTCTTCTATTCTACAGAACGTATAGACTTTTTGCCAGAGATGGTCATTGTTTTTCCCCCCCAATAGATGTAGTTTTACACATTAATTTGTTTTGAATTTCATAGAAAACATACCACACTGTGAAGTAATGTTGGGAAAGTGGGAAGTGGGAAAGAATAATATATTAAGCTTTATTTTCTTATTTGGAGGTTCAGAATGTAGTAAAGGTAAAACCATGCTTTCTAAAGTTCAGATTCTAAAGTTCTAAAGTTTGGTTTAGGTTATTATATGTAGATGATGGATATCTATGTCAATGAGGACTGGCAACTTTGTAATGGTATTTGAGAAGCACTATTTGATTATTCATTATGGAGTGCATTCAGATGCTATGCAACCAAAAAACTGCAGGTTTTCTAATTCGGCCAATCTAAGGTCAACTGGTGACCTTAGACTAGTCATTCTCTCTTAGAAGAGAAAGGATAAAAGGGCAAACCAATTCTGGACATCTTGCAAAAAAAAAAAAAACCTGCAGAGAGCTGTCCAAACAGTCAAAGACACCCATAATCCTCATTTGCATTTTTCATAGCAGGATAGTTCACTTTCATATAATTTTATGTGATTGTGATTTCAAAGTCTTGCTGTTACTTTCTTTTATTTATTTTTTTAAAATATAGTTTCATTCTTTCTTGAAAAGCATCATATTCAACAACAGTATGGGAGACACTATTACATTTGATGAAAAGAAAGAACTGATTATGGGTTTTGATGTTGTAAACTGGATTACTTTTCCCAATAATTCCTTTTCTCCAGTCAAAGTTGGAACCTTGGAACCTCGGGCTCCACCAGGCAGAGAATTAACTCTTAATGACAATCAAATTGTCTGGCACAGAAGCTTTAACCAGGTGAGAAGAAGCTGCAGATTCTCAGCTAATAAGAAAAGTACTCTTTCAAATACATGGCAGTAATGGAAGAAAATGACTTTTCTGTCTTTTGGAGCTTTTCTTTTTTTAATCTTTTTTTAAAATTTTATTCAAAAAAAGTTAAAATACAAGTTTCCAAAAATGTTTTAAGGAAACAAAAAGTACAAAATGAACAAGACATTTTAAAAAGTGCATATAAAACTATCACATATACACATATTATCCCCTCTAGTTGAACACTAATATATTAAAACAATGTTAGTTTCCCATCCCTTGGGAAACAGGCCCCTCCAAATTTTAAACTACTAATTCTATTTCCAAAGTATTAATCTGTCATCTATATGCTATATTAATGACAAAATAGCTAACAGGAACAACAACAATAATGATAATAATAAAGATTAAACTTTCAAAATCTTCTGTTAACAAACTGTTATTGTAATCAACTTATAGCATTTACCATGGCTTCTTATCTATCCCAGATTATCTCAAGAGGTAACACTGATTCATCCTGGATCAAATATTCACATTTGTTTCTTAATGCCATCTCTTATCAATTGTTTCCTGATTAAATGTGATAAGTCCAATCTACAAAGTCAGTCTGTATTCCTAAAAAAGTCCAGATGAGATGGTTTTCCAGTTAACTGTGATAAATCAGTTTCCCAATCTTTTTCAAACCTCTTAAGGAAAACCAATTTATCACATCTATTCAGTTTTCTACTGTTGTAAAAGACTGCAGGCTTGAATTTTAGAGAGGCATGTGCAATTGAGTCAGTTCTAAATCTTTAAGGTCCATGTTTCTTTCTGCTACTTTCAGATCACAGTCCTTTTGTGAATCTGATTTATCTACAGTTACTTATATCTGAATATTTTCTGCAGCCATTATCACTTCATCAAAGTCTTTCAACTAGGGATCATATATTACCAAATGGTCTTTTTTCAGATACCAGCCACATTACCTTGTCTATAATCTGATAATTGTTGCTCAGTGTAACTTAGTAATGGTAAGTAATAGAATTTTTCAAAGACAGGAAACAAGAAATGTTGAAGTAACATCCCACAGAATGAGAAAGTAGACAGAAAATCAGGGAAGATATTTTCTGGATATTTTAATCCACAGTTAAAACCAAGATTAAAAAAAAAGCTACAAGTTTTTGCAAATTAATAAAATACAAAATCCCTTTAGTCCACTAAAAATACAAATCAAGGGAAAGCACTTTCACTACTCAGGAATACACCATGATTTCCTTATGGAAAAACAAAAGTTATTCAAAACAAGAAAATAGATCAAAGGAGAGAGACAAAAAACCAAAAACCAGGGGGTCCAAACAGGGGTTTAAAATAAATTAGCATTCAACCAGCCAGTCAAATTTTAGAAATGAGAAGCAAAGAAAAACAGAAATTTAAAAAAGTGAAGTTCAAACCCACACAAGCTTAAGAAAGTGAACTACCGAGAGGAAAGATGGATGACCAGTGATTTTTCAACCATGTCCACAGGGGAATGCAATCCTCAAGATTCCTCTTCCCAGCTGGGTGCATGGTTGTCTGAAAGATGCCATAGGTCATTCCTATGTGCTCCCATTCATGTCCAGAGTACAACACTGCCAAAGAATCAGCTTTGACAGCAAAATCAGCAGATTGTCAATAAGAGAAAAATATTACTTACCATTCAGTAGCCATTATGGGGAAGAGTTGATGTTGGACATTTTCAAGGTGATGAGCCAGAACACTTTTTATATAGTATTGAACATTAATGACTCCATGGCAGGTTTATGGCAAATGCTTCCAATTGTGCTTGGAATACACGGATTGCCAATGAAACTACACATAGTACTAGACTTACAATGGGTCATTTAACACTCTTCAAAATTTGTTATTGACTGGAAAAAAAAGCTATTTATGACCTGTCTTCATAGTTGAGACTGTTGCCTCCATTGTTGTCACATGATCACATTTGAGGCACATGGCCACTGGCTCAGATTTATAAACAGCTGCAGTGTCCCTTGGTCATATGATCATGATTTGCAGACTTAGTTTCTAGCAAACACTGCCCATTTGGCAGAATTTTTTTTAATCAACACGTGCTTGAATTAACAATAGTGATTTAGTTTACATCCATTTTAAAAATGATTGCAAAATTGAAATTTTCCCATAGTGGCTTAACTTCCAGCTGCAACATCTTATGACTAAAATTCTGCATCCCATTGTGGTTGTATGTCGGGACCTACCTGTAATATCACATTCTATTTTTAAACATTCTGGGTGCAAAAGAACCTGGATTGCATTTGCTCATGTTCAGAAAAAATATTAACTAATGAATCTATTAGGACTAATCCAAACACCTGCCAGATCCTATGAAAATATAAATTTCAGCCATTCAGGTCCTCTTTTAGAACATCCAAAGAAGTCAAAGCAAATCATTTACTCAAGTTTCCTCATTTTTATTTTCTTCTGCTTCTTCATCCTGGTTGTGGGTTTCATTTTTGAGAAAGCTGTATTAATGCAGGTATTTTATCTTTTGATTTTCTCACACCTTTTACTGTTCAGGGGCTTCCTATTTCTGTGTGCAATGACCATTGCTATCCAGGCTCCAGGAGAAAGAAGAAGGAAGGAGAGAAATTTTGTTGCTATGATTGTGTGCCATGTTCAGAAGGGCAGATCTCTGATGATATAGGTAGGCAAGAGATGTGAGGACTTTGGCTAACTGGCCAGCAAAAATCCAGTCCAGATTTATTTAAGGAGAATTACAGGTGAAACTCAAAAAATTAGAATATTGTGCAAAAGTTCATTTATTTCAGTAATGCAACTTAAAAGGGGAAACTAATATATGAGATAGACTCATTACATGCAAAGCAAGATAGTTCAAGCCGTGATTTGCCATAATTGTGATGATTATGGCTTACAGCTCATGAAAACCCCAAATCCACAATCTCAGAAAATTAGAATATTGTGAAAAGGTGCAATATTCTAGGCTCAGAGTGTCCCACTCTAATTAGCTAATTAAGCCATAACACCTGCAAAGGGTTCCTGAGCCTTTAAATGGTCTCTCAGTCTGGTTCAGTAGGAATCACAATCATGGGGGAAACTGCTGACCTGACAGTTGTGCAGAAAACCATCATTGACACCCTCCATAAGGAGGGAAAGCCTCAAAAGGTAATTGCAAAAGAAGTTGGATGTTCCCCAAGTGCTGTATCAAAGCACATGAATACAAAGTTATGTGGAAAGGAAAAGCGTGGAAGAAAAAGGTGCAGAAGCAGCAGGGATGACCGCAGCCTGGAGAGGATTGTCAGGAAAAGGCCATTCAAAAGTGTTGGGGACTATCACAAGGAGTGGACTGAGGCTGGAGTCAGTGCATCAAGAGCTACCACACACAGACGGATCCTGGACATGGGCTTCAAATGTCGTATTCCTCTTGTCAAGCCGCTCCTGAACAACAAACAATGTCAGAAGCGTCTTACCTGGGCTAAAGAAAAACAGACCGGGTCTGCTGCTCAGTGGTCCAAAGTCCTCTTTTCTGATGAGAGCAACTTTTGCATCTCATTTGGAAACCAAGGACCCAGATTCTGGAGGAAGAATGGAGAGGCACACACTGCAAGATGCTTGAAGTCCAGTGTGAAGTCTCCAGTCTGTGTTGATTTGGGGAGCCATGTCATCTGCTGGTGTTGGTCCACTGTGCTTCATTAAGTCCAGGGTCAATGCAGCCGTCTACCAGGAGATTTTGGAGTACTTCATGCTTCCTTCGGCAGACGAGCTGACTTCATTTTCCAGCAGGACCTGGCACCTGCCCACACTGCCAAAAGTACCAAAACCTGTTTCAATGACCATGGGATTACTGTGCTTGATTGGCCAGCAAACTCGCCTGACCTGAACCCCATAGAGAATCTATGGGGCATTGCCAAGAGAAAGATGAGAGACATGAGACCGAACAATGCAGAAGAGCTGAAGGCTGCTATTGAAGCATCCTGGTCTTCTATAACATCTCAGCAGTGCCACAGACTGATAGCTTCCATGCCACGCCGCATTGAGGCAGTAATTGCTGCAAAATGGGCCCAAACCAAGTACTGAGTACATATGCATGCTTATACTTTTCAGATATTGTCCGATATTGTTCTATGTACACTCCTTGTTTTATTGATTGCCTGTAATAAGAGCCTTGGTGGAGCAGTGGGCTAATGCCTCCTTAAGTAACACCAGCTGCCTGCAATTAGTGCAGGTTCGCATCCCACCAGGCTCAAGGTTGACTCAGCCTTCCATCCTTCCGAGGTAGGTAAAATGAGGACCCAGATTGTTGGGGGCAATTAAGCTGACTTTGTAATAATGCCACTTGGGGTGTGTGTGAAAGCCCTAATAAGCAGGCATATACATAGAATGAAGGCTACTGCTAAGCTTGTAAGCCGCCCTGAGTCTTCGGAGAAGGGCGGGATATAAATGGAATTAAAATAAAAAATAAAATAAATGAAGGGAGCTTGATGCCGGCAGCAGGTGCTCCCTCAAATATCCCAGACCCAAGTCATTTAGGACTTTATAGGTCATCACCAGCACCTTGAATCTCACCTGGAGGGCAACCGGAAGCCAATGCAGCTCGCGGAGCAGAGGTCTTACGTGGGAGTATCGGGAAACCCCCATCACAACCCGCATGGCTGCATTCTGCGCCAGCTGAAGCCTCCGGGTGGTCCTCAAGGGCAGCCCCATGTGGAGACCGTTGCAGTAGTCTAATCGGGAGGTCACGAGCGCATGAGTGACTGTGCGCAGGGCATCTCAGTCCAGGTAGGGCAGCAACTGGCACACCAGGCGAACCTGGGCAAAGGCCCCCCTGGTCACGGCTCCTATATGGTCTTCAAAACTGAGCCGCAAATCCAGGAGGATGCCCAGGTTGTGAGCCCTATCGATGGGGGGTAACACCTCACCCCCCATCATTAAAGATGGAATAGACTGGTTAGTCCGAGATGCCAGTATGCACAGCCACTCAGTCTTGGCAGGATTGAGATGAAGCCTGTTTCTTCCCATCCAGACCTGGACCGCCTCCAGGCAACAGGACATCACAGTGAGGGCATCACTGGGTTGTTTCAGGGTGGAGAAAAAAAGTTGGGTATCATCAGCGTACTGATGTTACCCCACCCCGAAACCACGAATGATCTTGCCCAGCAGCTTCATATAGATGTTGAACAGGAGGGGAGAGAGAACCGACCCCTGAGGAAGTCCACAAACGAGAGGCCTTGGGGCAGACCCCTGCCCTCCTGTCAACACCGATTGCGAGCGGCCCAGGAGATAGGAGGAGAACCACTGCAAGACAGTGCCTCCCACTCCCAACCCCCTGAGACACCGCAATAGGATACCATGATTGATGGTATCAAAAGCCGCTGAGAGATCTAATAGAACTAGGACAGAGGAGCAACCCCTGTCCTGAGCCCGCCAGAGATCATTCACCAGCGCGACCAATGCCGTCTCCATGCTGTACCCGGGCCTGAAACCCAATTGGTACAGGTCCAGATAATCAGTTTCCTCCAGGAACAGAGGAAGCTGATGCGCCACCACACTCTCAACAACCTTCGCCAAAAAGCGAAGGTTGGAGACAGGACGATAGTTGTTTAAAATTGCTGGGTCCAGGGCAGGCTGCTTGAGAAGGGGTCTCACCACCGCCTCCTTCAAAGTGGCGGGGAAGACACCCTCACTCAAAGAGGCAGATATTACTGCTTGGAACCAGCTTTGTGTCTCCTCCCGAGCCGCATAAATCAGCCAAGAGGGACACGGGTCCAATAAACAGGTGGTGGAACTCAGCCTCCCCATAATCCTGTCCACATCCTCAGGGGAAACAGGATCGAACTCAGTCCAGATAACATGCTCAAGACCGTCCGATTTTTCCACATCAGACTCTGCCCAGTTAGAGTCCAAACCGGCCCAGATCTGAGCGATTTTGTCCGTCAGATGATGACTAAACTCTTCGGCCCGCCCCTGCAAGGGCTCCTTCCTCACCTCCTGATTAAGGAGGGAGCGAGTCACCCTAAACAGGGTGGCCGGGCGATTATCTGTGGACGCGATGAGGGCAGCGAAGTAATTAGCCCTCGCCGTCCTCATCCCCGCAAGATAAGACCTTATGAAGGTTCTTTACTGCAATCGGTCATATTCGGAACGGCTGGACCTCCAACCACTCTCTAGACCCCGTCTCCAACGCTTCATCTCCCGGAGCTCCGCAGAAAACCATGGAGCCCAATGGGATCTGCGCCGGGTCAGGGGTCACAAGGGTGCAACACAGTTGAGTGCCTCAGTGGCCGCCCTTTCCCAGGCATCCACCAAGGCATCAACTGGGCTGTGAGTGAGGGTGATGGGTATAGACCCAAGCGCCATCTGGAACCGTTCTGGGTCCATTAGGCGCCTGAGGCAGAACCATCTGGTCGGTTCCGCAGCCCAGTGGCGGGGGGTTGCATAACAGAAGACCAGCCACAGGAGATGATGGTCAGACCATGACAGGGGAACAATAGTTGGTGAACCCCCTCCCAAATCATCCAACCAATTTTGGGCACCAGGGACCCATTATGTGGAGAGAGATTTTTAGTGGGCATGATTTTATGTGCTGCCTGCAACCTGTGAATGGGGCTTTGCTTGTTTGTGCAGCCCTGTTGCTGGCATGCCGCAACCTGGTACTGGTTCACAGCCTGTGGGTTGGGGACCCCTGCAATAGGACCATTCACAACCTTGTAAAATTCTGCATTTTTATATGACAACTCTTTCAGAATTGGGCATATATGAACATATGTTAATCAAAATTTAATCATCATTCACATCAAATTGGATAGGAGAAATCCATTCTTTGATCTTGAAACTTCTTTTCTCCATATCAAGTTTTGCATATGAATGAAGTTAAATCAAGGTGTGGGATATCCTTCCAAATTCCTGCAAGGTAAACAAAAAATCCCCAGAAAAGAACACTTTGCAAATAATGTAAACATGTTTCATTAAATCTGAATACAAAAAGCCAGTTATGTTTTTTCCCTTATTAAATGTTCCTTCTTGTTCATCTCAGGTCTCAGTAAAATGATGTAACATTTGGGGGAAAATATACACCCCAGTAAACCAGCACTGGAAGATAAGACAGAAAAGATCTCCACAGCTACCATGTATTTCCCTTTAGTGCTCAGGTACGTTGTAACAAATGATAACCAAACGCTGCAAAAGACCAACATGCTGAAAGTTATAAACTTAGCCTCATTAAAACTGCTGGGCAGCTTCCTGGCTTGGAAAGCAATATTAAAGCTGACAATAGCCAGGAATCCCATGTAACCCAGGACACAGTAAAACATGATCACTGAGCCCTCATTGCATTCCATTATGATTTCTCCCTTCAGTGAGTGCAGGTCTGTATCTGGGAAAGGGGGAGAGGTACTCAGCCAAACAGTGCAAATTCCCACCTGGATGAAGGAACCCAAAAGGACAATAAAATTAGCCAGTCCTTTCCCTACCCACTTCCTCAATCCGGATCCTGGTTTGGTTGCCACAAATGCCATAATCACAGTCATGGTTTTTGCCAATACAGACGAAAGGGCCACTGAGAAGATAATGCCAAAAGTCATTTGCCGGAGAAGGCAGGTCATCTTTTCAGGTCTTCCCATGAAGAGGAAGGAGCAGAGGAAGCAGAGGAGAAGGGAGAGGAGGAGGATACAAGTGAGGCTCCAGTTGTTGGCTTTGACAATTGGAGTCTCTCGATGCATCCAAAAGATTCCAAGCACAAATACTGTAATCAAAGAGAAAACAAGAGCCATTGTAATAAAGAGGATTCCTAAAGGTTCATTATAAGAGAGATAGGTAGACACTTTGGGGATACATTGATTTTGGATATTGTTGGGATATTCATTTTCTGGACATTTCATGCAGACATCCATATCTGGAAAAAAGAAAAAAGAATATAATTTTCCAATATACCAAACTTTCTATCAGTACTAAATATACAGAGTACAGTTGATGTTGATACCAGTTACCTATTTTGTAAAGAAAGGATAGCAATTATTTTTTTAATGCAAACACATACATCAGTCTCATAACATATATTTAAGGGTGTTTTTTGAAAATCAAATAAAACCGTTTCCTGTTCCCTCTGTTCATTTGTAAAATGAGGAGATTACTATTAACTCTTAAGTGCCATTCCAGTTTGGATTAGCAGTATTTACAGCTTCAGAGACAACTAAGTTTGATGAAATACTTTGTACTAATAGATAAATTTGATATGGTATTTTAAGTAATAGATGGAATAAAAAATTGGAGAACCCAATTTTATCTAAACTATGGAAATCAATTGGAATACCCAAATTAAAAATTTTAAGAGATCATAGACTATTTTTATTTGATAAAACTGTTTTTTTTCTGGAAAAGAGTAAATTCTCATATTACTGCAGATGTAAAGAGAATAGTGCTTCACTGGATTATATTTTTTCACATCTTATGTGTTAATTTGTGGTTTATGTTAAGTTGACTATGAGATAAAGTTTAATATTACTTAAAGAGGCATTAGCCCACTGCTCCACAAAGGCTCTTCATCCTGTGCGCTCCCACAGGGAGGCTCTTCTCAGGGTACCGCCGGCAAAAGATTGCCGGCAGACAATACCCAGGGGGAGGGCCTTCTCTGTGGGTGTGCCTGCCCTTTGGAACCAGCTGCCTGTAGAGCTTAGGACTGCCCCTGACCTTCGCTCCTTCTGCCGGGACCTGAAGACCTGGCTCTTTGAGCTTTCTGGCCTGGATTGAGAGTATTAATTGGGGTTTTAATTGGATTCTAATTGGGATTTTTATTTATTCAAGGTTAATGTAATCATTTTAATTGTTTTTAATTTTTGTAATTGTTGTATTGTTTTTTTTTAAAAAACCTTGTGAACCGCCCTGAGTCCTACGGGAGAAGGGCGGTATATAAGTTTAATAAATAAAAATAAATAAATAAAATGTTGGTGACCTCTGTCCTATTGGATATTAAACAAAAAGTTTAATTTGGCGTGCATTGAAGTTTTATATGCTTTTCATAGTTTATGGGCCTAGTTCCTTCTTGGGCTGCATATCCATGCCCTTTTTGCCATATAATATTCAATTTTTGAAATAAATTCTCAGTCCAAGCACAGGTATTAATTTTAACTAAACTAACAAATTAGTGAACACCTAGAAACAAACAAAGTCATTACTAAAAGCCAACATGGATTTGTCAAAAACAAATCATGCCAGACAAATCTTATTGCATTCTTTGACCAAGTGACAAAATTAGTGGACCAGAGGAATGCTGTGGATATAATTTACTTGGACTTCAGTAAGGCATTTGATAAAGTAGATCACAACCTACTATTTGATAAGATAGAAAAATGTGGATTAGACAACATCACCACCACATGGATTCGTAGCTGGCTGACCGGCCGTACTCAGCGTGTGGTCCTCAATGGAACTGCATCTACATGGAAGGAAGTGTGTAGTGGGGTGGCCCAGGGCTCTGTTCTAGGCCCAGTGCTCTTCAACATCTTCATCAATGATTTGGACGAGGGGATAGATGGGGACTCATTAAATCTGCAGACGACACCAAGCTGGCAGGAATAGCCAACACTCAAGAAGACAGGCTTAAGATACAGGAGGATCTGAACAAACTGGAACACTGGGTGCTATCTAACAAAATGAAATTCAATGGTGAAAAAAGTAAAGTTCTACATTTAGGCAAGAAAAACCAAATGTATAGGTATAGTATAGATGGCACCTTGCTCAATAGTAGCAACTGTGAGAGGGATCTCGGAATCCTAGTGGAGAATCATTTAGATATGAGCCAGCAGTGGGCTGCAGCTGCCAAAAAAGCCAACACAGTGTTAGGCTGCATTAACAGAGGAATAGAATCAAGATCACATGAAGTATTAATACCCCTTTACAATGCCTTGGTAAGGCCACACTTGGAATACTGCATCCAGTTTTGGTCATCACGATGCAAAAAAGATGTTGAGACTCTAGAAAGAGTACAGAGTACAGAGAAGAGCAACAAAGATGATTAGAGGTCTGGAGGCTAAAACATGTAAGGAACGGCTGCTGGAATTGGGTGTTGTTGTTGTTAGCTGCAAAGTCGTGTCCAACCCATTGCGACCCTATGGACAATGTTCCTCCAGGCCTTCCTGTCCTCTACCATCTTCTGGAGTCCATTTAAGCTCACAGCTACTGCTTCAGTGACTCCATCCAGCCACCTCATTCTCTGTCGTCCCCTTCTTCTCTTGCCCTCAATCTTTCCCAGCATTAGGCTCTTCTCCAGTGAGTCCTTCCTTCTCATTAGGTGGCCAAAGTATTTGAGTTTTAGGTTCAGGATCTGGCCTTCTAAAGAGCAGTCAGGGTGGATCTCCTCTAGGAGTGACCGGTTTGATCACGTTGCAGCCCAAGGGACTCACTGGAGTCTTCTCCAGCACCAGAGTTCAAAGGCCTCAATTCTTTGGTGCTCAGCCCTTTTTATGGTCCAACTTTCACTGCCATGCATTGCAAGTGGGAAGACCATAGCCTTGACTATATGCACTTTTGACAGGGTGACGTCTCTGCTTTTTAGTGTGCTGTCTAGATTTGCTCCTCCCCAGGAGCAAGCGTCTTTTAATTTCTTGGCTACAGTCCCCATCTGCAGTGATCTTGGAGCTGAAAGCCATAATCATCACAATTATGACAAATCATGGCTTGAACTATCTTGAACTATCTTTTTTTTTATTGAAAAGTTTTAAAATACATTTTATCTTTAACAATCCCCCCTCCCCCCACCCCTACCTATCCCTCCCTACCCCTCCCCCCCATTTCCCCCTCCCCCCCCCGACTTCCCAGAGCTAAGTACAAGGTATAAAAACAGAGGACAATCATAAACATCCATATGCTAACAACAATAAACTCTTAAATCTATCGCTCTCTAGCTCATATAAGATAACTACAAGCAATATTAATATTACATATAAAAAGAAGGAAAAAAGAAAAAAGAAAGGAAGACTTATTCAAATGCTAAATGAAACTTTTTAGTCCCGTATTTGTTCTGGATATAATCAATCCATTTTTTCCACTCCATAATATAACGTTCTTGCGAATGATCTTTCAAATAGGCCGAGATCTTTGCCATTTCCGCCAGGTCAGAAACCTTTAGAGTCCATTCCTCTATAGTCGGCAGTTCCCCCTTCTTCCAATATTGACTTATTAAAAGTCTTGCTGCTGTAATTAAATTCAACATCAACTTAGTGTCCACAACAGTAGCATCTGTAATTATGCCCAACAAAAACAATTGCGGACAAAACTTTATCCTTTGCTTGAAGATCTTCTGCATATTCCACCAAATTTTTATCCAAAAAGCCTTAACCTTTTTACAGGTCCACCATATATGAAAATATGTTGCATCTTCGCCACCACACCTCCAACATTTTGGCTGATAATTCGTATCTTGAACTATCTTGCTTTGCATGTAATGAGTCTACCTCATATATTAGTTTCCCCTTTTAAGTTGCATTACTGAAATAAATGAACTTTTGCACGATATTCTAATTTTCTGAGTTTCACCTGTATTATTGTTGTTGTTGCTGTTGTTGTTGTTATTTTTATTATTAAATTATTATTTGCTTCAAAGTGGTCACAACTACTTTTGCATATTGTAAATGCTGTGTTATATGCTTCCTACTGGAAAAGATGTTTGATGCCTACATGGGAAAAATGAATAACCAAGTTATGGGATTAGGCTTTGAGGTTTAAAATTTCTATCTGCTAAAAATCTACTTAAAATCAAAATATGCTTTGCTGTTCAAAATAGGCATGTATTAAAATGTATTTCAAATATATTTAAATTGGCATTAAACTAGAGAAAAAAGACAGACTTTCATTGGAATGTGCTTTGTTTACTTTCAAACAGTACAATATATAATAACAAAGTTCAATTTTTAATCTCTTTGAGATCAAAACTAAAAGGAAAACTTCTGTTTTCAGTTTTATATTTATTTTAAAATTCTTCTTTATTGGGATCCATCTGATCACAATATTTCTTTGCTTTGTCATACCTATTCTGTATTTATGGATTTGATTTCTCTTGACTAAGTGTATAAACTTAGGTTTGTTACTATAGAGTTGTATTCAGTGTTCATCTGTGTCATTGTCTTTTTGAATCTTGAATCTATCAACTATTATCTATTCCACCATCTAGGTGTTTTCTGCAGATTTGATGAGTTTCCCTTTTATCCCCTCATCTAGATCATTTATGAGGATGTTGAAGTGTACTGGGCCTGAGACAGAACTTGAGGTATCTATGCTATGACTTTATGACAAATATGAATTGCATGTTATTTCAAAATAACAATATTAAAACATGAAATGAAATTACAGATATGTTAAGATGGAAGAAACTGCAAGTGGTATTGTTGGGAAGAATTGCTACAATAAAGATGAATGTTTTGCCAAGAGCTTCTGGTTCCTGTTTTCCAGTGAGCAGTCTGAAGATTCAGAATGCCTAACCTTTCAGCTGAAATTTCTTTTTGTTGGGGACCCTAAGGGGCCAGAACCCACCCTGAAGGGGTGGAATGAATGAAGGAAATCCCAGAGACTTAGGAGAGATGGCAGTCTCCCCAAATGGTCCAGGAGAAGGCTCCCAGAAACCAACAGAAGAAAAGGCTGGCTAACTTCATGTTCAGCTATAGCTGGTGACAACGGAAGCCATTAAGCTTTTAAACTAAGCGGATTTAAAACAGCATGCTTGAATCTGTGTAAGAATATTGATTTTCTCTATCCTACCTATTTTCCTGAAAAAGAAAGTCCCAAAAATAAGAGATCTCTGGAATGTCTTCGCTGTTACCCGTTCCATGGCTGTTTGAGTGTGATTTCGTCGAGGACGGGCTTGACACGGAAAAAAAGGAAGGGGATTTTACTCCCTCCTTTTGGTTACCAGAAGTGGTGAAGCTTACCCTGTAGAGAGAGAAAAAAGACTAGAAAGACCTGAAAAATGAGCAAACGCTGACACCTAATGGTGGGTCAGGATATTTTTCTCTGACCCTCAAAGTTCTTAGAAAATGCAGCTGTGTAAACAAAGTGAGAGTAACAAATTTGAAGCAATGAATACTTTACAAAAGGAAAAATATGATAAGCGCCAACAATTTCAAAGGACAATGATTTTAAACTACAAAGAAATACAGAACAACCTTGAGAGTGTGAATCAACCTATCTCAAACTTAATTTCACTCCAAGAAATTTCCCAGGAAAATACAGTAGAGATGACTGAACATAATTCTGAGGACAGAGACTTAAAGATGGAACCGTATAAATAAAAAATAATGATTTAATTCAAATGGGAAATATTTCAACACATCCAAGCAACTTTGAAGATAAGGAAAAGAATGAGAAAAAATACTTTACAGGGAAACGAATGATGCAGCAAAACATACTTAAGAAAGGCAATGGCCAGAAAAAAAAGATTAAAATGGAAATCAAGAAAATAGATGATGGGACCTATCAGAGAGAATACTTTAAAAATAAACATTTGTTTGAATATGGCTAAAAATGGAAAAACTTTGGAATATATTACTCTTAGATGATTTTTTTTCTTGTTAACAAATACAATAAGAAACATTTGTTTGAATATGGCTAAAGAAATGGAAAAACTTTGAAATATATTACTCTTAGAGGGATGAATTTTTAAAAATTAATGCAATATGTTTTTTTTTCTTTTTCCTTTCTGTAAAAAAAAGTTGAAATGATTTAAACAAAGCAAACGTTTTAGTTATTTAAATGTGACGATAAGAAAAGCATAAAAATGTGTTTTGAATGAGAGTTAAAGGATTAGATGATTAGATCTACTGAATGGAATGCTTAAAGTTTAAATAGATTAAATACATTCTCAGCTATGGTCAAAAAGAATAAGAAATTGAGGGAATAAATATATTTTAAATTAGGAGGGATACATATTTAAAGTTGTATGTTATTTTTTGTATCTCAGTGCTTTAGTCCTTTTTTCTTTTTTCTTTCTTCTTTTTCTTCTTCTTTTGTCTCTCTCCTCCTTTCTTTTCTCTTTCTACCCTTTTACTTATTGAAATATAAAAGAAATATAAATAAATATAAAAGTATGAGAGGGCTTATATGGAAAAAATAGAATTAAATCCACTAATGTAAATGTAGTTAATTGTTGAAAAAGTTGTCACTAGTAAGAATATTTAGAATTTGGGGGGAGAAATAAGTTGAAATGAGCATGGTAACAGGATTTACGATAAGGCAACTAAAATGACAAATAGGATTATTGGAAAAACTATATACTTAATTGTTGTTAATTAAAATAATGAGAATTGTCTTAATCTAATGTCTTGCAATAGAAAGATACTTTGGGGAAAGGGAAAATCAAATGAAATTAACATATGGAATATAGATTATAAAACTCAATTGTTAAAGATTGTCTTATAAATGTTACCCAGACAACATACTGTTTACAAATTACTGAATGATTTATGTTATGTTAAAAAATACCAATAAAATATATACAAAAAATGAATGTTTTGACTAGTATAATGTTCATTTTTATCATTACTACCTATTTATTGTTGCCTGAAGTGCAACTTTTATATTTCTCAGGAAATTTGATGAAAAACTTGGTCATGGCACTTTCATGGCATCAAAAAGCAAAGCACGTAACCTTCTCTGAGACATGAAAAGGAGACTTCATAACAAGGCCACATATTACGTAAAATAATAACCTTTGGAAATAGATGCAAAGTAACCTTTCTGTCAATGAGTCATAACTGTTTTTGTCCCATGCTTGTCATGGCAGGAACAAGTGTTTCTTTCTTTCAGTCCCTTCAAACAGTCATCTGAACTGTCATTGAGCTCTCTCTTTGTAATTAGCAATGGGGCAAGACTTAGCAACACTGTGACCGTCATAAATATAAATCAGTTGCCAAGCATCTGAATGTAAATCACAAGACCCTGGAGATGCTGCAACATTCCAGCTGATCTGCGCTTCTTCAGGGCTCAGCAGAAGTGCCAGGATCAGCCCCAATCTCCAACTGGAGCCTGGTGCTGATCCTGGGGCTTCCACTGAGCCCTGACAGCCTCGAAGAGATGCCAATCAGCTGGAAAGTGGCACTGATCCTGGCGCTTCTGCTGAGCCCTAATAGCCCTGCAACTCCAGCCATCTCTCATTCAGGCTTGTGCGGTGCTGCCACCAGTTCAGCTCATTCCCCTCCCCCACTAACACTTTTCTAGGATGGCCACGTACCACCTGCCAGGTGTCAATGTACCACAGGTGGTACCCGTACCACTGGTTGAAAAGTGCTGTACTAAGACACCTACATCTCTCCTACAGTTGCTGCTATTGAGCCAGCTACTATCTATTCTGTATTTGTATGTCTGATTTCTCTTGCCTAAGTGTATGACCTTACTTTAGTCACCAGTGAACTGCATTTTCTTAGATAGGGCCCTGTGTTCAATTCTGTCAATGTCTTTCTGTATCTTGAGTCTATCATATAAAATATTAGTGATTTCTCCCCATCTTGGTGTTTCTGCAGATTGCATAATTTTCCCTTCTATCCCCTCATCTAGATCTATTATGAAGATCTTGAAATGTACTGGGCCTAAGACAGAACCTTGAGTATCTATGCTATGATGTTATGAGAAATATGAAGTGTATGTTATTTCAAAATAACAATATTAAAACACGGAATAAAATTACAGATAGCTTAAGATGGAAAGCTATAAGTATTACTGCTGGGAAGAATTGCTGTACTAAAAATAAATCTTTGGTTAGTACAATGTTCACTTTTTTATTATTACTACCTATTTATTGTACCTGAAGCCCAACTTTTCTGAAGAAGTTTAATGGAAAAAAAAATGGGTCATGGCACTTTCAAAAGTGAAAGCTCTTAACATTCTCTGAGCCAGGGAAAGGAGGTTTGATAATAAAGCCACATATTACATAAAAGAGTAACTTTTGGAAGTTTTCAAAGCGCCCTCTCTGAGTCATAACCTGTTTCTTTCCAACACCTGTCAATCGAGGAACAAGTGTTGCTTTCTCCCAGTCTCTTCAAACAGTCATCTGAATTATCATTGAGCTTTTTCTTTGTAATTAGCAATGAGACAACACTTAGCAGCCCTTTTGAAGAAGTTAAGCCAATTAAGTGTGAAAGACGTTTTAGTGTTTTCTCCACCTCTTCCTGCTGCCCTTGATCATCTGCAGCCTGAGGTGTCTGCCTCTTAGTGAACTGTAGAGCTAGTTCTATGGACTTCTTTGAATTTCGTGGTGTTCTGCTTTATAGGTTTGAGTACACAAGAACTGAAGAAAGCTGGTGGATACTGTTACATTATTTATTTAAACTGATAATTGCTGTGTGGTTTTTTTTTCAGTTCTGTGCCTAAGTCCTATCAAGACATCCTTGCTTTGGCCCTCTGTTTTTTCTGTTTGAAATCAGGGCACATGCTGGAGAACTCTCATTTAAAAGCACCAGGAGAGGAGAAAAATCCCCAAGCCACAGTTCTGAACAGAGCTTCCCTGAATGCAAACTCCAAAACCAGGGAAATGACAACAGCCCCTCTCACAAGATGTTGGTCCATTGATGATGAGCTTCATAGGTTGGCTGGAATGGAAATTATTTTATATGGAACTAATACTTTGATACTTGAAAATTATGCCCCAACTGAGGATAAAGTAGTGTTTTTTTAAACCATCTATAAAAATTGACAGATTTTCTTATGAAAGTTGGTGTTTGATGTGGGATTGGAATGCAGTGATCACCCACAATTGGGCAGAACTTCTCAGATAAATATTAAAATCACTCAAAGCAAATTACCAAAGATTTCTTTGATTCGATTGGCAATTTAGGATTGGTTGTTGTATTTATGAAAATTAATCTTTTACATAGTATACTTTACATAGTATACTTTACAGTTTTAATCACTGCTATCACAGCCTTCTCTGTGGGCGCTCCGGCATTATGGAACCAACTGCCGGTGGAGCTCCGGATGGCATCAGACCTCCGAACCTTCCATCGCGGTCTGAAGACCCACTTATTTGAATTAGCTGGTCTGGCCTGATGGGGGACTATGGGTTTTTAAATTGTTGTTTTAGAATTGTATTATTGTTTTTAACTGGGCATTGGTTTAATCTTTTTTAACTTTTGTATTGTTATTTATATATGCCCTGTGAACCGCCCTGAGTCCCTAGGGAGAAGGGCGGTATACAAATTAAATAAAACCTAAATAAAACCTAAAACCTATCAATTTATTGTATATGAAGTTGGATTTGGATATCTGTCAGGAAATTTGATTTTAAAAAGGCTTATGGCATTTTCATGGTGTAAAAAAATATCAAAGCAAATTACTGAGCAGGGGGCTGGACTAGAAGACCTCCAATGTCCCTTCCAGCTGTATTGTATTCTAATTCTAAATGCACATTTCGAGCCCTTTTCTCAGGAGAGATGTGCAAAATATTGAGAATTGGAGAGGACTTGATTATTTCCCCAGTGGTCCAAATTATAGGTTCCTTATTGAACTCACTTTTCAGAAAGTCAGCCTACTGCAAGTGCTTTTACCTATGTTCAAAATATACCGGTAATTTGTTGAACAGGGTATAGAGAGTTATCATTTGAAGCATTTCTATTCTAATCCTCATTGCATATTCTAAGCTGTTTTATCTCTCTTTCATTCTTAATAGTTTCTGTAATTTTTTCTCTTTTTTCCCCGCCCCTTCTTCCTATTTCTTCTTCTAATGTTCATAAATGGGAGGATGTACTTTGTAAGACATGCACTGAGAATTTTTGTCCCTGTGCATTGATTGCTCAGATCACTTTTAGATAAAAGAGTTTATGTTTACTATGTTGAGACATCATGGAAGAAACCTGAATAAATGGAAGCTTTATTGACTTTAAGACCTGGTTGTCCATGAAGAACTATATCATGAGAAAATTGTCTCACTTTTAGCTTTCAAAGAAAGATCTGAAGATCTGAAGGTAGCTTCTCAATTATAATTTTTTTTTTAAAAAAGTGGCATTAATTCATAGCGCATTAAAAAAGCTGAAAGCAGCATAGACAATCCCAAACTGAAAACTGTTTGTAGAAAATATTGTAGTACTGTAGTACTTTAGACACTATATACACTATATAAGGATAATGAAAAAGTGCAGTTTAGTTTAATGGTGTCATGATAGGATATTTTTCTGCATAGGGACATCTATTTTTCTCTGGATGGAAATTGTCAACAATTGGATGGGGTTTATAGCAACGACATTTCTTGTGTTCCTGTTCTGTATTACATGCAAAACATATGCTAAGAATTGTAGCATACCTGATGATCCACTTCCTATACCCCATCACTTTGCTCAGCCAGGAAATGTTATCTTTGCGGCAATTGTCTCTCAAGCCTTCTTCTTTCACAAAAGCCCTTCCTTCAGAGAAGATCCCGCTCGGACATTATTCAATGAAGTGATGTAAGGAATTCTATTTTTTTTTCCACACTAGTAAGTGCAAAATAATTGAGGGGAAAAAAGTTAAGCAGCAGGATTATAATAAGTCCTTGAAAATTTTCATAACCCATAATGTCATTACGGATTTGCTGTTAATTAGTTTTCTCTCTTTTTGAAGTGTAAGAAGATGGCTACTAAGTTGAAAACTCCATGTGCACTACACCAAATCTATATACAATTCTTCTGATGTTCACTTCATGATTCAAAACCATAGTAATTTGTCAGAAGGTCAGGCTAATAATAGCAGTGCTTCTATGTATTTTCAAAGTATCATTTCTTGAATAGTGTATAGAGAAATGTCATTTGAAACCTTTTTATTCTAATCCTCATATAATATTCTGGTATTACCATTGATAGGAGTAAAACACAAACAGTTATGCTCTTTATCATTTGGAGAGCATGAAGGGAAAGTAAATACATGGAAACCTTATTAACTCTAAGATATGGTAACCCATGCAAAACCTTATTTAGTTTAAAGTCAATGAGGAAAAGCATCTCACTTTTCTCTTCCAAAAAAGAAATGAAGATTGCAATGCAGCTTCTGAAATATAAACCCCTTCCCCACCCCCAATGGTATTAGTTCAAAGGGCATTAAAGAATTGAAAGAAGGTGGAATTATAAACAAACACACAGACTGAAATTTCACATTGAAAAAAAAGGAATCTGTTTGAGAAAACATTCCAATACTGTGGTAACCGTCTTAAAGGCCATAGGAAAATTTTATCCATAGGAAACTCTATGTTTCCTTGGATGGGAATTTTCAACGCTGATGATGGTGATAACAGAATAAGAGAATGGAAAGGGACCTTCAAGTTCTACTCCTGTACAATTTCAGACAAATAGTTGTCCAATCTCTTCTTAAAAATCTCCAGTGTTGAAGCACTATAACTTCTGGAGTAAGTTGTTGTGGAGCATCCATTGATTAATTGTTGCTACTATCAAGAAATTTCTCCTTAGTTCTAGTTTGGTTCTCTCCTTGATTATGTTCCATGCATTGGTTCTTGTCCTGTTTTCAGGTGCTTTGGAGAATAGCTTGATTGCCCCTTCTATGTGGCAGCCCCTTGAATATATAATATGATATTTGAGTGTTCACTCTTGGTGATTCTATGGGCCAAGTCTCTCCACAATGTCAGGTCTTGCATTATTTGAGTTTTTCTATGCTCTGGCTGGTGTTGTCAACAATAGAATGAAGATGCTAGCAATGTTGCTCCTTGTGTTCCTGTTCTTTATTATTTGCAAAATACTTGCCATTGATTGTACCATACTTGACGAGAAAGGAAATTCATTAATAAGGCTGCATATTAGATAGGAAGGGTAGCCTTTAGAAATAGATTCCAAGCACATTTCCTGCATATGAGCTATATAATGTTTCTTTCCCAAGATAAATTATGGCAGTAGATAACATGTTTTTCATTATGAGTGTGGTTATTTAAGGGTTTCAGAGCCTCTTGCAACTATTGCAGCTGACATTCAGCACATGTAGCTTGAACTGGCTGCCTCTCAGTTAATTGTAGGACTGGTTCAATGGACGACTTTGAACTTCATGATATTCAGTTTCATAGCTTTGAGTACACAAGTACTGTACAAGAGAAGGATAGGAGACACTTCAGTTAAACTGATATTTTTTATTGCAGTTCTCTGCCAAAGATGTATCAGCACATCCTTGCTTTGGTGTTTACTGTCAAGGAGATCAATAGGAACCCCGAACTCCTACCGAACATCACACTGGGTTTCCACATTGTGAACAACTACTTCCCTGAGAGGATAACCTATAAGGCAATGCTGAGCTTACTTTCCACACAGCAGAAGTTTGTTCCCAACTTTACCTGTGATTTAAAGAAAACATTTATTGCTGCCATTGGAGGACGTATGACACAGACCTCATTCATCATGGCCACAGTTCTTGCCAACTACAAGATTCCACAGGTAGACACTTTAGATGGCTCCCTAGAAAAACCAATTTCTTTAATTCCTTCCAATGTCAAAACACCTTTAGGCCACTTTCCAGAGTTGAATTAAATATTTAGAAACTAAGGAGTCTTTGTAATTGTGCCCAAACATTGAAGATTACCAAACTCATGTTGGCATTGAGTTTCAAAGAGGTTGGGCCACTACAAAAAATACTCTTTCTTTCCTACATGCTACTTGACTCTTTTCAGGTAGTCAAACTAAAATACTTTTGTAGATCATAAATGCCTTGCTTTCAATCTTGTCCTTGTGTTTAAATGTTTTCACACCCAATTAAAATGGGCTCAGAAACAGATGGACAACCCTTTTAACTAATATAATACTCTATGTATATGAACTGACAGCATAATTTCCATCAACACTTCAGATCTGACTTTCTGACTTACCTATGATGAATATGAAACCCATTTCATATTCTTATATAATTGTTCTAATTATTTGGTATATATTGCCTTTCAGCTTGCCTATGGAGAATTTTCTCTAATACATGGAGAGAAAAACATATTTCCATCCTTGTACCAGATGGTTCCGAATGAAATGCATCAATTGTTGTTGTTGTTAGCTGCGAAGTTGTGTCCGACCCATCGCGACCCTATGGACAACATTCCTCCAGGCCTTCCTGTCCTCTACCATCTTCTGGAGTCCATTTAAGCTCGCGCCTACTGCTTCAGTGACTCCATCCAGCCACCTCATTCTCTGTCGTCCCCTTCTTCTATTGCCCTCGATCTTTCCCAGCATTAGGCTCTTCTCCAGTGAGTCCTTCCTTCTCATTAGGTGGCCAAAGTACTTGAGTTTTAGCTTCAGAATCTGGCCTTCTAAAGAGCAGTCAGGATTGATCTCCTCTAGGACTGACCGGTTTGATCGCCTTGCAGTCCAAGGGACTCGCAGGAGTCTTCTCCAGCACCACAGTTCAAAGGCCTCAATTCTTTGGTGCTCAGCCTTTCTTATGGTCCAACTTTCACTGCCATACATTGCAACTGGGAAGACCATAGCCTTGACTATACGCACTTTTGTTGACAGGGTGATGTCTCTGCTTTTTAGTGTGCTGTCTAGATTTGCCATGGCTTTCCTCCCCAGGAGCAAGCGTCTTTTAATTTCTTGGCTACAGTCCCCGTCTGCAGTGATCTTGGAGCCCAGGAAAATAAAATCTGTCACTACCTCCATTTCTTCCCCATCTATTTGCCAGGAATTGAGAGGGCCAGATGCCATGATCTTGGTTTTCTTAATGTTAAGTTTCAACCCAAGTTTTGCACTCTCCTTCTTCACCTGCAACAAGAGGCTCTTTAGTTCTTCTTCACTTTCTGCCATTAGAGTGGTATCATCTGCGTATCTTAGGTTGTTGATATTTCTTCCGGCAATCTTAATTCCAACTTTTGATTCATCTAGCCCTGCCTTTCTCATGATGTGCTCTGCATATAAGTTAAATAGGCAGGGCGACAGTATACAGCCTTGCCGGACTCCTTTCCCAATTTTGAACCAATCAGTGGTTCCGTGTCCAGTTCTCACTGTTGCTTCTTGACCCGCATATAGGTTTCTCAAGAGACAAATAAGATGGTCTGGTACTCCCATCTCTTTAAGAACTTGCCACAGTTTGTTGTGATCCACACAATCAAAGGCTTTAGCATAGTCAATGAAGCAGAAGTAGATGTTTTTCTGGAACTCCCTAGCTTTCTCCATGATCCAGCGTATATTGGCAATTTGATCTCTAGTTCCTCTGCCTCTTCGAAATCCTGCCTGTACTTCTGGTAGTTCTCGATCCACATACTGCTGAAGTCTAGCTTGTAGGATTTTAAGCATGACTTTACTAGCATGAGAAATGAGTGCAATGGTGCGATAGTTTGAACATTCTTTGGCACTGCCTTTCTTTGGAATTGGAATGTAAACTGATCTTTTCCAATCCTGTGGCCACTGTTGAGTTTTCCAAATTTGCTGGCAAATTGAGTGTAGCACTTTTACTGCATTGTCTTTTAAGATTTTGAATAGCTCAGCTGGAATACTGTCACTTCCACTAGCTTTGTTGTTGCTCAGTTTTTCTAAGGCCCACTTCACTTCACATTCTAGGATGTCTGGCTCGAGGTCAGTGACCACCTCATTGTGATTATCAGGGACGTTAAGCTCATTCTTGTATAGTTCTTCTGTGTAATTTTGCCACCTATTCTTAATCTCTTCTGCCTCTGTTAGGTCCCTGCCATTTTGGTCCTTTATCATGCCCATTTTTGCATTAAACGTGCCCTTCATTTCTCCAATTTTCTTGAAAAGATCTCTGGTCCTCCCTATTCTATTGTTTTCTTCTATTTCTTTGCACTGTTCATTTAAGAAGGCATTCTTATCTCTTCTAGCTATTCTCTGGAATTCTGCATTCAATTGGGCGTATCTTTCTTTTTCTCCCTTGCCTTTCGCTTCCCTCCTTTCCTCAGCTATTTGCAAAGCTTCCTCAGACAGCCATTTTGCTTTCTTGCATTTCTTTTTCTTTGGGACGGTTTTGGTTGCTACCTCTTGTACAATGTCGCGAACCTCTGTCCATAGTTCTTCAGGCACTCTGTCTATCAGATCTAATTCCTTAAATCTATTTGTCACCTCTACTCTAATGCATCAATACACTGGAATTATTCGATTACTTCAGCATTTTGGATGGAATTGGATTGGGCTCTTGGCTATGGATGATGATTATGGGGATATGTTTTTGCAGAAAATTGAACCGTTGCTTTCACAAAACAACATTTGTTATGCTTACATACTTCGAACACCCAGGAAGGCATTTCTGGAAGAGTATATACAGTTGATTACAATGGACTTAAGTGATAATCAACTCTATATGGAGGATAAAGTCAAAGTGTGTATAATCTATGCCCTAACTCCAGCCATGGAAACTCTGAGATTGATCATCCTTCTAGCATCTTTTACTTCACTGCCAACTTTGGGTAAAGTGTGGATTGTTACATCCCATTGGAATTTTGAATCACTGTCAGTTCAGAGACTTTGGGATATACAGAGTTTCCATGGCGTCCTATCATTCACAGTTCGTTCAAAAGATCCACCTGGATTCCAAGAATTTCTTCAAACTGTAAGGCCATCTTGGGCAAAAGAAGACAATTTCATTCAGAATTTTTGGGAGCAGGCATTTGATTGCTCATTACACATTTCCAGGATAAATAAAAATAGCAACTTATTATGCACTGGGAATGAGAAGTTAGAGAGTCTGCCAACTATATTATTTGAAATGAGCATGAGCGGTCACAGTTACAACATTTACAATGCCGTCTATGTTATGGTGCACTCTTTGCATGCCTTACTCAAGTCCAGATTCAGATGTAGAAATGTTATAGGAACAGAACAAGTAATATTTCAGAATTTAAAACCATGGCAGGTATTTTATTTATTTCTAATATACAAACATTGTTTATTCAATTGGGCCATCATTTTTCCCTAATCTCAGTGATGCTACTGGGAATGATTATTATATATCATTATTATTATGCCAATGAATTCTGTTGAATAAAAACACTTACTCTTGAAAAAAATAAATAAAAGCTTTTACATTAGTAGTTGTATTGGAGGGATATTTCTTTCCTATTTGTGAAACAATATAACTACTAATTTTAAAAAAATATCTTTTAAATTCTATTCTACAGAATTTACTGGGTCCACAGCCTTTATCCAGAAATAGCCATTGTTATTTTTCCTATTTTACATGTTTTACATGTTAATTTGTTTTGGATTCTAAGAGCCATCAAGAACATGGCATACTTGGAAGTGATTTAGTAGAGTTGGAAAAATAATATATTAAGATTTATTTGTTTGTTATTCTGGATGTTAAGAAATATAGAAAAGGTAAAACCTTGTCTTCTAAGTTTGGGGGCTGGTTACCAATTGTAGATGACCTGTGTCAATGAGTACTGACCACTTGTTTGTGGAATTTGAGAAACACCATTTGAGTCTCCATTCTGGAGCGCATTCAGATTCTATGCAGCTAAAAATCTGAGGTTTTCTTATCATATCTTTGTGAATTAATTTCCCTCATGTTCTTGAATGTTCTTGCAGGCAGATATTTGTCATAATTTGTGTAACATACTCAAAAGCATTCCGCCTTAAAGATAACAACTATATTCAGTATTTTGAAAAAAAAGGGCTGACATGTTAATGAACTGAAAGAGAGACACTGTGATTATAAAATATGAAATATATATGATTACAAACAGTTTGATGTGGTGGTTAAGGCACTGTGCTGTAAATAGGGATAGGTTCCTTCTACTCCTTATTAGGCACAAATCCAACTGGTCACCTTAGGCTATCACTCTCTCTCAGTCCTAGAAAGAATGTAATGGCAAGCCAATTCTGGACATCTTGCCAAAGGAATCACTGAATCTTGTTCAGACAGCAGTCAACATTGAATTGAAGATACCCTCAATCTTCCCTTGCATTTTTCAAAGCAGGATAGTTCAGCTTCAAATAATTTTATGGAGTTGTTATGATTTCAAACTCTTGTGTTAATTTGTTTATTTTTTTTTAAAATACAGTTTCATTCTTTCTTGCAAAGTATTGTATTCAACAACAGTATGGAAGACTCTATTACATTTGATGAAAACAGAGAATTGATTACAGGTTTTGATGTTGCAAACTGGATTACTTTCCCCAATAATTCCTTTTCTCGAGTCAAAGTTGGAACACTGGAACCTCGGGCTCCATCAGGCAGAGAATTAACTCTTAATGACAATCAAATTGTATGGCACAGAAGTTTTAACCAGGTGAGAAGAAGCTACAGATTCTCAACTAATAATAAAAGTAAAACATTCTTTGGAGCAATTGTCAAATAAATGGCAGTAATTGAAGAAAATCATGTTTTGGTCTTTTGGAAGCTTTCGAGATGATGACATATAACATATTCTGCATATGCATTTGAGCATTAATATGTCGACAGGAAACTTAAGGCAAATGCTTCCAATTGTGCTTGGGGTACAAAAATTGCCAATGTAAATACAGATAGCCTTAGGCATACAACTGGTGCTGGTTCTTACCTATAAAGCCCTACATGGCTTAGGCCCGGGATATTTGCAGGACCATCTGCTGCCAGGAATGTTTTCCCATCACCCTGTGCGCTCACACAGAGAGGGCCTCCTCAGGGTGCCGTCGGCCAGACAATGTCGGCTGGTGACCCCCAGGGGGAAGGCCTTCTCTGTTGGGGCACCTGCTTTGTGGAATCAACTCCCCTGGGAGCTCCGGATGGCCCCAGACCTTCGGTCCTTTCGCCGTGACCTTAAGACATATCTTTTCCAATAGGCCGAACTGGACTGATGATAATGGGGTTTTTAATTATGATTTTAAATGTTTTTATTGGTTTTAGTGGGACTTTGATACAATTTAATTCTTTTTTAATATTTGTATTCATTTGTATTTTATTGTTGTTAGCCGCCCTGAGTCCTTCGGGAGATAGGGCGGCATACAAGTCTCATTATAAACAACCTTTCAAATTTACAAGGGACTGAAAAAAAAAGCTATTTGTGACCTGTTCTCAAAGGAGAGCCTGCCGCTTCCTTTGTTGTTACATGTTCACATTTCGGGCATATGACAATTGACTCAGATTAATGAACAGTTGCAGGTGTCCCATGGTCACATAACCATGATTTGCAGAGTTTCTAGTTAGTTTTCAACAAAAAAGGCCGATTTATCAGAATTGACTTTCTTAAAAAACATGCAATTGACTTAACAATCATGCACCGCATTGTGGTTGTAAGTTGGGGACTTCCTGTAGTGCCACATTCTGTTTGGACTAATCCAAACATGTGCCAGATCCTATGAACACATAACTTTCTGCCATTCCAGGTCTTCTGCTAAAACATTCAAAGAAGTCAATGCCAATTCTGGACTTCTGGTTTGCTGCCGTGGCTGCTGCAGACATTTAGAAGGCAAGCTCTGTCTTTCACGTCCGATTTCACATTACTGGAGAACCCTGGAAAGGGTTGAAAGTCCCTGTAGGGGAGACCAGCAAGGAGGGATCCCCGCTTGATCACAGGGGGTGGGGGTGGTAGCCCTTCCACCTGATCCAGCACAGGCCTCCAAACCAGTGGATGAAAGACTGGCCATAGAAATATGGCTCGTCACCAGGTTGAGATCTGAACCCCTCCTCAATCCTAACTATTTTTCCACCTGTATAAGCTGCCTAAAATATTTTCCCCCTTGTGGAAAGAGGGAAGAGAAATCCTATCTCACCCTCTAATAACAGTGGCAACTCATTATCCAGGGGAGTTTAAAATGTTGAAACAATAACCTGATTTTAACTGGATTTCTAACTTTCCAAAACTTGAGGACTAAAAGATTTACTATTTTTATTGAAGATTTGGGTTTTTACTTACAAAAAAGAAGTAAAATTTGGAAAAAAAGACTATAAAAATCTTGGTTTTTTTTAAAAAAAATCCAAAACGGTATGGGCGACATCTTATGGCTAAACCTGATATTACCACCTGTTATTGTCTGAAAGAGACTTGGCTTGAAGCCTAGACTATAGATAAGACATTTTTGACCTTGGCAATCAGCTGTGAGAAGCCCAGCTATGTTCTAAACTCAGTGATAAAATTATTTTCATTCTACGACTGTAAAGCTTTTAATCCACATCACTAATAGAACATGGACAAAGATCAGGAACAGATTTTATTTATGTTGAAAGCAATTCATGAAACTATTCTTAAAGCCACTGATGTCAGCCTAGATATATGAGCCCAAACTTTGATTACACCCAAAGAATTAACTACACAGAATATAATAGAAGAAATGGAGCAATCAAATACTATGATAGAAGATTCAACTGATCAACAAACACAGTTAATGGAAAACTTAGAAAAGGAATTGATAATTTTGAAAATGGAAAAGACTTTCTATATAAACCAGAAGAAACCTGAGGATCAAAAAGAACAGACCAAAGGGAAGATAAACATTTCAGGACAACTACACTGGGAGAGAAAAATAGAGAGACAATTTGTTAGCTCCTTCAAAAAAATACTGACTGGATGGCCTTCCTTATTTCAAACAATATATATAATAACAAAGGGAGATCTATACGATGATTTAAAAACATGGATATGGAAGGCAAGTTGGCAAAGAAAGAAAGCTAGAATAAGGCTGAATTGGGGCATTGATTTATTAGTAAGGATTAAAATAGAATATACTTGATTTGACAAGATACGTACTTTGAACACTAGATTTTGTTATGAACTGAGATAAAGAAAACTGGTTACTTTAAAATTTGGAAGTATAAATATTAAAAGTTAAATTTGAATATTGATTTGTTTATAAAGGTTGAATGTAAAGCTAATTAAGATAAACATAAGCTAAAATATATTGATAAATATAATAAACATGTTTTACTTACCGTATTTTCCGGTGTATAAGACGACGGCGTATAAGATGACCCCCGACTTTTGAGAAGATTTTCTTGGGTTAAAAAGTCATCTTATACGCCAGAAACCCTATACCATTTCAGATAAATGACTGTCCAGTCTCTTCTTAAAATCTTCCAGTGCTGGAGCATTCACCACTTCTGGAGGCAGGTTGTTCCACTGGTTAATTGTCCTCACTGTCAGGAAGTTTCTCCTTAGTTCCAGGTTGCTTTTCTCTTTGGTTAGTTTCCATCCGTTGCTTCTTGTCCAGCCTTGTGGTGCTTTGGAGAATAGCTTGACTCCCTCTTCTTTGGGGCAGCCCCTGAGATATTGGAACACGGCTATGTGGACTTCAACTCCCAGAATTCCTGGCTGGCTCAGGAATTCTGGGAGTTGAAGTCCATGATCCATAAAAGAACCAAGGTTGCCTACCCCTTGACTAGACATACCCAATTCCAGCAACTGTTCCTTGTATGTTTTATCCTCCGGCTAAATCCGGCTGCAACACAAGCCCAATTCAGCCCCATCTGTTGCAGATGGTGCAAAGCCGCCCTTTTGAAGCCCAAAGGGGCTTTTCCTTCCACCCACCCTTTGGAATACACCCAAGAGCTGCGTTCACATGATGCACTCTTCCAGGCCAGACTCTGCAAACAGCACGCCAGAAGCCGCAACCACCGCGGGAACTCCGAGTCCCTGCCTTTCGGAAGCCTGCATGGCTGAGCACGATCTGGCTTTGAGAGCGCATTTGCAGCCGGAGCAACTGCTGCATCTGGAGCCAAGCCCCGCCCGGGATGCGGTCGGCCAGGCGGGCCCGGAAGACGCGCTGGAGAGCTGGGCTTGGGGCGGCCATGCCGAGGCCAGCTGGCGAGGGCCACTGCGTGGTCTGTGGGTGAGAGGGTCACCAGGCCGCCAAGTACTGCTGTCCGGGCTGCCTGGAGAGATAGTGGGTAGCAGGGCACGCTCTGCTTATGCTCAGATGCTGCTTGGGTGAGGGGGAGGGGCTTCCTGCCGCTCCCGGGGTCTGGCGTTTGCAAGGGGGAGGGGAAGGGGCTTAGAGGCTCTTGGGGGTGGGAAGGGAGGGTCACATTGGAGGGGGGACTGGACTAAGGAGGTTTGAAGTTGCTTTGCAAGAACGGGGGCGCTCGATTGATTTATGTACCCGTATTTTCCGGCGTATAAGACAACTGGGCTTATAAGATGACCCCCGACTTTTGAGAAGATTTTCATGGGTTAAAAAGTCATCTTATACGCCGGAAAATACGATAGCTGATATAATAAAAATTGTACTAGCTTAAATATGAAATAATAGATATTAAGAGAAAAAGAGAGGAAGTATTTGATACTGAAACAAGAGAAAATTTGGTTACTAAATTTAAGATGTTTGGAAATTAATAGAAAATAAGAATGTTATATTGTATTATTAATTAGTTGATGTAAGATGGTGAGAAATAGAATATATTCAAATAGATAAGATGTGTATTCTGAATATTAGACTTTGTGATGTATTGTGATAATGGAAACTTTGGTTACTTAAAACTTGAAAACTAAAAATCTTAAATGTTGTTAAATATTAATAGGAAATTAAAAACTGGGGAAAACTAATTGGGATATTGATTGCCTATAAAGACTGTATGTTAAAATAATAAGGGTATGTATAAGCCAAAAATTATTGATAAATGTAAGAATGTCATTTTTATTTAATTGATTTAATAAGAATTGTATTAGTTTAAACAGAAGACAGTAAATACTAAGGGGAAAAGAGAGGGAAAATTAATATAGCAGCTTGAGACTTGTACTAAAGATACTTGTATGTCATTGTATTATTAATTAACCCAGCTGCCACGCAGCTTTTTAAATACTTACATGTAAAATTAGAAAATCAATAAAACATCTAAAAAAACCAAAGAAGTCAGTGCCAATTCCTTCTCATTAACTCAAGTTTTCTCATTTTCATTTTCTTCTGCCTCTTCATCCCAGCTGTGGGTTTCTGTTTTGGAAAGTTCTAGGAAAGGTATTTTATTTTCTAATTCTCTCATACCTTTTACTGTTCAGGGGATTCCTGTTTCTGTGTGCAATGACCACTGCTACCCAGGCTCCAGGAGAAAAAAGAAGGAAAGAGAGAAATTTTGTTGTTATGACTGTGTGTCATGTTCAGAAGGGCAGATCTCTGATGAAATAGGTAAGACAAAATGACATGAGGCTTTTGACTGACCAGCAAAAATCCATACCAGTGCATCTATTTATTTGTTTGTTTGGAACAAAACAAGTAAAGACCCTCCCCCAATAAATATTGTCTCTTCTCTCACTCTGTCTTTCTCAATTTCTATAGCTTAGACAAAATAGGGTCCTCCAATTTCTTGTTCCATCCATTCCTTAAAATACCATATCAACTTGATCTATTAGTACCAAGTATTTATAATATTTATTTCTACAAACATGTCTATGAAGCTGCAAATATTGCTAGTCCAAATCGGAATCGCAAGATTGTATTACTAATTAGCTGATTTTACAAATGAATAGAGAGGACAGGAAATACTTTTATTTGCTTTTGATTTTCAAACAACACCCTCTGTGCATCATGAAGGATCTATTCTATATTATGAGACTGATATATGTTTTTCCATTAAAAAAGAGAGAATTGCTATCCTCTCTTCACAAAATAGGTAACTTGTATCAACATAAATTGTACTCTATATATTCTATACTGATAGAAAGTTTGGTATATTGGAAGGATATCTTCTATTTTTTTCCCCAGATATGGATGTCTGCATGAAATGTCCAGAAAATGAGTATCCCAGCAATATCCTAAATCAATGTATTCCCAAAATGTTTACCTATCTCTCTTATAATGAACCTTTAGGAATCCTCTTTATTACAATGGCTCTTGTTTTCTCTTTGATTACAATCTTTGTGCTTGGAATCTTTTGGATGCATCGAGAGACTCCAATTGTTAAAGCCAACAACTGGAGCCTCACTTGTATCCTCCTCCTCTCCCTTCTCCTCTGCTTCCTCTGCTCCTTCCTCTTCATGGGAAGACCTGAAAAGATGATCTGCCTTTTTCGACAAATGACTTTTGGTATTATCTTCTCAGTGGCCCTTTCGTCTGTATTGGCAAAAACCATGACTGTGATTATGGCATTTGTGGCAACCAAACCAGGATCCAAAATGAGGAAGTGGGTGGGGAAAGGACTGGCTAATTTTATTGTCCTTTTGGGTTCCTTCATCCAGGTGGGAATTTGCAGTGTTTGGCTGAGTACCTCTCCCCCTTTCCCAGATACAGACCTGCACTCACTGAAGGGAGAAATCATAATGGAATGCAATGAGGGCTCAGTGATCATGTTTTACTGTGTCCTGGGTTACATGGGCTTCCTGGCTAGTGTTAGCTTTAACATTGCTTTCCAAGCCAGGAAGCTACCCAGCAGTTTTAATGAGGCCAAGTTCATTACTTTCAGCATGTTGGTCTTTTGCAGCGTTTGGGTGTCATTTGTTCCAACGTACCTGAGCACCAAAGGGAAATACATGGTAGCTGTGGAGATCTTTTCAATCTTATCCTCCAGTGCTGGTTTACTGGGATGTATATTTCCCCCAAAATGCTATATAATTTTATTGAGACCTGATATGAACAAGAAGGAACATTTAATAAGAAAAGAAACATAACTGTCTTTTTGTATACAGAGTTATTGAAACATCTTTAGATTATTGTGAACTGTTTTGTGAAGGTTTTTTGTATAGATAGAATTTGGAAAAAATCTACATGATCTTGATTTAACTTGATTTATAGATAAATCTTGATATGGAGAAAAAAGTCAAAGAATGGATGTATCCTATCCAGTTTAATGTGAATGATATTGAAGGAAAAGTTGATTTTGGAGCATGTTCAGGTTTTATGTGTTTTTCATAGTAGTTCATTAATGGTATAGTTTATTTGGCCAGATTCCTTCTTCAACTATATATTAACTGGAATACCATTTCTCTGTCATGTAACATGCAAATTTTGAAATAAATTCTCAGTCCAAGCACAGGTATTAATTTTAACTAAATCATGTGCTCCTTCAAAGTAGTCTTGACTAGTTCTGTATATGGTAAGTGCTTCTTACTGAAAATATGTTTGATGACTACCTGGGAAATAACCAAGTTGTGGGATTATGCTTTCAGGTTTAAAATAACTATGAGTTTAAAAACCTACTTAAAATCAAATTATGCTTTGTTGTTCAAAATAAGCATGTATTAAAATTCTATTTCAAACATATTTCAGTTGGAATTAAATTAGAGAAACAAGACTGAGCTTCATTGGAATGTGCTTTGTTTACTTTCAAAGAGTGCAATATATAATAACAAAGTTCCATTTTAAACTCTTTGACATTAAAGCTAAAAGGAAAACTTCTGTGTTCAGTTTTATATTTATTTTAAAAATCTTCCAAATTAGGATAAAAATCTGATCCCAATATTTCTTTGCTTTGTCATAGGTCCACCAGAGGTGTTAAACATATCCTTTTTATGATTACATTTCTAGCATATATTTGAAATTCCTTTATAGATCTTTGACAATTTTTCAATCCAATGATTCATTACTTTATAGCAATTTTCTTTCAGATTATAATTCAATATAGAGGTCACTCTATACATCCACCTAGAGGAGATCAACCCTGACTGCTCTTTAGAAGGCCAGATCCTGAAGCTAAAACTCAAATACTTTGGCCACCTAATGAGAAGGAAGGACTCACTGGAGAAGAGCCTAATGCTGGGAAAGATTGAGGGCAAGAGAAGAAAGGGACGACAGAGAATGAGGTGGCTGGATGGAGTCACTGAAGCAGTAGGCATGAGCTTAAATGGACAGGAAGGCCTGGAGGAACATTGTCCATAGGGTCGCGATGGGTCGGACACGACTTCGCAGCTAACAACTATACATCCACATATTTTCCTATTGGTCAATCATTATAGCCACAATTTACCCATTGAATCATGCAGTCCTTAACACAGTCATTTTCCAAATTCAGTTTCAACATTTTGTAAACCTCATCCCTAACATGTTCATCATTAGCACACAATGTAATTTCCAGTTCACTTTTTCCAAATTAAAAATCACAGCTTTTGTCATCTAACCTTATGCTATGCTATGCTATGCTATGCTATGCTATGCTATGCTATGCTATGCTATGCTATGCTATGCTATGCTATGCTATGCTATGCTATGCTATCTTATCTCATCTCACCTCACCTCATCCTATCCTATCCTATCCTATCCTATCCTATCCTATCCTATCCTATCCTATCCTATCCTATCCTATCCTATCCTATCCTATCCTATCGTACCCTACCCTACCTTACCTTACCTTACCTTACCTTACCTTACCTTAACGTATCTTCTTCTTTTTTTAATTGTAGATATGTGAACTATTGACAAACATATCCTTCTATCCCCATTTCTTCTTTCTTCTTTAAACTACAGTAGATTCTCCTTGAATAGAACATGTTTTTTCACTTAAAGATTTAATCCTCTAGTTGACATTCTATTTCAAATAGGAGTGGTTTTCTATTCCAGTTGCCCACTGACCAAGTTTTAATAAGAGAAGAGGGATAAATGATCCATGATATGTTTTAAAAAATTTACTTTGTCTTCATTCGGCATATAAAGAAACATATTTTACATACGATAAAAGGATTGAAACAAAGAAAATAGTTATGAGAAGCCAGCATGGGTTTGTCAAAAACAGATCAGGACAGAGAAACCTTATTGCAGGTCAATATGTCGCTGTGGAATTTTGACCTGAGTGATTATATCTAGTATTGTTGAACTTTATATGCTACACAGTGAAAGGAATAATTTGTTTCATCCATTTAATGATCATTGAGATAGATCTTCAGGGCAAGCTTTATTTTTTATTTTTTACTAGATAGAGAATTTGATAGGTTTTGGGGGGCAAAAAAGGCTATGCAAGAGAATTTTATGAGAAAAGTATAAGTTGCTTTCAAGATTTGACATGATGTGGATTCAAAAGATTTCCAGAGGCACGCCTTTGCGCTGATTAATTGTTCTTACAGTCAGGAAATTTCTCAGCACTGTGGCTTGGGGGTCTATCTCCTCTCCTGGTGCTTTTAAATAACAGTTTTTCACCATGTGCCCTGAGTCTCCTCAGAAAAAACAGAAAGCCAAAGCAAGGATGTTTTGATATGACTTAGGCACAGAACTGCAAAAACAAAAACAAAAGCAAAAACAAAAAATCCCCAAACACCCTAAAACCCAAAACAAACAAAACAAAACAAAACAAAAAAAACCAGCAATCTATCAGTTTAAATAAATAACGTAACAGTATCCACCAGCTTTCTTCAGTTCTTGTGTACTCAAACCTCTAAAGCAGAACACCATGAAATTCAAAGAAGACCATAGAACCAGCTCTATTGTTCTCTAAGAGGCAGACACCTCAGGCTGCAGATGATCAAGGGCAGCAGGAAGAGGTGGAGAAAACACTAAAACGTCTTTCACACTTAATTGGCTTAACTTCTTCAAAAGGGCTGCTAAGTGTTGTCTCATTGCTAATTACAAAGAAAAAGCTCAATGATAATTCAGATGACTGTTTGAAGAGACTGGGAGAAAGCAACACTTGTTCCTCGATTGACAGGTGTTGGAAAGAAAAAGGTTATGACTCAGAGAGGGTGCTTTGAAAACTTCCAAAAGTTACTCTTTTATGTAATATGTGGCTTTATTATCAAACCTCCTTTCCCTGGCTCAGAGAATGTTAAGAGCTTTCACTTTTGAAAGTGCCATGACCCATTTTTTTTTCCATTAAACTTCTTCAGAAAAGTTGGGCTTCAGGTACAATAAATAGGTAGTAATAATAAAAAAGTGAACATTGTACTAACCAAAGATTTATTTTTAGTACAGCAATTCTTCCCAGCAGTAATACTTATAGCTTTCCATCTTAAGCTATCTGTAATTTTATTTCGTGTTTTAATATTGTTATTTTGAAATAACATACACTTCATATTTCTCATAACATCATAGCATAGATACTCAAGGTTCTGTCTTAGGCCCAGTACATTTCAAGATCTTCATAATAGTGAATGATCTCTGGAGGGCTCGGGACAGAGGACATTCCTCTGTCCTTGTCCTATTAGACCTCTCGGCGGCTTTCAATACCATCGACCATGGTATCCTGCTGCAGCGTCTCAGGGGATTGGGAGTGGGAGGCACAGTTCTTCAGTGGTTCTCCTACTATCTCCTGGGACGCTCGCAGTCGGTGTTGGCAGGGGGGCAGAGGTCGACCCCTAGGACTCTCGCTTGTGGAGTTCCTCAGGGGTCGGTCCTCTCGCCTCTCCTGTTCAACATCTACATGAAACCGCTGGGTGAGATCATTCGTGGTTTTGGAGTTGGGTATCATCAGTATGCTGATGATACCCAACTTTTCATTTCGACCCCAAACCAACCCAGTGATGCCCTCGATGTGATGTCCCGTTGCCTGGAGGCGGTTCGGGCCTGGATGGGGAGGAACAGACTTCAGCTCAACCCTGACAAGACTGAGTGGCTGTGCATTTCGGCATCCCGGGACATTCAAAATATTCCACCTCTTCTTATGGGGGGTGAGTCCTTACCCCCCGTCGATAGGGCTCGCAACTTGGGAGTCCTCCTAGATTCACGGCTTACTCTGGAAGACCATATAGTGGCCGTGACTAGGGGGGCTTTCGCCCAGGTTCGCCTGGTGCGCCAGTTGCGGCCCTATCTGGACCGGGATGCCCTGTGTACGGTCACTCATGCGCTCGTGACCTCTCGCCTGGACTACTGCAATGCTCTTTACATGGGGCTTCCCTTGAAGACCACTCGGAGGCTCCAACTGGTACAGAATGCGGCCGCGATAGTTGTCTTGCGAGTTTCCCGGTACTCCCATGTTACACCTTTGCTCCGCGAGCTACATTGGTTACCAGTTGTCTTCCGGGTGAGGTTCAAGGTTTTGGTTATGATCTTTAAGTACTTACATGGCATGGGTCCGGGGTACCTCGAGGACCACCTGCTGCCGGCATCAACTCCCTTGTGCGTGCCCACAGAGAGGGCCTCCTCAGGGTGCCTCCGGTCAGGGAATGTCGACTGGTGGCCCCCAGGGGGAGGGCCTTCTCTGTGGGCGCTCCGGCGCTATGGAACCAACTACCGGTTGAGCTCCGGATGGCACCGGACCTTCGCTCCTTCCGGCGCGGTCTGAAGACCCACTTATTTGAATTATCTGGTCTGGCCTGATGGGGAACGTTAGGGTTTTTAATGGGTCTTTCATTGCTATTGTAATTTTTAATTGGGCATTTGTTTAATTCCTTTTTAATTTTTGTATTGTTATTTATATATGCCCTGTTAACCGCCCTGAGTCCTTCAGGAGAAGGGCGGTATACAAATTTAATAAAAGTAAAGTAAAGTAAAAAAAGATCTAGATGAGGGGATAGAAGGGAAAATTATAAAATCTGCAGAAACACCAAGATGGGGAGAAATCACTAATATTTTATATGATAGACTCAAGATACAGAAAGACATTGACAGAATTGAACACAGGGCCCTATCTAAGAAAATGCAGTTCACTGGTGACTAAAGTAAGGTCATACACTTAGGCAAGAGAAATCAGACATACAAATACAGAATAGATAGTAGCTGGCTCAATAGCAGCAACTGTAGGAGAGATGTAGGTGTCTTAGTACAGCACTTTTCAACCAGTGGTACGGGTACCACCTGTGGTACATTGGCACCTGGCAGGTGGTACGTGGCCATCCTAGAAAAGTGGTAATGGGTGAGGGGAATGAGCTGAACTGGTGGCAGCACCACACAAGCCTGAATGAGAGATGGCTGGAATTGCAGGGCTATTAGGGCTCAGCAGAAGCACCAGGATCAGTGCCACTTTCCAGCTGATTGGCATCTCTTCGAGGCTGTCAGGGCTCAGTGGAAGCCCCAGGATCAGCACCAGGCTCCAGCTGGAGATTGGGGCTGATCCTGGCGCTTCTGCTGAGCCCTGAATAAGTGCAGATCAGCTGGAATGTTGCAGCATCTCCAGGGTCTTGTGATTTACATTCAGATGCTTGGCAACTGATTCATATTTATGATGGTCACAGTGTCCCAGGGTCATGTGAAGTGACCAAAACCTACTGCAACCACCCAGCAGATGAGGGGGAATAAAAACCAAACTCCACCCCACCCCACCCCCACTGCCAATCCTCAACAGAAATGCTCACAACAATGAAAACCTTGGATAGGAGGAAGAGCATGCCAGGGAGGCAGGTAGGTGTCTTGCTCGGCTGTGGCTTGGGGGGGGCACTTGTTTCAGTGCCATTGTAACTTTGAACAGTCACTAATTGAATTGTTGTAAGTCGAGGACTACCTGTACTTTATCACTTTTTTACTTATTTTTTTTTTGGTCATCAAGTTTTTGACACCTTGCTAGGCGACTGGTGGTGCTTGGATATTGCCATATCCTAAAAGTGGTACAATGGCTGAAAAGGTTGAAAAGCCCTGTCTTAGTAGAACACCAGTTAAGTGTGAGCCAGCAGTGTGCTGCAGCTGCCAAAGAAGCTAATGCAGTCTTAGGTTGCATCAACAAAGGGATAGTTCACAGTACTACTTTATATTGCACTAGTGAGAAGCACAGTTGGAATAATTTGTCCAGTTCTGGACACCACATTATAAAATAGAAGTTGTGAAGTAAGAAAGACTGCAGTGAAGAGTAACAAAAATGATAAGGTGTCTGGTGGCTAAACCATATGATGAAAAGTATGTACAGTCTAACAAAGAGAATGACTAGGGGTGATATGAGTGTCTTGAACTACTTGAGGGGCTGTCACAGTGAAGAGGGAGTCAACTTATTCTCCAAATTACCTGAGGGCAGGAAAGATGTTATGGGTAGAAGATCTTTAAAAAGAGATCCAATCTAGAATGAAGGAGAAATTTCTTGACTAAGAACAATTAATCAGTGCAAAAGCATGCCTCTGGACCTCTTTTGAAATCCATATCATATCAAATCTTGAAAGCAACGTATATCTTTCTCATAAAATTCTGTTGCATAGCCTTTTTGCCCCCCAAAATCTATCAAATGCTCTGTCTAGTAAACTGAAGATCTGAAGATCTATATCAGTAGTCATTGAATGGGTGAAACAAATTACTCCTTTCATCATGTAGTATATAAAGGGATGGAAGTTAATTTACACAAAACTAAGACTTTGATACTGGGAAGTTATGCCCCAATTGATCACAGAGTAGTGTTTTATAAACAATCTATAAAGAATTAACAGATTTTCTTATGAAAGTTGGTGTTTGATGGGGGATTAGAATTCAGTGATTACCCACAATTGGCAGAACGTCTCAGATAAATACTAAAATCACTCAAGGCAAATTACCAAAAGATTTCTTTGATTTTGATGGGCAACTTAGGGTGATTAATGTATGAATGAAAATGAATTCAGTATACCAGATTTACCTAGTATACCTTTCTGTTTTAATCACTGCTATCAATTTATTGTATATGAAATTTGACTTGTGTACCTGTCAGGAAATTTGATTAAAAAAAGGCTCATGGCACTTTCATGGGGTAAAAAAAATCAAAGCAAATTACAGTAATTAAATGCACACTTCGAGCCCTTTTCTCAGGAGAGATGTAAAAAATATTGAGAATTGGAGTGGACTTGATTATTTCCCCAAAGATCCAAATTATAGGTTCCTTATTAAACTCAATTTTCAGAAAGTCAACCTAATATGAGTTCTTTTACCTATCTTCAAAATATAATTTGTTGAATAGAGTATAGAGAGCTATCATTTGAATGATATCTGTTCTAATCTTCATTTCAGTTCCAAGTTGTTTTATCTCTATTTCATTCCTAATAGTTTCTGTAATTTGTTCTCTTTTTTTCCTTCTCCCCTCTCCTTTTTCTTTGTAGTACTATGGCAACTCTCTTAGAGACCATATATGTAAGGACAATGAAAAGAAATTTCTCCTTCATTCTAGATTGGATCTCTTTTTAAAGATCTTCTACCCATAACATCTTTCCTGCCCTCAGGTAATTTGGAGAATAAGTTGACTCCCTCTTCACTGTGACAGCCCCTCAAGTAGTTCAAGACACTCATATCACCCCTAGTCATTCTCTTTGTTAGACTGTACATACTTTTCATCATATGGTTTAGCCACCAGACACCTTATCATTTTTGTTACTCTTCACTGCAGTCTTTCTTACTTCACAACTTCTATTTTATAATGTGGTGTCCAGAACTGGACAAATTATTCCAACTGTGCTTCTCACTAGTGCAATATAAAGTAGTACTGTGAACTATCCCTTTGTTGATGCAACCTAAGACTGCATTAGCTTCTTTGGCAGCTGCAGCACACTGCTGGCTCACACTTAACTGGTGTTCTACTAAGACAGGGCTTTTCAACCTTTTCAGCCATTGTACCACTTTTAGGATATGGCAATATCCAAGCACCACCAGTCGCCTAGCAAGGTGTCAAAAACTTGATGACCAAAAAAAAAATAAGTAAAAAAGTGATAAAGTACAGGTAGTCCTCGACTTACAACAATTCAATTAGTGACTGTTCAAAGTTACAATGGCACTGAAACAAGTGCCCCCCCCAAGCCACAGCCGAGCAAGACACCTACCTGCCTCCCTGGCATGCTCTTCCTCCTATCCAAGGTTTTCATTGTTGTGAGCATTTCTGTTGAGGATTGGCAGTGGGGGTGGGGTGGGGTGGAGTTTGGTTTTTATTCCCCCTCATCTGCTGGGTGGTTGCAGTAGGTTTTGGTCACTTCACATGACCCTGGGACACTGTGACCATCATAAATATGAATCAGTTGCCAAGCATCTGAATGTAAATCACAAGACCCTGGAGATGCTGCAACATTCCAGCTGATCTGCACTTATTCAGGGCTCAGCAGAAGCGCCAGGATCAGCCCCAATCTCCAGCTGGAGCCTGGTGCTGATCCTGGGGCTTCCACTGAGCCCTGACAGCCTCGAAGAGATGCCAATCAGCTGGAAAGTGGCACTGATCCTGGTGCTTCTGCTGAGCCCTAATAGCCCTGCAATTCCAGCCATCTCTCATTCAGGCTTGTGTGGTGCTGCCACCAGTTCAGCTCATTCCCCTCACCCATTACCACTTTTCTAGGATGGCCACGTACCACCTGCCAGGTGCCAATGTACCACAGGTGGTACCCGTACCACTGGTTGAAAAGTGCTGTACTAAGACACCTACATCTCTCCTACAGTTGCTGCTATTGAGCCAGCTACTATCTATTCTGTATTTGTATGTCTGATTTCTCTTGCCTAAGTGTATGACCTTACTTTAGTCACCAGTGAACTGCATTTTCTTAGATAGGGCCCTGTGTTCAATTCTGTCAATGTCTTTCTGTATCTTGAGTCTATCATATAAAATATTAGTGATTTCTCCCCATCTTGGTGTTTCTGCAGATTTTATAATTTTCCCTTCTATCCCCTCATCTAGATCTTTTTTTACTTTACTTTACTTTTATTAAATTTGTATACCGCCCTTCTCCTGAAGGACTCAGGGCGGTTAACAGGGCATATATAAATAACAATACAAAAATTAAAAAGGAATTAAACAAATGCCCAATTAAAAATTACAATAGCAATGAAAGACCCATTAAAAACCCTAACGTTCCCCATCAGGCCAGACCAGATAATTCAAATAAGTGGGTCTTCAGACCGCGCCGGAAGGAGCGAAGGTCCGGTGCCATCCGGAGCTCAACCGGTAGTTGGTTCCATAGCGCCGGAGCGCCCACAGAGAAGGCCCTCCCCCTGGGGGCCACCAGTCGACATTCCCTGACCGGAGGCACCCTGAGGAGGCCCTCTCTGTGGGCACGCACAAGGGAGTTGATGCCGGCAGCAGGTGGTCCTCGAGGTACCCCGGACCCATGCCATGTAAGTACTTAAAGATCATAACCAAAACCTTGAACCTCACCCGGAAGACAACTGGTAACCAATGTAGCTCGCGGAGCAAAGGTGTAACATGGGAGTACCGGGAAACTCGCAAGACAACTATCGCGGCCGCATTCTGTACCAGTTGGAGCCTCCGAGTGGTCTTCAAGGGAAGCCCCATGTAAAGAGCATTGCAGTAGTCCAGGCGAGAGGTCACGAGCGCATGAGTGACCGTACACAGGGCATCCCGGTCCAGATAGGGCCGCAACTGGCGCACCAGGCGAACCTGGGCGAAAGCCCCCCTAGTCACGGCCACTATATGGTCTTCCAGAGTAAGCCGTGAATCTAGGAGGACTCCCAAGTTGCGAGCCCTATCGACGGGGGGTAAGGACTCACCCCCCATAAGAAGAGGTGGAATATTTTGAATGTCCCGGGATGCCGAAATGCACAGCCACTCAGTCTTGTCAGGGTTGAGCTGAAGTCTGTTCCTCCCCATCCAGGCCCGAACCGCCTCCAGGCAACGGGACATCACATCGAGGGCATCACTGGGTTGGTTTGGGGTCGAAATGAAAAGTTGGGTATCATCAGCATACTGATGATACCCAACTCCAAAACCACGAATGATCTCACCCAGCGGTTTCATGTAGATGTTGAACAGGAGAGGCGAGAGGACCGACCCCTGAGGAACTCCACAAGCGAGAGTCCTAGGGGTCGACCTCTGCCCCCCTGCCAACACCGACTGCGAGCGTCCCAGGAGATAGTAGGAGAACCACTGAAGAACTGTGCCTCCCACTCCCAATCCCCTGAGACGCTGCAGCAGGATACCATGGTCGATGGTATTGAAAGCCGCCGAGAGGTCTAATAGGACAAGGACAGAGGAATGTCCTCTGTCCCGAGCCCTCCAGAGATCATTCACTATTATGAAGATCTTGAAATGTACTGGGCCTAAGACAGAACCTTGAGTATCTATGCTATGATGTTATGAGAAATATGAAGTGTATGTTATTTCAAAATAACAATATTAAAACACGAAATAAAATTACAGATAGCTTAAGATGGAAAGCTATAAGTATTACTGCTGGGAAGAATTGCTGTACTAAAAATAAATCTTTGGTTAGTACAATGTTCACTTTTTTATTATTACTACCTATTTATTGTACCTGAAGCCCAACTTTTCTGAAGAAGTTTAATGGAAAAAAAAATGGGTCATGGCACTTTCAAAAGTGAAAGCTCTTAACATTCTCTGAGCCAGGGAAAGGAGGTTTGATAATAAAGCCACATATTACATAAAAGAGTAACTTTTGGAAGTTTTCAAAGCACCCTCTCTGAGTCATAACCTTTTTCTTTCCAACACCTGTCAATCGAGGAACAAGTGTTGCTTTCTCCCAGTCTCTTCAAACAGTCATCTGAATTATCATTGAGCTTTTTCTTTGTAATTAGCAATGAGACAACACTTAGCAGCCCTTTTGAAGAAGTTAAGCCAATTAAGTGTGAAAGACGTTTTAGTGTTTTCTCCACCTCTTCCTGCTGCCCTTGATCATCTGCAGCCTGAGGTGTCTGCCTCTTAGAGAACAATAGAGCTGGTTCTATGGTCTTCTTTGAATTTCATGGTGTTCTGCTTTAGAGGTTTGAGTACACAAGAACTGAAGAAAGCTGGTGGATACTGTTACGTTATTTATTTAAACTGATAGATTGCTGGTTTTTTTTGTTTTGTTTTGTTTTGTTTGTTTTGGGTTTTAGGGTGTTTGGGGATTTTTTGTTTTTGCTTTTGTTTTTGTTTTTGCAGTTCTGTGCCTAAGTCATATCAAAACATCCTTGCTTTGGCTTTCTGTTTTTTCTGAGGAGACTCAGGGCACATGGTGAAAAACTGTTATTTAAAAGCACCAGGAGAGGAGATAGACCCCCAAGCCACAGTGCTGAGAAATTTCCTGACTGTAAGAACAATTAATCAGCGCAAAGGCGTGCCTCTGGAAATCTTTTGAATCCACATCATGTCAAATCTTGAAAGCAACTTATACTTTTCTCATAAAATTCTCTTGCATAGCCTTTTTTGCCCCCCAAAACCTATCAAATTCTCTATCTAGTAAAAAATAAAAAATAAAGCTTGCCCTGAAGATCTATCTCAATGATCATTAAATGGATGAAACAAATTATTCCTTTCACTGTGTAGCATATAAAGTTCAACAATACTAGATATAATCACTCAGGTCAAAATTCCACAGCGACATATTGACCTGCAATAAGGTTTCTCTGTCCTGATCTGTTTTTGACAAACCCATGCTGGCTTCTCATAACTATTTTCTTTGTTTCAATCCTTTTATCGTATGTAAAATATGTTTCTTTATATGCCGAATGAAGACAAAGTAAATTTTTTAAAACATATCATGGATCATTTATCCCTCTTCTCTTATTAAAACTTGGTCAGTGGGCAACTGGAATAGAAAACCACTCCTATTTGAAATAGAATGTCAACTAGAGGATTAAATCTTTAAGTGAAAAAACATGTTCTATTCAAGGAGAATCTACTGTAGTTTAAAGAAGAAAGAAGAAATGGGGATAGAAGGATATGTTTGTCAATAGTTCACATATCTACAATTAAAAAAAGAAGAAGATACGTTAAGGTAAGGTAAGGTAAGGTAAGGTAAGGTAAGGTAAGGTAGGGTAGGGTACGATAGGATAGGATAGGATAGGATAGGATAGGATAGGATAGGATAGGATAGGATAGGATAGGATAGGATAGGATGAGGTGAGGTGAGATGAGATAAGATAGCATAGCATAGCATAGCATAGCATAGCATAGCATAGCATAGCATAGCATAGCATAGCATAGCATAGCATAGCATAGCATAAGGTTAGATGACAAAAGCTGTGATTTTTAATTTGGAAAAAGTGAACTGGAAATTACATTGTGTGCTAATGATGAACATGTTAGGGATGAGGTTTACAAAATGTTGAAACTGAATTTGGAAAATGACTGTGTTAAGGACTGCATGATTCAATGGGTAAATTGTGGCTATAATGATTGACCAATAGGAAAATATGTGGATGTATAGTTGTTAGCTGCGAAGTCGTGTCCGACCCATCGCGACCCTATGGACAATGTTCCTCCAGGCCTTCCTGTCCATTTAAGCTCATGCCTACTGCTTCAGTGACTCCATCCAGCCACCTCATTCTCTGTCGTCCCTTTCTTCTCTTGCCCTCAATCTTTCCCAGCATTAGGCTCTTCTCCAGTGAGTCCTTCCTTCTCATTAGGTGGCCAAAGTATTTGAGTTTTAGCTTCAGGATCTGGCCTTCTAAAGAGCAGTCAGGGTTGATCTCCTCTAGGTGGATGTATAGAGTGACCTCTATATTGAATTATAATCTGAAAGAAAATTGCTATAAAGTAATGAATCATTGGATTGAAAAATTGTCAAAGATCTATAAAGGAATTTCAAATATATGCTAGAAATGTAATCATAAAAAGGATATGTTTAACACCTCTGGTGGACCTATGACAAAGCAAAGAAATATTGGGATCAGATTTTTATCCTAATTTGGAAGATTTTTAAAATAAATATAAAACTGAACACAGAAGTTTTCCTTTTAGCTTTAATGTCAAAGAGTTAACAGATTTTCTTATGAAAGTTGGTGTTTGATGGGGGATTAGAATTCAGTGATTACCCACAATTGGCAGAACGTCTCAGATAAATACTAAAATCACTCAAGGCAAATTACCAAAAGATTTCTTTGATTTTGATGGGCAACTTAGGGTGATTAATGTATGAATGAAAATGAATTCAGTATACCAGATTTACCTAGTATACTTTTCTGTTTTAATCACTGCTATCAATTTATTGTATATGAAATTTGACTTGTGTACCTGTCAGGAAATTTGATTAAAAAAAGGCTCATGGCACTTTCATGGGGTAAAAAAAATCAAAGCAAATTACAGTAATTAAATGCACACTTCGAGCCCTTTTCTCAGGAGAGATGTAAAAAATATTGAGAATTGGAGTGGACTTGATTATTTCCCCAAAGATCCAAATTATAGGTTCCTTATTAAACTCAATTTTCAGAAAGTCAACCTAATATGAGTTCTTTTACCTATCTTCAAAATATAATTTGTTGAATAGAGTATAGAGAGCTATCATTTGAATGATATCTGTTCTAATCTTCATTTCAGTTCCAAGTTGTTTTATCTCTATTTCATTCCTAATAGTTTCTGTAATTTGTTCTCTTTTTTTCCTTCTCCCCTCTCCTTTTTCTTTGTAGTACTATGGCAACTCTCTTAGAGACCATATATGTAAGGACAATGAAAAAACAATGCCATGTAGTTTAATGGTGTAGAGAAAGTATATTTTTCTGTATAGGGACATCTAACTTTCTCTGGATGGAAATTGCCAATAATAGGATGGTGTTGATAGCAATGACGTTTCTTGTGTTCCTATTCTGTATTACATGCAAAACATATGCTATCAATTGTAGCATACCTGATGACCCACTTCCTATACCCCATCACTTTGCTCAGCCAGGAAATGTTATCTTTGGGGCAATTGTCTCTCAAGCCTTTTTCTTTCACAACAGCCCCTCCTTCACAGAAGATCCCTCTCGGACATTGATCAATGAAGTGATGTAAGGAATTCTATTTTTTTTCTCTTCAGACTAGTAAATTCAAAATAATTGGGAGAAAAAGAGTTAAGCAGCATATAATGATATGTCTTTGAAAATTTTCATACCCATAATGTCACTGGGAATTTTCTGTTAATTACTTTTCTCTCTTTTTGAAGTGTCAGAAGTTGGCACTGAATAAAAAACTCCATGTACCTTCACACACTGCATCAAATCTATATATGCTTCTACTGGTGTTCGGTTTATGACTCATAAACCATTGATAATAGTTTATGATAGTTTATCAGACCATCAGGTTAATAATAGCAGAGCTTCTACCTAACTTCAAAATATCATTTGTTGAATAGTATATAGAGAAGTGTCATTTGAAGCCTTTCTATTCCAGTCCTCTTATAATATTCTGGTATTGCTATAATAGAACTAAGATACAAATAGTCGTAACTCTCTGTTTCTGCAGATTAGTTCGCTTTAGATAAGGGAATTTATCTTTAGTATGTGGAGAGATCACAGAAGGAAAAGTAAAGAAGTGAAGCTTTATTAACTATAAGATATTGTAACCTGTGCAGAAGCTTATTTAGTTTAAAGTCAACGAGGAAAATCATCTCACTTTTCTGTTCCAAAAAAAGAAACAAAGATTGCAAAGTAGCTTCTGAAATACAAAACTCTTTTCCCCCAATGGCATTAGTACAAAGGGCATTAAAGAACTGAACAAAGGTGGAAATACAAACAAACTACACATGGATGCATGCAAGCTGCATGCACACAATGAAAAAAAAAATTCTCTTTGGAGAAAACATGCCAGTACTGTGGTTACTGTCTAAGAGGCCATATGTGTAAGAATAATTTAAAAATGATGTTATTGGAATTTAATCTTGTAGACACAGGAAAATTTTATGTATACGAAAATTTACATTTCCTTGGATGGCAATTGTCAACAATGATAATGATGATGATGAGGATAACAGAATAACATAGTTGAAAGGGACTTTGGAGTTCTTCAAGTCCAATCCCCTACATTATTTCACACAAATGGTTGTCAAATCTGTAAAGTCTCTAGTCTGTGCTCTTCAGGAAGAAATTAGGTTTCTAGCTCAGCAGTTCTCTTTTATTGAGCTGCCCCACTATCAGCCCCTCTACTACAAAGATCCTGTAGGAGAAGGGTAGTATGGACAACTATGGAATCTGGAAGGGTGAGAGCCATGAACCACAAACACAAAGGTTTCGCTGTGTCCCTACATAACAGATACAGTGCCCTTGTTGACATTAATAGGGATATTAAGGGGGCAGGTCAAGCTGGTTGTGATGATAATGATACCTCAAATGGCAGGAGAAATGAGACAAATTTGTTTTGAATAGGGGAAAGTGTGAATCAGGTATTACACATCAGTCATGCAAGAAGAGCAAGGTATCTAAAAAGAGAAGTCACCTTCTGGTTGGTGGTTCAATTGTAAGGGAAGTCAATTTAGGAAAGGACAGGGAGATTTTGAAATAAGTCAGGTGTCTACCAGGTGCTTCTGCCAGCAGAGACAAGAGGCATATTTTTAAGATAGTCAAGAATACCAGTAAGGACTGTGATGTTGATGCTGTCCCAAAAAGATGTACTGTCTGTGCAGAATGATTTCCAGAGCTTGGGGCAGGAAATTAGTAGGATAGGTTTACTTTTTCAAAGGTTTTACCTAAAAATAAGGACCAAAAAAGGAAAAAGCCATTGTATAGTGGAGTTCAATGTGTGGCTAAAAAAGTGGTGTAAAGCAGAAGTCTTTGGTTATATTAGTCACAATGTCTGCAGCTGGTCCAATGAAAAACTACAATAGAGATGGTTTGCATCCATCAAAAAAGGGACTGAGTTACTTGGCATTAAATTCATGGATTTTCTGGAGAAACATTTAAACTAAACAATGGGGACAGAGAGTTAATTGATACAGAAGATTTCTGTCCACAGCAATCTAAAACTAATAGGGTTATCAGTGCTTGTAACATAGATGTTTGTGCAGGTAAGAATATCAACCTTGCTGTTAAGGAAAATCAAGCTTTTGATAGTGTGCCATAACATATGCACTAAGTAAACAGGTGGTAAGGAAGTAGGGAAATTCAGGCACAAAACATCTTATGTAGAAAGTGAACACAGGGTCAATCAAAAAGGGCTCAAATGTCTATACATCAATGCACAGAGTATGAGGAATAAACAGGGTGAATTAGAAATTCAAGTAAATGAGGGCAGATATGATATTGTTGCCATTACAGAAACTTGGTGGGATGAAACCCACAAATGGAATATATATCTAGAGGGATTTAAATTATTTAAAAGAAACAGATCAAATAAAAGAGGAGGTGGAGTTGCACTATATATAAGAAATAACTACATCTCTAGAGAAATAAAGCACCACAATGATGAAAACTGTCTTGAATGCATTTGGGTCAATATAAATGCAAGGGAAATGTCATTTCCATAGGTGTATACTATGGGCCACTCAACCAAACAGAGGAAATAGATGAACTTTTTGCTAGCCAGTTAACTGACGTATGTAGGAAGCACATCACAATAGTAATGGGGGGACTTTAACTTCCCTGACATCAATTGGAAGGCAAACTTTGTACCAAGTGTAGGATCAAACAGGTTTATGACAAACCTAGAAGACAACGTGGTCTCCCAAGAAGTAGAGAAGGGAACTAGGGAGATCAGCCATATTCTCACTAATGATAGAAGGTGTTGAAGCTACAGGAACCTTGGGGGGGGGGAGAGTGATCATTCAATATTAGAATCAATATTATGCAAGGACAAGCAATAGAAGAAATTCAAAGTAGAGTCTTGGACTTAAGAGAACTAATTTCAATAAACTTAGAGAGAACTTGGGAAGGATTCCATGGATGAGAATCCTCAAGGGAACAAAAACCCAAGAAGCAGAATAACGGAATAATAGAGTTGGAAGGGACCTTGGAGGTCTTTTGCCACCAGAAGTTGTGAATGCTCCAACATTGAAAGTTTTAAAGAAGAGATTGGACACCCATTTATCTGAAATGGTATAGGGTTTCCTGTCTGACCAGGGGGTTGGACTAGAAGACCTCCAAGATCTCTTCCAACTCTGTTATTTGGTTCTGTTCTTTTTAAAAATTTCAAGTGTTGGAACACCACAACATCTGGTGGCAAGTCATTCCACTGATTAATTGTTCTGTCAAGATATTTTTCCTTACTTCCAAATTGGTTGTCTCCTTGACTAGTTTCCATACATTGGTTCTTGTCCTGCCTTCAGGTGCTTTGGAGAATAAGTTAACCCCCTCTTCTTTATGGCACCCCTCTTGAATTGATAACATGATAATCTTGTTCACTTTTGGTGATTCTATGGGCCAATCTATGGGCCAGTCCTCCCCAACTACCACTTTGAACTATTTCTTTCTGTACTTGGTTGATATTACTAACAATAAATGGGGCTGGTAGCCATGATGCTGTAAGAGTTCCTGTACTGTATTGATTGTACCATACCTGATGGTAAAGGAGATTTGTTAATAAGGCTACCTATTAGACAAGAAGAGTAATATTTAGAAATAGATTCAAAGCACATTTCCTGTCTATGAGCTGTAAACTGTTTCTTTCCAAAGACAAATTATGGCAGGAGATTAAATAAAAACCATCTTTCCTTTAATTTGGAGAAGTAAAAATTATTTTGTCACCTCAAAGCACCTCAATGCTGAACAAGCATTGCTTTCTCCTAGTCCCTTCAGACACCCATCTGAAGGGACATTTAGTTTTTCTTGAACATTTGTAATGAGACAAGGCATAGCAACTTTTCAAAAGTTCAGTTATTTAATGGTTTCAGTGTCTCTTCCACCCATTACTGCTGAGTTTCAGCAACTGTGGCTAGACGTGGCTGCCTCTCAGTTAATTGCAGGGCTGGTTCTGTGGACAACTTTGAACTTCATGGTATTCAGTTTCATAGTTTTAAGTACACAAGTAGAAGAAAAGTATAGGAGACACTTCAGTTAAACTGATATTTTTTATTGCAGTTCTCTGCCAAAGATGTATCAGCAAATCCTTGCTTTGGTATTTATTGTCAAGGAGATCAATAAGAATCCTGAGCTATTACCAAACATCACTTTGGGTTTCCACATTGTGAACAACTACTTCCCTGCGAGGATAATCTATAAGGCTACACTGAGTTTACTTTCTACACAGGACAAGTTTGTTCCTAACTTTACCTGTGATTTAAAGAAAACATTTATTGCTGCTATTGGAGGACGTTTGACGGAGACCTCATTCAACATGGCCACAGTCCTTGCCAGCTACAAAATTCCACAGGTAGATCCATGAGATGCTTCCTAGAAATCCCAATTTCTTTAATTTCTTCCATTCTTAAAGCATATTTACAACTTTTCCCAGAGACGACATTCATAGGGGAGAATCTAGGAGAACGCTGCATTATTCATTCAATTAATATAAATACAAATAAACTATAGGGATGAGTAATTATTTAGAAATTGAGGACTTTTTGTAGATTCCCCCAAATAGAGAACATTAGTAAATTCCCTTTAGCATTGAATTTCAAAGTGGTTAGTATTCAAATTTCAAAATACTCTGCCTCTAGTACATGCTTACATCTCCCTTCAGTGAGTTAAACTAGAACACTTTTTCAGGTAATAAATACCTTGCTTTTAATCTTGTGCTATGTTTTAAGTGTTTTCACAATTTCCTTTTAGCTGATATACAGTAATACTGAAGGAATATGAACTGACTGTATAATTTCCACCAACATTCAGTGCTGACTTTCTGCCTTCCCTTTGATGAACATGAATCCTATTTAATATTCTTACATAATGATTCTGATCATTTGCTTTATATTGCCTTTCAGTTTGCTTATGGAATATTTTCTCCAGTACATGGAGATAAAAATGTATTTCCATTCTTGTACCAGATGGTCCCCAATGAAATGCATCAATACAATGGGGTTATTCGATTACTTCAACATTTTGGATGGAATTGGATTGGGCTGTTTGCTGTGGATGATGACTATGGGGACATGTTTTTGCAGAAAATTGAACCGTTGCTTTCCCAAAACAGCATTTGTTATGCTTTTATACTTAGAACACCACAGAAGGCATATATAGATGAATATATACATTTGATGTCAATGGAGCTAAGATATGATCAACTCTTTATGGAAAATAAGGTCAGTGTGTGCTTAATCTATGCATTAACTCCAGCCATGCAAAATCTGAGAGTGATCATCATTTTAGCATCTTTTACTTCACTGCCAACTTTGGGAAAAGTGTGGATTGTTACATCCCATTGGAATTTTGAATCACTGTCTATTCAGAGACTTTGGGATATACAGAGTTTCCATGGTGCCCTTTCATTTGCAGTTCGCTCAAAAGAGCCACCTGGATTCCAAGAATTTCTTCAGACTGTAAGGCCATCTTGGGTGAAAGAAGACAATTTCATTCAGAATTTTTGGGAACAGGCATTTGACTGTCCATTACACATTTCTGGTATAAATAAAGATAACAAAGTATTGTGCACTGGGGACGAGAATTTAAAGAGTCTGCCGAGTATTTTATTTGAAAATACCATGAGTGGACACAGTTATAACATTTATAATGCAGTCCATGTTATGGTACATTCTTTGCATGCCTTACTGAAGCCCAGATCAAGGTGTAGAAATGCAATAGGAACAGAACAAGTAATATTTCAGGATTTAAAACCATGGCAGGTATTTTATTTTATTTCTAATATATAAAAATTGTTTATTTAATTGTGCCATTATGTAGTTGGAGTGGTGTTATACATTAAGCTACTGGGAATTATGTTACACAGCACTGTTATACTAATGAATTCTGTTGAATAAAAAACACTTCATTTTGCAGAAAATAAAAGTTTTTACATTAGTAGTTGTGTTGTAGGGATATTTCTTCCCTAATAGGGAAACAATAGAAGTACTTATTTAAAAGATTGTCTCTGGAGTTTCAGAATTCAGTAAAGATAAAACCATGGCTTATAAAGTTCAGGTTGGGTTATTAAATGTAGATCAGTGGTCCCCAACCTTTACAGCTTTGCAGACCGGTGGGGTGGGAGAGGAAATTGTTCTGTGTGAGTGGCAGAAGTGCAGCTCCACTTGCACAAGCAGTGGGCACTCTTGTGTGTGTACGTGAAGCTCTATTTCTGTGAGCAATGAGCTTCACACATGAGAGTTGCTCACTCAAATGGAGCTGTACCTTCACTCGCCATCCAGTAAAAGGCCATGGCTGGATCTATGTAATCCATCTATGTCACTGAGGAGTGGCCACTCATGTGTGTGCACAAGAAGCCTGTCACTCACACAAATGGAGCTTCACATGTGCAAGTGCCTGCTGCTCATGCAAATGGGGCTATGCATGCATGTGTGCACTTGCTTGCCCACTTGCACAGACCAGTTCCAAACAGATTGTGACCCAGTGCTGGGCCATGTTCTGAGGATTGATGTAGATGATCCATCTGTGTCAATGAGGACTGACCACTTTGTTATGGAATTTGAAAAGCACTATTTGAGTATCCATTCTGGAGTGCATTGATGTTCTATGCAGCCAAAAAACTGCAGGTTTTCTAATTAGGCCAATAATTGTGAGTTAATTTCACTCATGTTCCTGGAAATTCAATTCATCATAACACCCATTATAATTTGTACAGCTTAAATCTCTGCCTTGAAGATAACAACTAGTATTTTGGAAAAAAATGGGATTGACATAACAGTGGTTAACAGGGATTAACAGTCAACAGTTAATGAACTGAAAGAGAGACACTGGTTGTCATCATGCATGTTTTCCATATTGTAAAATATGGAAGATGTATGATGACAACCATTTTGGTGTAGTGGTTAAGGAACTGGACAAGACATTGGGAGATGTGACTTCTAATCCTGTTTAGGCAGAAAGCCATTTGGTGACCTTAGGCCACTCATTCTTTCTTAGTCCTGGAAAGGATGCAAGGGCAAAGCAATTGTGGACATCTTGCCAAAGGACTTGAAGACACCCTCAATTCTCATTTGCATTTTTCAAAGCAGGCTACTTCATCTTGAAGTAGTTTTATGTAGTTATGATTTCAAAGTCTTGCTGTTAATTTCTTTTTAAAAAAATATAGTTCCATTCTTTCTTGAAAAACATCGTATTCAACAACAGTATGGGAGATACTATTACATTTTATGAAAACAGAGAGCTGATTACAGGTTTTGATATTGTAAACTGGATTACTTTCCACAATAATTCCTTTTCTCGAGTCAAAGTTGGAACATTGGAACCTCGGGCTCCACCGGGCAGAGAATTAACTCTTAATGACAATCAAATTGTATGGCACAGAAGTTTTAACCAGGTGAGAAGAAGTTGCAGTTTCTCAACTAATAACAAAAGCAAAGAACACTTTGGAGCAATTATCAAATAAATAGCAGTAACTGAAGAAAATGGTGTTTTGGTCTTTTGGAACCTTTCAAGATGATGACATATAACATTTTCTACATATGCAATGGACCATTAATATGTCCACGGGAGGCTTATGACAAATGCTTCCAATTGTGCTTGGGATACAAAAATTGCCAGTGTAAATACAGATAGATAGCCCAAGGCATATGACTGTTCATTTAACAACTGTTCAAATTTACAATGGACTGAAAAAAAGCTATTTATGACCTGTCCTTGAAGGAGAGCCTGATACCTCTCTTATTGTTACATGATAACATTTCAGGTATATGGCAATTGACTCAGATTAATGAACATTTGCAAGTGTCCCATGGTCACATAACCATGGATTGCAGAGGTTTTAGTTAGTTTCCAGCAAAAAATGCCCATCTGTCAGAACCAATTTTCTTAACAAACATGCAATTGACTTAACAATCATGTGATAAGATTGGCACACATTAGAAATGAAATTCTATTGCCTGCTCTCAAAAGTGTACACATACATAACAACATGTAGATATGCTATATACATACATATGTATCTACCTACACCCTTACATATAAATACCTATAAATATTAATCACTCTCTATCTCATAGAGGAAAGAGGAAGCTAACCAGCAAATTTTAGCTAGTTTACAGTAAAAATATTCCCCATTTGGCAGATTTTCTTAATGAATACACAATTGAATTAACAACCATATGATTGACTTTTCAACCATTGTAAAGATCATTGCAATATAATTTTTCACATAATATCCTGACTTTGAAGTGCAACATCTTATGACTGAAATTCTGCACCTCACTGTGGTTGTACATCTGGGGCTATCTGTAGTGCCACATTCTGTTTTTAAACATTCTGGCTGCAAAAGAACCTGTATTGCATTTGCTCAGGTTTAGAAAAAAGTATTAACTAAAAAATTCATTAGGAGTAATCCAAATACCTATCAGATCTTATGAAAACAAAGCTTTCCTCCATTCCAGGTCCTCTGCTAGAACATCCAAAGAAGTCAGTGCCAATACCTTCTCATTAACTCAAGTTTCCTAATATTAATTTTCTTCAGCTTCTTCATCCGGGTTGTGGGTTTCTGTTTTGGAAAGCTGTATTAACGCTGGCATTTTATCCTCTGATTCTCTCATACCTATTACTGTTCAGGTGCTTCCTCTTTCTGTCTGCAATGACCACTGCTATCCAGGTTCTAGCAGAAAAAAGAAGGAAGGAGAGAAATTTTGTTGTTATGATTGTGTGCCATGTTCAGAAGGACATATCTCTGATAAAATAGGTAAGACAGAAAGATGTGAAAACCTTGGCTAACTAACCAGCAAAATTCCAATCCAGTGCTCTGATTTATTTAAGGATAACCACATGAACAACAGTAAAAACAAAACAAAACAAGAAAAAGACTCCCAATAATATTCTCTCTTTTCTCTCTCTGCCCCATCTTGCTCTGTCATTTATCACTTTCTCATACATGTATATATTTATTTATTTAATTACATTTCTATACTGTCCTATTCCCGAAGGACTCAGGGCGGTTTACAGGGCAGCATAAAATACAATATAAAAAATAATATAAAATTAAAATAAATTAAATTAATTAAGCCCAACAATTAAAACAATATTTAAAAAGCTAAAACCCCTTCAGTCCAGGCCTGATAAATCGAAAAGCCAGGTTTTCAGGTCCCGGCGAAACGAACGCAGATCGGGGGCAGTCCGGAGTTCCACAGGTAAATCATTCCAAAGGGCAGGCGCGCCCACAGAGAATGCCCTCCCTCTGGGGATCACCCACCGGCACTCCCTAACTGGCGGCACCCTAAGGAGGGCCTCTCTATGGGAGCGCACAGGACGATGGGAAGTTGATGTTGGCAGCAGGTGCTCCCTAAGATAATCCGGACCCATGCCATGTAGGGCTTTATAGGTCATCACCAGCACCTTGAATCTCACCCGGAGGACAACTGGAAGCCAATGCAGCTCGCGGAGAAGAGGTGTTACATGGGAGTATCGGGAGACTCCCATCACAACTCGCGCGGCTGCATTCTGCACCAGCTGAAGCCTCCGAGTGGTCCTCAAGGGCAGCCCCATGTAGAGAGCATTGCAGTAGTCTAACCGAGAGGTCACGAGCGCATGAGTGACTGTGCGTAGGGCATCTTGGTCCAGATAGGGCCGCAACTGGCACACCAGGCGAACCTGGGCAAAAGCCCCCCTGGTCACGGCACCTATGTGGTCTTCTAAACTGAGCCGTGAATCCAGGAGGACGCCCAAGTTGCGAGCCCTATCAACGGGGGGTAACACCTCACCCCCCATAGTTAACGATGGACAAAACTGGTTCTCCCGAGATGCCGGTATGTACAGCCACTCAGTCTTGGCGGGATTGAGTCGAAGCCTGTTCCTCCCCATCCAAACCCGGACCGCCTCCAGGCAATGGGACATCACATCGAGGGCATCACTGGGTTGGTTCGGGGTGGAAAGAAAAAGCTGGGTATCATCAGCGTACTGATGATACCCCACCCCGAAACCACGAATGATCTCACCTAGTGGCTTCATATAGATGTTGAACAAGAGGGGAGAGAGAACCAACCCCTGAGGGACTCCACAAACGAGAGGCCTCGGGGCGGATCTCTGCCCTCCTGTCAACACCGACTGCGAACGGCCCAGAAGGTAGGAGGAGAACCACTGTAAAACAGTGCCCCCCACTCCCAACCCTCTGAGACACCGCAGTAGGATACCATGGTCGATGGTATCAAAAGCCGCTGAGAGATCTAATAGGACCAGGACAGAGGAACAACCCCTGTCCCGAGCCCGCCAGAGATCATTCACCAGTGCAACCAATGCCGTCTCCGTGCTATACCCGGGCCTAAAGCCCGATTGGTACGGGTCTAGGTAATCGGTTTCCTCCAGGAACAAAGGGAGCTGATGTGCCACCACGCTCTCAACAACCTTCGCTAAAAAGCGAAGGTTGGAGACCGGAAAATAGTTATTCACAATAGCCGGGTCCAGAGCAGGCTTCATGAGAAGGGGCCTCACCACCGCCTCTTTCAAGGCAGTAGGGAAGGTACCCTCTCTCAGAGAAGCAGTTATTACTGCCTGGAACCAGCCTCGTGTCTCCTCCCGAGCTGAATACACCAGCCAGAAGGGGCACGGGTCCAATAAACACGTGGTGGAACTCAGTCTCCTCATGGTCCTGTCCACCTCATCCTGGGTAACAGGAACAAACTCGCTCCAAATGACAGTCTCAAGACCGCTCAATTCCTCCCGATCAGTCTCTGCCCAGTCAGAGTCCAGACCGGTCCGAATCTGAGCGATTTTGTCCGCAAGATGATGACTAAACTCCTTGGCCTGCCCCTGCAAGGGCTCCTCCCTCACCTCCCGATCAAGGAGGGAGCGAGTCACCCTAAACAGGGCGGCCAGGCGATTATCTGCGGACGCGATGAGGGCAGCAAAGTAGTTAGACTTCGCCGCCCTCATCGCCGTGAGGTAAGTCCTTGTAGCGGCTCTCAACCGCAATCGGTCAGATTCAGAACAGCTGGATCTCCAACAGCTCTCCAGACCCTGTCTCCGATGCTTCATCTCCCAATTAAAATTTTAAACAAAAGTTTTTATGATGATATATTGCAGTGCAATCAGCAGGGCATAAATGAATTTTAAAGGAATTCATTCCTAGGCCAAGGGAACACTAAGTTATAAATGAACTGAGCAATCTGGACTATACGTTTATAGTTCCACCATTGAAGGACTAATCTCTGAGCAGAAAGAAAAGCATGTGGGATTGATTTCCATTGTTCATCTATCACTTTCCACTTAATGGAGATGTGGTTCAAAAATATGTAAACAGAAAATATTAAATTCTATCTCATGGTCAAATTAGTACAAAGGACAAATTAATGTATAAGATGTAACAAAAATATAATTCAGTGAAGCATTATTCTCTTTGTATTTGCAATAACCTGTGAAGTTATATAATTTTTTTTCTAATAAATATACAATTCTATCTAATAAAAGTAGTCTATGATCCATTAAAACTTTTAATTTGGTTGTTCAGATTGATTTCTATAGTTTAGACAAAATAGAGTTCTCCAATTTCTTGTTCCATCCATTCCTTAAAATACCATATTAAATTGATTTATTAGTACCAAGTATCTATAATATTTATTTCTATAAACATAGTTGTCTCTGAAGCTGCAAATATTGCTTGTCCAAACTGGAATGGCACTTAAGAGTCCATTAGTAATCATCTCATTTGACAAATGAAGAGAGGGGACAGAAAAATATTTTTATTTCCTTTTGATTTTCAGTCAACACCCTCTGTTCATAATGAAGGATATCAAGCTTAAATGCATGTTTTTGTATTAAAAAATAATTGCTGTTCTCTCTTCACAAAACAGATAACTTGCATCAACATCAGTTGATGTTTGCTATATTGTAAAGATTTCTTCTTCTTTTTTTCCAGATATGGATGTCTGCATGAAATGTCCAGAAAATGAATATCCCAATAACATCCAAAATCAATGTATTCCCAAAATATTGATCTATCTCTCTTATAATGAACCTTTGGGAATCCTCTTTGTTACATTGGCTATTGTCTTCTCTTTGATTACAGTCCTCACGGTTGGAATATTTTGGATGCACCGAGAAACTCCAATTGTCAAAGCCAATAACTGGAGCCTCACTTGTATCCTCCTCTTCTCCCTTCTTCTCTGCTTCCTCTGCTCCTTCCTCTTCATGGGAAGGCCTGAAAAGATGACTTGCCTTTTTCGGCAAATGACTTTTGGCATTATCTTCTCAGTGGCCCTTTCGTCTGTATTGGCAAAAACCATGACTGTGATTCTGGCATTTATGGCAACCAAACCAGGATCCGGATTGAGGAAGTGGGTAGGGAAAGGACTGGCCAATTCTATTGTCCTTTCAGGTTTCTTCATTCAGGTGGGAATTTGCACTGTTTGGCTGAGTACCTCTCCCCCTTTCCCAGATACAGACCTGCACTCACTGAAGGGAGAAATCACAATGGAATGCAATGAGGGCTCAGTGATCATGTTTTACTGTGTCCTGGGTTATATGGGCTTCCTGGCTAGTGTCAGCTTTAACATTGCTTTCCAAGCCAGGAAGCTGCCCAGCAGTTTCAATGAGGCCAAGTTCATCACTTTCAGCTTGTTGGTCTTTTGCAGCGTTTGGGTGTCATTTGTTCCAACGTACCTGAGCACCAAAGGGAAATACATGGTAGCTGTGGAGATCTTTTCTATCTTATCTTCCAGTGCTGGTTTACTGGGGTGTATATTTTCCCCAAAATGCTATATAATTTTATTGAGACCTGATATGAACAAGAAGGAACATTTAGTAAGGAAGGAACAGTAACTTTGTTTTTGTATTTGTATTTAATGAAACATCTTTAGATTACTGTGAACTGTTGTTGTGGGATTTTTTTGTACATTAATTTACCTTGATGGTATTTGGGAAAAACTCTGTGACCTTGATTTAACTTTGTTTATACATAAACCCTGAGATGGAGAAAAGAGGTCCTTAAAAGTAGATCTGTTTCAAAGTCAAAGAATGATATGTCCTATCCAGTTTAAAGTGAATGATGATTACCTGAATGTGAATTTTGATTAACATTATCACATGCGTCCATATATTTCACAAAGATGAAAATTTACCATATGCAAATACAGGATTTTAATAGGTTGTGTATGGTCCTATCACACATTAAAGGAAAAGTTTATTTTGGAGCAAGTTTTATATGTTTTTCATAGTGATTTATTAAGGGGATAGTTTATGGGCAAGGTTCCTTCAGCTATATATTAATGGGAATATCCTTGGTTTGTTTGCCATGTAATATGCAAATTTTGAAATAAATTCTCAAGGACAGGTATTAATTTTAACTAAATCATATGCTGCTTCACAGTAGTCTCAACTGCTTCTGCATATGGTAAGTGCTGTGTTATATGCTTCTTACCAGAAAAGATGGCTACCTGAGAAGAATGAATAACCAAGTGATGTTTTGAGGTTTAAAATAACTATGAGATTAAAAAACTATGAGATTAAAATCTATTTCAAGTATATTTAAATTAGAATTAAATTAAATCCTCCTGTATCTTAAGCCTATCTTCTTGAGTGTTGGCTATTCCTGGCAGCTTGGTGTCATCTGTAAGTTTGATGAGTTCCCCATCTATCCCCTCATTGAAATCATTGATGAAGATGTTGAAGAGCACTGGGCCCAGAACCGAGCCCTGGGGCACCCCACTACACACTTCCCTCCATGTTAAAAGAATTCCCTCCAATTAAAAGAAGCCAGCATGGGTTTGTCAAAAACAGATAAGGACCAAAAAAATTTATTGCCTCTTTTGACATAGTGACTAAATTGGTAGATAACACAGTTTACTTAGATTTCAGTGAGGCATTTGACAAAGTAAATCACAGCTTACTTCTTGATAATATAGAACATTGTGGGATGATAGTACTATTACCAGATGGATTTACAATTCAGCATGTAGTCCTGAGTGGAGGTACACCTACATGGAGGGAAGCATTCTGTGGGGTGCCTCAAGGCTCTTTTGCAGACCCAGCACTCTTCAACATCTCTATCAATCATCTAAATGAGGGGATAGAACAAGAACCCATCAAATTTGCAGAGATCAGCAAACTGGGGGGAATAGCTAACTCTTTATATGATAGACTCAAGATTAAGACCCTTAACAATGGCCCTATCCAAAAAGATACAATTCAGTGCTAAGACATTGTACTGTATCATAGTCTTTTTTGGTATTTATTATATAACAGAGAGTGTCTTCTGATAACAGATATTTTCAATGTCTGTTGATGATTTCCTTTCCAGACTTTTTATTTTTATTTGAATTGCTTTGGAAGACAGTTAGGACTCTTAAAACAAAGAAAATAAAAATGGAAATTTTAAGGTCTTTTTGGAGCTGGGAGTTAAACTATACGATCTTTCTGAAAGCTTTATACCGGTATATCTACACATTTGTTTTTATAGTATTTCCCCTTAGAACATTTTTTCTACTTATCTAGCTATTGCTTGATTGAACTACTGCTATTGAACAATGGACCAAAAAACAGTAAAAAATGAACCAGAAGGTTTTGATTTGAAAAATTTTGAAAACTTTTTCTGGAACACTTTGCAGCAAAAAAGATGGGTTTACAATTGGAGGCATGGGAGAAAATTCTGGACTTAAAAATGAATAAGGTGATTTCTGATATCAAGCAAGTCAACAATAGGATAAACATTGAGGAATGTTATGGAAAAGAAAGCACAAGTCATTTTAGACTGATGTTTTGAAAAAAGAATAAAATTATGTTTCATTGGGATAATTGGGAAGGAGTAATTTTCATCTTCTGTCGATAATTTTTCAGAATAAATTCTGTTTTGAAGACCAAAAGTTTTATTACCACATTGATGATGATGATGATAATGATTATGACCAGGGCTTTTTTTCCCATAGAATGCTCAGAATGGCATTCCGGCACCTTTTTTTGCACACACACACACACACACACACACACACACACACACACACATTGAAGAAAACTGTTCCAGAGAGCCAAATTCTCCTCAGCAGCACACCAAGGAAGCAGCATATAGCCGAGGACCAGAATGCATCGCAGCGACGGGCCTTCAGATGGCTCAAATTGAAGGAAACGCATTCCGTACGGGCTAATTCAAAAGTGGGAGGGTAAGAAGGGCCGAGTGTGAACAGGTTGCCTAGCAACCTGCTTAAACAGTCTTCATAACTTTCAGCTCCTGGTGCGGGACACCTTGCTTTTTTTAAGCTGGGAAGTTGAAAAAAAGGCTAAAAAGAAGGCAATAGAGCAGTGATGGTGAACCTTTTAGAGACTGAGTGCCCAAATTGCAACCCAAAACCCACTTATGTATCATCGGGTGCCAGGTGGGCATGGCCAATTGGGTGGGTGTAGCTACAGTGGTAACGGCAGACTGAGTGGGACTAAAAAGTTCAATCAATCAATTCCAACTTTGCGAGATCTTTTTTTTCCCTGTGAGCAGTTGAAATTGATTGATTGATTGAACCTCTTTTTTTGCGCATGGAGGCAGAGGCCTAAAGTAAAAAGATTTTATAAAACCCAGATGAAGGCTTAGGACTGGGGCAACAGCGCGCATGCCCACAGAGAGGGCTCTGCATGCCACCTGTGGCATGCATGCCATAGGTTCACCATCACGGCAATAGAGTGCTATCAAGGAAAATGTATGGATATAGTCAGCAGACGTTTAGGGAACCTTTATTTTTCATACACTGTTCGAATTTTGTTTTAATGCCATGGTGATACATAATCAAATGTAGTCAGTCTTTTTTTTTAATCTCAAAGCATCTGTTCGTTAAATACAGTATAACAAAGTTTTGGATGATGGAATTATTTTTTATCTAAGGATAACTAATGATAACAGCTCTGAAATCTGTTATTTTGTTTTATTTTTGCACAAAAAAATGTATAATTTGCATTTGCATTCATTTACAAATAGAATATGTTGTTAAAATGTATTAGTGTTGAAATAATTAGTGCACACATATACCTAAAACCAGTTTATTGCATTTGGCAATTGTACTAAAAAAAATCTCATTGTCAACCAATATAATTCATTTAATTTGAAATCAAGTGAAAAATTAATTTAAATTATTTTATTAAAACAAATGGCAATTCTTTTATAAGAATTTGCCTCAAACAAAATGAAATTTAAATACATTGTGCATTGTGAATGCTTTCTATTGCGTTCCTTAAATACCATACAGTACTTATTCTTATCCCAAGAGACCTTGAGTATTTTTATGGTGATCAATGTACCAGGAAGATAAGGAAGAATGCTTTGGAAGCATAAGAACGTAATTGCATTTCTAAATGTCCTACAGTCATGGAAACGAATAGTGCATTAAAAAGGAATCTGATTTGTGATGTGTGCCATGTGTTCAATTAATGCAGCCTGAAAAATAATGGCAGTTGCATATATACATATGGCATGGTGTTTTCTTCAGTCAGCAAATTATGAAGCCCACAACACCTCATAGAACTACAACATGCTACTGAGGTGCTCATTGGATATTATAAAGCATGAATAATATTTACATTAGAACATTAGCATACTTGAACAAAACAACTGGAGTCATTTGAGATTTTATAGGCTCTTTAACTCAAGCTGTCAGACTTCACACCAGGACATGACTCAATTAATTTAGAATCCTTTTTGCACACAAAAATAAAACCATACATACAACAGATTAAAGACCCTTTGCAATGCAAAAAATGGATGTCTCTAGATCAGGCATGTCAAACTGTTGGCATGCAGGCCAGATGCGTCACAATGAAACCGCGCCCACCCCATTGCCGGCAATGGGGAAAAAGTGCGATACATCGTGTGTTGTCACATGATGTAGTGAATTTGACATGCCTGCTTTAGATAGTTGAATGCTCTAAAATAAATTCTAGACCAGGTCTGTACATGCAGCCTACCAAGCACCCTTGGACAGAGCACAGACTTTTTTTTTAAAAAAAAGTAATAAAATCATCACCACTGCCCTGAAAGTCATGTTGCCTAGTGCCTCCATGACTTACCATGACCACGAGCTCCAACACTGTAGATGCTCTTCTAGTCACCAAATCGTTGATTAGCCCACTAGCATTCCTTTGCAGACCACAAAGATTTTTAATTTATCAGTGTGGGCCTTTCCCTTCTACAAGTTGCACAGACCTCTTCTAGATTTTCCTCTTGCCTTTCTGAGTTAACTCCTTGGTCTGTCATTGAGCAAGAATTGACTTTGTAGGGAAGCATATTATCATTTGATGTATATTTAACATATGTGCTACCTTTATTTACCGATTTTATAATATGCAATCCACATGGCGAGGTTTGGGGCAACTTACAATAGAAAAATATATATATTTAAAATCATAAGATTAAAAACATAAAAGCAGGGCTTTTTTCTCATAGAACGCTCAGAACGGCATTCTGGCACCTTTTTTTGCACACACACACACAAAAGCTTTTGCACAAGCTGTGCTACTCCCTCTATTGGCTTTCAAAAGCCTATTGGCTTTCGAAAGCCAATAGGAATTGCTGCTGAGCACGCCAAAAGACCTGGCCAGCAAATGTTGCACAGGCAAGTTGTCTGCAGCGAAAGCGAGTTGGCAGGAACTTTGCACCCCTCCCTGCTGCCCAACTACATCATCTCAACTAGGTGAGTAAGAGAGGACAAGGAGTGGGAGGTGGGTTCTGCAGAGTCCATGTGCACTCCTTCCTTGTGCTCACCTGTGTCAGCTAGGCTGGTGGCCTACGCGGTGCTGGACCTGCACCACCGTCTCCTTGCCCTGCGTGCCTAAGTGGCAGCCCTGCAGCGCCTGGCCTGCACTGCCTCCACCCTAGCCTTAACCCTAACCCTAACTCTAACCTCGTGCAGCCCTGCCGTGTACAGTGGGCCCTGCTGCTCCCACAGCACCAGCCGCGCTGGCTCTGGCCCTGGGGGGCAGCCTGCCACCAACACTCCTCGCGCCCATGACCGCAGCAGTGCCCCCCGCCTCCTGTGCCCACCAAGAAGAGTTCCGACACTTTTTTTTAAAGAAAAAAAGCACTGATGATGACAATGATGAAGTTATCTATTCAGTTATATGCAACTCTTGATGATTCTATGGACCAGGTCCCTCCATATCGTCCAATCTTGCACTACTTCTTTGAATTGTTCTATGCTGTGGCTGGGGCTGCTTGATGGCTCAGTGGTTAAAGATGCTGAGCTAGTCAGCTGGAAAGCTGACATCCTAGGTTTGACAACTAAGCACTGTATGATGATGTGAGCTCCCATCACTTGCCCCAGCTCCTGCCCGTCTACCAGTTCAAAAGCAAACAATTGCCAGTAGATAAACAGGTACCACTTTGGTGGGAAGCTAACAGCTTCTGTGCACCTTGTGCTGGCCACATGACCATGGAAATGTCTTTACACAATGATGGCTCCCTTGGCTAGGAAATGGAGATGAACACCCTCTCCTACAGTCAGAAATGCCTGGACAGGGGAAACCTTTACCTTTTATTTTATGCTGTGGCTGCTGTCAGCTTTGATGGCGTCCAGCCACTGCGTTCTTTGGCAGCCTGGTTTCCTTTTACTGGTAACTCTTCCAAAAATAATTGCTTTCTCCAGTGAATTTTGCCTTACAGTGACATGTCTGGTGTCATGCACTCCAGTACTTCCTTGTTAGTCACCTTTACTGTCCAAGGAATATGCAGGAGCCTTTTCCAGCTCCACAACTCTAAGGAGTCAATTTTCTTTCTGTCTTGCTTTTTTAAAGTCCAACTTTCACAACTATAGATAGCTATGGAGAACACAATAGACTTGACTAACCTATATTTGGTTTCCAGGCTGTTCTCTTTCATTGCTATACAATCCTGTGCAATCCAACTGTTTATTTCTGGGCTGTATTCACACTCTGAGCAATCAGCAACCCTAGGAAAGTGAATTTTTTCCATGTATTCTATCTCTTCAATGTCAATTTCTATTTTGATGTTTCCATTCCTTGCAGTGTTCATGAGCTTGGTCTTTTTAATGTTCAAAAAGAGACCAAAATTCTTACTTCTTTGATTTTCTTCATCTGATTTTCCAGGCCTTCTTTGGTTTCTTAGAGAAGAATTGTATCATGGGCATATCACAGATTGTTGATGTTTCTTACTTATCTCTTATTGTTTGACTTTGGATCATTGTGGATATGCTCCCTTCTTCAGGGATGGCCAGTTCTATTTCTACAGTTGCATTTTGTTAAATATGGCCCAGTGTTCAACTCTGTCAAGGTTTTTCTGAATCCTGAGTCTATCACCTAAAATGTTAGCTATTTCCCACATCTTGGTGTTATCTGCAGATTTGATGGGTTCCCCTTTTATCCCCGCATCTAGGTCATTTATGAAGATATTGAAGTGTGATGGGTCTACAGAATCTTGAGTTACATCACTACATTTATAAGATTAGGACAACTATGAATTGTATGTTATTTCAAAATAACTATATTAAAACATGGAATGAAATTAAAGATATGTGAAAATGGAAGAAAGTACAAGTGTTATTGCTGGAAATAATTGTTGTGATAAAAATGAATGTTCTGCCTAGTATATGGTTCAGTTTTAATCATTTCTACCTATTTATTATGCCTGAAGGCCGACTCGTATATTTCTTTGGAAATTTGATGAAAAGGCACTTTCAATCAAATCAAAGCACTGAGCACTCTGTAAGCTAGGGAAAGGAGATATGATAATAAGGCCACATATTACATAAAAGAGTAATTTTGGAAATAGGTTCAATGAGCCCTCTTTGTCAATGAGTTGTAACCTTTTTTTGTCCAACACTTGTCAAGGAAGGGACAAATGTTGCTCTCTCTCAGTCCCTTCAAATAGTCATCTGAATTGTCATTGAGCTTTTTCTTGGTAACTAGCAATGGGACAAGACCTAGCAACCTTTTTGAAGAAGTTAGGCTAGTTAAAGGTGGAGGACATTTCAGAGTTTCCTCCATCATCTCCTGCTGCCCTTCATCATCTTAGTGTACACAAGAACTGAAGAAGGTTGATAGATAAACTGTTATGTTATTTATTTAAGTTCATAGGCTATGGGATTTTATAAGCACTCTCTTTTTTCTCCAAAGAATTGGGGCACATGGTGAAAAACTTCCATTCAAAAGCACCCAGGAGAGGAGAAAGACCCATAAGCCACAGTGGTGAACAGAGTTGCCCTAAATACAAAGTCCAAAGCCAGGGAACAAGGTGGCACTGTTCAAGCATTAGAGAGTGCTCAACAGCTTCTCCATCTAGTAAGATGTTGAAGATTTATGTTGCCTCTCCTTACAAAATGTTGCAATGTTAGGGGATTCAGAGACAACTGCTAACTTTATAGAGTTTGCAATGGTTAAGAGATTACTATAGGAGAAGAAGTGGCACAGCTTGCCACAACAGGAATTAGCTTAGAGTAATTGTATAGTCACAAATGGACTAAGTCCAGCACCTCTTGAATTCCATTAACCACTATTATTGCTAAATTAGTGCTAACCATTAGTTGACTAGATTCCATTGAATGGGCATAAGAAATAAATAATTTTATTTGGAAATTAACATGTAGTCTTGGACTTTTGTGTCTGATAATTTCATGCTTGGCAATAGATGGCCAGCTTTTGAAATTGGATCTGATTACACATGGCATGATCCCCCTCCATAACTAAGTATAACCCAGCTTACTAAACTTTTAACTCCCTATGTTGAGAAATCATTGCATTACCCAAACTCTCCAAATTTGCTTCTGCAGTTGCACCTTCCATCACAATTTAAAATAAAGACACAAATACTTGAAGAATGTATTTCAGAAAGAAAGAAAAAAAGAAAGAAAGAAAAAAAGAAAGAAAGAAAGAAAGAAAGAAAGAAAGAAAGAAAGAAAGAAAGAAAGAAAGAAAGAAAGAAAAAGAAAGAAAGAAAGATGTTTTGTGTATGAACATAGAAATTGCATTGACTGATGAGCATTAGAGATTGGCTGGGATGGAACTAAGGTATTGATACTGAGAATTAATATCCCAACTGAGGACAAAGCAGTGTTTTATAAACAATCTAATAGGATTTCGTATGAAATTTGGTGTTTGATGGGTGATTGGAATGCAGTGATCACCCCACAACTGGACAAAACTTCTCAGATAAATATTAAAATAATTGAATTATTTTTTTTTATTTTGATAGACACGTTAGGGCTGATTGATGTATTTATGAAAATGAATATTTTACCTAGTATATTTTTCAGTTTTAATTGCTTAAATCAATTTATTGTACATGTAGTTGGACTTAAATATTTGTCAGAAAATTTGATAAGAAAGGCTCATGGTACTTTCATGGTGTAAAAAAAATAAAAGCAAATTACAGTAATTGAATACAGACTTCTAGCTCTTTTCTCAGGAGAGATGAGCAAAATATAAGGAATTGAAAAGAACTTGATTATTTCCCCAATCATCAAAATTACAGATCCCTTCTTTAGCTTACTGAACTCAATTTTCAGAAAACCTAATAATAGGAGTGCTTATTCCTATCTTCAAAATATAATTTGTTGACTAGTATATAGAGAGCTATCATTTGAAGCATTTCTGTTCTAATCTTCATTTGATCTTCCAAGCTGTTTTATCTGCATTTTATTCTTAATATTTCTGTAATTTTTTCTCCTTTTTTCTTCTCCCCTTTCCTATTTCTTCTCCTAATGTTCATAAATAGGAGGATGTACTTTGTAAGATATATACTGAGAAATTTTCTCCCTGTGTACTGATTGCTCAAATCACTTTTAGATAAAGAGATTTATCTTTACTATGTGAAGAGATCATGGAAAAAATGAACAAACAGAAACTTTATTGCCTGTAAATGTGGTTATCCATGCAGAATTTTATTAACTTAAAAGCAATGAGGAAATCATCCCACTTTTTCCTTCCAAGCAAGAAATGAAAATTGCAGAATAGCTTCTGAAATATAAAACACTTTTTAAAAAGTGGCATTAGTTCAAAACACATTAAAAAACTGAAAGAAGCACAGACGATCCAAAACTGAAATATTCCAGTAGAGTTGCAAATGTTTTATTGGCCATATATATAAGGATAATGAAAAATGATGCCATGCAGTTTATCCTGGAGATAGGATATTTTTCTTCTATAGAAACCATTATCAATAATAGGATGGGTGTGACAAGAATGCTGCTCTTTGTATTCCTGTTCTGTATTACATCCAAATCATATGCTATCGATTGTAGCATACCTGATGACCCCCTTCCTATACCCCATCACTTTGCTCAGCCAGGAAATGTTATTTTGGGGACAATTACCTCTCAAGCCTTTTTCTTTCACAACAGCCCCTCCTTCACGGAAGATCCCACTCAGACATTGATCAATGAAGTGATGTAAGGAATTCTATTTTCAGATTAATAAATGCAAAATAATTGGGGGGGAGAGAAAAGCAACAGGATTATAGTGATAAGTGTTTTAAAATTTCATATCCATAATGTTATTAGGAATTTTCTATGAATTACTTTTCTCTTAATTGAAGTGTAAAAAATTGGCTGCTGAGTAGAAAACTCCATGTGCCTTTATAAACTGAACCAAATCCATATAAGATTCTTTTGATGTTCACTTTGTGATTCTTAAAAATTTGTAATTGTTGATGATAATTTGTCAAGCTATTAATAGCAGTGCTCCTAATCTACCTTCAAAATATCATGTTGAATACCGTAGTAAATAGAGAAGTGTCATTTGAAGCCTTTCTCTTCTAATCATCATAAAATATTCCAGTATTACTCTGATAGGAGTAATATTCTTTTTCTTATTTGTTTCCCATGTCAGAGCAGAAAATCAAAAAAAGAAAAAAAGAATACAAAACAAAGACCAAAAAAGAAAAAAAAGTGTATAGGACAAAATATTAAACCTATACACAAAATGTTCCCTCCAATTGAATACTGATAGATATTTTTCAGCAATAATAATTGTTCCCACCTGGCAAAACTGCTCCACAATTTCTGAACTTCTAAATCTATATTAGAAAAGTTAATATACAACATTAAAATATTACAAATATAGAAATCGATGATTAGTCAGCCAATTTGACCTACCCTCTATCTACTGTATAAAAAACAATTAACAAGTAATCCCAACAAAGCTAAATTTCAATTTAGCTATTAACAATTCATTATGGTATTTTATTTGCAGAAAATTCACAACTAGCTTCTAATCTCTTAGCAATCCACCACAACTATCATCTCTGTTCAGGATCTAATACCATTGATTGATTCTTAATAATAAAAACAACTCCTTCCAGTTTGTCCTCTTTACTTTTCTTTAACAATATACAGTAAGTGGAATATTTTCAAACAACTTCTTGCTTCCAAAGGATGTGAGACTCCATTGAAGATATTTCCACAGCATTTGTTGTTCAATAAATTTTCCTGAATAATGGGACACAATGTCTCGTAACAGCTGTCTTCTGACTGCATGTAATTGCTCTATTTTGCAGACTCCATCAGCTTTTCTGAGATGGTCCAGTTCATTAATGCCACTTTCAACCTGCTCTAGCAAGTGTTTAGTTTTCAAAGAAAACTCATTCTCTTTCAAATCTAATAATAATAATAATAATAATAATAATAATAATAATAATAATAATAATAATAATAATAATAATAATAATAATGTTGGAAGGGACCTTGGAAGTCATCTAGTCCAACCCCCTGCTCAGGCAGGAAACCCTATACCATTTCAGGCAAATGGCTGTCCAGTCTCTTCTTAAAAACTTCCAGTGTTGGAGCATTCACCACTTCTGGAGGCAGGTTGTTCCACTGGTTAATTGTTCTAACTGTCAGGAAGTTTCTCCTTAGTTCTAGGTTGTTTCTCTACTGGACTAGTTTCCATCCATTGCTTCTTATCCTGCTTTCAGGTGCTTTGGAGAATAGCTTGACTCCCTCTTCTTTGTGGCAGCCCCTGAGATATTGGAACACTGCTACCATGTCACCCCTCACCCTTCTCTTCATTAAAGTACACATACCCAATTCCAGCAACCGTTCCCTATATGTTTTAGCCTCCAGTCCCCCAATCATCTTTGTTGCTCTTCTCTGTACTCTTTCTAGAGTCTTGACATCTTTTTTACATCGTGGTGACCAAAACTGGATGCAGTATTCCAAGTGTGGCCTTACCAAAGCATTGTAAAGTGGTATTAGTACTTCACTTGATCTTGATTCTATCCCTCTGTTAATGCAGCCTAGCACTGTGTTGGCTTTTTTGGCAGCTGCAGCACACTGCTGGCTCATATTGAAGTGATTGTCTACTAGGACTCCGAGATCCCTCTCACAGTTACTACTATTCAGCAAGGTACCACCTATACTATAACTGTGCATTTGATTTTTCCTGCCTAAATGTAGAACCTTACTTTTTTCACCATTGAATTTCATTTTGTTAGATAGCGCCAGTGTTCGAGTCTGTCCAGATCCTCCTGTATTTTAAGCCTATCTTCTGGAGTATTGGTTATTCCTGCCACCTTGGTGTCGTCTGCAAATTTGATGAGTTCCCCATCTATCCCCTCATCCAAATCGTTAATGAAGATGTTGAAGAGCACTGGGCCCAGAACAGAGCCCTGGGGCACCCCACTACACACTTCCCTCCATGTAGATGCAGATCCATTGAGGACTACAATCTGAGTACGGCTGGTCAGCCAGCTACGAATCCATCTGATGGTGATGCTGTCTAACCCACATTTTTCCATCTTATCAAATAGTTGGTTGTGATCTACTTTATCAAATGCCTTACTGAAGTCCAAGTAAATTATATCTACAGCATTCCTTTGGTCCACTAATTTTGTCACTTGGTCAAAGAATGCAATAAGATTTGTCTGGCATGATCTGTTTTTGACAAACCCATGTTGACTTTTGGTAATGACTTTGTTTGCCTCTAGGTATTCGCTGATTCATTGTTTGATTATCTTTTCCAGAATCTTCCCAGGTATTGAGGTCAGGCTGATAGGTCTGTAGTTTCCTGGATCTATTTTTTTCCCCGTTTTTGAAGATGGGAACTACATCAGCTCTCTTCCAGTCCTCTGGTAGTTCCCCAGTGCTCCAGGATCTTTGAAAAATATAGTTCAGTGGTTCTGAGATCACGTCTGCCAGTTTCTTCAGAACTTTGGGGTGTAATCCATCTGGTCCTGGTGATTTGAACTCATCTAGGCTGGACAAGTGTTCACTTACCATTTTCTTGCCTATCTTAACTTGCGTTTCTATTCTGTTTTTTTATGGCACTGGTTTTGGTAGGTTGGACTGTTTTTTCCCTTTGTGTAAAGACAGATGCAAAAAAAGAATTTAAATAGTTCTGCTTTCTTCCTATTGCTTGTCACCTTCTTGCCACTTTCCCCCACTAATGGACCAATCATTTCCTTAACTTTTTTCTTGTTTTTTATATGTTGAAAGAAGCTTTTTTTTGTTATTTTTGACTTTGGTCGCAAGCCTTAGTTTATTTTGAGCCTTTGCTTTCCCCACTTCATCTTTGCAGGCACGGGCTATTTGCTGATATTCTGACTTAGTTATGTGCCCCTCTTTCCAATTCTTATACTTGTCCTTTTTATCTTTCAATTTATCAGAGAGTTCTTTATGCAGCCATGCTGGTTTCTTTTGAGAGCTGTTATTTTTCTTCTTTGTTGGTATTGTACTAGGCTGGGCCTTTATTATCTCACTTTTCAAAATTTCCCAAGCTTCTTGAGTTGTTTTCCCCTTTAGGATTCTCATCCATGGAATTCTTCCCAAGGTCTCTCTAAGTTTATTGAAATTAGCTCTTTTAAAGTCCAAGACTCTAGTTTGGCTGTGTTCTATTGCTTGTGCTTCCAGAATGTTGAATTGCAATATTGCATGATCACTTCCCCCCAAGGTTCCTGTGGCTTTGACATTTTCTATCATTTCATCTCTGTTCGTGAGAATTAAATCCAATATGGCTAATCCCCTAGTTCCCTTCTCTACTTTTTGGGAAAGAAAGTTGTCTGCTAGGTTTGTCAGGAATCTGTTTGATCTTCCACTTGGTGCAGAGTTTGTCTCCCAGTTGATATCAGGGTAATTACTGTAAAGTCCCCCATTACTATTGTGATCTGTTAACATCAAATTAATTTCCATTCCATCCAATTGCATAACTGATTTAACTATTGTTGCCTAAATCTAGATGTCTTCTATATCTGGATGTCTTCTTTGGGATGATATGAAATCATTAGGAATTCATGTAACATTTTATTTAATTTTGCATTTAAAACTTGTAAGTTGGCATTGTTTTTTCAAAAGTTTCCAAGAAGTCTTTAACATTTAACACATCTGAGTCCCATTTCTCTGCGTTGACCCTGGACTTAATGGAGCACAGTGGACTAACCCCAGCAGATGACATGGCTCTCCAAATCAACACAGACTGTGGAAACTTCACACTGGACTTCAAGCATCTTGCAGTGTGTGCCTCTCCAGAATCTGGGTCCTTGGTTTCCAAATGAGATGCAAAAGTTGCTCTCATCAGAAAAGAGGACTTTGGACCACTGAGCAACAGACCAGGTCTGTTTTTCTTTAGCCCAGGTAAGACGCTTCTGACGTTGTTGTTCAGGAGTGGCTTGACAAGAGGAATACGACATTTGAAGCCCATGTCCAGGATCCGTCTGTGTGTGGTGGCTCTTGATGCACTGACTCCAGCCTCCGTGCACTCCTTGTGAAAGTCCCCAACACTTTTGAATGGCATTTTCCTGACAATCCTCTCCAGGCTGCGGTCATCCCTGCTGCTTGTGCACCTTTTTCTTCCACACTTTCCCCTTCCACATAACTTTCTATTCATGTGCTTTGATACAACACTTTGGGAACATCCAACTTCTTTTGCAATTACTTTTTGAGGCTTTCCCTCCTTACGGAGGGTGTCAATGATGGTTTTCTGCACAACTGTCAGGTCAGCAGTCTTCCCCATGATTGTGATTCCTACTGAACCAGACTGAGAGACCATTTAAAGGCTCAGGAACCCTTTGCAGGTGTTATGGCTTAATTAGCTGATTAGAGTGGAACACTTAGAGCCTAGAATATTGCACCTTTTCACAATATTCTAATTTACTGAGATTGTGAATTTGGGGTTTTCATGAGCTGTATGCCATAATCATCACAATTATGACAAATCACGGCTTGAACTATGTTGCTTTGCATGTAATGAGTCTATCTCATATATAAGTTTCCCCTTTTAAGTTGCATTACTGAAATAAATGAACTTTTGCATAATATTCTAATTTTCCGAGTTTCACCTGTAGTCTAAGTCTGTCTTATAGGCAAGCTTTCTAAGCAGAGTGTTTAAGGACAGAAAGAATAGATATTCATTAACAGATTAATACAGAAGCAGCTAAGAGAATAATTCTCACAGTAGAGAAAGAGAGAAAAGAGAAAGTTCCTGTATTTTTTAGGATAAAAAGCAAGAATATATGCAAAAGCAAATGAGTTATTTTAGACAGACTAATAAAATGGAAAATTCTTAGAGTAAAAATCCAGTATAAATCAGCTCAAGTCACTTTCACTGGAAAGAAAAATAATCCCTCATGCCACTTAGTTCCTTGCAGCAAATGAGAAAGTACCGTATTTTAAAAATCTGGAGTAAAGCAATGAAAGTTTACATTTGCAATCAAGCAAAGGGGTATAGAAGAAATCAGCATCCATCTAGGTCAGGCATGCCAAACTTGCGACATCACGTGACGTCGCGCGACGTATCGAAACTTTTTCCCATTGCTGAAAATGGGATGGGCGTGGTTTCTCCGTGATGCTCCGGCCCGCGGGCCGGCAGTTTGACACCCCTGATCTAGGTGATTAACAATTAAACTTCAAAAGGTAAAAACAGAGCCATGTCTAATACAAGCAGCAGTTAGAAAAGATAGAGACTGAACTCCCTCTGGCTTCTTTTACTGAGAATCGCAAACCTCTAGACTTCACTTCTCAGGCAAGTATGTAGTCATCCAAAGGCCATCATGGTTAGTTCCTAGCTGCTCCCATTCAAATCTGGGCAGTGTGTTCCCAAAAATTGGCTTTGGCAGCAAAGTCAGTTGTGTGTCAGCAGGGAGAAAAAATTGCCCTACTGCTAGCATGTCATTTTCTGGAGCTCTTAATGTCATAAAGTATTATAGGTCTGAGTATACAAGTATAAGAGAAATACAGGATACACTTTTTATGTTGTTTAATTACATTGATAGTTTTTATTGCAGTTATGCACTAAATGTGTATCAGCATATCCTTGCTTTGGTGTTTGCTGTCAAAGAGATCAATAGGAACCCTGAGCTCTTACCGAATATCACTTTGGGTTTCCACATTGTGAACAACTACTTCCCTGCAAGGATAACCTATAAGGCAATCCTGAGCTTACTTTCTACACAGCAGAAGTTTGTTCCCAACTTTACCTGTGATTTAAAGAAAACATTTATCGCCGCCATTGGAGGACGTATGACAGAGACTTCATTCACCATGGCCACAGTTCTTGCCAACTACAAGATTCCACAGGTAGATCTTGAGATCTCTCAGTAGAAATCCCACGTTTCTTTAATTCCTTCCATTCTTAAAGTTCTTTTAGACCCCTTTTCAGAACTGATGTTCACAGGGGAAAATCTAGAAAAATAGCAATAGCATTTAGACTTATATGAGGGCAATTAGGAAATAATCTTCCATTTGGTTATCAATGACAGACACTCGCTGATACAGAAGTTTTATTATACACATTATAAAAGATTACAACATTACATTACTTTTCAATATAATTGCCATTCAAATTGAGGTTTGAAACTTCTTAGTAGTAGTTGCTCGATGCCAAATCTGGGCTATAAAGGCAGTTATCAAAAACATCTCAACGGAACTGCTTCAAAAGTTCTTGAGTGTCTCTAGTGGTGTGCAGGCAAGCATTATCGTGAACCAACACAACACCAGAAGTGGTGCCATAGAAAATCCTGCCAAATGTGAAGATGCCAAAGGAGTACTGCTAGTGAAGTTCATGGAGAATGGTTCAACCATCAATTCAGAAGTCTATTGTGAAACGTTATGAAAACTCAGATGAGCCATCCATAACAATCGTAGGGGCATGCTGACTTGCAGTGTGGTGTTGGTTCATGATAATGCTCACCCTCACACAGCTAAATGCATCCAAGAACTTTTGAAGCAGTTCTGTTGAAATGTTTTTGATCAACCCCTCTATAGCCCAGATTCTGCACTGAGCGACTACTACTAAGGGATTTCAAATCTTGTAAGATGTTATGACAAGTGCCTCAATTTGAATGGCGATTATGTCAAAAAGTAATGTAATGTTGTAGTTTTCTAATGTGTATAATAAAAGTTCTGCATCTGCTAGTTTCTGTCATTGATAACTAAATGGAGGATTATTTCCGACTTGCCCTCATATACCAGTTTACAGTGCTTTACAGCCCTCTATGTTTTTCAGAGTCAACGTATTGCCCCCAACAATTTGGTTCTCATTTTACTGACCAAGGAAGGATAGAAGTTTGAGTCAATCTTCTGCATTGTACAGTAGATTCAATTAGTATAAATATGAATAAACTGTATGGATGATTAAATATTTAGACACCAAAAAGTCTTTGCAGTTTCCCCCAAATATGGAAGATTAGCAAACTCCTGTTGGCATTGAGTTTCAAAGTGGTTGGATCACTACAGAAAATACTCTGTCTTTCCTACATGCTGCTGGACTCTCTTCAGGTAGGCAAACTAAAAATCTTTTACATATCATATACGCCTGGCTTTGATCTTAGGCTATGTTTTAAGCATTTCCACAGTCAGTTAAAATGGGCTTAGAAAAACATAGGCAATCCTTGTCACTGATATAGTAGTGCAAATATAAGAAATGACTACATAATTTCCAGCAACACTTCAGTGCCATTTTTTGCCTTAGTTATCATAAAGATAAAAAAAATTTCTTAATCTCACATAATGGTTCATTATTTGCTATATAATGCCTTTCAGCTGACCTTCGGAACATTTTCTCCAGTACATGATGAAAAAAATATATTTCCATCCTTGTACCAGATGGTCCCAAATGAAATGCATCAATTCACTGGGGTTATTCGATTACTTCAACATTTTGGATGGATATGGATTGGTGTCTTGGCTGTGGATGATGATTATGGGGACATGTTTTTGCAGAAAATTGAACCGTTGCTTTCTCAAAACAGCATATGTTATGCTTTCATTCTTAGAACACCACCGAAGGGATATATAGATGAATATATACACTTGATGTCAATGGAGTTAAGATATGATCAACTCTTTATGGAGGATAAAGTCAAAGTGTGTTTAATCTATGCCCTAACCCCAGCCATGGAAAATCTGAGAGTGATCATCTTTGTAGCATCTTGGACTTCACTCCAACCTTTGGGTAAAGTGTGGATTATTACATCCAATTGGAATTTTGAATCATTGTCTATTCAGAGACTTTGGGATATACAGAGTTTCCATGGTGCTCTATCATTTGCAGTTCGCTCAAAAGAGCCACCTGGATTCCAAGAATTTCTTCAGACTGTAAGGCCATCTTGGGTGAAAGAAGACAATTTCATTCAGAATTTTTGGGAGCAGGCATTTGACTGCCCATTACACATTTCCAGTATAAATGAAGATAACAAGGTATTGTGCACTAGGGATGAGAAGTTAGAGAGTCTGCCGAGTATATTATTTGAAATGAGGATGACTGGACACAGTTACAATGTTTATAATGCCGTACATATTATGGCACATTCTTTGCATGTCTTACTCAAGTCCAGATCAAGGTATAGAAATGCAATAGGAACAGAAGAAGTAATATTTCAGGATTTAAAACCATGGCAGGTATATTATTTTATTTCTAATACATAAAAATTGTTTGTTAGTTGTGCCATTATGTAGTGGGAATGATGTTACACATAAAGCTACTGGGAATAATGTTACACAGCACTGTTATACAAATCAATTTTATTGAATAAAAAAAACTTCCTCTTGAAGAAAATAAAAGTTTTTACATTAGTAGTAGTATTATGGGGATATTTCTTTCTTAATTAGGAATTTCATAACTATTAATTTAAAATATTATCTCTGGTTTAGAAGGAAGTGGTCTTCTATTCTGTAGAATTTACTGGGTCCATAGCCTTTATCCAAAGTTGGGCATTATTGTTTTCCCTAGGAGCTGTAGTTTTACATGTTACTTTGTTTTGAATTCTATGAGCCACGGAGAACAAAGCAGACTATGAAGTGATGTTGTGGAAGTGCGAAAGAATAATATAGTTTATTTTTGGGTTATTTTGGAAGGTCAGAATGTAGAAAAGGTAACCATGCCTTCTAAAGTTCAGGGTGGGTTATTAATTTTAGATGATCTTTGTGTTCAATGAGTACTGGCCACTTTGTCATGGAATTTGCAAATCACTATCTGAGTATTCGTTCTGATGTGCTTTCAGATTCTATGTAGCCAAAACCTGTCAGTTAAATGCCCTCACATTCCTGAAAATTCTTGCAGACAGGTATCTGTCATAACACCATTATAATTTGTACAGTATAAATCTCTGCCTTGAAGATAGCAACTATGCTTAGTATTTTTTTTAAAAGAGCGGCTAACATGTTGATGAGCTGAAAGAGAGAGGCTATAATTATAAAATATGAAACATATATTATGGCAACTAGTCTGGTGTGGTGGTTAAGGCACTAGGCTAGAAATAGGGAAATGTTTCTTCTACTCCTTATTAGACACAAATCCAGATTGTAATGACAAACCAATTCTGGACATCTTGCCAAAAGAACTGCAGAGTCTTGTCCAGATAGCAGTCAACACCAACTTGGAGAAACCCTCAGTCTTCATTTGTGTTTTTCAAAGTAGGATAGATCAGATTGCAATAATTTTCTGTAGTTGTTTGATTTCAATGTCTTGCTGTTAATTTCTTTCATTTTTTTAAAAATATAGTTTAACTCTTTCTTGAAAAGCATCGTATTCAACAACAGTATGGGAGACTCTATTACATTTGATGAAAACAGAGAACTGATTACAGGTTTTGATGTTGCAAACTGGATTACTTTCCCCAATAATTCCTTTTCTCGAGTCAAAGTTGGAACTTTGGAACCTCGGGCTCCATCAGGCAGAGAACTAACTCTTAATGACAATCAAATTGTATGGCACAGAAGCTTTAACCAGGTGAGAAGAAGCTGTAGATTGTCAACTAATAAGAAAAGTAAAACACTATTTGGAGCAATTGTCAAATACATAGCAGTAATTGAAGAAAATGATTTCTTGGTTTCTTGGGGCTTTTCAAGCTGATGTGGTATAAAATTTTTCTATATATGCAATTGAACACTGCCGTGTCTATGGCAGGTTTGTGGCAAATGCTTCTAATTGTGCTTGGAAACAAAAGTTGCCAGTGTAACTGTAGATAGCTCCAGACCTATGACCAGTCACTTAAGATCCTTTCAGATTTAAAATGGATTGAAAAAAAGTTATTTATGGCCTGTCCTCAATGCTTCTGCCTCCATTGTTGTTGCATGATTACATTTCAGGCACACAGCAACTGACTCAGATTTATGAACCACTGAAGTTTCTCATGGTCACATGACCATGATTTGAAGAATTTTTTAAAGTTTTAACTTTTCACATAATGTGTCATGGTTCCAACAGATGAAACTTTTCAAAAGAACTTTGAGGCGTTGTTTATCTTAAAGAATCTTTTATTTGAGAAACAAGGTATCAGCACTACATAGTTGAAACCAGAAACTAAATTCCCCTCCTCTGGATACAAAGTAACAAAGTGTAATTCCCTCCTCCAATAACCAGTCATAAATCACATTCCCCAATTAGCTTGAGGTGGGGGCTTTCTCCCCAGCTCTGCAGCCAGTCAAAACACTCTAGCTCTGGGCCCAATGTCCTTGGGTTCCCACAACTAAGTTATTATTGTTATGACTAGCTGGACTCTCATCCCTATTCCCCCTCCCAGCAGCAACTAATTGTAAAAGCAATAGAGAAAATGGCTGCATTTCCATCTGTTGTCAAAGCAAGAGCATCTGATGTTAGCAGCGTTGACATAGTGTCCTGACTCCAAGAGCAACATCTTATCACTGAAATTCTGCACCCCATAGTGATTATAAGTCAGGGACTACCTGTAGTGCCACATTTTGTTTTTTAACATTCTGACTGCAAAAGAACCTGGATTCCATTTGCTCAGGTTCATAAAAAGTATCAACTAAAGAATTCATTAGGAGCAATCTGTACATCTGTAAGATCCTGTGAAAGCATAACTTTCTGCCATTCCAGATTCTCCACTAGAATATCCAAAGAAGTCAATGCCAATTATTTCCCTTTAACTCAAGTTTCTTCATTTTCATCTTCTTCTGTTTCTTCATCCTGGTTGTGGGTTCATATTTAGGACAGCTCTATTAATACAAATATTTTATCCTTTGATTCTTTCATATATATTGCTGTTCAGGGCCTTCCTATTTCTGTGTGCAGTGACCACTGCTCTCCAGGCTCCAGGAGAAAGAAGAAGGAAGGAAAGAAATTTTGTTGCTATGATTGTGTGCCATGTTCAGAAGGTCAGATCTCTGCTGAAACAGGTGGGACAAAAGATGTGAGGACTTTGGCTAACTGACCAGCAAAAATCCAGTCCAGTGCTCTGATCTATTTAAAGAGAACAAAAGCAAACACAACACAAGACAAGAAAAAGTCCCCCTCCACACTTATAATATTCTCTCTTCTCTTGCTCTGTCTCTTGCTGTGTCATTTATCTCCTTTTCTTGCATGTATAAAGGTAGTCCTTGACTTACAATAGTTCATTTAGTGATTGTTCAAGTTACAACAGCATTGAAAAAGGAGTTTTTAAAACTTACAACTGATTCATATTTAAGATAGTTGGGATATCCTGGGGTCATGGGATCCTCAATTTTGTGTCATTCTTACAAGCAAAGTCATTAGAGAAACCAGATTTACTTAATAAATGTGCTACTAACTTAACTACTATAGTGATTCACTTAACAAGAAAGGTTTTAAAATGGGGCAAAAACTAACTTAATAACTGTATCACTTAGAAACAGAAATTTGGGGGTTAATTGTGATCATAAATTGAGGACTACCTGAACTTTTCCCAAGGTCTCAACATCTTTTTTATAGTATGGTGACCAAAATTGGTTGCAGTATTCCAGGTGTGGTCTTACTAGTGTTTTAAAAAGTGGCACTAATACTTTGTGTGATCTTGATTCTATGCCTCTGTTTATACAACCCAGGATTGTATTAGCTTTTTTGGCTGCTGCTGCACACTGCTGGCTCATAGTCAAGTGATCGTTCACTAGGACTTCAAGGTCCCTCTCATAGTTGCTGTTTTTGAACCAGGTCTCACAAAATCTATTAGTAAACCCATCATTTTACAAATGAAGGGAGGGACAGAAAACACTTATCTTTGCTTTTGATTTTCAATCAACACCCTGTATGCATAATGAAGATTCTCAGGCTTAAATTTATGTTATAAGACTGATGTTTCTTTTTGTATTAAAAATAATTTCTATCCTTTCTTCATAAAATAGGTAACATGATTCAACACCAATTGAATCTAGATTGATAGAAAGTTTGGTATATTGAAAAGATAACTTCTTTTTTCTTTTTTCCAGATATGGATGTCTGTATGAAATGTCCAGAAAATTAGTATCCCAACAATATTCAAAATCAATGTATTCCCAAAGTGTTTACCTATCTCTCTTACAATGAATCTTTGGGAATCCTCTTTGTTACATTGGTTATTTTTTTTTTCTTTGATTACAGTCTTTGTGCTTGGAATATTTTGGAGGCATCAAGAGACTCCAATTGTCAGAGCCAATAACCGGAGCCTCAGTTGTATCCTCCTCCTCTCCCTTCTTCTCTGCTTCCTCTGCTCCTTCCTCTTCATGGGAAGACCTGAAAAGATGACCTGCCTTCTCCGGCAAATGACTTTTGGCATTATCTTCTCAGTGGCCCTTTCGTCTGTATTGGCAAAAACCATGATTGTGATTCTGGCATTTATGGCAACCAAACCAGGCTCTGGAATAAGGAAATGGGTAGGGAAAGGACTAACCAATTCTATCGTATTTTTGGGTTCTTTCATCCAGGTGGGAATTTGCACTGTTTGGCTAAGTACTTCTCCCCCTTTCCCAGATACAGACCTGCACTCACTGAAGGGAGAAATCATAATGGAATGCAATGAGGGCTCAGTGATCATGTTTTACTGTGTCCTGAGTTATATGGGCTTCCTGGCTGTTGTCAGCTTTAACATTGCTTTCCAAGCCAGGAAGCTTCCCAGCAGTTTCAATGAGGCCAAGTTCATCACTTTCAGTATGTTGGTCTTTTGCAGCGTTTGGCTGTCATTTGTTCCAACGTACCTGAGCACTAAAGGGAAATACATGGTAGCTGTGGAGATCTTTTCTATCTTATCCTCCAGTGGTGGTTTACTGGGATGTATATTTTCCCCCAAATTGTATATCATTTTATTTAGGCCTGAGATGAACAAGAAAGAACATTTAATAAGGAAAGAAAAATAGTTGTCTTTTTGTATTCATATTTAATAAAATATCATTAGAATATTCCTGAAGTGTTTCTGTGGAGTTTTTGTTTGTATATTAATTTATTTTGTACAAATTTGAAAATATCTCCCTGACCGTGATTTAACTCCATTCATACACAAAGTGTGATATGAAGAAAAGAAGACTTTAAAAGGAGATCTGTTTCAAGATCAAAGAATGGATGTGTCCTATCCAGTTTAAGATTAATGATGATTACATGAATGGAAATTTAGATTAATTTAGATTATGTCCATAGTAAGACCACATCTGGAATACTACAGCCAATTTTGGTCACCATATCACAAAAAAGATGTTGAGACTTTGGAAAAAGTTCAGAGAAGAGCAACTAAGATGATCAAATGTCTGGAGACTAAAACATATGAAGAATGGCTGCAGGACTTGGATTTGGCTAGTCTAAAGAAAATAAGAAATAGGGGTGACATGATAGCAGTATTCCAGTATTTGAGGGGCTTCCACAAAGAAGAGGGCATCAAACTATTCTCCAAAGCACAATGGTTGGAAACTGAACAAGAGACAAGCAACCTAGAATTAAAGAGAAACTTCCTGACAGTGAGGACAATTAACCAGTGGAACAACTTGCCTCCAAAAATCATGGAGATTTTTAAGAAGAGACTGGACAGTCACTTGTCTGAATTGGTATAGGTTCTCCTGTTTAAGCAGGGGGCTGGACTAGATGACCTCTAAGGTCCCTTCTAGTTCTATTCTATTCTATGTATATATTGACCAAATCTGAAAGAGTTGCTACAGTATATACAAATATGGAATTTTACTAGATTTTGTATGGCCTCTTTGGACATTAAAGAATTAATGGGATAGTTTATGGGCTGTGTTCTTTCTTTGTGCATATATATATATATATATATATATATATATATATATATATATATATGTGTGTGTGTGTGTGTGTGTGTGTGTGTGTGTGTGTGTGTGTGTGTGTGTGTGTCAAATGTTAACTATTTAGATTACCTTGCTAGGCCCCAAACATGGGGCAAATCTTTATTTCCTGTTTTCAGCCTATCTTGAAGGCCATCGAACAGGCAGTAGTCACACCGGACAGCTCATATATATGTTTTCTGAGGTTTTCGCGGGTGCTTGTATGTAGATCTTTGGTCATTCGGGTTTTTCCCCCACGTAGAATTGGAGGTATCAGGGCCTGATACCTCCAATTCTACGTGGGAAAAACCCGAATGACCAAAGATCTACATATATATATATATATATATATATATATATATATATATATATATATATATATATGTATGTATGTATGTATGTATGTATGTATGTATGTATGTATGTATGTATCTATATATATGTTGTCTTCCGGGTGAGGTTCAAGGTTTTGGTAATGGTTTTTAAGGTCCTACATGGCATGGGTCCGGAGTACCTCGGGGATCACCTGCTGCCGGCGTCAACTTCCCTCTGCCCTGTGCGTTCCCACAGAGAGGGCCTCCTCAGGGTGCCACCGTTCAGAGAATGTCGGCTGGTGGCCCCCAGGGGGAGGGCCTTCTCTGTGGGCGCCCCGGCTTTATGGAATCAGCTGCCGGTTGAGCTCCGGACGGCACCTGACCTTCGCTCCTTCCGACGCGGTCTGAAGACCTACCTATTTGAGCAAGCCGGCCTGGCCTGATGGGGGATGTGCTGGGGTTTTTATTGGGGATTTTTAATATTATTCTACTGTTTTTAGTTCGGGCTCTTATTTAATTCTTTTTTAATTTTTGTATTCTGCATTTTTATGTGCCCTGTTCACCGCCCTGAGTCCTTCGGGAGAAGGGCGGTATACAAATATAATAAATGAAATGAAATGAAAATGTATGTATGTATGTATAGGTCAGATTTCTCTTCAATGATCTTCCACTCATTGCTCCTTTTCCTGCCCTCAGGTGCTTTGGAGAATACGTTGAGTCCCTCTTCTCTATGACAGCCCCTCAAGTACTAAAAGACTGTTACCTTAGCATGCCTAGTACTTCTCTTCCTTAGACTATACATACCTAGTTCTTCCAATTGTTCAGTTTATGTTTTAGTCTCCAGACCCCTTATCATCTTTGTTTCTTTTTTTCCTCTACTCTTTTTAGGATCCCAACATCTTTGTTTTATTCTGGTGACCAGATTTGAATGCAATATTCCATGTGCATTTTCATCAGTGCAGCATAAAGTGATACTATCACATCATGTGATCTTGAAACTATCCCTCTATTGATGAAACACAGGACTGTGTTAGAATTTTTGGTAGCAGCAGCACACTTAAGTCTCATACCTAAGTAGTGGTTTACTAAGAAACCTAGATCTATCTCATACTTGCTACTATGGAGCCAAGTAACATCTAATCTATACCTGTGCATTCGGTTTCTCTTGCCTAAGTGTAGGACCTTATTATTATTATTATTCCATGCCTTGGAAATGGTAGGTGAGTGCAGGTGCATGGGTTTGCATCCCCACTTGAATAAGCAGTGGGCAAAAGGGGCGTGTGCCCTCCACTTGCATGAGCAGTGGGCACGTGCATTCCATTTGAGCAAGCAGTGGGCAAGCATGGGCATGGGCACCCATATTCCTTTTACGTGAGCAGTGGACAACACAGGTGCATGCACTCCATTTGCCTGTGCTTGTCTACCATTCATATGGAACTCATGTGGGACCATCCCTGCTCCCCCATCCCCAGGCAGTCCTCAAAGCTAGAAAGGTTGGGGAACTCTGATGTAAAGTTTTAGCTACTGCCCCCAGCTTGGTGTAATCTGCAAATGTGACAAGTTCCCCTTCTATCCCCTCATCTAGACAATTTATGAAGATGTTGAAGGGTCCTGGCTCTAAGACGGAACCTTGAGGTACCCCACTGCATTATTCCCTCTATGCAGAGGTACTGAAAGTAATTGGTGAGCTAGTTGTGAATCCATCTGGTGGTGGCACTATTTATCCCACATGTTTCTATCTTACCAAGAAGTAAGCTATAATTTATTTTGTCAAATGCCTTACTGAAGTCTAATCAAACTACGCTTTGTCCACAGGGCTCCTCTCTGATTTATAGTTCCATTTTCTAGAAAATCCTATATTTCAATATTTGCTTAATATATGACAAAAAGGGTATGGATATTCCCATTAAACCAAGGAATAGTCTAAAGATGTTTCATTAAATACGAATAAAGTAAAAGGTAAAGGTTCCCCCGCACATGCGTGCTAGTCGTTTCTGACTCTAAAGGCCGGTGCTCATCTCCGTTTCAAAGCCGAAGAGCCAGCGTTTGTCCAAGGACGTCTCTGTGGTCATGTGGCCGGCATGACTAGATGCCAAAGGTGCACGGAACGCTGTTACCTTCCCACCGTAGTGGTCCCTATTTTTCTACTTGCATTTTTACATGCTTTTGAACTGCTAGGTTGGCAGAAGCTGGGACGAGTAACAGGCGCTCACTCTGTTACGCAGCACTCGGGATTCGACCCGCCAAACTGCCAACCATCTGGTCAACAAGCATGGTGCACAATCATAGCAGCAAAATTTTTCTCCTTCCTTCTTCTTTCTACTGGAACCTAGATCACAGTGATCATTACAAAGAGAGACAGGCAGCACCTTAACAGAAATATATATGAGGGAATAAAATGATAAAACATCTGCATAAACAGAACTTTCCAAAACAAGAAATACACATCTGTGGTGAAGAAAATAAAAATTGGAAAACTTCAATTAACAGGAGGGAATTGTCAAAAAGTTTTGTTTTCACAAAACTACTGCTATTTCTGAAGATGAGAATATGCAAACATAATAATAGTAATAATTACAAAAACAAAACAACAACAAAACAATAAAACAACAAAACAACAAAACAACAACAACAACAATAATAATAAAGTTGGAAGGGACCTTGGAGGTCATCTAGTCCAACCCCCTGCTCAGGCATGAAACCCTATACCATTTCAGAAAAATGGCTGTCCAGTCTCTTCTGAAAAATTTCCAGTGTTGGAGCATTCACAGCTCTGGAGGCAGGTTGTTCCACTGATTAATTGTTCTAACTCTCAGGAAATTTCTCCTTAGTTCTAGGTTGCTTCTCTCTTTGGTTAGTTTCCATCCATTGCTTCCTGTCCTGCCTTCAGGTGCTTTGCAGAATAGCTTGACTCCCTTTTCTATGTGGCAGCCCCTGAAATATTGGAACACTGTTATCATGTCACCCCTCGTCCTTCTCTCATTAAACTAGACATAGATTCGATTTTATAAATGGTTTTAACATGGCTGTAATGTGAGTCAATGTAGGCATAAAGCAAATTAAGGAGAAACTTCCTAACATTGAGGACAATTAAGCAGTGGAACAGCTTACATTCAGAAATCATGGGTGCTCCATCATTGGAGATTTTAAAGAAGAGGTTGGACAGTCACTTGTCTGAAATGGTGTAGGTTCTCCTGCTTGAGTAGGGTGCTGGACTAGAAGACCTCCAAGGTCCCTTACAGCTCTATTCTATTCTATCCAAGTAACATGTTTCATAATTAACTCACAAGGTCAATAGCAAATCAATTCTGCCAAAATTGGTAAGTAGTTAAAAAAAAGTCTGAAAATCATGGTCTTGTGACAGTTGATCACTGCAACTAATTGTAAAACTAAACTCATTTGCCAAATGCTTGATCATGTGACTGCAGTGGATCCTGCAGTTGTAAATTTAAGGATGAAATACAAGTAATTTTTTTCAATGTGTTTTAACATCAGGAAAATGTTAAATGACTGATCATTAGTCAATGACTCCCTGTATCTACTGTACATTGACTTCTTTATTTCTCAGGCAAAATTGGAAGCCTTTCTCTCAACACACGTCATGAACACTTCAGTGCTCAAATGTACATATAGAAAGCATTATACCTCATCATCTTGAAAAGCTTCAAAACACCAAAACATCATTTTCTTCAATTACTGTCATGTATTTGACAATTGCTGCAAAGAATTCTTTACTTTTCTTATTAGCTGAGAATCTGCAGCTTCTTCTCACCTGGTTAAAGCTTCTGTGCCATACAATTTGATTGTCATTAAGAGTTAATTCTCTGCCTGGTGGAGCCCGAGGTTCCAGTGTTCCAACCTTGACTCGAGAAAAGGAATTATTGGGCAAAATAATCCAGTTTACAATATCAAAACCTGTAATCAATTCTCTGTTTTCATCAAAACTGATAGTGTCTCCCATACTGTTGTTGAATATAATGCTTTTCAAAACAGGGTGAAACTATATTAAATGAAAAAAAGAAATAACAGTTAGAATTTGAAATCGCAATAACTACAGAAAACTCTTTCAAACTAGATTATCCTGCTTTGAAAATTTAGGATGTCATAGATGATATTTGTGGGGGTTTTTTTATGTGGATGTGTTTGTGTTTTGCACAAAAAGGTCCTAAAATTAGCTTAGCAATTGCCTCTGTCATGGAAAAACCCAATGAAAAAGACAAGAGACAGCAACACAAAACAATAATTCTTACTTTAAGATTCAGAGGTTTATTTTGCTAATGACATAGCAGTTCCAATAAAGACAGCTATAGGCCAATGGCAAATCAATTAGGTCCAGTCCCAACTCTTTATACTTTTTCCCATCCTAAGACAGTAGACAGATGGTCAGCAATCTTAAACTTTCTGCTGACTTTCTGCTGACTTCCTGTTGACCCTCTGCTGAACATAACTTTCTACATACTTGTGTACATTGTGCAACCCACATCCATCAGCAACTTTAAGTTTCCTGTATCTTACTGTTCTTGTCTTTATGTTCTAAATATATTTGAAACAAGCAAGCTTAGCAAAATCATATTAAGTAACGTACAGTTGCAAACTGCAAAATTAAGTATAGTGCAGGCTTTGGTTCAATACTTTTTCCATGAGGCCTGATTTAGTTCACCTGGACCTAAACCTTGCATGGAAGAACAATAGCTAATATTTTCATTCTCCATACCTCCTTTCTAGGACTGAGAGACAATAACTGGCCCAAGATCACCAGCTGTGTCAGAATCCATTTATATCACATTTCATAATTGTATAGGTAGAACAACGTGCGATTTCTGGGGATTCTGCCATCTCTCCGAGGGGGGGGGGAGAGGATGGTTACTAAAGCGATTTTCAAACAACAGGGGGTGTTTTAACTGGGGGAGGGAGGGGGACAGACAGGTCTGGATTGTATCTTCATTTACAACTGAAAAGGAAAGCAATAACCATAAAACCAAGGAGAGTTCCCTTTCCCATGGAAGGACCTGACACCTAGCAACTGATGAGAGCCTGACCAAATGGATGAGGGGAGGGGCTGAAATGGGAATGTAACTTTGTTAGATTCCGTCTTGTATTCCCACAATCGATTCCATCCTAGTAAACATTTTCCTTTTTGGACTAAACTTGCATCCAAGAGTTCTTATTTCCTAAGATGTGGATTGAGGTGGGTCCTGACAGTAGACGGAATCAGCTTTAAGAGTCAACCTGGAAGGGAAAACCTTACCGGGGGACTTTGCAACAAATACAATGTCTGGCGATGAAGCAAGAGAGGAGGGAAGCCCCATGGAGGGGGAGTCTTCCCCCCAAATGGAATCCCAGAGACGATGGGAAGCTGAAGCAGCATATTCCCCCGGGGAAGAAGCGGTGGAGCAGTACGACCGAAAACCCCGGTGGTCGATGGGCGTTGGAAGGAAAAGTGAGTGGGAAAAGGCTTCGGGAGAAATGACCCTGAGGCGTAGTAACCACCAACCGGAATGGAGGTAAGAGATGGAGAGTTCCCTGCACGCCAGCGAGGAGGAGCGGATCCTGGAAAAGGCCATTGATCTGATGAAAGCAACCCTGAGTTCACTGAGGGAGGAGAGAGCTGAGAATCGCAACCGAGGCAGCGCCTGGGGACGCAACTGGAAAGGTAACGGAGGGGATCCAACACCTGAAACCCCGGGGCCGTCCAATGGAACAGGAATTGCTGCCTCAGCAGTACCCCCCCCCCTCGGACCATTTAGACCCCCCCTCCTACCATTTAGGGTAGTAGAGATGGTATATTTATCCACAAAATACCTGAAATCACTCCAACCCTGTAAAAAACTAGGACCAAAATATATTGGACCCTTTCCAATTAAAAGAATCATAAACCCAGTAACAGTTGAATTAGAACTACCCAAAAATCTTAGACGAATACACCCAACCTTCCACTGCAGTCTATTAAAGAGAAAACAACAATCACCACTACGAGCAAAAATCCCACCACCACTCCCCCCCCCCCCATCATGGTGGAAGGAGAACAACATTTTGAAGTGAAAGAAATCTTAGATTCCAGAAAACACCATGGAACGATACAATATTTAGTGGCATGGAAACACCTCCCCTCCTCAGAAAATGAGTGGGTTAACAAACTCCATGTTAAAGCACCTAAGTTGCTTAAGAGGTTTCATACAGAATATCCAAACAAACCAGGCTAACATTTATATGTTTTCTTTTTTCTGAAAGGACTTCTTTTTTCTGAAAGGACTCATCTTTTTTCTGAAAGAAGAGCCGAATGTCAGAATCCATTTATATCACATTTCATAATTGTATAGGTAGAACAACGTGCTATTTCTGGGGATTCTGCCATCTCTCCGAGGGGGGGGGGGAGAGGATGGTTACTAAAGCGATTTTCAAACAACAGGGGATGTTTTAACTGGGGGAGGGAGGGGGACAGACAGGTCTGGATTGTATCTTCATTTACAACTGAAAAGGAAAGCAATAACCATAAAACCAAGGAGAGTTCCCTTTCCCATGGAAGGACCTGACACCTAGCAACTGATGAGAGCCTGACCAAATGGATGAGGGGAGGGGCTGAAATGGGAATGTTTTATATAGGATTGAAATGTAACTTTGTTAGATTCCGTCTTGTATTCCCACAATCGATTCCATCCTAGTAAACATTTTCCTTTTTGGACTAAACTTGCATCCAAGAGTTCTTATTTCCTAAGATGTGGATTGAGGTGGGTCCTGACAAGCTGGCTTTGAGCCTTAGCGACTACACCAAACTGGCTCTCTTCATGAATGACCAATATTTTATAAGTACAGCCCTTTCTTTCAACACATAGAGATTGATTCATGAATGTGCAATAATCTTACAGAGTGCAGGTCTAATCTACTATTTATTAACATGTTAAGTGCTTTATTCAAAATATTGAATGTATTACTATCTTCAAGGAGGAGATGTTTACTAGACAAAGTATTATAAGTATTAGAACAAATATCTGTTGTAAGAATTATCAAGAGCATCAGGAAAATTTACTCACAGAGTTTGGCCTTATTAGCTCACCTACGGTTTGTTTGCAGTGTAGAATCTGAATGCACTGTACATTAGGTACTCAGAAAATGCTGCTCAAGTTCCATGATAAAGTGACTAATCCTCTTTGACACAGAACTATCATCTACTGTTACTAACGCAACCTAAACCTGACAAAGAAACATGGTGGGATGAAACCCACAAATGGAACACACAGCTAGAGGGATTTAAATTATTTAAGAGAAACAGACCAAACAAAACAGGAGGTGGAGTTACTCTCTATATAAGAAATAACTACATAGAACACAGTCAAACTAGAGTCTTGGACTTTAAGAGATCTAATTTCAATAAACTTAGAGCTTGGTAAGGATTCCATGGATGAGAATCCTCAAGAAGAAAACAACTCAAGAAGCTTGGGAAATTTTGAAAAGTGAGAAATAAAAGCATAGTCTAGCACAATACTAACAAAGAGGAAAAATAACAGCTCTCAAAAGAAACCAGCATGGCTGCATAGAGAAGTCTCTGATAAATTGAAAGATAAAAAGGACAAGTATAAAAAATGGAAAGAGGGGCACATAACTAAGGCAGAATATCAGCAAATAGCCCATGCCTGCAAAGATGAAGTGAGGAAAGCTAAGGCTCAAAATGAACTAAGGCTTGTCAAAAATAACCAAAAAGGTTTCTTTCAACATGTAAAAAACAAGAAAAAAGTTAGGGAAATGATTGGTCCATTAGTGGGGGAAAGTGGGAAGAAGGTGACAAGCAACAGGGAGAAAGCAGAACTATTTAACTCGTCTTTTGCATCTGTCTTTACACAAAGGGAAAAAAACAGTCCAATCTATCAAAAACAGTGCCATAAAAACAGATTAGAAACACAAGTTATGATAGGCAAGAAAATGGTAAGTGAGCACTTGTCCAACCTAGATGAGTTCAAATCACCAGGACCAGATGGATTACACCCCAAGGTTCTCAAGGAACTGGCAGATGTGATCTCAGAACCACTGAACTATATTTTTCAAAGATCCTGGAGCACTGGGGAACTACCAGAGGACTAGAAAAGAGCATCTTCAAAAAAGGGAAAAAATAGATCCAGGAAAATACAGACCTATCAGCCTGACCTCAATACCTGGGAAGATTTTGGAAAAGATAATCAAACAAGGAATCAACGAACACCTAGAGGCAAACAAAGTCATTACTAAAAGTCAACATGGGTTTGTCAAAAACAGATCATGCCAGACAAATCTTATTGCATTCTTTGACCAAGTGACAAAATTAGTGGACCAGAGGAATGCTGTGGATCTAATTTACTTGGACTTCAATAAGGCATTTGATAAAGTAGATCACAACCTACTACTTGATAAGATAGAAAAATGTGGGTTAGACAGCACCACCACCAGATGGATTCATAGGTGGCTGACAGGCTGTACTCAGTGTGTGGTCTTCACATGCATCTACATGGAGGGAAGTGTTGAAGAGTACTGTTCTGGGCCCAGTGATCTTCAACATCTTCATCAAAGAATTGGATGAGGGGATAGATGGGGAACTCATCAAATTTGCAGATGACACCAAGCTGGCAGAAATAGCCAACACTCCAGAAGATAGGCTTAAGATACAGGAGGATCTGGACATACTTGAACACTGGGCACTATCTAACAAAATAAAATTCAATGGTGAAAAAGTAAGTTGCTACATTTAGGCAAGGAAAACCAAATGTACAGGTATAATATAGGTGGTGCCTTGCTCAATAGTAGTATGTGAGACGGATCTCGGAATCCTAGTGGACAATCACATAAATATGAGGCAGTAGTGTGCTGCAGCTGCCAAAAAAGCCAACACAGTGCTAAGCTGCATTAACAGAGGAATAGAATCAAGATCACGTGAAGTATTAATACCACTTTACAATGCCTTGGTAAGGCCAAACCTGGAATACTCCATCCAGTTTCGGTCACCACGATGTAAAAAAGATGTCGAGACTCTAGAAAGAGTACAGAGAAGAGCAACAAAGATGATTAGGGGACTGGAAGCTAAAACGTATAAGGGACGGTTGCTGGAATTTGGCTATGTCTAGTTTAATGAAGAGAAGGATGAGGGGCGATATGATAGGAGTGTTCCAATATCTCAGGGGCTGCCACAAAGAAGTGAGAGTCAAGCTATTCCCCAAAGCACCTGAAGGCAGGACAAGAAGCAACAAATAGAAACTAATCAAGGAGAGAAAAAACCTAGAACTAAGGAGAAACTTACTGACAGTTAGAACAATTAACCAGTGGAACAGAAGTGGTGAATGCTCCAACACTGGATGTTTTTCAGAAGAGACTGGCCAGCCATTTTTCTGAAATGGTATAGAGTTTCCTGCCTGAGCAGGGGGTTGGACTATATGACCTCCAAGGTCCCTTCCAACTATTATTATTATTATTATTATTATTATTATTATTATTATTATTATTATTATTATTATTATTATTATTATTATTATTATTATTATATAAATTTTGCCCTCCATTAAGTTTTTTAATGATGAGGCTGTCTAATCTTTTCTCCTATTTTCTATGCTTCAGATATTTTCTCTAGCTGGAAGGTACAAATAAAGGCTTCCTGCTCCCTCCACAAGTCTAATATGGTCATTACAAAGCTCATATTACAAACAAGAAATATAAAAATATCTAGATACAAATGTAAGAAATAAGTAAATGGGGAATGAACCTTTATATTTTGAATTAGCTTTTTTAAAAAAATAATAATAAAGGATGAATGTAGAAGGGGGGAATGGTTTCAAGCTAAGGGTGCAAATCCCACATACGTTCAAAACTGCTTTGAAGATGTGAACATTCACCTCATTCGAGGAAGAATTCTGGAGAAGTAAAAAAAAAGAAAAACATGGGATCTTTGGATCAAATTTAATAACAGCACCTATGTATGACAAACTTTACCTACTTAAGTAATTGTTAAGAGCAGCAGCAACAGAAACCATTGTTCTGAAAGCCAAATTTCCTGAGCATAATTAAGACCCACATTGTAGGCAGAACTAGGAGAGTGGCTGAGACTTTTGCTTTAGGGGTTTTTCTTCTTTTCCTTATAAGCAGTTGTTTAGTGACCATTCAAAGGTACAATGGATTTCCTTGGAGCATTGATATGCCCAGATTCAAAGTTCTGGTGGCCACCTGTACACTGCAGTCTTGTGACTGCACTTTGGGTGCTCAGTAATCAGCCTGCATTTATAGCCATTTGCAGCATTTCATGGTCACATTAGTGTTTTATGATGGTTTCCCCCCAAATTAGCATTTACATTCAGTTTTCAGCAAAACTGGCCCACTGCAAACCATTGGTTTGCTAAAGGGCTGTTGCAAAAAAGGCCATAAAATTGGGTTGGTTATGTGGGTTTTTGTAACTGCCTATAATTTATTTATATTTTATCTATAAAATATAAATTGGACTATATGACGCCCTTCCAGCATTATTATTATTATTATTATTATTATTATTATTATTATTATTATTATTGTTGTTGTTGTTGTTGTTGTTGTTATTATTATTATTATTATTATTATTATTATTATTATTATTATTATTATTATTATTTCTCTGCATTTGGAAACTTTAAATTAATATACAATCTTATTCCTGTGTATCTTTTAAAATAACTACAGATCTTCGGAAAATGATCAAGGACTAGGGACTTAGTGAATAGATGACCACTTTCTCCTACAACAAAGGAAAGCTTTTAAATTAGTCCTTGCATTTTTTTTTCTATTAAAAAAGCAATGTAATTAAGTGAACTACTGAGAAGTCAACTTTCATTCTATAGCATTTGTTGGGACAACAGTGTTATGAAACATCATTCCTAGTAGCATTACTAGAGATCAAAGAAAAATGATATCCCAATAGAATATACAAGATTTGTGTATTTGAAATAAAATTAAGTACCTGCCATGGTTTTAAATTATGAAATATTAATTGCTCTCTTCCCATTAAATGTCTATATCTGGACCTGGACTTTAATAAAATATGCAAAGAATGAGCCACAATATAGACTGCATTGTAAACATTGTAACTATGGCCACTCATGTTCATATCAAATAATATATTTGGCAAACTCTCTAGCTTTTCATCCCTGGTGCACAATAAGTTGTTATCTTTATTTATATGGGAAATGTGTAATCGGCAGTCAAATGCCTGTTCCCAAAAATTCTGAATGAAATTGTCTTCTTTTACCCTGAATGGCCTTACAGTCTGAAGAAATTCTTGGAATCCAGGTGGTTCTTTTGAGCGAACTGCGAATGAACGAGCACCATGGAAACTCTGCATATCCCAAAGTCTCTGAATTGACAGTGATTCATAATTCCAATGAGATGTAACAATCCACACTTTGCTCAAAGTAGGTAGTGAAGTCCAAGATGCTAGAGTGATGATCATTCTCAGATTTTGCATGGATGGAGGGACTCCATAGACCAAACACACTTTGACTTTATCATCAGTAAAGAGGTGGGCATATCTTAACTCCACTAAAATTAGGTGCATATATTCTTCCAGATATGCCTTCTTTGGTGTTCTAAATATGAAAGCATAACAAATGTTGTTTTGGGAAAGCAATGGTCCAATTTTCTGCAAAAACATGTCACCATAGTCATTATCCACAGCCAAGATCCCAATCCAATTCCATCCAAAATGTTGAAGTAATTGAATAATACCAATGTACTGATACGTTTCATTTGGGACCATCTGGTACAAGAATGGAAATATTTTTTTGTTTCCATGTATTGGGGTAAATGTTCCATAGGCAAGCTGAAAGGCAATACATAGGACATAATCATAACCATTATGTAAAAATTTAAAATGGGTTCATCTTCATTATAACAAAGGCAGAAAGTTGGCACTCAAGGTTTGTTGAAAATGATGCAGCCAGTTCATATACCTGCAATCTTACATCACCTAAAAGGGTTGCTTATGTGTTTCTGAGCCCATTTTAACGCGGTGGCTCAGTGGGTTAGGACGCTGAGCTTGTCAATCAGAAGGTCGGCAGTTTGGCGGGTCGAATCCCGAGTGCTGCGTAACAGAGTGAGCGCCTGTTACTCGTCCCAGCTTCTGCCAACCTAGCAGTTCGAAAGCACGTAAAAATACAAGTAGAAAAATAGGGACCACTACGGTGGGAAGGTAACAGCGTTCCGTGCGCCTTTGGCGTCTAGTCATGCCGGCCACATGACCACGGAGACGTCCTCGGACAAGCGCTGGCTCTTCGGCTTTGAAACGGAGATGAGCACCGGCCCCTAGAGTCGGAAACGACTAGCACGCATGTGCGGGGGAACCTTTACCTTTACCTTTAAAAGGGTTGCTTATGTGTTTCTGAGCCCATTTTAACTGAATGTGAAAACAATTTTAAAAAATAGCACAAGAGCAAAATTCAGGCATTTATGATCTGCAAACGTCTTCTAGTTTGATCACCTGAAGGGAAGCAAGCAGCATATTGCAAAGTACACAGAGTATTTTTTGTGGTGGCCCAACCACTTTGAAACTCAATTCCAATCAAGCAGCAGGTAGAAGAGATTCTTTTCTGTAGTGGCACAGAAGGGCCTACCTGAGCAATCTTATAGTTGGCAAGAACATTGGCCATAATCGATGAGGTCTCTGTCAAACGTCCTCCAATGGTAGCAATAAATGTTTCCATTAAATCACAGGTAAAGTTAGGAACAAACTTCTGTTGTGTAGAAAGTAAGTTCAGGATTGCCTTATAGGTTATCCTCTCAACAAAGTAGTTGTTCAGAATGTGGAGACCCAAAGTGATGTTCAGTAAGAGCTCAGGATTTCTGTTGATCTCTTTGATAGCAAATACCAAAGCAAGGATGTACTGATATGACTTAGGCGCAGAACTGCAAACAAACAAACAAACAAACAAAACAAAAACAAAAAAACTCTATCTACTTAATTAAATAACATAAAAAGCGTCTACCAACCTTCTTCTATTTTTACATACTAAAAGCTATAAAGTATTAGGCCATGAAGTTAAAAAATATAGAATAAGCTTTACTATTCACTAAGAAGAGGCCACCTCAAGCTGTAGATACTGAAAACCAGCAAGAAGAGTTGGAGGAGACCCTGAACCAGTTCACATCATTAAACACCCTAACTTCTTCAAAAGGGTTGCTATGTTTTGTCCCAATGCTAGTGTCCAAAAAAAAAGCTCAATGACTTTTCAGATGGATGTCAAAAGGAACTGGGAAAAAGAAAAACTTGTCCCTGTCTTGAGACAAGGAAATATTTTGGACCATTGAAAAAAAAAAGGAAGGTTTGTTTTTTTCACTACCTGAAATTTTCTTTTGAAATAAACAGGTCTTGGCTTATTGGGAGAGAGTGTGGTTTGAATTTGCATTTTCAAATGTTACTCTTTTTTCAAATATGTGGACTTATTGCATCTCCTTTCACCGAGTCAGACAATATTAAGTATTTGACATTAACTTACTTCACTCATTGTTGGGAATACAAACAACTTCACACATTTTTGTGAATAAAAATCATAATTTTGATTTGTTCAGTTATCTATAATTGACAGATTGACAACTTATCCTAAACTATCGCAAATGGTTTATGGACCACAAAGTCTGCATTCAGAAAATATCAAAGTCAAAATCAGAATACAGGGTACAGAATAAAAGTGTCGGAAGGGACCTTGAAGGTCTTCTAGTCTAACCCCTTGCTCAAGTAAGAAATCCTATAACATTCTATTGAAAAGGGTACAAGACAGGGGTGTCCGTTGTCACCTTTGTTGTTTGTTTTAACATTGGAAATATTATTGATTAAGATACGAGACTCAAATAAAATTAAGGGAATTAAAATAAGAGATCAAGATTATAGATTGAGAGCGTTTGTGGATGACTTGGTTATTACATTAAGTCAACCGACTTAATCAGTTGTAGATTTGATGGAGATAATAATGTCATATTTTAATATTAATATTAATTGTATTATTTTTATTGTTATTGGGCTGCATTATTTAATTCCTTTTTAACTTTTGTATACTGTATTTTTATTTTATTTGCCCTGTACACCGCCCTGAGTCCTTCGGGAGAAGGGCGGTATAGAAATTAAATTATTATTATTATTATTATTATTATTATTATTATTATTATTATTATTATTATTATTATTATTATTATTATTATTATTTGGAAAAGTTCCTGGATTTAAGATAAATACGCAAAAAACTAAAATATTGTCTAAAAATATGACCATAGAACAAAAGGTTGTTTTAGAAGAGCTAACGGGATTTGAAATAGTAAAAAAGATTAAATATTTGGGGGTATATCTTTCAGCTTCAAATGTAAAATTATATAAAAATAATTATGAATTGTTATGGTTAAAAATACAAAAAGACTTAGATAGTTGGAAAAAACTACAATTATCCTTATTGGGAAGAATCGCAGCAGTAAAAATGAATGTTTTGCCAAAATTTTTATTCTTGTTTCAAATGATACCTCTACTTAAAATAGATTCAAATTTGGAGGAATGGCAGAAAGGTATTAATAAATTTGTTTGGGCAGGGAAAAGACCAAGAGTAAAATTTAAGATAATGCAAGATGTACGTGAAAGAGGTGGTCTTAAAATGCCCAATTTTAAATTATATTATGAGGCTGCTGCTTTATCATCAATTAGTGATTGGTTTAATTTAACACAAGGGAGATTATTGAATATTGAGGGTTATGATTTGTTATTTGGTTGGCATGCATATTTATTGTATGACAAGAAGGTGGATAATGTTTTTAAGACACATATATTAAGGTATGCTCTGTTGCGAGTTTGGAAAAAATATCGACATAAGTTAAATTATAAAATACCAATTTGGGCAATACCTAAACATGCAATAGAAAATATAAATGTGGGGTTTAAACATGATGTGCTTACATATAAAGAAATTCTTAGGATAGAAAGGAATGTATGGCAATTAAAGCCATATAATATTTTAAAAGAAGGGAAGATAGTACAAACTTGGTTCCAGTATGGGCAGTTACAAGCAAGATGGAAAGAAGATCAGAAAGTTGGTATTTCGATAACTGATGGAAATTTGGTAAAACAAATTAGAGATCAAGGTCAAGCACATATAAGAAGGATATATAATGCACTGATAGAAATTGACTCAGAAATGGAACTTGTTAAAGATTGTATGATAACGTGGGCCCAGAATTTTCAGGAGGTTATAACAATGGATACTTGGGAAAAGATATGGGTGCAGAAATGTAAAATTTACACAGGCTCAAAATTTAAGAGAGAATTTTTATAAAATGTTTTACAGATGGCATTTAGATCCTAAAAAATTAGCAAGTATGTATCCGAATTGCCAGCCCAAATGTTGGAGGTGTGGTTGTGAGGATGCAACGTATTATCATATATGGTGGACTTGTAAAAAAGTTAAAGCTTTTTGGTTTAAAGTTTGGTGGAACATGCAAAAGATATTTAAGAAAAAGATAAGGTTTTCTCCATGGTTATTTCTGTTGGGTATAATTACAGACAGTACTGTCATAGATACTAAATTGATGTTGAATTTAATTACGGCAGCAAGACTTTTAGTAGCACAATATTGGAAGAAGGAGGAACTGCCTACTATAGAAAAGTAGACTTTGAAAGTTTCAAACCTGGCGGAAATGGCAAAGATTTCAGCATATTTGAAAGAACAATCGCAACAGAGATATATTGTGGAATGGAGAAGATGGATCGAATATATTCAGAATAAATATGGGACTAAAAAGTTTTATTTAGCATTTGAATAAGTATTAGTTTTATATGATGTATTATTAGTTATTCATTATTAGTTAGTAATTTAGTTATGTTTAAGGGGAGTTAAAGCGCGATAGAATTTAATATTTTTTTTAGTTAGTTAGCATATTTTAGCTTAATCTTGTAAAGTTAATACCCTGTATTCAGCTCTGGGAAGTCGGGGGGGGGAGGGTAAGGGAGGGTAAGGGGGAGGGGAGGGGGAGGGAGGGAGTTTATGTTATTAAAAATGTATTTTAAAACTTTTCAATAAAAAAAAAGAAATCCTATAACATTCTGTACAAATAACTGTCCAAACCCTTTTTGAAAACCTTCAGTAATGGAACATCTACAACATCTGGGGTCAAGCCATTCCACAGATTTTTTTTGTTCTTACCATCAGGTATTTTATGCTTAGTTCTAGATGGTTACCACTTGATAATTTTCCATCTATTATTTCTTGTACTTCCCTCAGGTGCTTTGAAAAATAGTTTGACCTCATCTTCTGTGTTACAACCCCTCAAAAATTGGAAGACTGTTTTCATGTCATCCCTAGTTCTTAGACATAACCAGTTGCTGCAATTGTTCATCATATATTTTAGCCCTCAGCCCTCTAATCATTTTTGCTGCTCTGTTCTGCACTCAATTCAGAATAATTCAGAAGAATTATATACTGCTCAAAAAAATAAAGGGAACACAAGATAAGACATCCTACTATTAAATACAGTACATTGTGTTGTTTAAGTGTCCCCTTTATTTTTTTGAGCAGTATATATTGATTTGGTGCAATGTGTGAGGCCACAGGACTTTTCTACTTCATACATTTCAAAGGGAGAGAAAACTAATTAACAGAAAATTCCTAATGACATTATAGTTATGAAAATTTTTAAAGGCATATCACTTTATAGTCCTGTTGCTTAGCTCTCCCCCGCCCCAATCATTTCCTCCAATTGCCCATGCGCTGAAGAGAAAAAAAAATAGAATTCTTACATCACTTCATTGATCAACATCTGAGAGGGCTCTTCTGTGAAGAATAGGCTATTGTGAAAGAAGAAAGCTTGAGAGAGAATTGCCCCAATAATAACATTTCCTGGCTGAGCAAAGTGATGGTCTATAAGAAGTGGGTCATCAGCTATGTTGCAATTCATAGCATATAATTTACATGTAATACAGAACAAGAACAGAAGCATCATTGTGGTCATCCCCATCCTATTATTGAGAATTTCTTTTCTGAGAAATAAGAAATTCTGTTCTTATACAGAAAAATATCCTATCTCTACACTATTAAACTCCAAGACATCATTTTTCCTTATTCTTATATAGATGGCCTCTAAAATGGTTGTGGGAATATTTGTGTCAAACAGATTCCCTTTATTTAATCATGAGTTTTCAGTTTGTTCTTTGTCTTTGCCTCCAGCTGCTTTCAAGCTACTTTGTGATCTTCATTTCCTTTTTGGGGAGAAAACTAATTGGTATGATTTTCTTCATTGTCATTAAATTAAATTAATAAAATTCTGAATGGACAACTGTGTCCTTCAAGCCATAGAGCTCCCGTTTTTTCATTTCTCTTCCATAATCTCTCCACCTTTGAAGATAAATTCTGTTATCTAAAAGAGATCAAGCAAGAGGCCATCTATGTCAAAATTGAACAGCCCTCTCTCAACAGAAGGAGGAGGGATACGACATCATCTATCTCTAGTCTACAAACAGTCCTTTCAACAGTTCCAAGAAGGCTCCACACCCATTTGCACTACTCAGGTGACCCTGATGACACAGATAAACCTCCAGGCTGCATCAATGACTCTCTAAAAGAATGTAAATGACCAGCTGCCTGCAAGGAGTATAGATTCTTTCATTCCCCGCCATCCAGTCAGAGCTGAAGAAGCTTCTTGGATGAGAAGCAAAAAATATCTTCAAAGAAAAAACAAGAAGGTCCAGTTGTGTCATGAAAAAGCATCTTTGGGGCAGTACGAGGGAACAGAATTTCTCATTAAGTGAAGCTCACCTTTTCAAAGTACACCCTCTCGTTTGTGAGGATTAGAATGAAAAAAAATATGAAGGGGAGGGAGAGAAAAAACAGAAGTATAGAAACTATTGGAGAATGGACCAGAAATAAAATAGCTTAGATTATCATATGAGGATCAAAATAAAACAGCTTGAAAAAGTAGCTCTGTTACACAGTACAACAAATGATATTTTGAATATAGGTAAAAGCACTCTTATTATTAGGCTCCCTTTCTGAAAACTGAATTTAATATCATCAGTAATGCTAAAGAAGAAATTGGATGTGAGGGCGATCTGGCTGCGACATCTGTCACCCCATTGATCGCCAGGGTTGATTCGGCTGATCTGGCTGCTAGGCGGGTGTCCCCTTCCTCCCTCACCGCTCCATGTGCGTCCCTCCCGAAGCTGTGCGCTCGGTGGAAGAGGACGACCATCCCAGATAGAAGGAGTGTACCGATCTTCGGTCAAGGGTATACGATAGCTGCGCTCCCCTGCTAAAGAAGAAATCTATAATTTTAACAACAATCTGGAAAATAATACAGTTGTCTCCAGCTTTCAGTATTATGCACATCTCTCTTGAGAAATGGGCTAGAGCTGCGTATTTAATTTACTTTGGCTATAATTTACTTTAATCACTGATGACATGAAAAAGTGTCATCATCCTTTGTTACATCACATTTCCTGAGAAATATACAAGTCTGCGTTCAGACACAATAAAGAGATAACATACAATTAGTATCTGTCATTTTATTTTTACAAATTTTATTGATTTTCTAATATTACATTCACATATTTGAAAAGCAACATGGTGGCTGAGTAGTAGTAATTCAATTATATACAGATATCATTAGTACAGATTTCAGATTGCTACCATAAACATTTCCTCTCTTTTTCCCTTCGTATATACTGTCTATTTGTAAATTTAAAGACAAGTTTTATCCTATCAATCACATAGAAAATAATTTTCTTACATATATCCGTAGTTTTTAGTTTACACATATTCTACTTGTTTTAACATACAATCTTTTAGACAATCAATGACCTAACAGATTTTTCAGTTTTAATTTCCACTAACATTTAGACTTAACGTTTGATATTTATCATTCCCAAGATTTTTTAATATACTCCCAATTCTTCTATCACCATTCCTCACAAAATCTAATATTCAAAATACACATCCCGTCTACTTAACTTCTCACCCTCTATGTCAACAAATTAAGGATGCAATATGATACCCTTCCTTTTTGCTAGTTTTCAGTTTTTTTAAGTAGTAATCAAAATTTCTTTTTATTTCACTATTTAATACTTCCTCTCTCTTCTTCTTTGTATCTGCTATCTCTTGCTTAAACTAATAATTTTTGTTTTTAATGTTCCATATAGCCCTATTTATTACTTTCAACAATAGATTTTTAGCTTATCTACATTATTCACCTTTAAGGTAAAGGTAAAGTTTCCCCCGCACATGCGTGCTAGTCGTTTCCAACTCTAGGGGCCGGTGCTCATCTCTGTTTTAAAGCTGAAGAGCCAGCGCTTGTCCAAGGACGTCTCTGTGGTCATGTGGCCGGCATGACTAGATGCCAAAGGCGAACGGAACGCTGTTACCTTCCCACCGTAGTGGTCCCTATTTTTCTTTTTTTTTAATTGAAAAGTTTTACAATACATTTTATCTTTAACAATCCCTCCCCCTCCCCCCACCCAACCCTTCCTAACCCTCCATAACCCTCCCCCCCTTCCCCCCTCCCCCCGACTTCCCAGAGCTAAATACAAGGTATAAAAGTAGAAACAATCATAAACAACCATATGTTAACAACAATAAACTATTAAATCTATCGCACTCTAGCTCATATGAAATGACTACAAGCAATACTAATATCACATAAAAAAAAACTTATACAAATGCTAAATGAAACTTTTTGGTCCCATATTTGTTCTAGATATAATCAATCCACTTTTTCCACTCCATAATATAACATTGTTGCGAATGGTCTTTCAAATAAGCCGAAATCTTTGCCATTTCCGCCAGGTCAGAAACTTTTAGAGTCCATTCTTCTATAGTCGGCAGTTCCTCCTTCTTCCAATATTGACCTACTAAAAGTCTTGCTGCCGTAATTAAGTTCAGCATCAACTTGGTGTCCACAACAGTAGTATCTGTAATTATGCCCAATAAGAACAATTGCGGACAAAACTTTATCCTTTGCTTAAATATCTTCTGCATATTCCACCAGATTTTAATCCAAAAAGTTTTAACCTTTTTACAGGTCCACCATATATGAAAATACGTTGCGTCTTCGCCACCACATCTCCAACATTTAGGTTGGTAGTTCGGATACATACTTGCAAGCTTTTTAGGATCTAAATGCCATCTATAAAACATTTTGTAAAAGTTCTCTCTTAAATTTTGAGCTTGTGTAAATTTTACGTTCCTCACCCAAATCTTTTCCCAAGTGTCCATTGTGATAACTTCTTGAATATTCTGAGCCCACTTTATCATACAATCTTTAACAAGTTCTGTTTCTGAGTCAATTTCTATCAATGCAAGATATATCCGTTTGATATGTGCTGGACCCTGATTTCTAATTTGCTTTACCAAATTTTCATCAGTCATTGAGAAACCAATTTTCTGGTCTTCTTTCCACCTGGCCCATAATTGACCATATTGAAACCAAGTTTGAACAATCTTCTCATCTCGTAAAAAATTATACGGCTTCAAACACCATACGTTCCTCTCCAAACTTAAGATCTCCTTGTATGTAGTCACATCATGTTTGAAGCCAATATTTATGTTTTCTATTGCATGTTTCGGAATTGCCCATAAAGGTATCTTGTAGTTTAGCTTATGTCTATACTTTTTCCAAACTCTCAGCAATGCCTGTCTTAAAATATGCACTTTAAACACATTATCTACCTTCTTATCATACAATAAATATGCATGCCAGCCAAATAACAAGTCGTGGCCCTCAAGATTTAATAATCTCCCTTGTGTTAAATTAATCCAATCACTTATCGCTGACAACGCAGCAGCTTCATAATATAATTTAAAGTTGGGCATTTTAAGACCACCTCTTTCACGCGTATCCTGCATAATCTTAAATTTAACTCGTGGCCTTTTCCCTGCCCATACAAATTTATTGATACCCTTTTGCCATTCCTCCAAATTTGAATCTTTTTTAAGAATAGGTATCATTTGAAATAAAAATAGAAATTTAGGTAAAACATTCATTTTCACTGCTGCAATTCTTCCCAGTAGAGACAACTGCAATTTTTCCCAGCTCTCCAATTCTTTTTGAATTTTTCCCCATAACTTTTCATAATTATTTTTATATAACTTTGCATTTGAGGGTGACAAATACACCCCCAAATATTTAACCCTTTTAACAATCTCAAATCCAGTTAACCCTTCTAGAAGGGCTTTTTGCGATACTGTCATATTTTTGGCTAATATTTTAGTTTTTTGTATATTGACCTTAAATCCAGAAACCTTCCCATATTGCATTATTATCTCCATCAGGTCCACAACAGAATTTTTTGGCTGGGTCACCGTAACAACCAGATCGTCTGCAAACGCCCTCAGTCTATAATCCTGATCTCTAATTTGAATTCCCTTAATTTTTTCCGAATTTTGTATTTTAATCAATAATATCTCCAATGTTAAGATAAATAATAAAGGTGACAACGGACACCCTTGTCTTGTGCCCTTTCCAATATTACATACTTCAGTCAAACTATTATTTACTATTATTCGGGCTGTTTGTTTTTGATATAATGCCCTAATTGGTTGTAAGAATTTATCCCCAAAATTCATTTTATCTAAAACTTTCATCAAAAATTGCCAATCCAATTGATCAAAGGCTTTTTCGGCATCTAAAAAGATCAGCGCCGCAGGGATCTGGTTGTTCCTTTCCAAAAATTCCAACAAGTCTACTATATGCCTCACATTGTTTTTCATTTGTCTACCACTGATAAACCCAGTTTGGTCCCCATGAATTATCTGTTGCAGAACCCTCATCAATCTGTTAGCTAAAACCTTAGCAAATATCTTGTAGTCCGTATTCAAAAGTGATATTGGTCTATAATTTCTTACTTGAGTGACGTCCTGATCTTCCTTCGGAATCAAATAAATAAAGGCAGTTCTCCAAGACGGAGGCACCCTTCCTCCCCTTTGAATTGTCTGAAACAATTCCCTTAGTGGCTTTATCATCTCCAATTGTAGGTTTTTGTAGTACACCACAGTCAGTCCATCCGTGCCTGGCGCTTTATCTATCTTCAATTGTTTAATTGCTAAAAGGATTTCTTCTTCTGTTATCAGTTGATTAATCTCTTCATTTTGTTCTTGTGTAAGAACCGGGATGTTAGCATTCCTGAAATATACATCAATATCTGCTTCATTAATCTTATCTTTGGCATATAATTTAGAATAAAAGTCCAGAAAGGCTTCCTTGCTAAGATCCTGTTGATACACAACCTTACCCTTATGTTCTATTTTATCTATGTTAGAAGCTCTTTGCTTCTTCCTTAACCTATAAGCTAACCATCTGCCTGGTTTATTGGCATTGCAAAAAGTATTGTGCCTAGCAAACCGTAAATTAGTTGCCACCTGATCAGCCATCAACTTATCAAATTGTCCTCTTAACAGATTAATAACCTCTTTGATCTTCACATCCGATGGATTCCGAATTAGGGCCTTTTCTTTTTCTCTAATTTCATTCTCCAATTGCTTCCTCCTAAATTCCAAGTTACGTCTGTATTAGTTATTCATATATATTAACACCCCTCTCATATAAGCTTTGCTAGCATCCCAGACCATGTCCATAGAAGTGCCCTTATTCATGTTAGTTTCAAAAAAGTCCTTCATCTGTTTTTTACATTCTTCCACATTTCTCTGATTCCTAAACAAGTTCTCATTTAAGCACCAAGAGCGCCTATCTCTGTTATCCTTGTCAATCTCTAACCAAACTGGACTATGATCAGACATAGTTCTTGGACAAATCTTTATCTTTTTAATCCTGGAAAAAAATCATTAGTCAATAATATAAAATCAATCCTGGAAAAAGATTGATGTCTATCAGAAAAAAAAGTATAATCCTTTTCTTGTAGATGTATTTCTCTCCAAATGTCTCGCAACTCCAAATCATCCTTCATTTCAAAAAAAGATTTAGGCAATCTAGCGTGGCTCGGAATATGACTAAAAGAGCCACCCTTGTCCAGTTGTACGTCCAAGACTCCGTTCCAATCTCCCATAAAAATAAAAGATTTATAATCCAACTGAGTAATCTTACTGTGTAATAAACTATAAAAGTCAGCTTGTTGTTGATTAGGAGCGTACAGTCCAACCAAAAGCATTTTTTTGCCTTCTAACAGCAAATCTATTATAACAAATCTTCCTTGTTTATCTGCTTCTATTAGCTCCGCTGTCACAGTATTCTTGACATAAATAACCACTCCATTTTTCTTATTCATTGCTGAAGCACTAAATTGTGTACCCAATCTAGAGTTCAATAGGTACTTTTGGTCCATAACCCTAATATGTGTTTCTTGCAAGCAAATAACATCAATCTTAAATTGTTTTAAGTATTGAAAAACTTTCTTTCTCTTCTGTGGTGAGTTTAAGCCATTGACATTCCAAGTTAGAAACTTAGTCACCATCCTTAGCGGCCTGAAGCTTCTGGAGCACGTCTGTCAAGAGTCCCTTAATTTCCTTAGGCCGCGCCCCTCCCACAGCTTCGCTATAGGTACGCTTTGGCGGTTCCATAACTTTCTGCTGGTCTTGCTCTTGCTCTTGTCTCGCTCGTCTCAAGGCAGCACGCGTCATCCTCTGCTCTCTGGCATCTTCCGATGAAGCTGTAATTTGATCCCCTCCAGTAGCTTTCTCATCTGTCTGTGTTCCTTCAGCATCTTGAGGCTTTCCCTCGCCATTTTTCTTTGCAGATTCCAAAGGTGGTAAAGAGGTTGCTTTTAAAACATTGCTATAAAAATCACGTGCCTGGATCACTGTGACCAAACGGTGTCTTATGCCTTCATGCATCACCACCATGCCCACTGGTATCTCCCATCTAAACTTGATGTCGCGTTTCTTAAGTTCCTGTGCCAGAAAAGCAAAATCTTTCCTTTTCCTTAAAATTCTTGGAGGAATCTCTTTTAAAACCAAAACTTCTTGCTCAGCAACCACAAGCTTAGTATCATAAGAAACTTGGATAACTTCATTCCTGATTGCTCTCTTTGTGAAATAAACCACCACATCTCTAGGTAGCTTCCTCTGTCTTGCAATCCATGAATTCACACGAAAGATTTTGTCTATATTTCCCTCAATTTCAGCTGCTGGCTGTCCCAGTACCACTTCCAAAGCCTCAGAGACTATCGGCTTTAAATCTTCTTTAGGATTCTCTTTTAAACCTCTGATTCTGATAGCAAACTCCATCTGGTGGTACTGGACCAGAGTCAAATCACCGTCCATTTTATCCATCACACTTTCATTCTCTAACACTTTTGCTTCTAATCTGGAATTCTTCTGGCTAAGATCTTCCATTTTTTCGTCCAAGCATTGAATACATGAAGCCACACCTTGAAGTGCAGGCAAAATGTCTGCCCTCATTGCTGTAAACCTCTCTTCCAGCTTTTCCATCTTCTCCTCCAGCTTTTCCATCTTTTCATCTATAATATCTGCTATTTGTTGTGAGTGCTTTTCCAAAGCATCCTGTAAATCTTTAACCGTCAGTGCCGGAGCAGGTGCAGGAGGCAATAAGGCTTGCAGCGAGGACTGTTGCACCGGGGAAGCCCCCGCACTCTGGAGAACTTTAGAAGTTTTAGCCGCCATCTTCCCCCACGGAGCAAACCCAGGCTTCGGGGGGGCTCGATCCTTCAGCCGCCTGAACTAAAAGCTCAGGCGGCCCCGGAGAGCTCAACCCCTACCTGGGGCCTCACCCCTCCTCTTCTCCCGAGGAGGGGGCTTCCGAACCGCTGAAACAGCTGATCGGCGCTGTTTTCAGCACTTCTACGAAGCCGCAGAGCTGTCTTCAGCGTCGCGTCGCCACCGGAAGCCAGTGGTCTCTATTTTTCTACTTGCATTTTTACATGCTTTAGAACTGCTAGGTTGGCAGAAGCTGGGATGAGTACCTTTACATGACCTTTATGCACAAATCAATATTCAAATTAGCTATTAGTATTTATACTGCTAAATTTTAATGACCAGAAAGACTGCAGCCAGGAAGCTTGGAGCTGATGGGATTAGAAAGGACATAGCCATCAGCCACAGCCCCAGGTTAGCAGGACATGACCTTTAGGACATAATAGGATTAACCCACCACTAAGAGAATAACAAAAGGGCACACTGAACCTCAGGTCAAAGTTCATGCCACAGGAACAACTCCAAACACAAAAGCCCAAGAAAGTATTAAAACCAACCACTCTCAGCAACATGTGGTCAGCTTCTCCAGAGTTACATGTCTTGTGGTTCTGCTCTTCAATAAACTAGAACCTTCTTTCTAAAGAAGTCTCCATTTTGTTTATTCCCGGCTTGGACTGGACCCTGATGAAGATTTTTCAAAATTAGAAAGAACTCCAGCTGGGGGGCACCTCTATTACTTTTATAGAACAGATTATATGCTGAGAAATGGGGGAATGGCAATTATTGTACCAATCTATAAAGAGGACAGTAAAAATGACCCATGTAATTATAAGACCATCAATCTATTGCGTGTTATCAGCAAGTTATATGCTAAACATGTGGATTTCAAACTTGAACACTGAATATCAGAGGGCATAATTAAAGATGAAGACACTGCATTCAGGGAAGGGATATCAACAATTGATCGTATCTTGGTGCTTTATCACCTTGTACAAAGATATATGCATAAAAAGAAATCTCTCTTTGTGGCCTTCTTCTACTTTAAACAAGCATTTGATTCAATACCCAGAACTGCCCTGTGGGAAAAATACAACTATTGATAGATACCTCCTCCAACACATACAGAAATTATATTCCAATTAAAACTTCAAATGCCATCAGAATTTGAAATCACAACTACAGAAAATTATTTCATACTGGATTATTCCACTTTGAAAAATGTATAAGAGGATTTAGGATGTCATAGGTCATATATGTGGTTGTATGTGTGTGTTACTTGTGCACTTGAAGACCATTGATTCCTGGCAACTGGACAAATCCCTGCAGTTTTCTTGGCAATATTTCAGAAGTGTTTTGGAATTGCCTCCTTTCTAGGGCTGAGAGTGAACAATTGGTCTCTGATCACTAGATTTGTGTCTTAACCACTATACCAAACTAGCTCTCTTCACTGATGATCTAGATTTTAAAATCAAAGCCCCTCTCTCTTGAAGCATACACATTGGATTCATAAAGAAGCAATATCCTTATACATTTATAATATATAAGTATATTACTTATATATGAGTGCAGGTTTAATCTACTACTTGTTTTAACATGTTAAGTCCTTTTTTCAAAACACTGAATGTAGTTATTATATCCAAGAAAGACATACAAGACATACAAGACAAATTATTCTAAGTGTTATAACAAATATTTGTTGTAAGAATTTTCAGGAGCATCTGAAAAATTAACTCACAAAGTTTGGCCTAATAACTAAATTATATTGTTTTCTGTGTAGAATCTGAATATAACATACAATGGACACTCACAAGGTGCTGGTCACATTTCATGACAAAGTGACCAATTTCATTGAAACAGAAGTATCATCTACTGTTTTTAATCCAGCCTGAAATTTAGAAGATATGTTTACATTCTCTGCATTCTGAATCTCCAAATGAACACCCAGTTCTAAGAAATCTCTTTATATATTTCTAGATAACTATAAGGGACACGGTGGCTCAGTGGGTTAGGACGCTGAGCTTGTCAATCAGAAGGTCGGCAGTTTGGCGGGTCGAATCCCAAGTGCCGCGTAGCAGAGTGAGTGCCTGTTACTCGTCCCAGCTTCTGCCCACCTAGCAGTTCGAAAGCACGTAAAAATGCAAGTAGAAAAATAGGGACCACTACAGTGGGAAGGTAACAGTGTTCCGTGCGCCTTTGGTGTCTAGTCATGCCGGCCACATGACCACGGAGACGTCCTTGGACAAGCGCTGGCTCTTCAGCTTTGAAACAGAGATGAGCACCGGCCCCTAGAGTTGGAAATGACTAGCACGCATGTGTGGGGGAACCTTTACCTTTACCTTATAACTCTTTGGAAAACCAACAATGGCCATACTGGATAATGACTGCGGACCCAATGCATTCTGTAAAATAGAAGGTCAATTCCTCCTACAACAAAACAATAGCATTTCAATTAATGCTTGCATTGTTTTCCCTATTAGGGATCACCATTTTCAGAATGTGTAGAAGATAACCATAATGAAGTGCCCAGAAACTGTAGCATTCCCATGCTTACCATGATACAATGACAACATTCTGGAATTGCCTGATCCTACCATGAAAAGAGGCAATCTATTTCAGTCCTCTGAAAGGCCATGGTAAGTGAAAGGAGGGTGTTTGGTCTGATGAGATGAGAATCAGACCTAATACCTGAGGAGATTGGAAAAAACTGTGGGAACCCAAGGGGCAGGAAGTGTTGCATGGGGCATTTCAGGGGGTGGGGAGGCTTGGGCGGGACAGGACAGACAAGCCTGGGCATATGTAAGGTCTCCAAGGGCCTTCCTGTTCTCTGCAGTATGCCATGCTCTGCTATACCATACTGGCAGAATGGTTAGAATCAGTGCTTTTTTTGTAAAAGAAAAAGGTGCCGGAACTGACTCATGTCATACAACCCGCCTTGCCTACCCTACAAGGTTCCATCCAAAAAAGGTGCCGGAACTCTGTTCTGAGCATTCTATGACAAAAAAAGCTCTGGTTAGAATGCAGTATTGCAGGCTAATTCTGCCAATCACCAGCAGTTCAGTTTCGACCAGCTTGAGGTTGAAATTTCAGGGTGATTTCATTATTGAATGATGATTATAAGTTGTTCAAAATTGAGTCCAGTTGATAGACTGGAAATAATTTTGCAATTATTTATTCATGAGGATAATGAAGATTACTGGCTAAAAGACAATTTAAGGACAGTGCTAAAATTATACTGGATATTTTGCAATACAGGAGCAACATAATGAAAAACAGGCTGTTTTGGTTTTATTAGATGCACAGAAGGTCTTTGACAAGGCCTTTAAGATTACAAGATGTTCACAGTGGTTGTAGTTGATAGACTGAACATGATTTTGCTAGAATTTATTTCTGAGGATCAATGTGAATTTTTACCTAAGAGATATTTAAAGGACAACGCTATAATACTGCAGCAAAATAATGAAGAAAATAGGCTTCATTAATATTCTCAGAGGCCTTTGACAATTTATTTTTCAATATTTTTTTTCACAAAAAGCACAAAACATTGTTAATGTTGGAGATCTAAGAAAACCCTGTACGTTACAAAAAGGAGCAAGACAGGGATGCCCACCATCTCCTCTCTTTTTTATTTTGTTTCTTGAAATACTGACAGAAGAATAAATTAAGATGAGAGGGTTATGGGAGTAAAGCTTAAAATAGAATTAAACACCTTTGCAGACTTGGTTCTGGTTCTGAAAGATCCTTTAAAGGCAGTTAGAACATTAATGGCCAAATAGAAAGATTTCAACATTAATTTAAAAAAATATAAGGTTGTTAATAAAAGATATGGCAATAGAAAATCAAATAAAATTGATAAATAAAAGAGATATTAAGAGTAGGAAGAAGGTAAAATATCTAGTACTATAATAAATATTAATTGTATATTATCTTTTTATTGTGCCTGAAAGCAGACTTGTATATTTCTCAGGAAATGTGATGTGACAAAAGGTTATGCACTTTTATGGCATCAAAAACCAAAGGAAATTATAGTACTTAAATACCCAGGTTTAATCCATTCCTCAGGAGAAATGTGCATAATACTGAAAGTTGGAAACAACTTATTTTCTGAATTGTTGTGAAAATTACATGTTTCTTCTTTAACATTACTAATGATATTATACTCAATTTTCAGAAAGCCAGCCTAATAATAGGAGTGCTTTTTCCTATCTTCAAAATATCATTTGTTGTACTATGTATAGAGAGCTATCTATTCAAGCCTTTCTATTTTGATCCCCATATGGTATTCCAAGCAATCTTGTTTCTGAAGCTCCAATAGTTCTATACTTTTGTTTTTTTCCCCTCCACTTTCATATTTCTTATTCTAATCATAAATGGGAGGATGTACTTTGTAAGGATTACCACTCTGAAAAATTCTGTTCTTTGTACTGATTCCTTAGATCTACTTAGGAAAAAAACTCCTTTATATATGGAGAGATCATGGAACAGAAATGAAGTAATGGAAGCTCTATTGCCTATGAGATGTGGTTGTCCATCCAGAATTTTATTAAAATGAAGAAAATCATCTGAATTTCTTTTCTTCCAAAAAAAGAGAAAGAAATTAAGATCTGAAAGTAGCTTCTCAAATATAAAACTCTTTTTTTAAAAAAAGGACTTTAGTTCATGATGCATTAAATAATTGAAAAGTGCAGGAAGCAAAGATAATGTTTAAAATAAAGGGAATCTGTTTGACTATTCTTGTTTTGTGGCAACCATTTTAGAGGTCTTCTATATAAGAATAATGAAAAATGATATCATGGGGTGTAATGGTGCCAAGACGAGGTATTTTTTCTGTATAGGAACATGTATGTTTCTAAGGATGGAAAATGTCAATAATAGGATAGGCATGACAATAATGGTGCTCCTTTTGTTCCTGTTCTTTATTACATGCAAATTGTATGCTTTGAATTGTACTGTCCCTGATGACCCACTTCCTATACCCCATCACTTTGCTCAGGCAGGAGATGTTATCATTGGTGCAATTCTATCTCAAGCTTTCTTCTTCCACAACAGCCCTTCCTTCAGAGAAGAACCGTCCCAGATGTTGATCAATGAAGTGATGTAAATAATTCTATTCTTTTTTCTTCCAACTTGGAGTAATTGAGGGAAATGATTGGGGGAAAAGAGTTAAGCAATAGGATTATAAAGTGATAGGCTTTTAAAAATGTTTGTAACTATAATGTCATTAGGAATTTTCTGTTAATTAGTTTTCTCTCTCTTTGATATGTAAGAAATTGTCTGCTAAATAGAAAAGTCCATGTGGCTTCAAATATTGCACCAAATGAATTACAATTCTTCTGAATTGAGTACAGAACAGAGGATCAAAAATGATTAGGGGGCTGGAGGCTGAAGCATATGATGAATGATTGTAAAAACTGAGTATACCTAAAGACTAGGGATAACATGAAAACAGTCTTCCAATATTTGAGGAGTGCCACATACAGTAGAATAGGGATTCAAACTATTCTCCAAAGCACCTGAGGGAAGTACAAGAAGTAACAGATGGAAAGTTTTCAAGGGGAGAACTAAGGATAAATTACCTGACAGTGAGAAATATTATTCAGTGGAATGGCTTCATTCCAGATATTGTGGATGCCTCATAAGTGGAAGTTTTTAAGAAGAGATTGGACAGCCATTTGTCCAACTCCATTATTCTCTATTCCATGTTCTGATTTTCACTCTGATAGTTTCTGAATGCAGCCTTTGTGATCCATAAACCATGTTTAGTAGTTTAGGATAATTTGGTGATTTGTCAATTATTTCTGGCTGAGTAAATCATAGTTACGATTTGTATTCACAATGAGTAAACTAAGTTACTGTCAAATACTTAATATTGTCTGAGCCAGGGAATGGAGACTCAATAATTAGTTCACATATTATATAAAAGAGTAGCTTTTGGAAATAGATTCAAACCACACTCTTATTGAGATATAACCTGTTTGGTTTTTTTTAAGGTGATAAAAATATTTCCTTCTCTTTGCATTGGACCAAATTATTTTGTTGTCTCAAGGGAGTGACAAGTTTTTCTTTCTCCCAGTCCCTTCCAACATATATCTGAACAGACATTGAGCTTTTCTTGGAAACTAGCAATGGGTCAAGCATAGCAATCCTTTTGAAGAAGGATGGAGAACATTGCATGTTTCAAGGTCTCCTTTACCTCTTCCTGCTGGTTTTTAGCAACTGCAGCCTGAGATGGCTTCCTCTTAGTAAATAGTAGAATTGGTGTGTGATCTTCCTTGAATTTCATGGCCTACAACTTTATAGCTTTTAGTACATGAAAACAGAAGTAGATTGGTGGACATTTTTTATGTTATTTCATTAAGTAGATATATTTTCTGTTTTCTTCTTTCTCCTTTTTATATTTTTCAGTTATGCACCTAAATCATATCAGCATATCCTTGCTTTGGTGTTTGCTGTCAAGGAGATCAATAGGAACCCTGAGCTCTTACCAAACATCACTTTGGGTTTCCACATTGTGAACAACTACTTTATTGAGAGGATAACCTATAAGGCAATTCTGAGCTTAGTTTCTCCAAAGCAGAAGTTTCTTCCAAACTTTTCTTGTGATTTAAGAAAAACATTTATTGTTGCCTTTGGTGGACGTTTGACTGTGACCTCCTCCATTATGGCCACTGTTCTTGTCAACTACAAGATTCCACAGGTTGGCCCTTAACATGGCTCCCTAGAAATTCCCTGAATTCTTAAAGTGTGTTTAGAATAATTTTACATTCAATTATGATTAATATGAATAAGCTGGAAGGATGACTAAACATTTATAAATGTAATTTCCTCCAAAATTGTAGATTGGCAAACACCTATTGACACCAAATTCCATCTGGTGATGCCACTACAGAAAAGAATCTCTTCTAATTGCTGCTTGAGTGGTATTGAGTTTCAAAGTAGTTGGGCCACTACAGAAAATATTCTGTCTCTGCTGCATGCTGCTTGCCTCCCTTCAGGTGATCAAACTTGACAATACCCTAAGACCAAAAGCCTGGTTTTTGATCTTGCGTTATGTTTTAGGTATTTTCACATTCAGTTAAAATGGGTTCAGAAACAGATAAGCAACCCTTTTAGCCGATGAAATGTTGCAGAAATATGGACTGAATAATTTCCAGCAATTTCCTTAGAGCCAACTTTCTGCCTTAAATATAATGAAGATTAACCCATTTCATATTTTTATGTAATGGTTATCATTGATTTTCAGCTTGCCTATGGAACATTTTCTCCAGTACATGGTGACAAAGATATATTTTCATTCTTGTACCAGATGGTCCCAAATGAAATCCATCAGTACACTGGTATTATTCAATTACTTCAGCATTTTGGATGGCTTTGGATTGGGATCATAGCTGTGGATGATGACTATGGAGACATGTTTTTGCAGAGAATTGGACCATTGCTTTTCCAAAATAACATTTGTTATGCTTTCATGATTAGAACACCAAAGAAAGCATATGTGGATGAATATACACAGTTGATTTCAGTGGAGTTAAGATATGATCAACTCTTTATGGATGGTAAAGTCAAAGTGTGCTTAATCTATGGAGCACCACCATCCATGCAAAATATGAGAATGATCATTCTTCTAGCATCTTTTTTTTCATGGCCGCCTTTAGGTAAAGTGTGGATTGTTACATCCCATTGGAATTTTGGATCACTGTCCGTTCAGAGACTTTGGGATATGCAGAGTTTCCATGGTGCCCTTTCATTTGCAGTTCACTCAAAAGAGCCACCTGGATTCCAAGAATTTCTTCAGACTGTAAGGCCATCCTGGGCAAAAGAAGATAATTTCATTCAGAATTTTTGGGAACAGGCATTTGGCTGCCCATTACACATTTCCAGTATAAATGAAGATAGCAAGTTATTGTGCACTGGGGATGAAAAGTTAGAGAGCTTGCCAACTACATTATTTGATATGAACATGAGTGGTCACAGTTACAACATTTACAATGCAGTCTATATTGTGGCTCATTCTTTGCATATTTTATTAAAGTCCAGGTCCAGATATAGACACTTAATGGGAAGAGAGCAATTAATATTTCATAATTTAAAACCATGGCAGGTACTCCATTTTATTTTAAATACACAAATGTTGTGTGTAATTGGGCCATCATGTTTCCTTGATCCCTAGTAATGCTACTGGGAATGAGTGTCATTATTTCAGAACACTGTTGTCCCAATGAATGCTGTAGAATGGAACATGACTTCCTGTTCCATGAAAGAAAAAGTTTTCAGCTAGTATTTTGATGAAGAACAATAGTGGGGGGGAAAAATGCAAGCATTGATTTAAAAGCTTCCCTTTATAGCAGGAGAAAGTGGTCATCTATTCCACAGAATTCATTGCGATCACAGTCCTTTTTGTTTTGTCAAAGATCTCTGTTTATTTTGAAAGATAGGGAGGAATTTGTTAAAATTGTGATTTATGTTTGGTGTAGGGCCCATTTGGTAATAGCTGTCAAGGCTCAAAGCCAGCCAATTATTCTCTCTCAGCCCTAAAAAGGAGGCAGTTAGAAATCTCTGAAATCTTGCTAAGAAAATTGCAGTAACCACAGGACATTTCCATGCAGTCATCAGGAATCAACACTGACTCAAATGTGCACACCTACAATATGAAAAAACATGCACACACAAAAATACAAATATCACCTATGAACCCTTAAATCTCCATTTGCATTTTTTAAAGCAAGATAGTCCACTTTGAAAAGTAGTTACGATTTCAAATTCTTGCTCTACCTTTCTTTTTCACATAATACAGTTACACTCTGTCTTGAAAAGCATTGTATTCAATAATACAATGGGAGACACTATCAGTTTTGATGAAAACAGAGAATTGATTACAGGCTTTTATGTTGTCAACTGGATTATTTTGCCCAATAATTCCTTTTCTCGAGTCAAGGTTGGAACATTGGCACCTCGGGCTCTACCAGGCAGAGAATTAACTCTTAATGACAATCAAATTGTATGGCACAGAAGCTTTAACCAGGTGAGAAGAAGCTGCAGATTCTCAGCTAATAAGAAAAGTAAAACACTGTTTGGAGCAATTGTCAAATACACAGCACTAATTGAAGAAAACGATGTCTTTGTGTTTTGGGGCTTTTCAAGCTGATGAGGTATAACATTTTCTATATATGCAATTGAACACTGCTGTGTCTGTGGCAGGTTTATGGCAAATGCTTCCATTTGTGCCTGGGAAACAAAGATTGTCAAGTTAGGTACAGGTAGTTATTGACTTATGGATAGTCATTTTATTTTATTTTATTGAAGATAAAACAGACTGAAAAAAGTTACTTGTGATCCATCCTCAAAGTTACAACTGCTGGCTCTGCTGCAGTCATGTGATCAGTCGTTTGGCAAACCAGTTTATTTTTACAATCAGTTGCATGACCATGATTTTTTTTACTAATTACACATTTGGCACAATTTATTTGCTTATTGACCATGTGAGTCAATTATGAACCATGTCATTTGTTTCAAAACTACGGTGTCTCATGTTACAACCAGTGTATAACCAGTTGTAAAATGAAATCTGGTCACATAGCGTATGACCTATGACGTCAGTGACTGGTCATAAGTCAACAACAACCTGTGGTACCCAATTCATGCAACCTATTGGAATATTCTGACCCAAACAGAATTTTGACATTTATGACATTTTCTCATATTTAGAAATAGCATTAGGAGCAATAAAAAAAGTTCAAATCCTGTGAAAACAAAACTTTTTGCCAACTCCTCCCCATTAACTGAAGTATTCCATTTTATATTTTCTTTTTCTTCATCATCATAGGTGTGGGTTTCTTGTTTGGGAAAGCTGTATTGATGCAGGTATTGAATCATTTTATTCCTCATATACAGTATATTTCTCTTAAGGTGCTGCCTGTCTCTCTTTGTAATGACCACTGTGATCCAGGCTCCAGCAAAAAGAAGAAGGAAGGAGAGAAATTTTGCTGCTATGATTGTGCACCTTGTCCAGAAGGGCAGATCTCTGACAAAATAGGTGGGACAAAAAGAGGTTAGGACTTTGGCTGACTGACTAGTGAATATCCAGCTTGTGGCCCGTATTTATTTATTTTATTTATTTATTTATTAATGGGATTTATATCCCGCCCTATCTCCCGAGGGACTCAGGGCGGCTAACAACATCAAAACTTAAAGGTCTCTGTACAGTAAATTAAAAAATAAAATTTGAAATAAATTAAAATAAATTAAAGAATAAAGTTAGAATTGTAAATATAATTAAAATCCCTGTCAGTCTAGGTCAGCCAGGTGGAAAAGGAGTGTTTTGAGGCCGCGGCGAAAGGACTGGAGATCTTGGGCCATCCGAAGCTCAGGGGGGAGCTGGTTCCACAGGGCTGGCGCTCCCACAGAGAAGGCTCTTCCCCTGGGGGTCGCAAGCCGACATTGTCTAGCCGACGGTACCCTGAGGAGGCCTTCTCTGTGTGAGCGTACTGGGCAATGGGAATTCGTTCCCGGCAGCAGATGGTCCTGCAAGTATCCCGGGCCTAAGCCATGTAGGGCTTTAAAGGTAAGAACCAGCACCTTAAATCTCACCCGGAGGGCAACCGGTAGCCAATGCAGCTCACGCAGGAGGGGTGTAATATGGGAGTATCGGGGTGCTCCCATCACTACCCATACAGCAAAAAACAAAACAAAACAACCCCACATGATAATTGCTTCTCTCATGCTTTATGTATAACTTTTATTGTTTTATCAATGTATAAAATACAAAAAATAAAAAAAGGACATTAAGGGAAGAAAAAGAAAAGGAGAAAGAAAATATGAGGTATAAGGGAAGAAAGAAAACTTCTGACTTATTTTTAGCACAGTACAAGATAACATTACAACTTTTTACTTTTACACATTAGTATATAGCTAGTATATAGCTAAAGGGACGCGGTGGCTCAGTGGGTTAGGACGCTGAGCTTGTCGATCAGAAGGTCGGCAGTTTGGCGGGTTGAATCCCGAGTGCCACGTAGCAGAGTGAGCGCCTGTTACTCGTCCCAGCTTCTGCCAACCTAGCAGTTCGAAAGCACGTAAAAATGCAAGTAGAAAAATAGGGACCACTCCGGTGGGAAGGTAACAGCGTTCCGTGCGCCTTTGGCGTTTAGTCATGCCGGCCACATGACCACGGAGACGTCCTCGGACAAGCGCTGGCTCTTCGGCTTTGAAACGGAGATGAGCACCGGCCCCTAGAGTCGGAAACGACTAGCACACATGTGCGGGGGAACATTTACCTTTACCTAGTATATAGCTAGGCATTTTAATATCAACAAATCTATCCAATCTGGAAAACCAAAGTCAAAGTTTTATTTTTTTCATCACAAGGACAAAATCCAGATGTAATATCCAAATTAAAAACATCAATATGTTTTCCTCTTTGAATAGAACAATCAAATTCATCATTACTGCTTTATCTTCCTTGCTGTTGAAATAATATGTATTTCTAATTGCACTTAATAATCTTTATAAACCATTTATATTAACAAAATTCACTGTATTCTTTCAGATTCTTTAACCTTAAAAGGAATTTTTTTCATCCATTTTAAAACACTAAGCTTTTCTTTAAAGATATTTCTAAAATTAAGGCATTCTAATACATTTTTTAAACGCCCTCTTAGCATACATACTTTAAAGTTCATTTGCAGACCAATAACATTCCAACTAACTCCAATTAGCTCATTAAATTTAGATCACTCTCTCCAAGTTACCATACTTTTTTCTTCTTGTATACATCCTTTTTAAAGGTCTAAATTTTTTAAAGCTAATATATCTTTTTTTTAACTTTCTCTTAACATATTTTCAAATAGACTTTCAATAATATTTTATAAATTTAGGAATTACGTAAGCCTTATTTATGAAGGAAAAATACATTTTCAAACTTTAGATTGGGACTTTCTTAATTACAAATATGACACCAATGAAAATCATCTTAATTCCAATTGACTCATTAAGTTTAAGTCACTCCTCTCAGCTTGTCTTCATGGAATAAAATCTTTTTCTTCTCTGAAATCTTTGCCGAGTGGGTTATAAGCTTTTCTTTTTCTCAAGGAATTTCCAACCTTGTTAATATCCATGAGGAAAAAAATCCCAAACTTATCCTTTTAAAAGTTACAAATTTTCTTGGAGTTTTTCTTTCAATTGTGTTGGGAAGCTTCTATTTAAACCATCATAATAAAAATTTGTGTCAGGTTTATATTCCAAAATTACAGTTGACTCCTCTCCATTATCAACTACTTGTAAAATTGCCTCAGTTGTTTGGTAACTTTTTACCCATACTTGCATCTCTGAAGTAGTTTGAATAGTCATTTTAACATCCTTAAAGCAGAGTCATTCTACAAACTGATGGATTTTAAAGATTTTTCAAATACATGTCTAATAATTTGCTCCTTCATCTTCTTAACTCCCTCTTTAGTCAAAGAGTAGCTTTTCTGTAAGACACTTAAGAATTGCTGACCAATCAGAAATCATAAAATAGGAAAGTTTTACTTTTAGCCACCTACAACAAGGAAGATCAAGCTACAAATTACTAAAAATAATAAACTAAAAGCACAAGTTTTTGCCCCTATATTATTCTATCATTTTTTTTAGCTTGCCTTAGCAGCCTTCTTCCCAGTGGTGAGATCCAAATACCTGAACAACCGGTTCTCTTATTGGATGCAGGTCTGGGCCTCCAGGCCTGAATGGACTTCTGGAAGTAGCATCCGCACAGTTCCAATCAGCTGTTCTAGGCCTGGGAAGCCTCCTCCAGGCCTCCGGGACCTACAACAGGCTTCCAGAAGCAGTGTGTATTCAGCCATTTCTCCAAACTTATCAAAATTTAGCTATCGGTTCTGCTGAACTGGTGCGAACTGGCTGAATCCCACCACTGCTTCTTCCTTGTTGTTTAACAAGAAGAAACCTACAAAATGATGCAGACCTTCAAAAAGGAATAATAGGCTGTAGCTAAAGAGAGCCTCTTTTAGTTTAATAAAGACCAATAGTCCTTGAAACTAATTAAAAAATCAAAGGCACAACTTACTGTTTGAAAAATAAACTCCAAAACAGCTGCTTCTTCAACCACGAAATGATTTCAGCCCCACCCCTCCCCAGCTTTTGGCACACAAACTGCTTTCAAGCTTAGCTCCTGAAGATACTTGCAGACCTGTAGCTGTATTGGAGGATTTTGAGGGATAATTCTAGGACATTCCTTAATCCAGGAGAGTCATATAAACTAAAGGAATGCCGGTTCCTTCTGCTGATAGTTGAAGAAGCTACATTCCAGGGGGAAACCCCTCAGGGATCCTTCCCTGGGTCTGTAGTCAGTTCACCATCTTTTCACTGGAAGTCTGTATAATTAAAATTAAGGTTTTAAATGAATTCAATAAACTGGGTCATATATGTATTTTTCTAATGTTGAAAGACTAGTCTCTAAGCAAAGCATATAGAATGGGGAATTTATTTCCACTGTTCAGCTATTACTTTCCATGTATTGATTATGTAGTTCCAAAAGATATCTGCAACTAAAATATGAAATTCTATGTCAAGCTCATGCTAATATGCAGTTTATGACAAAAAATAACTTTCAGTGAAGCATTACTATTGTTACATCTCCAAAAAGTTGATAATGTAGTGTGTCTTTTTTCAATAAAAATACAATTCTATCCAACAAAAAACTCTTATCTATTATATATGTTAACATCGTTATTAAACCATTAGTGCCAATTATTATAAAATTTATTTCTGCAAACTTTGATGCCTCTGAACTTGCAAATGTTGTTAGTCCAAACTGGAATAGTAGTAACATCTATAAAGAGTCTATTAATAACCTCCTCATTTTACAGAATACACTTATCTTCAATTCTTATCTCAGTTAACCCTTACCCCTCCCTATGTATAATGAGAAATCTCATCTTTAAACTATGAGATTCTTGTATGTTTTTATACTCAAATGAAAATTCCAATCCTAACTTGACAAAATAGGTGACAGGTATGAATATCAAGATCAATAATGCCCTACATAAGTTATATATTCTATATTAATAACAGTTTTGGTATATTTTAAATATTTCTTTTTCCTTTTTCCAGATACAGATGCTTGCATGAAATGTCCAGAAAATCAATATTCCAACAATATGCAAAATCAATGTATTCCCAAAGTGCTTACCTATCTCTCTTATAATGAACCTTTGGGAATCCTCTTTATTACACTGGCTATTGTTTTCTCTTTGTTTACAGTCCTTGTTCTTGGAGTCTTTTGGATGCATCGAGAAACTCCAATTGTTAGAGCTAATAACCAAAGCCTGACTTGTATCCTCCTCTTTTCCCTTCTTCTCTGCTTCCTCTGCTCCTTCTTCTTCATGGGAAAACCTGAAAAGATGACTTGCCTTTTACGGCAAACAACTTTTGGCATTATCTTCTCAGTGGCCCTTTCGTCTGTATTGGCAAAAACCATGACTGTGATTCTGGCATTTATGGCAATCAAACCAGGCTCTGGAATGAGGAAATGGGTAGGGAAAGGACTGGCCAATTTTATTGTCCTTTTGGGTTCTTTCATCCAAGTGGGGATTTGCACTCTTTGGCTAAGTACTTTTCCCCCTTTCCCAGATACAGACCTGCACTCACTGAAGGGAGAAATCATAATGGAATGCAATGAAGGTTCTGTGATAATGTTTTACTGTGTCCTGGGTTACATGGGCTTCCTGGCTAGTGTGAGCTTTACCATTGCTTTCCAAGCCAGGAAGCTGCCCAGCAATTTCAATGAGGCCAAATTCATCACTTTCAGCATGCTGGTCTTTTGCAGTGTTTGGCTTTCATTTGTTCCAACCTACCTGAGCACCAAAGGAAAATACATAGTAGCTGTGGAGATCTTTTCTATCTTATCCTCCAGTGCTGGTTTAATGGGATGTATATTTTTCCCCAAATGCTATATCATTCTGTTGAGACCTGAGATGAACAAGAAGGAACATTTAGTAAGGAAAGAAAAGTAACTATTTCTGTGTTTCATTGTAATGCATAATTATTTAGAATCTTTAGCTCATGCCATTTCATAAAGTGTTTTACAGCTGCTCTTGAATTAAAATATTTTATTACGTATATTTTAGTCTTTTTTCAAGTAAGATAGATTTTTGAGAAAATATATGCAGTATGATTCACGTTTTCTTCATAAAACATACTTTGTAGAATAACATATAGTCATTTTAAAGTGGACATTCTAAACATCGAAGGATGAAATAAGTCATTCAAAATAACTCAAATCATTATATAAATCCTTATGAATGTGGATTACTTATATCCATATAATTCTCTTAGATTTCACATGGATTTACTGTACTGTATATTAGAATTACCCAGTATCTATAAATTTGTTAAATAAGTAAGCAAGCAAGCAATACATTAATCTCAATGTAGTGAATTCTATGATCTTCTTTAAGCAATCCAAAAGAGCTATGTGACTTTTATAGATGCATTTGTAATCTTTAACTTTTTTGGCCTACTGTTAATTCCCAGAGGAATAGTTCTTACAAATGGCAATAGCATTTAGGGTTTATATGCCACTTCACCATGCTTTACAGCCCTCTCTAAGCAGTTTACAGAGTCAACATATTGCCCCCAACAATCTGGGTCCTCATTTTACTGACCTTGGAAGGATGGAAGGCTGAGTCAACCCTGAGCCAGTGAGAATTGAACTGCCAAATTGCAGTGCCACCACCAGATAGCAAGCAAAGCCATGATATTGCAGTTAATTTGAAATTGGTAAACTATCATTATTTTTAAAATTTACACAGCTACCCACATTACTGGATTCTGGATTGCTTACCCATGTATAAGCTGACCCTTTGAAAATGTGACACCAGTGACTCTTGATATTGTTTCTATGTTTAATTTTAACAATTGGCTTATCTGTAGGTAATCATTGAATAGTGATGGTTAATGGTATTCTAGCTGAAAATCCAATTGTCAGCTTATCCACAGATAGGTTTATTTGTGAATACATATGAAATACATGGATGTTTTTTAAAACGATGAAGGAAAATAAATACAATATATACATGTGAATAGGTCAAACCCATTTTTGTGTATTTTCAGCTTATTTGTAAATATATGTAGTTTAAAACAATTTAAAACTATAAACAAGACAGCTCAAATTAAAAACAATTAAAACCAAGCACGTCCATTCCTTCCCTAACACATTAACCACAGGGATGAAATCAAAACCAGGTTTTAAGAGCTCTTTGGAACCCAGGAAGAGAATATCATCTGTATCTCTGGGTGGATACTGTTGCAGAGAGTGGGGTCTGTGCAGAAAAGATACATTTCCTGGGCGTTTCCTGTAAGTTAACAATATACATTTGAAGCACACCAAGTTGAACATACTTGGTGGATGGAAACAGAGAGAAAGACAGTAACCAGGTCCTATGTCATGAAGGACATCAAAGGTAAGAGCCACCCTAAATTGTGCCTGGAAGCCAAGGAGAAGCTTATGCAGCTCATGTAGCTGCATCAATATGTATCAATAATAATTTCAGACAAATATCCCAGTTTTGGGTACAGAACTGCCAAAATACATTCTCTTTTATTTCAGGCCATAAGACCTACAAGTAGATTTGAATATAGACTGTAGTACAAGCTTCACTTATGAAGGTGAAGAATACACTGTGCATAGGGTTTGTAGTTTAATGTTGACTAAACCCAGCCATTTGTGCACTAGAGAGGTAGAGCAAGAGAAGCCATGCAGATAATCTTGCTGACAGTTAAGATTCTGGACGATTGCCCATAATTTGCATCCTAAATGCTCTTCTTTCTTGGACTATATAGGACATACCCTTCTTCCTTAAAAAAGATTAAGGAATCTTAATTTTAATCTTTACATACCATACATATTAGAATTCCCTCTACCCAATTTCACTGATATGGTCAAGCCAAAAGGCAAGCCTTTTCTTCTAGGGAGCTGTTATGTGGCCAAGATATACCACTAGGATCAGGCCAGCTACAAACTCATAAATTTCCATGCATTCTCACTCTGTTGTTTTCTCTTATGAAGCACAAAACAAAAAAAAATGGATTTTTTTTTCACAGTAATATGTGGATCTGTGGACAAGGATATAAGCTTTATTCTTGACATTTCAAGTAGCCTGAATATGGGAAGACAAGATGACATTTCTTCCCTTTCAGAATCCTATTTACAGTATTGAAAGTGATTCATATTAACTTTATCCACAATAATTATCTCCTTCCAAAATTTAAGTTTATTAAAATTTATTTTTATTGCTTTTAAAATAACAGAAAAACAGAACAAAGGACAAAAATAATGATAAAATTACATATTCAAAGAAAAAAGCACAAGTGCTTTAAAAAGTGTCAAAAATGCAATAGAAAAATTAAAAGGAAAGTATAACAGTAAACTGTTTCAATTCTATATATACCTTCTGCAAATATTATGCAAACCTGTGTGTTTGTGTGTATAACTAGCATGTTTTTCCTCATGCATTTTGCATAATAAATTAGTTCCATATTTTATTGTACTTGTCCATATAAAGTCTTCATACAGTATATACACGATCCACTCATAAGTGGCATATGTATAGGTCTTTGATCCATTGAGTGAATGGGGTCATATATTTATTATTATAATATAAACAGCAACATGAAACCACAGCTTCCAGTAGTTTACTTGGTATTGGTCTTTATTCACATTGAGTTTTTCCCAGGATCTAGGATGCCTTCATTGTTGTAGTATATATATATATGAGGATCCAAGAAGTATGACTTTATGTAATTGACAGCTATTTTTTATTTTATTTTGTAATTGACAGTCAATTATGATTATTTTAGAAAGTTTTTTTGAATAGTAAACTTTTAATAAAATTTAAGTAATTTAAAAGTTAATTGTCCAACAAAAAAATAATAAAGCAAAGATTTGATTCAACCCAAATGTTTAAAGCTATGTCAGAAGTCTTTTCAATTAATTAATTCAATGAATAGAAATGAACACATGATAAATGTAACCAGCATAATTGAAAGGAAACATGAATAATATCTTTCTATAGAATTTTGAATGAAATTGTGTTGTTAAATAATAAAAAAGTAAATGTGAACTAATACATGAAGACTATTTCCTTCTAATGAGCAAATCCTTGCTGTTTAATATAGGCTGAAACAGAATTATATAGCACTTAGGGAAAAAGATACAGCCCAATAATCCAGCACTAGAAGCCAGGATGGAAAAGACCTCTACAGCCACCATGTATTTTCCCTTGGTGCTCAAGTAAGAGGGAATAAAAGAAAACCACACACTGCAAAATACCAACATGCTGAAGGTGATAAATTTGGCTTCATTGAAAATGTCAGGCAGTTTCTTAGCAAAATATGCCGCAGTGAAGCTAACAATGGCTAGAAAACTCAAATAACCCAGAACAGAATAAAACATGATATCTGATCCTTCCTTGTACTCCACCACAATTTCTTCAGCCAAAGCATGAAAGTCAAAATTTAGGAAAGGAGGAAATATCCATAACCATACAAAACAAATCCCAGCTTGAATCAGGGAACAGCCAAGAAGAATAAAGTTTGCCAGTCTTTTTCCTACCCATTTTTTCAATTTGGAACCTGGCTTGGTGGCCATGAAAGCAAGAACCACAATGGCAGTTTTGGCCAATATACAAGAAATAGCTACTGAAAAAAAATGATAGAAAAAGTGGTTTGTCGCAAACAGCAGATCAGAGTCTGTGGTTTGCCAATGAACAAGAATAAGGAGTGAAAACACAGCAGGAGGGATATAAGGAGATAATAGGTTAGATCCCGATTGTTGGCTTTGACAATGGGAGTGTTCCGATGTATTGTGAATATCCAAAACACCCAAACTGTGATGACGGATTACATCAGAGCCAAAAAGATTAATGTGATCCCCAAGGGTTCCGTGAAAGAGAGGAAGTTAATTCTTTTAGGAAGACATTGATCCTTGTTTGGATAGTGATCTTCTGGGCATTGGAAACAATCATCTGTATCTGAAAGATAGGATATGTGATATGTCAATATCTAGAGGAAGAAACATTTTGCCCTACTATTGCCATGAAATATGTGCTTAAGTAGGCAACTTTAACCAAATTTGATTTTTAAAAATTATCCTAAAACTTCCACACCTGGAATACTGCATCCAGTTTTGGTCACCACGATGTAAAAAAGATGTTGAGACTCTAGAAAGAGTACAGAGAAGAGCAGCAAAGATGATTAGGGGGCTGGAGGCTAAAACATATAGGGAACGGTTGCTGGAATTGGGTATGTGTAGTTTAATGAAGAGAAGGGTGAGGGGTGACATGTTAGCAGTGTTCCAATATCTCAGGGGCTGCCACAAAGAAGAGGGAGTCAAGCTATTCTCCAAAGCACCTGAAAGCAGGACAAGAAGCAATGGATGGAAACTAGTCAAGGAGAGAAACAACCTAGAACTAAGGAGAAATTTCCTGACAGTTAGAACAACTAACCAGTGGAACAACCTGCCTCCAGAAGTGGAAGTTTTTAAGAAGAGACTGGGCAGCCATTTGTCTGAAATGGTATAGGTTTTCCTGCCTGAGCAGGGGGTTGGACTACATGACCTCCAAGGTCCCTTCCAACTACTACTACTTCTTCTTCTTCTTCTTCTTCTTCTTCTTCTTCTTCTTCTTCTTCTTCTTCTTCTTCTTCTTCTTCTTCTTCTTCTTCTTCTTCTTCTTCTTCTTCTTCTTATTCTTATTATTATTATTATTATTATTATTATTATTATTATTATTATTATTATTATTATTATTATTATTTTACGTAAAATGTAGCGTGTGGGCATCTTTGAATTGGATGTGAGCCCAGATTTCTCACAAGATATTAGAAAACGAAAATGTGAAACTAATTTCTGACTGAGTATTAACAAGACTGAATGGCTGCAAGTGTGTGGCCCACCCACATCTGGATTATATTCTAACTTTGACCTTAGGTGGCATGGGAATCTTTCTGGATGAGCAGATGTGAGCGGTGGCCAGGAAAGGCTTTGGACAAATTCATCTGGTATGTCAATTGGCCTTTTTCCTAGACAGGTTGCCCTTAAGATGCTCACTTATGGCCTAGTGACCTTGTGCATGGAGTCTGCAAGGTGATGTAGGACTTTGAAGACCATCTGGAAACTTCAATTGGTCCAAAATGAGGTGGTGCAAATGAGGTGGTAATGGAGATGCCAATATAACACTTCTGCTTCATGGGCTGCAGTAGCTATGGTACAATTCAAAGTGCTGTTTTTTTTATAAAGTCCTACATAGCATATGGGGTTGGTTATTTGAGGGGCACCTTCTCACAATACATCTTCCCAGCCAATTCAGTCTTGCGGCATTGGCATACTCTGGGTTTCTTCAATTAAAAAATTCCAGGTTCTATCAGGACTCTGGAAGCAATATCTACCCCCTAAAATGTAATTCCCCCTGAGATTCAATGGGCCCCACTCTGCTATTGTTTAGAAGAGTCATGAAGTCCTGGAACTTCACCCAGGCCTTAAGTGAAGGTAAGTACAGCCCACCACTTTATCACATTTGATGTTTTATTCTTTATGTTTTATTAATTTGATTGTAATTTGTTTTGAGCCACTTGGAGTCACTGAGATTTCTCTAAATGATAAATATACTGTTACTAACAAAAAGAATAGTAAGCTATTCTTAAGTACATATAATCTATGTTGTATTAATTTAACTGAGTGAGCTTCTGTGTGATTTAATTTATAATTCATCTTTAACAGAAAGAAAAGTAGCAAGGGAGGGAGGGTCCTTTTAGTATAAACTCTTTCTCACATGCAAGCAGAAATTTTTCCTTTTTCAAATTCCACAAAATAAACTTATTTTAAAATATTTTAATAAACAATTTTCTAAATGATTTGAAGGATTTTTGAACAATTACTTTTGCACACTACAAAGCATAATAAGTTCCTCTTTTTCTCCAATCTACATATGAAATTAAACACAAAAATACTCATACCTTAAATACCTTCAAAATCAAATTGTATCATGTCTCGCATCTGATTTTTTTTCTTTTTTTGAACTAGTGCTTAACCCAGACTATAATGATTTAACTATCCACACCCACTTTCACATAATAAAACACATGCTATATACTGTCTAAAAGCTATTTGAATTATATCTAATCCTACCCATCTGATCTGAAATCTTTCCATCTTCACATGGAACACAATCATAGCAGCAAAATGGCTTCCCCTCTTTTTTCCTTCTGCTGTAACCCTGATGGCAATTCTCATTGCAGAGAGAAAGCGGTTGCACCTGCCCACAAAAGAAAGAATTTAGATGACAACTCCTATTGGATAAGCACTATGTCATTAACTCTGCAATATTTTCTAATGTCATCTGAGGTCATGTCTGAATAACAGATAGGTGTACTTTCCTGAAATGCAGCATAATTAAAATAATTATAATAAATATTATACAAATAAAATAAATAAAAACAAGTGATATTGCTTCCAACTTCCACAAGAGCCAGAACAACTGGCTCTACTAGTTGGCTTGAAGCCTGATGGGGAATTTCATATGGAGGTAGCTAATTGACTAATAGCAGTTCCCACCCCCCACCCCCATATTTTCTTCTTGCTTGTCCCAATTTTTAGTTATAATTGGCATTTTATAGTAATTTTTATATACTTAATTCATATGTTTATGATTTTCATTTTAATGTTGTAAGCTGTACAGAGTCACCTTGAGGTGAGATGGGTGGTAAACAAAGAAATAAGGAAGCATTTTAAAAGGAACAAAATGGACTTGAACAAATGAAAATATATGGACAAATAAAAAGGGAATTTAAGATTTGGAGTCTTTTCAAAACAGACTTTTCAAACTATCATCTGGGAATAAAATTATTTTCAAGTGATGTGTTTTAGTGTTGGTGAAATAAGCAGATTGAGAAGCTTAGTGTCAGTGATAGTAAATCATTTTGAGGTGCTACTGACTGAAATTATTGAAAGACGACAAGGCAAGACTGTCAAAGGCCATTGTAAGAGAATTCCTCAGCTAACTTGACATTTCTGAAGTCAAACTGCATCATACCTGATTAAATGAACTATGCCATGTGATGGTATCTGTTTTAATGATGAGTTCTTTATCCCGGGGATCCATCTTTCCTACTCTCACTCTTGCAAAGGATTGATTTGGGAAAATAACCCAGTTTAGAATATCATAGCCAGCTGTTAATTCACCATTTTCATTGAAAGATACAATATCCCCAGCACTATTATTAAAAGTGATGCTCCTCAAGAAGGGGTGAATCTATAGAGATGAAGACATATTTCTAAAATCACTGTTTCCCCTACATTATACTTGTTTTTTTATCTCTGCTTAGGGATTCATTCATACAAGCTTAACAACTATAGTTTTGCAGATTTATAATGTACTGAAATCCTTGCCTGGGAAGGCAGAGGTAGCTGAACACATGGTCAATACTGTCATCTCCACCATTAGTCAAGAAACGGAATATTAATTTTATATTGGCATCTGCTATTGTAGTCTGACAATAGTAGGCTCCTAAAAACATATGGGCTAAGCCTAACATAAAACATATTTCTTACCAAAATTCTTTCATAGTGCCTTCTGAATATAAGTTACTTGGAGAATCTGTATCTAACAGTAGGGATAGTCCTGTTCAAAGGGATTAGATCTAGAACCCATTTATTTAAAGGAAAAGAAATAGTCTATATTATGTTTTTTCTTCATTTTACAAAGTTAAATTAAAGGATGGAGTCAGGAGAGATCTATTAAAAAAACTATTCAAGATTAATAGAGGAAATAGTGATTGCAAAAGGAGATTGATATATCTTGGTATGGAAATATATTAGCATTTGCCTTTGGCAATGAATATACTAAAATATGTTATGCAAGTTTGTAATAAATACTGGAGATGAAAAAAAATACATTACCTGCCAAGGTTTCAGATTCAGAAATACAGCTCTTGTTTCTGGCTTGGGTTTGTAGATCTCATGCAAAGCATATGCTAAGACATAAACAGCATTGTAAATTCTGTAGCTCTGGGAACTCATGCTCATTTCAAAAAGAACCCCTGGCAAATGGCCCAGTTTCTCTTTCCCAGTGCATTCTTTTCCATTGTTACCAGAAAGTGAACAGCCAAATGCCTGTTGCCAGAATATCGGGATAAATTTATCATTATTATCTGAATGAGGATCTAGTCCCTGCAGAAAATGAGTGAATCCCAGCAGTTCCGTGGAGTGAATTGCAAAAGATAAGGCACCATGGAAGAACATCATATCAAAACTTTTCTGCAATATGTCTGACGAGAAATCCCAATGGGCTGTCATAATCCAGATTTTATTTACTGATTTAGTTTCATTGTCTTCCAATAAGTCATACATATACATCAACCATTTAATACATGTTATAGTTCTATGGTTTGCATGTAGAACAAATACATTAACTTCAGATGAGGTTAATAACATGGATTCAGGTGAGGTGTGCATCAATAAGTCATAGTAGTTTAAATAATGAGATAATGTTGGTATATTTGCAATAATGGCTGAGCAGATGCCATGCTGAGCGAACAGTGGAGTTAAGGTCTGCACAAACCTTTCTCCATCATCATCATCAGTTGCAATGATCCCAACCCACGTCCACTGGAAGTGCAAAAGAAGCTGTACAATTCCTGAATATTGAACTGTATCACTCGGCATAATTCGATACAAGAAAGGGAAACATTTGCTAGCATTCATCACTGGAGCAAATACAGAATAGGCAATCTTCAAAAAAAAAAGACAAACATAAATTTTCTCAAATATTATCCATGATTTTATTTCTTTTTTTGGTGATTATTGTAACATGATTAGCCACTCCACTGAATAAACCATTTAGAATAAACTCTGAAAATCTTTCATCTTCTTTGAGTGGAGATATACAAGATATTTCAAAGGATGTTCATTTCTGAAAGACTTTTTTTAGTATTCTCATGAGTTACCCAGTCTTTGCTCTCTGGCAAAAATATATCATATGGTAAAATAATCAAATATCTTCAATCCATTTACATTTAATGACATTGCATAGAAGACATCTTTTTTTCATACAGACATACATTTCTCCCATGAAAGTATTGAGGCAGTAACATTTGGGAGAACAATAGAAAAATGACAACTAGAGGATGCAAGGCTGCATGTGGTCCTCAAGACCAGCTAAGAAAATGTCATGTTTATTATGTCAGAATGGAAAATTCTTTAAATATATAAGGACATCATCACAATAATTGTATTTAACATATTTGATTTAAATGTAAACTATATACATGCGAATTTTAGTTTTATTTTGGCTTTTTTTAAGAGTGCATATTCTGTCAAATCACCCAAAGTTCAAATGAAGCAAATGATCTGAAAATTGTCTTGTAAAAATAAAAAGATAGAATGTGGAAATGCTTTATAAAGCAGTCACTGTGTCTACCTGAGGAATTTTATGGAGTTCCGTGAGGGTAGCCATGTAGAAGGAGGTGGAAGAGTCTAATCCCCCAACTCCGTAAAATATAGCATGTGGGCATCTCTGAATTGGATGTGAGCCCAGATTTCTCACAAGATTTTAGAAAAAAAGTGTGAAACTAATTTCTGATTGAGTCTTAACAAGACTGAATGGCTGCAAGTGTGTGGGCCACCCACATCTGGGGTTGTTCTATCTTTGACCTTAGGTGGCATGGTACTTTCCTGTTCAAGGTTGATAAATAATCTGGGAATCTTTCTGGATGAGCAGATGTCAGCTGTGGCCAGGAAGGCCTTTGCTATGCCAATTGGCCTCTTTCATGGACTGGGTGCCCTTAAGAGGCTCACTTATGCCCTAGTGACCTTATGGATGGAGTCTGCAAGGAGATGTACAGTCCACCTGGAAGCTTCAATTGGTCCAAAATGAGGTGGTACAAGCAGTAATAGACATGCCCATATAATACGTCTGCTTCAGCACTTCAAATTGTACAACAGCTTATACTTCATGGGTTGCAGTACCTATGGTGCAATTCAAAGTGCTGTTTTTTTTAATAAAGCCCTACGTAGCATATGGAGTTGACTATTTGAGGTGCACCTTTTCACATTTCATCTGCCCTACCAATTTAGTCTTGCACGATTGGCATACTCTGGGTTTCTTCAATTAAAAAAGTCCAGGTTCTATTAGGATTCTGGAAGCAGCATCTATCCCCTGAATTGTAATTCCTCCTGAGATTCAATGGGCTACTCTGCTGTTCTTTAGAAGAGTCATGAAGTTCTGGCACTTCACCCAGGCCTTAAGGTAAGCACAGCCCCTCATTTTATCACATTTGACATTTTTATCCTTTATGTTTTATTGTTTTGATTATAATTTGTTAGTTTTGAGTCATTTGGAGTCATTGAGCCTTCTCTAAATGATTAAAAAATTATACTGTTACTAACAAAAAGAATAGTAAACTATTGTTAAGTACATATAACCTATGTTGTATTATTTAACTGAGTGAGCTTCTCTTTTTTTAAAATACAAGTTTTATTGATTTTTTAGTTTTACATCCAGGTATTTATGAAGCAATATGGTGGTTGGGTAGTTAAAAGTAAGTGATAGTAAATAACAAAGTCATTAGTAGATAGTTCAAGTTATATCAACAAGAATTCCCTCTCCGTTTCCCTTAATTATGATAACATAATCAAATTAATACATTTCTAATTATAACATAATCAGTTAGAACAATTTTCAATATATTTTCACATATACATATCCATGTCCTGTTTTTGAGTTTTACCCAATTGGAATAGGATATTCCAAACTAGCCTATAATATATAAAGGAAAACTTAATTTTCGGGTAGCCCACATTTCCCCCGTTTCATTATATAGTAGTTAGCCTGTCTAAAATACATATATTGTTCATTTCAGTGCATTCTTATGTTATACAAATTTATTCTATTGAACATCTTAATAGTTCTTTTGTTGTCTCCTTCCAAATTCTGTAATATAAGTCGATTCTAATAGCTAGCTTTCCTTTCCTTTAAAGGTCTAAAAGTTAAGTATAAAGTCAATATGTATTTTTAAAGATTCCCCTTAGCCCATTAAGAAATTTTTTTAGCTCTATCATTACAACAAATATATTCTCTTTATCATCTTAATAGTTCATCAATTTTTAAAATAGTATCTTTTATTATATCATTGCAAATTCTATAATATAATTCAAAGTTATGTTCTGACAGCTAATCTATTTCATTATATAGTAATTATCATGTCTGAAATACATACATATTCTATTTGTCATCCTTTCAATTCATCTATGGTTAACAAAGTATGTTTTAATGTTTGTAGCTAATTTTCATTCCCTTAAAAATCTAGATCCAAAATATAGACTCAGTTGATATCTTTTAACAGTTCTCCTTGGCCCATTGAGAGAAAAATGTAAGCTTTATTATTGCAAGTCCCAACACTTACAACAGAAAAAGAAGAAAAGTTCATTTTCCCCCTTAAATCTAATTCTAGCTTTCTTCTTGTGCCAGGCAGGATTCAATATCATTGCCTTTAGCTTCTCAAATGTGCCTCCCTTTGTAGTCATTAAATTTTCATTCCAGTAAATCCAATCTCCATGTTTGGTGTAGTGCAGTTGTCATTAATTCAATCTGGTCTTCTTCTTCTTTCAAGTCCATCTGGCTTAGGTAAGAGGTCATGTCTGGTGTTGTAGTTATTGCTTGGTTGGCTGAAGTCTTGGTGTACTGTATTTGAAGGCCTTTGGCATCCTCCATCTTAGTATTGCTTTCTTCAGCTTCTGTTGCTTGTTGGATTGTAGATTTTATAGTTGAAATCAAAGTTTGGGCATCAAGGCTCTCAGTAGATTGTACTTGTACCTATTTTGTTGTTGATTTACTCATCCTCTGTTCGTTTTTGGGTTGTCAGTTTGTCAATTGAAGTAAGAGTCTCATTAGGTAAGTTTGTGCTGTCAGATTTGTCTTTAAGTCTGGCTTTTATTTCTGCAGTCATTGCCAAAATTGTATCAAGTATGAGTTTATAGTCAAGTGGTGGAATATATTCTTCCATTTCTTTAGTATTTTACAGATAGGCCTTTAGTGGAGGCTATTTTAATAAAAGTCAATAAATGTCCACCTCCACTATTCCTAAAGGTTGTTTTCAGTGCCAGATGTTCCCAATTTCTATCTTTTAAGATAATGTCAAGGACAAATCTGTTAGAGCCAGGAGGGGCACGGGTCCAATAAACACGTGGTGGAGCTCAGCCTCCCCATAATCCTGTCCACCTCTTCCGGAGTCACAGGGTCGAACTCCTCCCAGATGACATCAACAAGACCACCCATGTTCTCACCGTCAGACTCTGCCCAGTCGGAGGCCAAACCGGTCCGGATCCAAGCGATTTTGTCCGACAGATGCTGGCTAAACTCCTCGGCACGACCCTGCAAGGGGTCCTCCCTCACCTCCTGATTCAGGAGGGAGCGGGTCACCCTAAACAGGGCGGCCGGGTGATTATCTGTGGACGCGATGAGGGCAGCAAAGTAGTTTGACCTCGCTGTCCTCATTGCTGCGAGATAAGACCTAGTGAAGGACCTTAGTCGCAATCGGTCGGATTCAGACTGGCTGGACCTCCAACAGCTCTCTAGGCCCCGTCTCCGACGCTTCATCTTCCGGAGCTCCGCGGAAAACCATGGGTACAACTTGGGGCCGCATGGGTACAACTTGGTCGAGTGCCTCAGTGGCTGCCTTTTCCCAGGCTTCCACTAGGGCCTCGGCCGAGCTGTGAACTAAGGCGGCAGGTGGGGACCCAAGGGCCGCCTGGAACCGCTCAGGGTCCATTAGGCGCCTGGGGCGGAACCATCTAGTTGGTTCAACAGCCCCACGACGGGGATTGGCAAAATGGAAGACCAGCTGCAGGAGATGATGATCGGTCCATGACAGGAGCGTAACAATTGGAGAGCCCCCACGCAGATCATCCAACCACCGGCCAGATAGAAAAATCAAATCGAGCGTGTGACCCCCCCATGAGTCGAGCCCTGGATTACTTGCGTCAGGTCCATGGCTGTCATGGAAGCCATGAACTCCCGAGCTAACTCAGATGATCCCCCCAGGGATGGCAGATTGAAGTCACCCAGAATTATAAATCTGGGAAACTCAATCACCAACCCCGAGAGGATATCGAGAAGCTCAGGCAGGGCTGCTGCTATGCGACTAGGCGAAAGGTACACAAGCAGCAAGCCCAACTGAGCCTAGGGCCACATCTCATGAGGAGAGACTCACACCCGTCTATTTGGACAACGGTGGCCTCCCGCGGACATAAGGTCTCCCTCACGACTACCGCCACACCCCCGCCCCTACCCTGAGCCCCAGGCCGGTGCAGCACCCGGAAACCCGGTGGGCAAATATCAACCAGGGGGACACCTCCCTCTGGGCCCAACCAGGTCTCCGTGATGCAAGCCAGGTCCGCACGCTCCTCCTCAACCAAATCACGGATGAGCGGGGCCTTATTAACTACGGACCTGGCATTGATATACACAAGCCTGAGCTCAGGTGGCTGCTCATCCCTGTTCCCGGGACCACGGGACGAAACCAGAGGGTCAGAGCGCATCACCGCTTGAAGACAGCGGGGACGCACTCCCAGGTATTGATACGGCCCTCTGTTTGAGCATCTGCTGCCATTCCCTAACGACGTGGGAATAGGTACTCCCACACCCCGCTACGGGGCCCCAGAGGCAACCCTCCCAAGCCCCGTCCGACCGTGATCTATTCCAGGCCTGGCCTGAACAGCGAATGGTGGACACCCTCCAAAATCCAACCAAGAACGCAAACCCTCCCCCCTCCCTAACCCTATAAAATATTTAGATAAGAAACAAATCAGGAGCCTCTTCTTAAATTTATACAAGGGGTTCCTGTCCCTACCCAACCATCTCTCAGGGTCCCAATAATTGGGCCCGTCATCAAGAGGAGAAATAGAAAAACAGGCGGGTCGCACCCAGGAAGGGGGGGTACCCCTGAGAGCGAGTAAATCTGTGCTGGAGTAATGTAAACAAGCCATAATTGTCCATGAGGGTCCAGCAGAGGCAAACCCATAATTAAAAGGAGGCTCTTAAATCAGAGGATAAATAAATGTCCAGACCAACTAACCAACTCCACTGCCACTCGAGTTGGATAACCTCTGAACAGGTCGGCCACCATCCTCTCACGATGGTCGCAGGCCTGCACCAGGAAGCGGAATGGAAAATACATCCAGGGTAAGGCCTGCCCCCATAGAGCTCTCACCTCTAGGGGGCATAGCAGATGGTACCTCCGAGCCACTCTCTCACAGTGGCTCAGCACCTGGGTCCTTCTGAGTCTTACAGGGGACGGAAGTCAGAGGAAATTAGACAGTTACTCGTCAAAATGTAAAAGCCTGCTGGATGGCAAAGTCAGTAGATGTCCTGGCTACGAAGGTTCTAGGCCATATCGAGGGAAATTGGACGATAGGCGGGCGAAACACTGGCTAACGGAGTACCAGGAGTTGTAAGCCCTCCCCGCCAGTCACAATCTCACCATTCCGCCATTCTGCAGGATGCTCTACGAGCCAGATTTACACACACCGTACCAAGCCGCAGCTCCACCGGCTCCGAAAATCAGCTGGTCAAAGCCATTACACACCCAAAACCAGCTGGTTGCGGCCGATTACAGGCCGCAGCTCTTCCGGGATCTTCCGGGTCCAACCAGGCCCCTCCGAAGGTCGCCGGAGCTCACGGAAGCAACTGTAGGCCCCTCCGCCACTCTGGTGTTCCAGCCACTCCAACACACCATTCTTCCATGTGCCGCTCCGAGCCACTGCTCCACCGACTCCAAAAAACCGCTGGTCGGAGCCATTACAGGCCCAAAACCAGCTATCCGGAGCCGTTAAAGCCGCGGCTCTTCTGGGATATTCCGGGCCCAACCAAGGCCCCCTCCAAAAACCACTGGAACTTACAGGGATGAACCTCAGGAACCTCTGCTGCTCCTCAACTTTAAACGCTCCAAAAACGCCCCTTCTCGCGCCGTTCCTCCAGAGCATCCTCCTCACGCTGATCTAAGCTGCGGCTCCCCGGCTCCGAAAATCAGCTGGCCGTTGCAAGCCGAAAACCAGCTGGTTGGAGCCGACCCAAGCCGCGGCTCTTCCGGGGTCCTCTGGGCCAGACCGACAATCTCGCAGTGCCAGTTTTAAGTCTAAAAAGTCAGCTGTCCAATTGTATCTCTCCGGCCACAGTACAGAGGGCAAAACCCCTCTGCTAACTCCCAGGGTCGCCGAAGAAGCTGGAGCCCATCGTGGAGCTCAATCCAGCACGTCCGCCATCTTGGGCATGCGCAGTTATTATTTATGGGCAGATAACTCATGCCTCCTGACAAAATAGCTCTGAAACTCTGAGCCTGGACTTTTATCCAACCAGCCTGTGTATACCCATGTCAACACTCTACTATTTTATCTGTGGCAGTTTCAGCAGTAATGTCCCCTGCATGGAGGGAAAACTCAGGTATGTCCTGTATGGACAATATTCTAGCAGCTGGAGCCGGATCTGGATCCATTAGTGGCAGTGGTAGTCTGCTGAGGCCATCAGCATGGCCCATTTCCTTGCCTGGTTTGTGAATTAATTTAAAATTGTATGCAGATAGGAAAATAGACCATCTCAGCATTTTTGTAGATAGTATGTGGGGGGTTTGTCTGTCTGTTGTGAAAAGTACCAACAGAGGTTTGTGGTCAGTGTATACCGTGAAATCCCTGCCATATAAATAGTCATGGAATTGTTTTATTCTAGCAATGATGGCCAAAGGCCTCTTTGTTAATGTGAGCATAGTTATTTTATTTTTATTTTTATTCCATTTATATCCCGCCCTTCTCTGAAGACTCAGGGCGGCTTTACAAACTTAGCAGTTGTGCTCAGCAGAGGACAAAGTCCTTGAGTAAAATGCTATAGGAACCTGTTTTCCATTTTTTTCTATATGATTTAAAACTGCCCCCACCCCATAAGGAGATGCATCACATGCAAGACATACAGGTTTAGACTCTTTGTAGTGAGTTACAGTGGACTTTTCTGACAATAGTGCTTTTAAGTCCTGGAAACTTTTTTCATGCAAGTTAGTCCATTAACATGGAGCTTTCCTATCTAGAAGCCTGTAGAGGGGCTCTGCTATTGTTGCCTTATGAGGTAGAAATGTGTGATAGAAGTTTAGGAGACCCAAGAATGCTTGTAGCTCTCCTTTTGATTTGGGTCTAGGAGCCATTTTAATGGCCTTCACTTTAGAATAAGCATGGTGAATGCTGTTAGCATCAATTCAGAAACCCAGGAATTCTGTTAAAGAAACCCCAATACTACACTTGTTCTTTTTTAATTGGAGGCCTGCTTCGCGACCTCTCTGCAAAACAGCCCTGAGCCTACTGGCCAACACTTCTGGGGATTCCCCTGCAATAAGAACATCATCAAAACAAGGGCAGATGCCCTGAATACCCTTGAGTGTACGTTCCATGATTCCCTGAAAAATACTCGGTGCAACACTGACTCCAAATTGTAAGCGTTTAACTTTGAAAGCCCCCCTGTGAGTCATGATCATTTGAGCTGCAGCTGTGGCCTCATCAACCGGCAATTGCTGATAGGCCTGTGCTAAATCTAATTTAGCAAAAATAGTACCCCCTTGCAAAGAGGCTAAAATATGGTTAACCACTGGAACCGCGTAAGCATGTTGCTTGAGGGCTTTATTGAGAGTGCATTTATAGTCAGCACAAATGCGAATTTCCCTGTTGGCTTTAAGTCGAGTGACTATAGGAGTTTCTCACTCCCCACCATCAACAGGCTGTAACACACCCTGTTCTACAAGCTTATCAATTTTGGAATCAATTTTATGTTTTAAGGCAAAGGGGAGCCTACGAGGCTTAACCCTGATTGGAACTACATTGGGATCTAACTTAAATGAGATAGGCAGGCCTGTGTACTTTCCAAGTGTTGAATCAAAAACATCCGCATATTCCTTGCACACTGACGCGAGGTGTGCAGTTTGTGTCCGGTTTATGCTAGTAATATGAATACCTAAGGCATTAAACCAATTGAGTCCAATGAGACTCATTCTCTGGCCCCCTACTACTATTACATCCAGGTGCTCCAAAAACCCTTTAAACTTTACCAACAAAGTGGCTTCTCCCTTAGCTTTAACGTGAGCATTTTGAAAATCCATTAGGATTATATCTGAGAGTCTTAGTTTGGCCCAATTGTTACTGCGCCTACACATGAGGTTAAATGTGTCCTGAGAAATGATTGAGACTACAGAGCCAGAGTACAATTACAATTCTATGTAAGATGGAATTGGACTCTGGCTCTGTAGTCTCAATCATTTCTCAGGACACATTTAACTTCAATTCCATCTTACATGGAACTCCTTGTAGCTCTACCATGAGCTTATGTTTGGGTCTGAGGGGGCGTCGAGCCCCGGTGCGGCATATGCTTCTACGGCTTCTGAAAAATCTGGCCACTGTTTGAGTGGCCAGTTTCTCTGGCAGGCTCTGCAAACAACCGTGATGTGGCCTGTCCGTCCGCAAACTCTACATGTGGCTGCTCGAAATCTGCAGTTGGCGTGAAGATGATTGCCACCGCACCCCTTACATCTTGGTAAGAGAACTGCCTTGTAACTGTCCTCTCGTGGCTGGCTGTTGTGGTGTTACATGTTGGGTTGCTTTTGGAGTCAGTTGATTTCAGGTTCTTTTTCCTTGGAAGATTCTCCGGTGTGTTTGGCATCCTCAAGGTGGACCGTTTCTTCGAACTTTGTCGATTTGGCAGGCTGTACTGTTTGAATGGCGCCCCTGGCAGCTTTGTCGGCCATCACCTCATCTTGTGCTTCAGAAAATGTTAAATTTGGCCTAGCAAATAGTCTCTGCTGAAGCGTTCTGTCCCGTAGGCCGCAGATGAGCCGGTCTCGTAGTCGGTCTTCTAAATTTGAAAATTTGCATAGGCGTGTGGCCTGCCTTAGGCCCGCTATGAGCTCCGAAGCTGACTCCCTGGGAAGCTGCACTCTTTGGTCGAACTTGAACCGCCAAGCCATTTCAGACATCTTGGGCTGGAAGTGCCTGGTTAGCTTCTTTTTGAGATCTGCGTAGGAGACTGCTTTTATTGGTGTCAGCGCGAAAATGTTCTTGGCTAAATCAAAGGTTGCTGGGCTGCACACGCAGAGTAGCGTTGCAGCCTTCAGTCCTTCTTCCGCAATCTGATTGGCTCAGAGGTAGTTTTCTACTTGCGATAAATATGATGGCCATTCCTTCACATCAAATTCTCGCAGTTTGCCAACCTTCAGCATTCTTTCTAGCTGGTTCCTCTGTTCTTCTGGATCCTGCTTCAGGCTCAGGGAATGAGTCCACTGAGCACGAGGTCGCTAGCATAGCTTGCTAGCCAACCTTGTGAGGGGGGGGAAATGCCTCTTCCCTCCGATGTGTGCTGCCTTTCCCTCGTAGACTTCAGCTTTTTAATCGGTGAAGCAGGATCCCATCCTCGTCGCCACTGTTAAATAGCGGGTTCTTTGGCGCAGGAATGAAGACGTGGAATGGAGTACCCATTGTTTATTTCATGCAGAAACTGTACTGAGGAAATGGCTGCAACTAGCCACAATATATATAGTTAAGCCCCTAGGCGGCAGCCAATAGGTTTGAATCAACCATTGCCGCCTGGAGCTAGCCAATTGCAGCACAGGAGAGTTGTAGTCTGGGTTGCTAGAGAGCCGTTAGCTGCTCCAGCAACCCACGTGGTATTCCCACAAAAAGCCCAGTACATAACAGTACCCCCTATACTATACCTGTGCATTTGGTTTTTCTTGCCTAAATGTGGAACCTTACTTTTTTCACCATTGAATTTCATTTTGTTAGATAGCTCCCAGTGTTCAAGTCTGTCCAGATCCTTCTGTATCTTAACCCTATCCTCTGGAGGTTTGGCTATTCCTGGCAGCTTGGTGTCAAAATTATCAAGTTTTCTTTTGTTGTTTCCCCTAAAGTTGCCCACAGTAAAATGTAAACATTATACCATTCCCTATGGACAAGTCTTTGAACATTGTAATTAAGTTAGATTATTACAGTTTATCCTTCCTCTACCAAATCCAAATGCATTTTCTCCAGCCAGTGAGCTCCTTCACTAATAACATATGAAAGTTTATATAAAATATTGAGATGCATTTGAAACTAAAAAATAAGCTCCAAAGATAAGCAGGGTCCAATCAGTCTGATGTTTCATTTTATCAGGAGAATCCAGGACTGTTACATCTGATGATAAGGTTCTTCAGAATTTGTTTGGATCAAAAAAATTGTAATGAACTAATTTAAGTTGTCTTTCTCAGCCTAATATATTGAGAATAAGCTACTTATTTGGATCATACATTCTGATTTATATGCTGCAGTTCTACACTCAAAATGTATTGCAAATTTTAAAGGAATGAAGAGAAAATATGCATTTTGATGAAATGTATCTAACATGTATTTAAGAGTAACTGCATATATTCAAAAGAATCCAATTTTTTTAAATTGTGGGTTGATTGAAATATTATTTTGTTATCCTTTTTAAATTTACAGTATAATATAGAGTGGACACTGGCAAAATATGTAGAGTTGAAGAATAGACTGCACTGGATAGTGTCTCAAAGCAATGCATGCCATGGAAAGGCTATTTTTGCTGCAGCTTTTCCTTTGGCAACTGCCCCACTTGGTCCTAACTCATTTCAAGGCACAGGATAACATCTGCTCTATGAGTGATCCCTTCCAGTTCCCATATGAGTATTCCAAACCAGGGGATATAATAATAGGAGGGATTGCTGCACAATTTGATTGCCTGTTGGAAATAAGCAACTTTGAGGAACATCCTGAAACAAAGGTGGTAGAAGAACTCATGTAAGGAAATTTCATCTGGAGGTAGCAGTGACTGGAAATAGGAAGTATTCTAAATGTGATGTAGTTTAAAAAAAAGCTTGAAAAAAGTTTTTGAAATGCTTGCTATTATTAGACTTAGAGAAATAAATTTTAATTCACTGTTTCTACATTCTATTTCTACTGTATATTGTGTCAAGTTTTTCTTTTTCTGTCCCTTGATAGTTCTTATAGTTCTTATCCTACCATTTCCTCCAATGTAGTAGTTGTTATTATTTCTTTCAGATTTCATCTTCTTCCTCCCAAAGAAAAGTAGCATTTCTATGTTCATTTTTGAGCTCTTTTAAATCATTTTCCTTTTTTAAAAGGATCATAGTGTTATATATTATTGTTCAAATGTATACATATTTCAATTTATATTGAATTTTTATAATTTGTTAGGGTCAAGCAAATCTGTTGATCTGTTTAAAGGTACCTGTGACTGTATAAATGTCTGTAAAAATATCTACATTTTTACATGTTCTATTGGCATTACATAGATCAGGGCTTTTCAACTTTTTCACCCATTGTACCACTTTTAGGATATGGCAACATCTGAGTACCACCAGTCACCTAGCAAGGTGTCAAAAACTTGATAACCAAAAAAAACAAAAGGAAAAAAGTGATGAAGTACAGGTAGTCCTTGACTTACAACAGTTCACTTAGTGACTGTTCAAAGTTACAATGGCACTGAAAAAAGTGTCCCCCAAGCCACAGCCGATCCTGGCGCTTCCGCTGAGCCCTGACAGCCCTGCAGCTCCAGCCATCTCTCGCTCAGGCTTGTGCAGTGCTGCCACTGGTTCAGCTCATTTCCCTCCCCCGCTACCACTTTTCTAGGATGGTTGTGTACCACCTGCCAGGTGCCAATGTACCACAGGTGGTACCCGTACCACTGGTTGAAAAGCCCTGACATAGATCACATGCTTTCCACTGATATTCCACAGATATCAGTTACAGTGCAGAGTAATACAATACAGCCTCACTAATCCATTTTAAACTCATTCATTTTAATAAGGAAGAATCAATTAATTACTTCACCTTCGGTTTTTGGGAAGGGGGGAACAAAATTCACAAGGTACATCTTCTTTTCCCTTTGGGTTGGAAACCAGCCTATTATCTCAGAAAAAAATGAACATTGGATACATCCTACTTTTGAATATGTTTTCAGTGTGCCATAGCTGGGAGCAGACAGTGAAAAAGAGAGGAGAGAGAGATGAGGGAGAAAAAGAAGAGGAGAGGAGAGGAGAGGAGAGACATCTTATGTACATCTCTTCCATTATGCATAGAAAAACCCAACAAGGCATTACTTCTCTTGAAAGTTTTGATTACTGGAGCAATATAAATATATTTTTGCCCTTGATTTTATTTGGTTAGGTTAGGTTATTAGGTTGCTTTTGAGGTTGCAATACCCAAAGCGCTATTATTGGTTGGATTTTAAAGCTTTTCTTTGCACTTTCAAACAATCTATAATCCATACTTTTCATTGCTATTGAATAAAACATCTATATGTCAAATAAATTAAGGCTTAACTTTTGATTTTACAGTCAATATTAATGGCACCTATCCATTAACTGATACTAATGACTAAGCATTTTCAGGCTTGCTTATTATTAGGAATTGATAGGACTCCCAGATTGGATAGTTGATTACACTGTAAGTAGAGAAAAATCACTGGTGGCAATGGAAGATTATTTCCAAGAAAGCTACATTTGTGTCCTTGAAAACACTGTAAGTCAAGCTTAACTTTAGAGAGGCTTTTTTTTATTGAACATGGCATGGAAGTATATATAACTTAAAACTGAGTCACAAAAACAAAAGTTATGTTATTTGTCAAACAGTACTTAAAGTATGTTTATGAAAATTCATATCTATATAAGCCTATTTATTTGTGACTTTTCAAATGTTTAACTTTCTTTTTAGATGCAGTAATATGCATTCAAAATAATGTGGTAGTTATTTCAGATGTTGTATAAATTTTCTCTTAGGGCAATATTAAAGAATTACCAGCATGTTCTTTCATTAATATTTGCTGTGAAGCAGATCAATGAGAATCTCAAACTATTACCAAATATCAGCATAGGGTTCCACATATATGACAGCTACCATAATGCAAAGATGTCTTATCAGAACACACTGAAACTTCTGTCTGCCCAGAGGAAGACTATTCCAAATTACAACTGCAAGAAGCAAAATAATTTGATAGCTGTCATTGGAGGACTTGATGCCAAAGTCTCTCTTCATATGGCTACTGTTTTAAGCATTTATAAGTTCCCACAGGTATGTGCAGGTCAGCCATGAAGTTTACAGTGCAATGCTGCTTGTCCAGTTAATACAAACTGAAAACAAATTTCTGTGTGAACTGAATAAAGGTATTCTGGTTATGGTCAAGAAATCTCCTTTCTAGCTTCACATTTCACCAAAAAGTATTAGATGCAGATATGATCAGCCAAATTTATTTCTCACCCATTTCATTTCTAAAGTTTTTAACAACAATTTAGCTTTGAAGAATTCTTAAACCTTGAAATGCATTATGTAATCTCGAGCTGTTTTAATAGAATTGCATCCTCATATGGATTTTGGAAAAGATTCCCATTCTTTTCTTCTTTTCTACTCTTTTCTGGAAAAAGAGGGAGATGGTGGTTTTCCAAAAAGTATTAGTTCTTGCCTCAAAATCTTTTATCAGGACAGTTTTTGAGAACTAAACTTATGTCCTTTATTGAGAAAAATTATGCTTCGGAATGTTAAAATCAATCCTTTAGTTCAAAAAAGGGCAATTTTCTTCAGATATGTGTTTACCTCACAGGAAATAATTGTGATAATAATGATAAATATTAATATTTAATATTTTATTGTTATGTATATGTAGGGGTGTGGGTCTATACATATGTTGTATATAGTAAATTTTAGGTGTGTGTCATGTATGTGTTTCACTTTGAGAGCGGGCAACTAAATTTCATTTTTTACGTGTGCCGTGCCCGCAGTAAAAAATGGCAATAAAGATTACCTTGTTTTATCTTATAATTTATGGCTATTTATTATAATTCTATCTGTCTTTCTTTCTTTTAATAACTTTTTGTTTCTTTGGCTTTTGCTTAGATTGCTTGCTGTGTGTTTGCTCCAGTGCTGAATGTTAAAGCACAACTCCCTTTTTTCTACCGGATGATCCCTAGTGAAAGAAATCAATACGTGGGACTTATTCAGCTACTCCTTTTTTTCCAATGGAAATGGATTGGAATTGTTTCACCAGATGATGATAAAGGAGAAAAATTTGTGCAGACAATATTACCCATGCTTTCCCAAAATGCAATCTGTCCAGCAATCATTGAAAGAACACTAACCCTTTCTGGTGTTTTAGAGAATTTTGAGTCATTTAAACCTGTTTTTGAAATGGCTGAATCATTAGCCAAACCCAATGTTAAGGTCTATATTGTAAATGCAGATCCTCAAGCTATTTCATGCTTGAAATGGCTAGTATATATTTATGGAAGCTTAGAAAGTCCAAAACAACTAACCATAGGCAAGGTGTGGCTTATGACAGCCCAATGGGATTTCTCATCAGAGACACTTCACCGAGATTTTGATATACATTTTTTTCATGGTGCCTTGTCTTTGGCAAGTCACTCAAAAGAAGTGCTGGGATTTACAGAATTTTTGCGTTCTCTACAACCAACCTGGTCAAAACCAGATGGGTTTATCAGGATCTTTTGGGAACAAGCATTCAACTGCCTATTTCCTAATTCTAATGAAGGAGAAGAGAGCAATAATTCTTGCACTGGAAAGGAGAACTTGGAAAATCTTCCTGGAACTCTCTTTGAAATAACTATGACCAGTCAAAGCTACAGCATCTACAATGCAGTCCATGCCATAGCACATGCTTTGCATAAGATGTTCTTATCTTCCACTCATAGGTTAGATCCCACAGATCTATTACATTGGCAGGTAATGCTTTCCAAAATGCAATTGTTTATCTAATATCTATTTCTTCTGAAAGCAATAGGTATTGTTTATCAAAAAGTCTATATTTCTTTACAATATTCTGTTTTCAAACTTTGTTTCCTGTCTGTGATGAAATAGCTTTCTTTCCCAGGCATCACAGGCCACATAGAAGCAATGAAACTATATTCTAGTTTATTGGACTAATCCAATATTTCTTTTTCTCTTATTGTAATTTATCATCTATCTATCTGTCTGTCTGTCTGTCTGTCTGTCTGTCTATCCCTCATAGAACTTAGTATAAGCATGTGCAATCTTTAATATTAAATAGTATCATCATCATCAACAACAACAACAATAATAATAAAGTTGGAAGGGACCTTGAAGGTCATCTAGCCCAACCCCCTGCTCAGGCAGGAAACCCTATACCATTTCAAACAAATGACTGTCCAGTCTTTTCTTAAAAACTTCCAGTGTTGGAGCATTCACTGCTCCTGGAGGCAGTTTGTTCCACTGGTTAATTGTTCTAACTGTCACGAAGTTTCTCCTTAGTTCTAGGTTGCTTCTCTCCTTGATTAGTTTCTGTCTGTTGCTTCTTGTCCTGCCCTCAGGTGGTTTGGAAAATAGCTTGACTCCCTCTTCTTTGTGGCAGCCCCTGAGATATTGGAACACTGATATTGGTCCCCCCTCGTCCTTCTCTTCATTAAACTAGACATACCCAATTCCAGCAGCTGTTCCTCCCCTAATCATCTTTGTTGCTCTTCTCTGTACTCTTTCCAGATTCTCAACATCTTTTTTACATCATGGTGACCAAAACTGGATGCAGTATTCCAAGTGTGGCCTTTCCAAGGCATTGCAAAGTGGTATTAATACTTCATGTGATCTTGATTCTATTCCTCTGTTAATGCAGCCTAGCATTGTATTGGCTTTTTTGGCAGCTGCAGCACACTGCTGGCTCATATTTAAATGATTGTCCACTAGGATTCCGAGATCCCTCTCACAGTTACTACTATTGAGCAAGGTACTCCCTATACTATACCTGTGCATTTGGTTTTTCTTGCCTAAATGTAGAACCTTACTTTTTTCACCATTGAATTTCATTTTGTTAGATAGCGCCTAGTGTTCAAGTCTGTCCAGATCCACCTGTATCTTAAACCTGTCTTCCTGAGTGTTGGCTATTCCTGCCAGCTTGGTGTCATCTGCAAATTTAATGAGTTCCCCATCTATCCCCTCGTCCAAATCATTGATGAAGATGTTGAAGAGTACGCTGAGTTCGGCCGGTCAGCCAGCTACGAATCCATCTGGTGGTGATGCTGTCTAACCCACATTTTTCTATCTTATCAAGTAGTAGTTTGTGATCTACTTTATCAAATGTCTTACTGAAGTCCAAGTAAATTATATCTACAGCATTCCTCTGGTCCACTAATTTTGTCACTTGGTCAAAGAATATAATAAGATTTGTCTGGCATGATCTGTTTTTGACAAACCCATGGTGGCTTTTAGTAATGACTTTGTTTGCCTCTAGGTGCTCGCTGATTCCTTGTTTGATTATCTTTTCCAGAATCTTCCCAGGTATTGAGGTCAGGCTAATAGGTCTGTAATTTCCTGAATCCATTTTTTCCCTTTTTTTGAAGATGGGACTACATCAGCTCTTTTCCAGTCCTCTGGTAGTTCCCCAGTGCTGCAGGATCTTTGAAAAATATAGTTCAGTGGTTCTGAGATCGCATCTGCCAGTTCCTTGAGAACCTTGGGTTGTAATCCATCTGGTCCTGGTGATTTGAACTCGTCTAGGCTAGACAGGTGCTCACTTACCATTTTCTTACCTATCTTAACCTGTGCTTCTGATCTGTTTTTTATGGCACTATTTTTGATAGATTGGTCTGTTTTTTCCCTTTGTGTAAAGACAGATGCAAAAATCGAGTTAAATAGTTCTGCTTTCTCCCTGTTGCTTGTAACCTACTTACCACTTTCACCCACTAATGGACCAATCATTTCCTTCACTTTTTTCTTGTTTTTTACATGTTGAAAGCTTTTTTGTTATTTTTTACTTTGATCACAAGCCTTAGTTCATTTTGAGCCTTAGTCTTCCTCACTTCATCTTTGCAGGCTCAGGCTATTTGCTGATATTCTGACTTATATGTCCCTCTTTCCACTTTCTATACTTGTCCTTTCTATCTTTCAATTTATTAGAGTTCTTTATGCAGCCATGCTGGTTTTTTTTGAGAGCTGTTATTTTTCCTCTTTGTTGGTATTGTGCTAGAATGGGCTTTTATTATCTCACTTTTCAAAATTTCCCAGGCTTCTTCAGTTGTTTTCCCCTTGAGGATTCTCATCCATGGAATCCTTACCAAGCTCTCTCTGAGTTTTTTGAAATTAGCTCTCTTAAAGTCCAAGAGTCTAGTTTGACTGTATTCTATTGCTTGTGCTTCCATAATGTTGAATTCCAATAGTGCATGATCACTTCCTCCAAAGGTTCCTGTGGCTTCAACTCCTTCTATCATTTCATCTCTGTTAGTGAGAATTAAATCCAAAATGGCTAATCCCCTAGTTCTCTTCTCTACTTTTTGGGTGACAAAGTTGTCTGCTAGGTTTGTCAGGAATCTGTTTGATCTTCCACTTGGTGCAGAGTTTGTCTCCCAGTTGATGTCAGGGTAGTTAAAGTCCCCCATTACTACTGTGATGGGCTTACTACTACTACTACTACTACTACTACTAATAATAATAATAATAATAACAACAACAAGAATGAGATCAAGAACCATAAGTCAATAAAAAAGGCACTTTACTTGGAACAACCTACATGCTGTGGCGAGATATTTAATACTATCTGCCTATATCTAGGCCTTGGGAAAAACACAATACAGTAGATCAGGGTTCAGCAACCTGAAACAGTGAAAGAGCCACTCGGAACTGGTTCCCTCACAAAAGGAAAAACTGGGAGCCGCAAAAAAATGTGTGCACATGCACGTACATGCGCACATGCGCAGAACAGGGTTTCAAGAGTGGAGCCAAGGCAAGATATGCACCTACCCTGCATATTTGAATTGATTGGTTGAACTTTTTTAGTCCCACTTTTTTTGGGGGGGGACTGCACATGGCAGAGGACTGGGAGCCGCAGGAGACGGCTGAAAGAGCCGCATGCGGCTCCGGAGCCGCGGGTTGCAGACCTGTGCAGTAGATGAATAAAGATGCCAAACTCTCTCTAAACACCTGACTGACTTTGTAAACAGCCATAATAATGAACATCACATAAGCTGACTAAAAACATATAACAAAGTAGCAACAATGGTCCACTGGAATATTTCTATGTAATGCAATTTGCCTGCAAGCAAGAAATGGTGGTACTATAAAACACACTAAATAATAGGAAATCAAGAATTTAAACAGATAAGCACTAGCTTCATATCACCTGATACTTAACTGTTAATAAGAAAGGCAAAAATCCAAATAGTACATTCTGCAATATCTGGAAACAGCAAAATAGAAGAGAAAGAATTAGAGAAACCTACAAAATACAAATACTGTAAATAAAAGTATTATGACTGGCAAAAGAAAGAAAATATAGTATCAATAGTAATAGGCACAGTGGTGCAATCTCAAAACATTTTGAAACACCTCTTGAACACTTATCAACATTGATAAAATGACCCTCATTCAATTTTAAAAGGTAGCTTACATCCTGAGACAGTACCTTTGACAATATGAAAAACAACATCTGCCTTTCCCAGGTTCTTGGGAAAGACTTAAGAGAAAGACAAAATGCCTAAATTCATCTAAACATCTAGCTAACATATATGTTTTGTATGCTCTCAGAGACTTTGGACAAGGGACATTAAATCTTTGTCTCCTGATGAAAGATAAAGTATTCCTTTCCTTTGTTTTCTATTTATATGAATTGATGACAGAAGTCAACATGGGACTTACTGTAGCATATCTCTTTTTTGAGCTTCTGAAAGAAGGTTGTACAAAAACATGTTTCAAACATTTTTTTTAATCCCATTTATATCCCGCCCTTCTCTGAAGACTCAGGGCGGCTTACAATCTAAAGCACAATGTGCTTAGCAATAGCCTTCATTCTATGTATATACCTGCTTATTAGGGCTTTCGCCCCAAGTGGCATTTTTACAAAGTCATCTTATTGCCCCCAACAATCTGGGTCCTCATTTTACCTACCTCAGAAGGATGGAAGGCTGAGTCAACCTTGAGCCTGGTGGGATGCGAACCTGCACTAATTGCAGGCAGCTGGTGTTACTTAAGGAGGCATTAGCCCACTGCTCCACCAAGGCTGTTGTCACTGTGGAGTGACTGTCACTGTTTTCATGGGTCAGTTGTACCATGAGCAAATTTTGAATCCTTCCTGCTCCTACATTTAAGAAAACAAGTAAAGTTATGAGAAAAATATGCAATATCAGTGCAAAAAGCTGTAAGTCTAATTTATATTGATTTGGAAGAGAAGTTTGGCTTTACTTTTACACAGGGGTTACAGTGCATGATTTATTCCAGGGAAAACAAAAAGGGATTGGTAAAATAAATGCAACAGAAAATGGGAATAAATGAATTTCATTTCTATACATATCTTTATCTGATTTCAGTTGTTCAAACCATAGTTGTATGCTTAGCTTAATAACACATGGAAACCAGAGAACTGGTCCCAGGGATGTTCTCATATTCAGTTTTCCTATACTTCTATACGAAATGACTTGACTGCCACTTTTTTTTAGTAATGTAAAAGATCAAAATTGAAGATATTCAGTAGATTTCATTTCAAACATAACCAGGGTTCATATGGACAGAGGTAATATAATGTGTTTCAAGATTATTTGGAAAATTGATAAATATCCAATAAACCATCTCAAAATGGTAAACCTGAGTTCTCATTTGAGATTGAAATTTAATTTAATCTGTTCTTCATGCACTATTCTGGAATGAAGTGGGATTGTATTCTTTCCCTTATATTTTTCAAAGACCAAGGTCCAAAAACACTTGAAAACTAATTTAACAATAATATTAAGTGGAATATATTAGAGATAATAATTGCATTTTAACTCAAAATCTCAGATGGCTGGTGGTTATAACAAAAGTATGGATTGTTGGATTTCTAACTAGCAATTATAAAGAAATACATAAGTAGCCATACTAATGCCTTTATACTTGTATCATGCTTGATTTGTAGCCCTTGGCCTATTTTTGTGGATGCCAATGACCAATTATTGGGGATATGAAAATGAGGGTATTATTAAACTCTGAGGCTTTTCATCAACTTCCCAAATCCTTCTATGTACCTACCACATGAACTTAATCAGATTAGACTGATGTGTATTAATATAATATTTGTTGTTAGTTGCAAAGTCATGTCTGACCCATCACTACCCCATGGTCAACGTTCCTCCAGGCTTTCCTGTCCTCTACCATCTTCTGGAGTCCATTAAGGCTCACAGCTACTGCTTCAGTGACTCCATCCAGCCACCTCATTCTCTATCGTCCCCTTCTTCTCTTGCCCTCAACCTTTCCCAGCATTAGGCTCTTCTCCAGTGAGTCCTTCCTTCTCATTAGGTGGCCAAAGGATTTGAGTTTCAAAATATAATATAGCTTTTTGTATTATTAATTTTTAATCATTTTTATTTCACATATTAAGATAATAATTTAACAATAGTGAAAGCAACTATTTATTAAAATAAAGGTTTCAGGACATGTATTGCTTCTTTTTTGTAGACTATATTAATAACATAATCCAAAATAGAAGATTTAATGTTTTAAAGTTTTTTTTCTCTTTCATTTTAGCTTCACCATTTTCTGAAGACCATGTCATTTAACCATAGTGCTGAAGATATCATATCTTTTGATGAAAATGGTGAATTAGTAGCTGGATTTGATGTTATCAACTGGGTCACTTTCCCAAACAAATCTCTTCTTCGTGTGAAAGTTGGATGGCTGGATCCACAAGCTTTAAGTGATCATCAATTAACTATTCATGATGGCCATCACATGGCACAGTTCATTTAATCAGGTGAAGTACAAACAGAATTTCAAATATGCAATGCTAAATGGGAAAGTGCCTTGTCTTTGTAATTCATAAATGATTTATAACCAGTAGAGCTTAGAAGTAAATCAGTGAGTATTTTCTTATACTAACATACTACTGCTATTATTTATTTATTTAGAAAAAAACTAGCCTTTAACTCTAAGTGAACTATAAACATGCAAGGAGGAGGCAATAAGGAAAAAATATGTCATATGCCACGAAAATCAGGAGATCCAGATACAAAGATTTGGGTATAAAGTTTTATTGTAATTTAAGATCTCTACAAGAATCTGAAGTACTAGTGGCCAAGGGAAATTAGTGGGAGGTAAGAGTAGAAGTAATTCATGGTGGGCTGGATTTAGATCTCTTGTGGAAGTGAAGGGACTCATGACTGATGCTGCGTTTGACCCTTCCCTCAGGGTCAGTCTGGTCATCTACAAAATATTCACCATTATTTTTATTTGGGTTATTTTTGATCCCAACAACATAATATTGTTTTAGAATTTATAGAATGTACTCTTTTACTGTATCACTTTCTTTTACATACAATATCAAATCAGATTCATTTGGGTGTTCAACTTGTTGATACCCAAAGGCTCTTTATAAAGTGATAATATTCTAATCCAGCAGGCAAAACAAATAATTGACAATTGACAAAGATTGACAATTGAAGGAAAATTGAAGAATCAAAAGCACTAATCAAAGCAATAGCAATAGCAGTTAGTCTTATATACTGCTTCATAGTGCTTTACAGCCCTCTCTAAGTGGTTTACAGAGCCAGCTTATTGCCCTCAATAATCTGGGTCCTCATTTTACCGACCTTGGAAGGATGGAAGGCTGAATCAACCTTGAGCTGGTAAGTCTTGAACTGCCAAATTGCTGGCAGCCAGCAGTCAGCAGAAGTAGCCTGCAGTACTGCATTCTAACCACCACACCACCAAAGGCTGCACAAGATCAAGCCTTAATAACAAATGCATACAAAGCCAGAATTGAAAAGACAGTCACAGACAGCAAAAGCCATTTCTAGAAAGAAGATGAAGAAACAGTGGACCACCTAGTTATTTGCCGCAAGCTTGCACAGACTGACTACAAGCAATGACATGAAAAAGTAGCAGTAATGGTGCATTGGAAGAAGTACCATTGGCCTGCAAGTGAGAACTAGTGGGGCTATAAAATAAAGAAAGTCATAGAAAAATGAAGAAACTACATTGTTCTGGAACTTTAGAATTCAAACAGACAGGTACCTGCCACAAAACACCCCACACTTAACAATTGTTGATAAAAAAGACAAAAAGTCTAAAGAACTGGAGAAGATAAAAAAATACAAAGACCAGCAAATAGGAATAGAACAACTCTGCCAAAAGAAAGCAAAGATAGCACTAATTGTAACAGATGTTTTATGTACAATACCAAATCAACTGGAACACCACCAGCATTGACAAAATCAATGTCAATTGCAAAAGGCAGCTTTACTTCGAACAGCTTACATTCTGTGATGATACCTTTAACACATTAATCATCAATATCTGCCTATCCCAGATCATTCAGAAAGACTTGATAGGTGAATGAAAATGTTAAATCCAAACTGTACATCTGGCTGACTGTGTGAGAAACCATAATAATAACTTATAATATTTAGTGTGGGGACAAGCTTATTTATCTCTTTGCCCTGTTGATAGATCCTGCCCATTGCTCTGTGTAATGAAAAATGCCATCCGGGTTACAGACGAAAAAAGAAAGAAGGAGAAGCATTTTGCTGCTACGATTGTGTTCCCTGTTCAGAAGGAAAAATTTCAGACCAGAAAGGTAGGAAACATATTAATCAATATTATGGATTAAAAATTGAATAGACACAGTTGGGAAAAAGAAAACAATTTATTTACTGGTACTAAGATCAATAAAAAACCCTCAAATGTTAAAAAACCTCACACTAACAATATCTAAAGCATGTCTTCATTCTCTGGAATCTGCAAAAAAACAACACCCAAAATATTTATAGAGTATTTTGATATATCCCCAGAACAAGGCATCACTGTCACTTGGAGGTTTGATAGGTAGATATATTCTTTTTGGGTTAGGGTTAGGGGGACAGTGAGAAAGAGAGGATAAATGAAATAGATAGATAGATAGATAGATAGATAGATAGATAGATAGATAGATAGATAGATAGATATAGACAGACAGATAGACAGACAGATTGTTACAAAATGTAATTAGAAATCATTAATGATAGTAATGAAAATCTACAGTGGCTTTAGAACACAAAATGCTTATTAGGTGTTAGGTGTGAAGAACAATAATTCAAAGTAATATATGTGAAATTAAGTCAGTTCTATAAAACAAATACACAACGTTCTTAGAAATGTTGCTACTTGCAAAGTAGCAGATCACAGAAATTGACTCTTGACTTCAGAGACTTCAGAGTAAAATGTCCCAAATAGAATTAAGACAAAATCAGCTATATGTAATAGTCTGCGACATCACACTTAATTTCTGTTTCTTGTCAAAGGTTTCTATGTAAAACCTGGCAGAAAAGGCCAACCAGTTCATTGCATTATAAAACTGCTTATATTTATATTTTAGTTCTGCTTGAGTCCAGTCCACTATTCCAGCTGTGTATCTAATGACTAGAATTGCCCAGGTGTTGATTGACTTTGGACTTTAAGATCTTCGTCACTTTCTTGATGTATTCACCTCTAATCTTTTTGTTGACTTCAGTGTGCTTGATGTTGTCAGATTGAAGGATACCCAAGACTCTTAATGTTATTTTCGTTGGGCATATTGATTCCTTCAGCTTATATTATTATTATTATTATTATTATTATTATTATTATTATTATTATTATTATTATTATTATTATTATTATTATTATTGTTGTTGTTGTTGTTGTTGTTGTTGTTGTTGTTGTTGTTGTTGTTTGATGTCACTCCACTCTACAGGTAGAGGTAAAGGAGATATCAGTTTCCCACTAGCTCAGTTCTATACAGTTAAATGTATATACTTCTAAAGCAGTAGATCACAGAATTACCTTCTTGACTTCAGGGTAATATGAAGACAAAATGAAGAGAGAATCAGCTAGGCTTAATATTCTACCATTTCACAGTTAATGTCTGTTCTTTTCAATTTTTATTTGTATTTGAAATAAAGTTTCTATGTAAAATCAAGCAGAAAAGGCCATTCAGTTCATTACATTATATTCCACTTATATTTATTTTCAGACATGGACAACTGTTTGCAGTGCCCAGATGATCAATTTCCAAATGAGAAGAAAAATCAATGTATTACCAAGAGATTACATTTTCTCTCTTTTCTGCATCCTTTGGGGATTACTTTAGCATTTTTGACTCTCTCTTTTGTTCTGCTCACAATTCTGATACTAGGAGTTTTCATCAAGAACCAGAACACTCCCATTGTCAAAGCCAACAACAGGAACCTCACCTACTGTCTGCTCATCTCCTTACTGCTTTGTTTTCTCTGCTCCTTGTTATTTATTGGCCAGCCACAAAGAGTGACTTGCTATTTACGACAAATTACTTTTGGTATCATCTTCACAGTGGCTGTTTCTTGTATATTAGCAAAAACAATAACTGTAGTTGTAGCTTTTATGGCCACCAAGCCAGGATCTAGGATGAGGAAATGGGTTGGGAGAAGATTGACCGCTCTCATCCTATTTGGTTGCTCCTTTATTCAGACTAGCATTTGTGCTGTATGGCTGTGTACAGCTCCTCCTTTCCCAGAATTTGATATGTATTCCCTCCCTGGAGCAATTCTAGTGCAATGCAATGAAGGATCACTTGGTATGTTTTATTATGTCCTGGGCTACTTAGGATTTTTGGCTGTTGTCAGCTTCACTGTGGCTTTCCTAGCCAGGAAGTTGCCAGATAGTTTCAATGAAGCTAAGTTCATCACTTTCAGCATGCTGGTCTTCTGCAGTGTTTGGCTGTCCTTCATTCCTTCATATCAGGGCATTAATGGAGAATATATGGTCGCTGTGGAGATCTTCTCTATCTTGGCATCTGGTGCTGGATTATTAAGCTGTATCTTTTTCCCTAAGTGTTACATAATTATCCTAAAACCTGAACTGAACATCAAGGAACAGCTGATAAAGAGAAACTCTTGAGCAGAAATTTCCATTTGTAATAATCGAGAACAATATGAAATTATTACAGAAGCCACTACCTTTTTTCCAATTTTTGAGGCTTTCCTAATAGCATAATCCTTAGTTGAGATATGTAAATAATAAAATAATAATAAAATTTGCAAATAAGTAGAAATTTCAATTTATAATAATCTAGAATATTAAATTATTCAAATATTCCATTATAGAAGCCACTACTTTTTAGGTATTTCTAATAATATAATCCTTAGCTGAGTTTTGTGAAGGATAGTATAATTTGAAATTACAGTAAGAATGACTTTTGAAGTAATGGTTAAAGTTTTTTCCTGAGACAATTGTTGAAATGGATGACAACTTGGACCATAAAGAAACTTTAATTAGTCATTTGTTCTACAAAGGAATTCAAATTATGAGTTTTCCTGGATCCCTGTCGAGTTTTGATCATAGTGGTATACACCTCAGTACATAAAGCATTATATATTTTGGTTCTGGATGGACCTTTCATATCTATTTCAAACAGATTGACAGAATGTGCTAGAGGGCCACTTGTGTATGCTATTTAATAATATGGAAAAAAGATAAATCATGGTATATTCCATCTTAGAGATGGATTTTTTTTTACTAAAAAGTTGCCTTAATTTCTAGAAGCTAAGTTTGAAAAAAAATAAAAAAAATACTGGGTAAGAATTTAAGAGGCAACTTGTTTTTCTTTGAAGATGTTTCACTTTCATCCAAGAAGCTTCTTCAGCTCTGAAGTGCTAAAGAAAGTCTAGTTGCCTCTTGAAAAAACACCTTTGAGACAACCAAGACTCGGAAGACTGAGAATCTTCATAAATGCTAGATAATAAATTGGATATGATTCATGTGGTATTCAAAGAAATAAATAGTAAATTAGAAATTAAATATAGGAAGAATGGCATTTATAAATACATCTTGTGTTTTAAGTGACTCTGTTTCCTATCAAAAGGAAAAAGTAAGTACAGGAAAAGCTTTCTTATGATCATTTTTATTTAAGTTCAAAACTGAAAACCTAAAATTAAACTGTCAATTAAAACTGAAAACCTAAATATAACTATTTTGAAAGAAATCTCTAGCTGGATTTTGAGAGAAAGAAAGGAATATTTTATTTTATGAGATGTACAACAAAGAAAGACTGCATGTCATCAGATCTATCTAATTCAAAAAGGTCTTCAGTTATGTACCATGAATGTACTTGTCTGATCAATATTAAACATAAATGAAACAGAAGGGAATCCATGGCTAACCTGAGCCTGAAGATTATGGATGAAGTACTGGAGGAAACTGAGGAATAAGAAGCATAAGTTAGAAAAAATATAAGACTGAATTAGAATGCTTATTTATGTTATATATTAATTTTAATAGTTTTTTGTTCAGGGTATATGTTGACTAGAGATTTATATTAAGATTGCCCCCAATTTTTTAATTGGATTGATTGTATTGAGTAAATGACTTTGGTTGAAACATATTTTGTAATAATAATAATAATAATAATAATAATAATAATAATAATAATAATAATAATAATAATAATAATAATAATAATAATAATGAAAGTAATGTTTATTAAGATTGTGTATAAGCAGTCCTCAATTTATGACCAGTTTTTTAGCAACTGTTCAAAATTACAACCAAACCAAAAATTTACAATCTCTATTTGAAGTTCCAATGATAGGGTCCTTTCCCTTGTTACTTGAATGAACTTGGGCTCTTGGTAACATGGCCACACTTAAAGCATTCTATGTTCTTTGTCTACGTTTTATGATGTGTTTGCTGAAAATTGGCAGTAACTTCTGGGTTTTTTTTTGGCAAAACTGTACCCATAGTGGTCAATGAGTTTGCTTAATGACTCCAGCATTCATTTAACACCACACACACACACACACACACACACACACACACACTAGTTCAGAAGACTAACTAGAATGTAGCAGAGATTTATGTATTAATAATGGTTGTTTTACCTTAAGGTATAAAGTTTCTTGGGTATTTTTGATAGTGATTTAAGATTAAACTTGTAAGACTGGGGTATAATATTAATTTTGATTATTGGTAAAAAGATGGCTTTAAGGAATAAAATTTATCGTGAAATTTACTTTTAATGAGATTTATCTAAGAATGTAAAGATGGATGTATAATTGAGATTACAAATTTTTTCTAATGATGAACTGAATGAAAAATATGGAATTTTTTATAATTATATAAATTAGGTAATATAATGTACAGAGATGAAACAAATATAAAAGTTGTTAATGAAGGACTGGATTTTGAAAAATGATGAAGACACTGAAATTGAATGGGTTTATTTTTAAATATTATTTTACATTGCTTACTTGATAATGATAAGTATTTTTGAACTAATGATTGGATTAATGGATATGTTTAAAATTGTAGATATATGGTATATGCTGTTAATTGACGAAATAAATATTAGTTATGTTTTGTTTAACTTAGTGTAATAAATTACCTGACTATATGTTTGTATCTGTACTGAGGAAAGTCAGACATCATATTTGTTTGTTTTTTGTTTATTCCTTTTCCTCCCTTATTTCCCTTTTTTCCTTTTAAACTCTTTCCCCTTTTAAATTTCTTCCCCCTTTGCTGTTATTTGGTATTTGATTTTTGCATGAAATTTAATAAAGTTATTAAAAAGAAAGAAGAAATTAACTTTATATGAGGAGTGTTGCAATTTTCTCATCAAAGACTATAAAATACAGAATATTCCTTTATTTCTTTTAAGGAACAAACATGAAACTATTGAGTTTAGTTTTATTCCCCCCCCCCCCAAAAGCTGCCAATTGTAAAATATAAATCTTTGAACATTATAATTTAACAAGTCTTTGAACATTGTAATTATGTTAGATTGCTATAGTTTAGCCTTCCTCTGCCAAACTCAGGTGCATTTTCTCAAGCCAGTGAACTCGTTCAGTAACAACATGTGAAAGTTTATATAAAATATTGTAGTGCATTTGAAACTAAAAGGTAAGATCAAGAAGATAGGTAGGGCCCAATCTGATATTTCACTTTATCAGAAGAATCCAGTACTGTTATATTGGGTGTCTAATGACCTTCAGAATTTGTTTGGATCTAAAATTTTGTAATGAACTAATAATCTAAATTGTCTTTTTCAGCCTAATATATCGAGAATATTGAGAATCAGCTGCTTACTTGAATCTTGCACTCTGATTTTTATGATGCAGTTCTACACTGAAAGAGTATTGCAAATTTTAAAAGGAAAGAATGAAGAGAAATATGCATTTTGGAGAAAATGTATCTAAGACATGTATTTTGGCATAGCTGCCTATATTCAAAGAAAAATCCAAAGAAAAATCCAATTTTATTAATACTGTGGGTTGATTGAAATATGGTTTTATTATAGTTTTTAAATTTACAGTGTAATGTAGAGTGAACACTGGCAAAATATGTAGAGTTGAGGAATAGACTACACTGGACAGTGTCTCAAAGCAATGCATGCCATGGAAAAAGTATTTTTGCTGCAGTTTTTCCTTTGGCAACTGCCCCACTTGGTCCTAACTCATTTCAAGGCACAGGATAACATCTGCTCTATGAGTGATCCCTTCCAGTTCCCATATGAGTATTCCAAACCAGGGGATATAATAATCGGAGGGATTGCTGCACAATTTGATTGCCTGTTGGAAATAAGCAACTTTGAGGAACATCCTGAAACAAAGGTGGTAGAAGAACTCATGTAAGGAAATTTCATCTGGAGGTAGCAGTGACTGGAAATAGGAAGTTACTGTATGTCTACAAGTCAAACACTAGACTATTCTGAATAATCAAGTTCATTAAAGAGCCTGAAAAAGGGTTTTTGAAAATGATTGTTATTAATACTTAAAAATAATTTAAATTCACTTTCTTCTGCAACATATTTTATGATACCAAGTTTTGCTTTTTCTATTCCTTTATCACTTCTTTACCACTTTTCTTTACCACTTCTTCCCATATTATATGCTTATTACTACTACTTTCTGATTACATCTTCTTTCTGCCAAATAGCAGTAGCATTTCTATTTTCTTTGTTCTAATACTTTGAAGTTCACTTTTTCCCCCAATAAATCATAGTATCTTTTATTGTTCAAACTTATATACTTTTCAAATTTATACTGAATATTTGTAGTTTGTTAGGGTTCAGCTGATCTATTAATCTCTTTAAAGGTATCTGGATCTGAATAAATTTCTATGTCTTTTGCATGTTCTATTGGCATTACACAGATTATATGCTTTCTACTGATGTTACACTAGTAAGAATTAGAGCGCACAATAATATAATACAGTCTCAGTTAAGCCACCTGAAAATCTCTTCATTTTATTTAGAAAAAAATAATGAATTTCTTCAGCATCTTACCAGGTGTGAAAAACAAAAAACAAAATTCATGGGGTAAATCTGCTTCTCCCTCTTGGGTGGGAACGTAGCCTACAATCTCAGAAAAAATGAATAATAAATGAATAATGGAATGATTATACTTCTGAATCTGTTTACAGTGTGCCAAAGCTGAGAATACAGTGAGAAAGAAAGAAGAGAGAGTGAGAAAGAAATCTAACCCACATCTCTTCCATTCTGCCTAAAAAAAAAACACCAGCAAGGCATTACTACTCTTGGAGGTTTTGACCATTGTAGCAACAGAAATATATTATTGTCCCTTGATTTTACTCCCCCCCCCAAAAAAAAATGACCTAGATGAGACCAATGCAAGTTGCTTCTTTTATTGCAATGCTAAATTAGAACATATTGTAATTTTTTGAGGTTTAAAACTCCTTTTAGCATTTTTAACTAATCTATAATCCATACTTTTTACTGCTTTTGAATAAATCAGCTAAACATAAAATAAATTAAAATGAAACAAATTGACTTTTTTTAATATTTAGGCACCTATCCATCTTTAGCTGACCCTAATGAGGACTAGCTTATTATTAGGATAGGAATCTGGAACTACTGTTGATAAGACTGCTAAGCAAAGAAAAATTACTGAAAGCAATGGCAACTCAGTTCCACAATGCTGCCAAGATAACTTGAAAATACTATGACCTGAGACATGAGAAAATACTATGACTGAGACAGTCTTTTTCTTATTCAGCATGGCTGGGAAGAAACAGTGCAATCAGAAAGTATTCAGACCCCCTTCACTTTTGTTATGTTCCAGCCTGATTCTACAGTTGTTGAAAATCATTTTTTTCTCATTAATGTACACTCAGTATCCCATAATGACAAAATGAAAACAGAAGTTTAAAAATGTCTATAAATTTATTAAAAAGAAAAAAAATCTGAAATATCACATTAGCATAAGTATTCAGACCCTTTGCAACAACACTTGAAAATTAGCTCAGGTACTTCCCATTTCTCTTGATCATTGCTGACATGTTTCTACACCTTGACTGGAGTTGACCTGTGGTAAATTAAATTGACTAGACATGATTTGGAAAGGCACACACCATTCTATAGAAGGTCTCACAGCTGGCAATGGACACTGTAGCAGATTAAAAGCCATGAGGTCAAAGGAACTGCCTGCACAGCTCAGAAACAGGATTATTGCAGGATACAGATCTGGAGAAGGCTACAATAAAGGTTCTGCTGCACTGAAGGCTCATAAGAGCACAGTGGCCTCCATAATTCTCAAGTGGAAGAAATTTGGCACAACCAGGACTCTTCCAACAATTGGTCACCCAATCAAACTGAGCAATTGGGGAAGAAGGGCTTTAATAAAAGAAATGACCAAGAACCCAATAGTCACTCTGACTGAGTTCCAGACATCCTGTGTGGAGATGGGACTAAATTCCAGAAGGACAACCATCATTGCAGCCCTCCACCGATCTGGGATTTATGGCAGAGTGGCTAGACAGAAGCCTCTCTTCAGTGCAAAATACATGAAAGCTCATTTGGAGTTTGCAAAAAAGCACCTGAAAGACTCCCAGACTGTGAGGAACAAGATTCTCTGGTCTGATGAAACCAAGATTGGACTATTTGGCCTCAATTCTAAATGTTATGTCTGGAGGAAACCAGGCACTGTTCATCACCTGCCTAATATCATCCCAACAGTAAAGCATGGTGGTGGCAGCATCATGCTGTGGGGTGTTTTTTCAGCAGCAGGAACTGAGAGAATGGTCAGGGTTGAGGGAAAGCTGAATGGAGCAAAGTACAGGGATATCCTCAATGGAAACCTGTTCCACAGCACTCAGGACCTCAAACTGGGCCAAAGGTTCATTTTCCAACATTAAACAATCCTAAGCACACAGCCAAGACAACACAGGAGTGGCTTAGGAACAGCTCTGTGAATGTCATAGAATGGCCCAGTCAGAGCCCTGACTTGAACCCTATTGAACATCTCTAGAGGAACCTGAAAATGGCTGTCCACTGATGGTTGCCACCCAACTGGACTGAGCTTGAGAGGATTTACAAGGAAAAATGGCAAAAAATCTCCCAATCCAGATGTGCAAAGCTTGTTGTGTCATACCCCCAAAAGATTCAAGGCTGTAATTGCTGCCCCAGGTGCTTCAACAAAGTACTTAGTGAAGGATCTGAATAATGCCAATATATTTCAATTTTTTCTTTTTAATAAATTTACAGACATTTCTAAACTTCTGTTTACTTTGTCATTATGGGGTACTGAGGGTAGATTGATGAGAAAAAATGAATCTCAACTGTAGAATCAGACTGCAGCATAACAAAATTGATAAAAGTGAAAGGGGTCTGAATACTTTCTGAATGCACTGTATGTACAGTACCTTAACTTTGAAATTTATCCTCCAAAACAAAGACAAATGTTTTTGTGAAAAAAAATTTTAAAATATATCTATGGAGTATATATAAGAATATTTACATTTTTAACTTTGTTTCTAGACATGGTAAACTGCATACAAAATATATGTGATAGTTATTTCATACATTATATAAATCTTCCCTTAGGGCAATGTTAAAAAATTACCAACATGTCCTTTCATTAATATTTGCTGTGAGGCAGATCAATGAGAATCCCAAAATATTACCAAATATCAGCATAGGATTCCACATATATGACAGCTACAATAATGCAAAGATGTCTTATCAGAATACCCTGAAACTTCTGTCTGCCCAGAAGAAGAATATTCCAAATTACAACTGCAAGAAGCAAACTAATTTGATAGCTGTAATTGGAGGACTTGACGCCAAAGTCTCTCTTCATATGGCTACTGTTTTAGGCATCTATAAGATTCCACAGGTATGTGCAGGTCAGCCATGAAGTTTACAATACTGCTATATTTATCTTTAAGGAATAATCACAATGACATTAGAAATAGGTCAGGAATATAATTTATGGACAGCTTCATGGAAGCCAATTTTCTGTTCTCCTGTCTAGTTTTACATTCCACCTAAGATAATAAGATGCAAATATTACCAGCTACATTTATTTTGCATCCATTTATTTCTGTGGATTTTAAAAACCAAATTTACTTTGAAGAGTTCTTATAGCTTGAAAACATTTGCACCATAATATATTCTTGAGTTGTCCTAATAGAGTTATATCCTCAAGTGGATTTTGGAAAAAATTCTTCTTCTTTTCCTGTTTTTACTCTTTTTTGAAATTAGGAAGAGAGTTCAGAAACACTAGGACAAAATCACTTTAGTTCAATCATGAAAAGGGATAGTTTCTCAGTCTTAAACAAGTACAAATGATGTGGGCATGTTCACATTTGCTAATAGACAGTCTCAATTTCTCTTTTGATGGTGATTTTCTAAAACTATGTGGTTCTTGCCTATAACATTTCTATTAGGACTGTATATTCAGAAGTAATATTTTGCTTATTGTAGGATCAAAATATGCATCTGTATCTTATCTTGTGTAAAACAGATATTTTTTTTCAGTAATGTGGTTTCATCACAGGAAATTTTTGTTGAGCGGGAGTAAGAGATCCAGCCCATAACCACTCCTTTATAGGATACTGAGGACTCGGTACTCTCTCTGTTCTTTTTAACATCTACATGAAGCCACTGGGTGAGAACATCCAATACCATGGGATGAGATATCATCAATATACTGATGATACTCAGCTTTACATCTCCATCTTTGGTGTTGGTGTGGCTGCCCTTTTGTAGTGCATGGAGGATGTAGGGGTCTGGATGGGGGGCAATAGTCACCAACTGAACCCTGTTAAAATGGAGTCACTGTGAATATGCAGAGCCTCAACATACAGAGATTTGTCATCGTTGCTTCTGGATGAGGTAGCACTACCCCACACAAACCTGGTATAAAACCTGAGAGTTCTGCTAGACTCATGACTCTTGTCCAAAGAGCAAGTGACAATCATAGCTAGGAGAACCTTTGCACAATTTTGGGTTGTGCGACAACTGCACTCATTTCAGGATTGTGAAGCTCTGCTTTCAGTCACTTACGCCATCTCATTTAGATTATTGCAACATGGGCTACCCTTGCAAAGTATTTTGAAGCTACAATTGGTCTAGAATACAACATATATAATGGCATATATAACAATAGTTAGGCAATCTGCACTGGCTACCAATCTGTTTCTGGGTCCAATTCAAAGTGCTGGTCTTTATGTTTACAGTCCTTTATGGCATAGGTCCAGGGTATCTGAGGAGCCGTCTTTCCCCAATGGATACACCGACCTCAGTCTTGCTGACAGAATAGGCCTACTGCAATCCCAATTGGCCAGGAAATTGTGGCTGGTGGGATCTAGGAGAAGGGCTTTTTCTGTTATATTCCCCACCCTTTGGAAAATCTTGCGGTAGGAGGCGAGGTCTGTCCCAGGCATTCTGGTCTTCAGGAAATGTCTTAAAATTTGGATATGTTAGTGGGTATACAGCCCTAAAGGAGAAGTTGTTGGCTGAAGGTGGCTAGTATAGTAACAAAGAAGCCATTACCGCTTCTCTGCTCTAAACCTATGTATTTTTTTAGTTTGTTTAAATCTCTTGTAATTTAAATATGCTTTTATACTTATTATCTCTCTCTCTGTGTGTGTGTGTGTGTGTATATGACTTCTCCATTGACCTTTCTTGTAGGACATTGACTTTTCTTGTAGGACACCAAGGAGCCTTGGTGGAGCAGTGGGCTAATGCCTCCTTAAGTAACACCAGCTGCCTGCAATTAGTGCAGGTTCGCATCCCACCAGGCTCAAGGTTGACTCAGCCTTCCATCCTTCTGAGGTAGGTAAAATGAGGACCCAGATTGTTGGGGGCAATAAGCTGACTTTGTAATAATGCCGCTTGGGGGGGGGCTGAAAGCCCTAATAAGCACGCATATAAATAGAATGAAGGCTATTGCTAAGCACATTGATTTGTGCTTAGATTGTAAGCCGCCCTGAGTCTTCGAAGAATGGCGGGATATAAATGGGATTAAAATAAAATAAATAAATAAAACATTGTCAGAGAGGAGTGAAAATGATGATTTTGTAGCCACAACTCTGTGAAATTTCTATCCCAAGGAAGTTATGGGTCCCATCTTCTTTATGCATTCTTTAAGTTAGCCTATCTGATATACATTAATTAAAAATATGTCCTCTGATAAATTGTTTTACCCAATTGAAGGTTACAAACAATGAAACAGACAGGAGAATGTTAATAGTTTTTGAATAATTCAACATAACCTGTTATCATTTACCCTTCTTTTCTTGTTTTAATATATTTTTCCTTAGATTGCTTGCTGTGTGTTTGCTCCAGTGATAAATGTTAAAACACAGCTCCCTTTTTTCTATCGGATGAACCCTAGTGAAACAAATCAATACATGGGACTTATTCAGCTACTCCTTTTTTTCCAATGGAAATGGATTGGAATTATTTCACCAGATGATGATAAAGGAGAAAATTTTCTACAGGCATTGTTACCCATGCTTTCCCAGAATGCAATCTGTGCAGCAATCATTGAAAGAACAGTAACCCTTTCTGGTGTTTTAGAGAATTTTGAGTCATTTGAACCCCTTGTTGCTATGGCTGCTTCATTAGCCAAAGCCAGCGTCAAAGTCTATATTATAAATGCAGATTCTCAAGCCGTGGCATGCTTGAAATAGCTGCTATATCTTTATGGAAGCTTAGAAAGCCCAACACAACTAACCATAGGCAAGGTGTGGCTTATGACAGCACAGTGGGATTTCTCATCAGAGACATTTCACCGACATTTTGATATACATGTTTTCCATGGTGCATTGTCTTTGGCAAGTCATTCAAAAGAAGTCCTGGGGTTTACAGAATTTTTGCATTCTCTTCACCCTATCTGGTCAAAAGGAGATGGGTTTATCAGGATCTTCTGGGAACAAGCATTCAACTGCCTATTTCCTAATTCTAATGAAGGTGAAGAGAGCAATAATTCTTGCACTGGAAAGGAGAACTTGGAAAATCTTCCTGGAACTCTCTTTGAAATAACTATGACCAGTCAAAGCTACAGCATCTACAATGCTGTCCATGCCATAGCACATGCTTTGCATAAAATGTTCTTATCTTCCACCCAGGTTAAATCTTATGTTCTACCTAGGTTAGATCCCCCAAAACTGCTACATTGGCAGGTAATGCTTTCCAGGTAGATTCTTTTGTTTATTATGGCAACTGCAATATGTAACAGGTGTTGTTTCTGAGAGGTTATTATGAAGTCTAAACTTTTTTTTATTACATTCAGACTTTTCATCTTGCCTGTGATAAAATACTTTTCTCCCATACAGCTATGTTTTGATTCTTGGGACTAATTCAATATTCCTCTTTCTCTTTCCCTTTATTTTCCCTCCTCTATTTATCCATCTCTGTCTGTCTGTCTGATCTTTTTGGTTATGCTCTCTATTGTTTGCTTGTTTGGCATTTATTTTATACTAACCAGCATAGCCAACAACCAAGGATCCTCTCTCTCTCTCTCTCTCTCTCTCTCTCTCTCTCTCTCTCTCTCTCTCTCTCTCTCTCTCTCTCTCACACACACACACACACACACACACACACACATTCCATCTATCTCATAATTGTTAGACCTTTAGCTAGGTATGCAGCATATTTGCAAAGTAGCCTATCAATTTAGCTGCTGCAAGGAGTTAGCAGAGACTGACTATAACCATGGCATGACAAAGTAGCCACAATCATGCATTTAGATATCTACAAGAAATACATTTGCTTGCAAAGAAGAACTAGTGGTACACAAAAGAGACAAACTGGAAGAAAATGAAGAAGGTAAAGTCCTCTGGGACTTTAGAATTTGAACAGACAAATATCTGCCACACAACATCCCAGACTATAAATGTAGATAAGAAAGCATAAAGGTGTGGATAGTGGACATGGCAATATCTAGAAACAGCAGTATAGAAGAGAAAAATGGAGAAAATAACAAAATACAAAGGCCTGCAAATAAAAATAGAATGGTAGCAAAACTAAGCAAAAATAGTATCAATAGTAACAGCCACCTTTGGTGCAATCACTAACTCCTGGTTTTCATTTGAACATCATTGGCTTTGACAATGTCAGATTAGTCAATTGCAAAATGCATGGAATAACCTTCATCCTGGACAATACCTTTAATACCATCAAGCAACAATATCTACTTATCCCAGGTCCTTGAGAGGGACTCCATTGGGAAACAAAAATATCAAACCCAGTCTAAATATCTTGCTGTCTTACAAATATCTTAAATATCTTAAAAATCATAGTAAGTTGTATGCTACACAACTTTCAATGACTTTGGGCAGCATACTAGCCATCACAGTCCAGATTTTTGAGCAAAGAACATTAGATGAAAAGTGAAATATTGTTTTCCTTTGTTTCCTATTTTTATAAATTGATAAGACAAGTCTCCCAAAAAGAAACTCCTGTCTCTTTGTTTCAAAATCCTTTATCATTAATGTCATGGGACAGTTTTGTCATGAGCACCTTCTGAAACCTGGAGCCCAGAGGTTGCCCACCTTTCAATTATATTAATGTCAATGTATAAGTTCTGTATAATGGAAATGTGCAACATCAGTCTGTGACCCACATTTGGCACTCCAAAAGCCTTTGATGCAGCCTCCCCCCAAAATTGTCAAATAATATTCCACTGGAGGATTATACACATGTTCTATACTTCTATACAAAATGACCTGACTGCTATTTTTAAGTAATGGGAAAGATAAGAACTGAAGGTATTCGGTAGATTTCATATCAAACCAAAACAGGCTTCATTTGGATAGGGGCAATATAATATGTTGCAAGTTTATTTGGAGGGTTGATAAATATCTTGTGAACCATTTCAAAATGATAAATTTGAATTCTCATCTGAGATTTGAACTTGTTTTAAAACTGTTTAAGTCTGTTCTGCTTGCAGTATTTTAGGATGGGGTGGGATTGTATCCTATCTCTTATTTTTTTAAAAACAACAACAACAGCAGCAGATGTTCAAGAACAATTAATATGTTCTGCTTGCAGTATTCTAGGATGGGGTGAGATTGTATCCTATTTTTTTTTTCAAAAAAATCCCCAGATGTTCAACAACAACAACAACAATAAAATTTCACAAATGGTTCCTGGTCATAACAATAGTATAGATTGTTGGATTTCTTGGTAGTAAACCAAAAAATATTTGTAACTAGCCAAAATGGTAAGACTTTTTAAGTTCTCGACTTTATTATTTTTTTTATAAATAACTCAAGATGATATGTACCTACAACGTCTTCCTCTTATTTTCTTCAGAAAAACACCCCTCTTAGTGAGTTGGGCTGTGAGAGAATAAGCTCACTCAAAGTCACCCAGACAGCTTTCATCCCTAATGTAGATTTAGAATTCAGTTTCTAGTGTGGTGCCTAAACTACTAGACCAAACTAGTGCCAAAATATTGGAACAGCTCTTGTGATGTGACAAATTTGTCACCCTTTTTTTTTATTTAAAAAGTTTTACAATACATTTTGACTTTAATCCCCCCCTCCCCCACCCCTATCCAACCCTCCCTATCCCTCTCCCCCACTCCCTCCTCCCCCCCCCGACTTCCCAGAGCTAAATACAGGGCATAAAATCGAAAAACAAACATAAACACCCCTATGTTATCAACAATAAACTATAAATTCTATCTCTCTCTAGCTCATATAAAATGAGTACAAACAATATTAATATTACAAATAAAGTAGAAAAGAAAAAGAGGAAAACAGAAAAAGAGCTTTACTCAAAATAAATTTTCTTAATCCCAGTCCTTATTCATATTAATTTCAAAAAAAAAGAAAAGAAAAAAAAACTTTCACCTGCTATTTGCATTCTCCCACCTTTCTCTAATTTCCAAACAAATTCTCAGTTACGCGCCAAAAGCGCCTATCTCTGTTAATCTTAATAATCTCCGACCAAACTAAACTATGATCAAAAATAGTTCTTGCATGTATCACGCCAAATGTCTCGCAGTTCCAAATCATCCTTAAGTTCAAATAAAAGTTCAAATAAAAAGAGTATATAAAAAAAAGATTTAGGCAATCTCTAAGACAACTTGTTGTTAATTAGGAGCTTACATACCCATTCTTAGTTCAACACATACTTTAAGTCCATAACCCTAATATACTTTTCTAGCAAGCAAATAACATCAATCTTAAATTGTGTAAAATATTAAAAAAAAAAAAACTTTCTTTCTCCTCTATAATAATTTTACTCCATTGACATTCTAATCTAAAAATTTAATCAGCAATCTTAACGCCCCAAAACTTTTGGAGCACCTCTGTCATGACCCCCAAAACTTCTTTAGACCGCTCTCCTCCCATATCTTCACTGTAAGCACACTTTGAAGATTCCATAACTTTCTGCTGGTCTTGCTCTTGCTCTCGTCTCGCTCTTCTTAGGGCGGCACGCGTCATCTTCTGGCCTCCTGCAGCAACCGATGAGACTGTGACTTGATCCCCTCCAACACCATTGTCCTCTGTCTGTCTATCTGCAACATCTTGAAGCTTTCCCACACCGTATCCTTTTGCAGCTTCCAAAAATGATAGGGGGGTTGCTTTTAACACATTACTATAAAAATCACGTGCCTGAGCCACAGTAACCAAACGATGTCTTTTACCTTCGTGCGTCGCCACCAATCCAACTGGAATCTCCCATCTAAACTTAATATCACGTTTCTTAAGTTCCTGTACTAGAAATGCAAAATCTTTCCTTCTCCTTAGGATCTTTGGAGGGATCTCTTTTAAAACCAAAACTTCTTGCTCAGCCACTACCAAATTAGTATCATAAGCAGCTTGAATGACTTCATCTCTAATTACTCTCTTTGTAAAATAGACCACCACATCTCTGGGTAACTTCCTCTGTCTTGCAATCCATGAATTTACACGAAAAACTTTGTCCATATTTCCCTCAATTTCAGATGCTGACTGGCCCAGTACCCCTTCCAGAGCCTCAGAAATCAGCTGCTTTAAATCTTCTTTACCATTCTCCTTTAAACCCCTAATTCTAATAGCATACTGCATCTGATTATACTGAACAAGGCTCAATTCTTCGTCCATTTTATCCCTTATATTTTCATTTTCTAATACCTTTGCTTCTAATATAGAGTTCTTTTGACTGAGGTCCTCCACTTTTATATCCAGCTGTAGCACACATTCAGCTACGGATTCAACCATAGACAAGATGTCCACCCTCATTGCTCTCAGCTTCTCTTCCATCTTCTTCTCCAATTTCTCCATTTTCTCCTCCATTTTCTCCTCCAGCTTTTTCAACTTTTCATCCATCATATCAGACATCAATTGTGCATGCTTTCCAAGAGCGTCTTGTAAATCCTTAAGCGTCAATATCGGGGGAGATGCAGGAGGAAGCAAAGCTTGCAATGAGGTCTCTTGCACCAGGGAAGACCCCGCATTCCGAAGAGCTTTAGAAGTTTTAGCCGCCATCTTCCCCTACTTTCACTTATTACGCACTTTCACTTTAAAGCTATAAAATCCATTGAGCTAGAGAGTAAAAATAAAGAGTCCACTTCACCTTGACCTCCTGTACCGCTCTGCCTGCATCTTGATAATCAAAAGTATTTCCTTTTGGCAGGGGTGGTTGCTAACGCCTGGCTCTGCTCCAAAAATCCCAGAGCAGAGGCACTGCGCAGCTCGGAGCAACCCAGGCTTCGGGGGGGCTCATCCTTCAGCTGCCCAAGCTCTCAGCTCAGGCGGCCCGGAGAGCTCAACCCCTACCTGGGGCCTCACCCCCTCCTCTTCTCCCAAGGAGGGGGCTTCAAATCCATCTAAACAGCTGATCGACGCTGTTTACGATGGAAAAACACAGCTGCGGAGCGGGCAGCCCAAAAACGGCTGTCTTTCAGCGTCGCGTCGCCACCGGAAGTCAAATTTGTCACCCTTTTATATTTGCATCATGATGTTACATACACATATTTAAGAGAAGAAATTTACATTAGGACATCATGAACATTTTGTCATTTGTATCCCTTGCTCTTTTTCTATAGATGCCAATGAACAAATATTGGGTGAAATTACTGAAAATTATTGAAATATATGAAAATTAAGGTCTTATTACACTCATGTTTTTCTTGTCAGTTTCTCAAATCCTTTTAGTGACTAGTCACATAAACTGAAATGGTTTAGATAAAATAATGTCTATTCAAATAGGTAACTGTTTTATATTCTTAATTAATATTTAATATATATTTAAGAATATTGTATTGAGAAAAAGTACTTATTAAAATGAAGGGTTGAGCATACATCCTGCTTCTCCATTTTGTAAATTATATAAATGGCATTAACCAAGAGACATTTTTTTCTCTAGTTACAATGTTTTAAAACTGTTCACTTTAGCTTCACTATTTTCTGAGGACCATCTCATTTAACAATAGTGCTGGAGACACCATATATTTTGATGAGAATAGTGAATTGGTAGCTGGATTTGATGTTATCAACTGGATCACTTTCCCAAACAAATCCTTTCTTCGTATGAAAGTTGGATACCTGGATCCACAAGCTTTAAGTGGTTATCAATTAACTGTTCATGAAGAGACCATCATATGGCATAGTTCATTTAATCAGGTAAAGTACAAATAGAATTTCAGATATGGAGAGCTAAATGGGAAAGTGCCCCAGTCTTTGTAATTCATAAATGATTTCTACTCAGTAGACTTTAGAGGTAAATTAGTGAATACTGTATATAATAAGCTATCATTTAGAACAAATAGCCTTTAACTCTAAATTAAAGTCAGCTATAGACTGGCATGGAAGAGGAAAAAAAATTCTCTTGATTTGTTTAAAAATATCCCCTTTCAAACAACATGAAATTGTTTTAGAAGGTATTCCTTTCTCACTTTTTTGACATACAATATAAAATCAGATTCTTTTGGACAAGGATATTCAATCTTTAGATAGCCAAAGATGATTTGTTATATTTACTGTGTAGACTAAGGGTTACATCATTCATTTATATAGAGTGGTCAGAATTCAGTTAAAGGAGAACTTGGAAAGTTTTCCTTTGTTTTTTAATAGTTAAATCTCTAGTTTAAGATTCCATATTTTGGGGATTTGAGGACTGGAGAAATCCTGGGACAATTACCTGTTATTTACTTATCTGATTAGGGAGCTGTAGTCATTGAACTAATGGTGATTTTTCAAATTTCACCTAGATACTTTTCAACTCAGTTACAAAATGCTCCCCAGATTAAAATAAATTATTCTGTAGCAAGTAGACTATGTTTTCAAGGACATGTTTATTTATTTCTTTGCCATATGAATAGATCCTTCCTGTTGCTCTGTGTAATGAGAAATGCCATCCAGGTTACAGACAAAAAAAGAAAGAAGGAGAACCATTCTGCTGCTACAATTGTGTTCCCTGTCCAGATGGGAAGATTTCAAACCAGAAGGGTAGGAGACATAATAATCAATTATGAATTACAAATTCAGTGGACACTGATAGTAAAAAAAAGGTCTGGTACTAAAGTCAATACAATAACCTTTTATGTTAAACAATTTATACTAACCATTAAAACATATATTCAATCACCAGCATTTACAAAAAAGAAATGTTTATCAGAATATGTGGAAACAAGTCACCATCATCCATCAGCAGTTAGGTAGGTAAGTACCAATAGATGATAGATGAGATAGATGGAGATAGATAGATAGATAGACAGACAGACACCCCAAGACAAAAAGAAATAACTGACCAGATAATTTCAGTTCAGTGACAGAAATGAAGATTTTCTTCTTCCAGTAGAAACCTACAGTGCCAATGTAAAAATTTGTTGACTTTATACCTAATGGCATTTACTAATATTTACATAGGACAGCTATCTTCCTCTTTCTATAATATATCAATTAGAAAGAGCTATTTAACAGTTAAAAGTTTCAATATCAAGTTGATTACTTCTTTCTTTGTAGAAAATTTACAGCATTTGTCAAAGACATTTGTCATATCAAAATACATAAAGTGCATGACTCCTTTGAGAATACTGTATATAGAATGCATTGTGTTGTGAAAGGAAGTTTGATATTTTAAGCATGAATCTTTATCTTTGATTTAGATTTTGGGTCAATGCAATAAATTATTACAAACTGTAATTGGATTGCAATAAGCTTAGAATACAGAACATACCTGAGCAGGAGGTTGGACTAGATGACCTCCAACGTCCCTTCCAATAACATCATCATCATCATCATCATCACTGATCATCGCACAGCCAGCCAGACTGTGGCATTTTTGTCTACCTATCGAGTCCTTACCAAGGACCTGGGATAGGCAGATGTGGATATTTGATGGTATTACAGATATCATTGCTGGATGGTAGCAGTTCCTAGTAAGGCCGCCTTTTGTAATTGACTAATGGCAAATTTGTCAATGCCAATGGTGTTCAAGTGGTGCTCCAGTTGTTTTAGGATTGCACCCAAGGCGCCTATTACTATTGGTACTACCCTTGCTTGCCTTTGCCACAGTCTTTCTATTACTATTTGTAGGTCTTTGTATTTTGTTATCTTCTCCAGTTCTTTCTTGTCTATTCTGCTGTCTCCAGGCACTGCCATGTCAATGTCCAGACTTTTTTGTCTTTCATATCAACAATTGTTAAGGCTTGGTCTTGTGCAGATAGAATTAGTCCCTCGGTCTCTTTCTTCAACTTTCCTGCTCTTAGCCATTGCCAGGTGTTGTTATTATCTGCTTTCCCAGCTATTTTTTTTAATGTACTGGCCATGTAGTGCTTTGCTTTCCCATGCCTCTATTCTATTCTTCATTTGGTCTTTCTTGTCTCTCCAGTAGTCAGTAAGCCTTCCTGATATACTATTTCAGTGCATTTTCATCATTGTCCTTCAGATATTCTTCCAAAGCCATTTTTTCTTCTTCAGCCATCTGATGTACTTGCAGCATTCCATGCCCACCTATTACCCTTGGTAGATAGAGTCTGTCAATGTCACTGCATGGATGAAGGGCATGATTGATGGTCATTATTTTTATGGTCTTCCTATCCATTGCTTTTAGTTCTGCTTGAGTCCAGTCCACTATTCCAGTTGTGTATCTAATGACTAGAATTGCCCAGGTGTTGATTGCCTTCATGGTATTTCCTCCATTGAGTTTGGACTTTAAGATCATCTTCATTTCTTGATGTATTCACCTCTAACCTTTTCTTGACTTCAGTGTGCTTGATGTTGTCAGATTGAAGGATACCCAAGACTCTTAATGTTATTTACGTTGGGCATATTATTCAGTTCATATTATTATTATTATTATTATTATTATTATTATTATTATTATTATTATTATTATTATTATTATTATTATTATTGTTGTTGTTGTTGTTGTTGTTGTTGTTGTTGTTTGTTGTTGTTGTTGTTGTTGTTGTTTGATGTCACTCCACTCTACAGGTAGAGGTGAAGAAGATATAAGTTTCCCATTAGCTCAGTTCTATACAGTTAAATGTATATACTTCTAAAGCAATAGATCACAGAATTAGCTTCTTGACTTCAGGGTAATATGAAGACAAAATGAAGAGAGAATCAGCTAGGCTTAATATTCTACCATTTCACAGTTAATTTCTGTTCTTTTCAATTTTTATTTGTATTTGAAATAAAGTTTCTATGTAAAATCTAGCAGAAAAGGCCATTCAGTTCATTACATTATATTCCACTTATATTTATTTTCAGACATGGACAACTGTTTTCAGTGCCCAGAAGATCAATTTCCAAATGAGGAGAAAAATCAATGTATTACCAAGAGATTACATTTTCTCTCTTTTCTGCATCCTTTGGGGATTACTTTAGCATTTTTGACTCTCTCTTTTGTTCTGCTCACAATTCTGATACTAGGAGTTTTCATCAAGAACCAGAACACTCCCATTGTCAAAGCCAACAACAGGAACTTCACCTACTGTCTGCTCATCTCCTTATTGCTTTGTTTTCTCTGCTCCTTGTTATTTATTGGCCAGCCACAAAGAGTGACTTGCTATTTACGACAAATTACTTTTGGTATCATCTTCACAGTGGCTGTTTCTTGTATATTAGCAAAAACAATAACTGTAGTTGTAGCTTTTATGGCCACCAAGCCAGGATCTAGGATGAGGAAATGGGTTGGGAGAAGATTGACCGCTCTCATCCTATTTGGTTGCTCCTTCATTCTGACTAGTATTTGTGCTGTATGGCTGTGTACAGCTCCTCCTTTCCCAGAGTTTGATATGTATTCCCTCCCTGGAGCAATTCTAGTGCAATGCAAAGAAGGATCACTTGGTATGTTTTATTATGTCCTGGGCTACTTAGGATTTTTGGCTGTTGTCAGCTTCACTGTGGCTTTCCTAGCCAGGAAGTTGCCAGATAGTTTCAATGAAGCTAAGTTCATCACTTTCAGCATGCTGGTCTTCTGCAGTGTTTGGCTGTCCTTCATTCCTTCATATCAGGGCATTAATGGAGAATATATGGTCGCTGTGGAGATCTTCTCTATCTTGGCATCTGGTGCTGGATTATTAAGCTGTATCTTTTTCCCTAAGTGTTACATAATTATCCTAAAACCTGAACTGAACATCAAGGAACAGTTGATAAAGAGAAACACTTAAACAGAAATTTCAATTTATAATAATCGAGAATAATATTAATTTAGTCAAATATTCAATTACAGAAGCCACTACCTTTTTTAGCTATTTCTAACAGCATAATCCTTAGCTGAGGTTCTGGGAAGGATAGTATAATTTGAAATTATGGTAAGAATGACTTGGTGAAGTCTTGAAGTAATACAGATATTCCCTGAGGTATGACTCTATTAGAGCCTGCCTGTTGGGCTCATAATCATCAAATGAATCAGACTCAATATTACAACATTTTAAAATCAAACTTGTATTATATGTAAATAGTTATCACTAAATGTTAACGATAGTTAGCCATGAGGTAAAGCTTTCTGACAGCCGAACACGCGGGAGTTTTGACAGCTGTCAAAACTCCCCGGCAAAGCGCAGACGCAACCAGTTGACAGCTCTCGGCTGTCAACACAACGCAGAGCCGCCCAGCCACGAGGAGTTAGAACTGTCAGACAATATGCGAAGCCGATTGGAGCAGAAGTCGAGGCGGGAGAAGACCGGCCGCTGATTGGACCAGCCAGCCGGCTGCTGGCTATAAAAAGCCGAACCTTCTGTACCTAGTTGCCCTGTTCAGAATAAACCCTGTTAACGTTGCCAGCTGTCTCTGAGTGGTCTGTCAGCCACTTCACTGGCGACGAAGGTGGGATCCGCTCCCCGAGCTGAAGTCACGGCCAGGGAAGAGAGTTCCCGGCCGGCGGAGCTAGTCACTGAAAGTTTTAACTTCCATAGCGGAGCAGACCACCGGACCCGGACAGCATGGCCAATTTCGGACGCGTGAGGGAGTTTGACACCCGCCACCCAGAGCGATGGGAGTCGCATCTGGGGCAGGTCGAGGGATTTCTCCTCGTCAGTAAGATTACGGACGACAGAGCCAAAGCCGCAACGCTCCTCTACATCAGTGGTCCTCCGGTCTACGATGCCACCGTAGGGCTATTCAGCCCAGTACCGATCACCGAGGTTCCGTACGCCGAGCTCACCGACCGGCTCAACAAGCATTACATGCCGGCCCGCTCGGAACTGTACTGGCGGGTACAGTTTGCCCAGCGAAGACAGCGGCCGGATGAAGCTGCGAATGACTTCATCGCAGGAGTCCGGCATGCCGCGCGAAGGTGCAACTTCCCAGACCTGGAAGATTGGATCCGGGACCAAGTGGTCATCGGGCTGAGGGACGAACATCTCCAAAAAAAGATCACATCTAAACCAGACATGACCCTCGCCGAGGTCTCCCGGGAGATCTTGGCTTACGAAGACAACCACCGGAGAACCCTTGCCCGAGCTACGCCTGAACCCCAAGGAAGCGTCCATCAGGACGAAGCGTCTCTCAGCGACGACGAAGAATCCATAGATCTGACAGATACTGACGCACTACAACGCCGGATGGAGAGGCGGCAAACCCAACGGAGTGACAACAACGACCGACCAAAACCTAGGAACCTCATCCCTGCACGAAGGGAACAACGCACCAACTGTGCCAGCTGCGGGGGCAACCATGCCCGGGCCAACTGCCGATTCTGAAATGCGAAGTGCCACAATTGTGGTAAAACCGGCCACATCAAGCCCGTTTGCCAAAGCCGCCCCCGCGACAACCTACATGAAGTGGAGGCTAACCCCCCAGGTACGAGCACCCACCGAGCCAGTAAGGGGAAGACCCCAGAAGGGTTAGTGGAGGCGGTAGACAGGGTCCACCACTTAAGCCCAAAGGTAAAAATCAAAACTAAGCTTCAGGGAGTCACCTGCGACATGGAGGTCGACTCCGGGTCGGCAGTAACCCTAATCTCTTTAAAAACCTACAGGGAAATCTGCCGGCGCAGCAAAAAAGCAATACTTTTAGAGCCCCCGCACGTACAGCTAGCTGACTACCAAAAAACCCCTATACAACTAAAGGGTAAAGCCCAAGTTTGGGTCGAGTATAAAAAATTCAAGGGCCCCCTAGAAGTACTAGTTACCCAAGGGGATCGCACTAATTTAATAGGGCTAAACTGGTTTAGCCCCTTAGGCATTGCCATTACTGGCGTCAATTCAGTGCAGGCCTCGAGCCTTGAAGCCGTCTGCAGGAAATATGCAGACGTCTTCAACGGCTCGTTGGGGAAATATACAGGTCCACCCATCTTCCTCAATCTAAACCCCACCATACAACCCATTAGGATTAGAGCCAGGAGGGTTCCATTCGCCCTCAAAAAGAAAATTGAGGACGAGCTGGAACGCATCGTTAAGCTAGGGGTTTTAGAACCTACCGAAGGGGGAAGCTGGGAGACCCCTATAGTAACCCCCATCAAGCCTAACGGGCAAATAAGACTATGCACTGATTATAAAGCTACCTAAACCTAGCGCTCAATGCACACACTTACCCGGTTCCAGCGGTGAGAGACGTCCTCGCCTCCATCCGCTCCGGCGCCATCTTTGCAAAACTGGATCTCACGCAGGCATACTTGCAATTGCCTGTAACCAATGAAACCGCGGTCGCACAGACAATCATCACGCACCGCAGGGCATTTAAAGTGAAAAGATTGCAATTCGGCATTTCGGCAGCCCCGGGAATATTTCAAAGCATAATGGAAAAGACTTTGAAAGGAATTCCCGGGGTTTGCCCCTATTTCGACGATGTGCTCATCGCCGGTGAAACAGAAGCCAATTTAGCTGACAGGTTGTCAGCTGTTCTGGATCGGTTCAGAACAGCCGGGTTTAAACTAAAAAGGGAAAAGTGCTCCATCGGAGTTCCCTCTACGGAATTCCTGGGGTACAGAATAGACGCCCAGGGCATCCACCCTACTAACGAAAAACTCAAAGCCATCCAAACAGCCCCCTGCCCCAAGAACAAACAAGAACTCCAGGCGTTTTTGGGACGATTAAATTTTTATCACGCCTTCCTACCTCACAAGGCTACAATTGCAGAGCCTCTACATAATTTATTAGATAAAGGCACGCCGTGGTCCTGGACTAGGACACACGAGAATAGCTTCCAAACACTTAAAAATATCATTTGCAAGAGCTCCACAGTCACCCTGTTTAAAGAGGACGTTCCCGTCTGCATCGCTTGCGATGCTTCCCCGTACGGGATAGGAGCCGTCTTAAGCCACCTGGACCAGGATGGCATGCAAAGACCAATCACTTTTTACTCCCGTACCCTGTCCAAAGCCGAAAGAAATTATGCACAAATAGACAGGGAGGCACTGGCTATTGTCGCAGGCGTGAAAAAGCTTCACGACTACCTGTATGGCAGACCCTTCACAATTTTCACCGACCACAGACCCCTATTAGGCATATTTACTTGGGACAAGATAACCCCTCAAATATTGTCTCCTAGAATCCTGCGTTGGTCCACCTTTTTATCAGCATACTCCTACAAGCTGATACACAAACCAGGGAGAGAACTAGGACATGCCGATTGCCTGAGCAGACTCCCTATACAACTAGAGGACCCGGACCCAGCCCCTGCAGGCAACATACTAGCTATCTCAGAGTTACCAGAGTGCCCTCTCTCAGCCAAGATCATAGCAGTCAACACCGCTAAGGACAAAATCCTTAGCAGGGTCCTGCGTTGGGTCACTGCAGGTTGGCCAACTAAGTGCCCGGAAGAAGACTTCCGGCCCTTCTTCACCAAACAACTTGAATTAACATCACATATAGGCTGCCTCCTATGGGGAAACAGGGTGGTGATACCAAACAAAAACACACAGCAAACACTCAAAACCCTACACGAAGGACACCCAGGGGTGGTAAAAATGAAGTCTCTCGCTAGGAGCTATGTATGGTGGCCAGGCATTGATAAGGACATAGAGAACCACGTAGGGGGGTGCTACCCATGCCAGTTAACCAGAGGTGAGCCTCCCCACGCCCCAGTCCATAAATGGGAGACCACAAAAAACCCATGGTCCCGCATCCATCTAGATTTCGCAGGGCCAATCCGGGGACAGAGTTTTTTAATAATCGTAGACAGTTACTCAAAATGGCTCGAGGTGGTCCCCCTCAATAAAACAACTGCAAACTCCACCATACAAGCACTTAGGAGGGTTTTCGCATCACACGGCCTCCTAGACGTCATAGTTTCCGATAACGGACCACAATTCACTTCTCGTGAATTTCAGATGTTTGCTATGAGGAACTCTATTAGACTGGTTACATCGGCGCCATTCCACCCGTCGATGAATGGAATGGCAGAGATAATGGTAAGATCCACCAAGGAGGCATTAAAAAAGTTTATAAAAGGAGATTGGCACCGGCGGCTCAGCCAATTCCTCCTGGCCCAGCACACCACACCGTGCACCACCACGGGCAAATCACCTGCAGAACTCAGGTGGGGCAGGAGACTAATAACAAGATTAGATCGGTTGCATCCTGACAGAGCAACCGCTGACCCAGAACCACCCCCCCCACCACCGCGAACTTTCACACCAGGTCAAACCATCTGGGCCAGGAGCTATTCCAGCAACCAGAAATGGATACAAGGGGTCATAATAAAACAAACGGGACCCATTTCATACCTCGTACACACAGACTCTGAGGGCCAGCTACGACGACACGTCGACCAGCTCCAGACCCGAAAACCAGAAAACGCACCCCCACCACCGACAGAACAGCATCCCTTCACACCAACTTCCATACCAGACGACCCGACCCCACCCCACGAGCATGCAATGCCACCGCTACCGCAGGGGGAAGGGGAGCCGGAAAATGAGAAGACCGGCCGCTGATTGGACCAGCCAGCCGGCTGCTGGCTATAAAAAGCCGAACCTTCTGTATCTAGTTGCCCTGTTCAGAATAAACCCTGTTAACGTTGCCAGCTGTCTCTGAGTGGTCTGTCAGCCACTTCAAAACTCATTAATTGAATCAAATGGGTCATTAAATGAACGAAGATTTGACTTACTATTTCCTCTGATGGCTGCCTGAACTGAGAGACTTTTTCCAGGCTGCTGCAGGCTGTTTCCAGCTGCCAAACAGCTGTTTCCAGTTTCAGTAACTACAGTACTGAAAATTGCCTCCCAAGCAGGCAGCATTTGTTGCTAGGCAGCTCAAGCTGCTTCAGAGGTGGGTGGAGAACTCTATGATTGTAGCTCCCTCTAAAGTAATTAGCTTTAGCATCTCCAGGCAGGCATGCAGAGGAAGATGGGGGTGGAGTTTGCAGAACTGTTGGCTTACAACATTAACCTTGAGGTCATCTAGTCTAACCCACTGCTCTCACAAGAGAGTACAGTTCTGTACTTCATTTCTGATAAATGCCTATCCAGTCTTTTCTTAAAAGCCTACAGTGAGGGAACACCCACAACTTCTGTAAGCAATTTAAATCTAAATCCTTAAATACACACACACACACACACACTGCCCCTGATCAGGCAGAATGTCTAGTGGGTTTGTACTAGGGAGAGGAGGCAGCAGCAGCCATATGCTATAAGTTTCAGGCTAATGCAAACAAACAATCTTTCTAAGTACTGACAAACACAATAAAAAGCAGAGCAGTTCCCAAAGTGATTATAAATAAAACAGCACAGTACTATAGAGTAACAAAAAAGAATATTTTAAAATACTTACAGAAGTAATTCTAGCTCTCTACAGTAGTCCTCAAGCCCAGCAAGCAGCAGATCTTCCAGACAGCTCCAGAAAAACAAAAACAAATGGTTGGTGCTGACTGCAAAAATCACCAGATTTTGATTGGCCATGTGACCAGGCACACACAAAACCCCCACCACCATTTCCAGCTTCTCGTAGGCCCGAACAGGCCCAGGGAAGTCACAGAGTTAAAATGGCCATCGCAGCAGCTAAGACTGAATCCAAGTCACATGGCTACAGAGGCTACAGAGGCCTGTTTTTGATTGCAATTTTGAATTTCTAATGTAAGTACCCTTTCTGAATAATCTCATTTTTGTGAAATCTCACTAAATAAACACTTTTATCTGGGGGATTACCTGTATCTGAAGCTTTTACTTTCACTTTCACCCAGTGGTTTCATGCAGATGTTAAAAGAAGCAGAGAAAGTACTGAGACCTGCTGTACCCCACAAAAAAAGAGGGCATGAATTGCTCCTATCAATACTGATTGGGAGTGGCTTAGAAGAAGAAGTGAACTAGAACAAAGTTTGCCACCTGTTAAATAGCGGTTTCTTTGGCTCAGGAACGAAGACGCGAAGCTGAGTACAAGGTAACTCATAGTTTATTTCGTGCAGAAACTGTACTGGGGAAAAGGCTGCAACTAGCCACAATATATAGTCTAGCCCCTAGGCGGAAGCCAATAGGTTTGAATCAACCCTGGAGATAGCCAGTTGCAGCACAGGAGACTTGTAGTCTGGGTCGCTGGAGAGCCGTTAGCTGCTCCAGCAACCCACGTGGTATTCTTTAAGAGCCCAGTACATAACACCCCCTCCCCTCTTAGACCAGACCATAATAACACCAATTAGTCTCAACAATTGTCAAGACTCATTATCCAAACACTCTAAAATAAAAGTGATAATAATAATAAAAGTAAAAAAACCAATGTAGGTTACAATGTTATTAAACAACGTCTCAATGAATATGCTTCAAAAATGGCACTTTTAGACAGTTATATAATAGCTCTAGTTTCTGTAGTGTAGTGGCAACAGGAATTACAATAATATATAGCTCTTTATTTTACAACATAATCTGCAAGATATGAAGGAGGCTTGTGTGCCCTAGAGGAATGTCTCAGAGTTCCCATCACCTTGTGGTCTACCATCTTACCCAGTGGGCTAGGTAGGCTTGTGTCCCTTTGTGCTCCTGAGTCAAGGGGATTCGATGCACTCTGGCTGGCCTCTCCAGGTTGGCCCACTGCAGAGTCAGACTGTTCGGCAGAGTAGGCACAGCGGTTGCTGAAGTTTGGTTGGCTTGCTCCTTCAGGGGGTCCATGTTGCACTCCAGAGCTCCCCAGTTCTCCCTCTGGTTTCAACTCAGTTATGAAGGAAAAGTCCTGGTAGTCCATGTGAGGGCTGGCTTGGCCGCATGTTTGAGGACCTTGGGAGGGACTTATGATGCAGTCCTCGCTTAGTGGCTGTTCTGGAAACTGTTTCCTGAGCTGATCAATGTGTCATCTGACAACTCGCCCTCCCTCCAACCCCACTTCATAAAATAGGGGTCCGGATTCCTTGGTAATTTGACCAGGATCCCACAGATTCCCATGACCATAGTTCCTGGCCCAAACCCAGTCGCCCATGTGCAGCCCCCTCGGGGGTTTTGGTCAAGAGGCTTCTGCTGCCACTCTATCTGGATGCAACCTGTCCAGTTTAGTAATCAAATGCCTCCCCCCAATGTAGTTCTGCAGGAATTTTTCCTGTGGCAGTGCAGGGCGTAGAATGCTGGCAGAGTAAAAAATCTGCCAATCTGTGATGCCAGTCACCTGTGACAATGCGCTTGAGTGCCTCCTTCGTTGTCCTCACCATGCGTTCAGCTTGACCATTAGAAGATGGATGAAAAGGCGCAGATGTTGCATGTCTGATGAGATTAGCTCTAAGGAAGGCCTGAAATTCAGCAGCAGTGAATTGGGCCCCATTGTCTGAAACTAAGACATCTGGCAACCCATGTGTGGCAAAGAATTTTCTCAGCACCTGGATGGTCCTAGCAGTAGTCATGTTAGGAACTGGAATTACTTCCAGCCATTTTGAGTGGCTATCCACTACTATAAGGAAGAGCTGTCCCTGAAAGGGCCCAGCGTAGTTCATATGAACCCTAGACCAGGGAGTGTGCATTTCCTCCCACCTGTGAACTGGAGCTTGTGGCATTTAAGGCCTAGATTACTGGCATGTATAACAACCATGGACTTGAGCTTCAATGTCCTTATCAAGGCTAGGCCACCAGAGGTAGCTTCTAGCTAAAGCTTTCATTCTGACAATGCCTGGATGGCCTTCATGTAATGATTGTAAAACCCTGTCTCTTAGGGAAGTGGGAATTATGACTTTGTTTCCCCATAAAATGCCCCCTTTATGGGCAGATAACTCATGCCTCCTGACAAAATAGCTCTGAAATTCTGAGCCTGGACTTTTATCCAACCAGCCTGTGTATACCCATGTCAACACTCTACTAAGTATTTTATCTGTGGCAGTTTCAGCAGCAATGTCCCCTGCATGGAGGAGAAACTCAGGTATGTCCTGTATGGACAATATTCTAGCAGCTGGAGCCAGATCTGGATCCATTAGTGGCAGTGGTAGTCTGCTGAGGCCATCAGCATGGCCCATTTCCTTGCCTGGTTTGTGAATTAATTTAAAATTGTATGCAGATAGGAAAATAGACCATCTCAGCATTTTTGGAGATAGTATGTGGGTGGTTTGTTTGCCTGTTGTGAAAAGTACCAACAGAGGTTTGTGGTCAGTGTATACCGTGAAATCCCTGCCATATAAATAGTCATGGAATTTTTTTATTCCAGCAATGATGGCCAGGGCCTCTTTGTCAATGTGAGCATAGTTGCGCTCAGCAGAGGACAAAGTCCTTGAGTAAAATGCTATAGGAACCTGTTTCCCATTTTTTTTCTATGTGACTTAAAACTGCCCCCACCCCATAGGGAGATGCATCACATGCAAGACATACAGGTTTAGACTCTTTGTAGTGAGTTACAGTGGACTTTTCTGACAATAGTGCTTTTAAGTCCTGGAAACTTTTTTCCTGTAAGTTAGTCCATTTCCATGTTAGCTTTCTTATCTAGAAGCCTGTAGAGGGGCTCTGCTATTATTGCCTTATGAGGTAGAAATGTGTGATAGAAGTTTGGGAGGCCCAAGAATGCTTGCAGCTCTTTTTTTGATTTGGGCCTGGGATCCATTTTAATGGCCTTCACTTTAGAATCAGCGGGGTGTATGCCGTTAGCATCAATTCGGAAACCCAGGAATTCTGTTGAAGAAACCCCAATACTACTCTTGTTCTTTTTTAATTTGAAGCCTGCTTCACGAAGCCTCTGCAAGACAGCCCTGAGCATACTGGCCAACACTTCTGGGGATTCCCCTGCAATAAGAACATCTTCAAACTAAGGGCAGACACCCTGAATACCCTTGAGTGTACGCTCCATGATTCCCTGAAAAATACCTGGTGCAACACTGACTCCAAACTGTAAGCATTTAACTTTGAAAGCCCCCCTGTGAGTCATGATCGTTTGAGCCACAGCTGTGGCCTCATCAACTGGCAATTGCTGATAGGCCTGTGCTAAATCAAGTTTAGCAAAAATAGTACCCCCTTGCAAGGTGGCTAAAATATAATTGACCACTGGGACCGGGTAAGCATGTTGCTTGAGGGCTTTATTTAGAGTGCACTTATAGTCAACACAAATGCAAATTTCCCCGTTGGCTTTAAGTGGGGTGACTATAGGAGTTTCCCACTCCCCACCATCAACAGGCTGTAGCACGCCCTGTTCTATGAGCTTATAAATTTCGGAATCAATTTTATGTTTTAAGGCAAAGGGGACCCTACGATGTTTAACCCTGATTGGAACTACATTGGGATCTAACTTAAATGAGATAGGCAGGCCTGTGTACTGTATGTGCCTAGGGTTGAATCAAAAACATCCACATATTCCTTGCATACTGACATGAGGTCTGCAGTTTGTGTCTGGTTTATGCCAGTAATATGAATACCTAAGGCATCAAACCAATTGAGTCCAATGAGTCTCGTTCTCTGCCCCCCTACTACTATTACATCCAGGTGCCCCAAGAACCTTTTGAACTTTACCAACAAAGTGGCTTCTCCCATAACTTTAATGTGAGCATTTTGAAAATCCATTAGGATTATATCTGAGGGTCTTAATTTGGCCCAATTGTTACTGTGTCTACACACGAAGTTAAAAGTGTCTTGAGAAATAATTGAAACTGCAGATCCAGAGTCCAATTACATCTTACATGGAACTCCTTGTAGCTCTATCATGAGCTTAAATTTGGGTTTGAGGGGGTGTCGAGCCCCGGTGCGGCATACGCTTCTAGGGCTTCTGAAAAAACCCACACTAACTGGACCCTGGGCCCCAGTACCTCTCCTAGTCGGTTCTTCCAACTGGTGTTTGGGTGGCTGGTCTCTCTGGTGGGCTCTGCAAACAACTGCGATGTGGCCTGTCCTTCCACAATCTCTGCACGTGGTTGATCGAAATCTGCAGTTGGTGCTAAAATGGGTGCGGCAGTGCCGCCGCACCCCTTACATCTCGGTAAGAGAACTGCCTTGTAATTGTCCCCTCGCTGCTGGCTGTTTTGGTGTTGCGTGTTGGGCTGTTTTTAGAGTTGGTTGATTTCAGGTTCTTCCTCCTCGGAGAATTCTTCAGTGCATTTGGCCCTGAAATGCCCCTGGCCTGAAACAAGATTGAAAAGGATCCAGATAATTTGTTTCCTCCATGAACCTCTGGAGTTACAATGCCACTGTCTTCTCAGCCAACTTCCTTAAAATGGTGGTGGCATTTAATTTTATTTTAATTTTATATTGTATTGTTTTTAAATTTTGCCTTGTAAACCACCCTGAGTCCTTTGGGAGTAGGGTGGTATATAAACCGAATAAATAAATAAATAAATAAATAAATAAATAAATAAATAAATAAATAAATAAATAAATAAATAAATAAATAAATTTACATTCTGGAGGATCTGGTAAACTTCCTCAAGTAGGGTGGTATATAAACCGAATAAATAAATAAATAAATAAATAAATAAATAAATAAATAAATAAATAAATAAATAAATAAATAAATAAATAAATTTACATTCTGGAGGATCTTGTAAACTTCCTCAAGTTTAGCAGAATCAAATCAATCCTATGCTGATGATGTCACTTATGACTTATGCTGATATCACTTTGGTGGCTGGACGTATAGAGCACTTAGAGCACTGAAGGTGAGAGAGTGCAAATTAGTCTTGGAAAATATTAAAAAGCAGGCATAGTCAATCTAATCTTAGAGTCAGAAGTGAAAACAAACCTAATCTTCCTAGGTTCCGAATCTCATGGGGATAAAGACTGTACTCACAATAGTACACAATTTTGAGACTGTGTCTGTCCACCGTTGTATATAGAGTTGTAAAAGTCTATGAGAATGGATTAGGTAATATAAAAAGATGCCTTTGAATTGTAGAGCTGTAAAATATTGTTTAGAACATCTTGAAGCACATAAAGTATTTTAGTACTAGTTAAAGAAAAACTAAGTGTTTACTTGAAGCAGTAATAACAAAAACAAAACTTAAATATATTAGATACATTATGTGAAGGCACTAAAAATAGGCTGAGGTTTTGAAAAACTGAAGGCAAAAAATCTTAAAGAAAATGAGAAATAAAATACTGGCAGTAATCCTGGTGGAATGGTTTCATTGGAAGAGAGAGAGTTAGAAATGATTTAATGATTGAACAATAAAGTAAAATAAAGACCCTCTTGACAAGAATAATATTTTACCCATTTTTAGATTCTCAAAAATCTAAGTTGTGTCCGACCCATCACGACCCCATGGACAATGTTCCTCCAGGCCTTCCTGTTTTCTACCAACTTCTGGAGTCCATTTAAGCTCATGCCTACTGCTTCAGTGACTCCATACAGCCACCTCATTCTCTGTCGTCCCCTTCTTCTCTTGCCCTCAATCTTTCCCAGCATTAGGCTCTTCTCCAGTGAGTCCTTCCTTCTCATTAGGTGGCCAAAGGATTTGAGTTTCAACTTCATGATCTGGCCTTCTAAAGAGCAGTCAGGGTTGATCTCCTCTAGGACTGACTGGTTTGAACTCCTTGCAGTCCAAGGAACTTGCAGGAGTCTTCTCCAGCACCATAGTTCAAAGGCCTCAAATCTTTGGCACTCAGCCTTTCTTATGGTCCAACTTTCATTCCCATACATTGCAACTGGGAAGACCATAACCTTGACTATACGCACTTTTGTTGACAGGGTGATATCACTGCTTTTTAGTGTGCTGTCTAGATTTGCCATTGCTTTCCTCCCCAGGAGCAAGGGTCTTTTAATTTCTTGGCTACAGTCCCCATCTGCGGTGATCGTGGAGCCCAGGAAAATAAAATCTGTCACTACCTCAATTTCTTCCCCATCTATTTGTCAGGAATTGAGAGGGCCGGTTGCCATGATCTTGGTTTTCTTAATGTTAAGTTTCAACCCAAGTTTTGCACTCTCCTTCTTCACCTGCAACAAGAGGCTCTTTAGTTCTTCTTCACTTTCTGCCATTAGAGTGGTTTCATCTGCATATCTTAGGTTGTTGATATTTCTCCCGGCAATCTTAATTCCAACTTTTGATTCATCTAGCCCTGCCTTTCTCATGATGTGCTCTGCATATAAGTTAAATAGGCAGGGCGACAGTATACAGCCTTGCCGGACTCCTTTCCCAATTTTTAATCAATCGGTACAGTTCTCACTGTTGCTTCTTGACCCGCATATAGGTTTCTCAAGAGACAAATAAGATGGTCTGGTACTCCCATCTCTTTAAGAACTTGCCACAGTTTGTTGTGATCCACACAATCAAAGGCTTTAGCATAGTCAATGAAGCAGAAGTAGATGTTTTTCTGGAACTCCCTAGCTTTCTCCATGATCCAGCGTATGTTGGCAATTTGATCTCTAGTTCCTCTGCCTCTTCAAAATCCTGCCTGTACTTCTGGTAGTTCTCAATCCACATACATTCCCTTTGGGATACTCTTATTCTCCTAAGGATTTGTTTGAGAACTACAATTTCTTTTGCTTTGTATTTCAAAGGTTCATCTCTTACTCTTCTCAAAATCTCATCTCTTGTAGACTTTTTAAGAAATCTGACATGTACTTCCCTAAGGAATTTATTTCTTCTAGCATAATTTGAGTTGACTTGATATATCTGGTCTAGTTCTCCTTCCATTTGCTGTTTCCCAGTTCCTAATGCATCTGCAATAATTCGGTTGTCAAGCCTAAGAGATCCTCTTCCTTATCTTCCATTATATTTTGAAATCTTAAAAAGTATGAGGATCTTTCCATCTCAATCCCAGCTATTGACTCTTCTAGTTCTTCTTTTATTTGGATCAACCTCTGATTTTCATCTTTTAAAGCTTCTAATTTCTGGTCAACCTCAGATGATTTGTCTTCTATTTTTTGAATTCTTTGTTGGTTATCTGTGATCATCTGTTTGAAATTTTCAAATTGAGAATCTATGTTGTTAATTTTTTGACTCATTTGAGTAGCAATCACCTCTTGGATTGCTTGTAGGGTCACTTGAGTATCCTTTTGGAAAGCATTAGCTTTTTCTTTTTTTTATTAAAGAGTTTTACAAAAACAAGATTTTACAATATATCCCCAAATCCCCCCCACCCCAAACCCGCCCACTTCCCCCCCCCACTTCCCAGAGCTAAATACAGGATTATAGTTATAATAATCATATTCTAAATAAGAATTATGCATAATATACAATTAACCAAATTCATAATGTGCTTTAACTCCCCTTTAACATAACTACATACAAAGTACCAATAACAATATCCCTCTAAAATCTACTCATAAGCTAAATGGAACTTTTTAGTCCCATATTTATTCTGAATATAATCTATCCGTCTCCTCCAAACTGAAATATATCTTTCCTGTGAATGATCTTTCAAGTAAGCAGAAATCTTAGACATTTCTGCAAGATTCGAAACTTTAAGCACCCATTCTTCTATAGTAGGCAAACTATCCTTCTTCCAATATTGTCCCACCAGTAACCGTGCTGCTGTTATCATATTCAACATCAAATTAGTTTCTTTAACATCTCTTTTCCCTTTTACTCTTTTTTTTTTACTATTTACTATATTTATTGGTTTACTTCTCCTACTGGATAGGAGCCTATTGGATTACAAATTTCGACCTACTTGGTGGATTACAACGTATGATTTAAAGATAAAGATGACAGCTCCTAACTTATCTAAAATTGGAAAAAAAAGATCTTCTGCTCCCTCTTCGGCTTCTGCAAATCCAGTCTATCAGAGATCAATTGATACAATGCTTCAACAAGCAGCATTGTATCAATTGATCTCTGATAGACTGGATTTGCAGAAGCCGAAGAGGGAGCAGAAGATCTTTTTTTTCCAATTTTAGATAAGTTAGGAGCTGTCATCTTTATCTTTAAATCATACGTTGTAATCCACCAAGTAGGTCGAAATTTGTAATCCAATAGGCTCCTATCCAGTAGGAGAAGTAAACCAATAAATATAGTAAATAGTAAAAAAAGAGTAAAAGGGAAAAGAGAAAAAATAAGGAAAGAAAAAAAGAAAAAAAGAAAATAAAAAATACCCAAATTTATAATCCAAAGTATCTTGTTTGGAGGTATTTCTTGTTATTCACTCTTTCAAAACAGCTTGTAAAAATTCCAGATCAAGCTGTATTTGTAATTCAGGGAAGTCCGATGACTTCAAACACAATTTTTATTTATAATTATAATCCATCCTGTAAGACAGGGCAATCCAAAAAGAGTCTTTCTTTTCCAGCCACACTCTTCAGGACTTTAAAATCCAAGGATACCAAACTATAAGCAATGTGTGGGCATACAGCCAAGTTTTACTCCAACTCAACTCAATAAGATAACAACAAGAGAGACAAAGCAAAAACTGCTGTAGTTCTCAGTTTTGCCACTAGATGTCATTAGGTGTCCATTCCCACCATACTTTGGGAAAGTTTAAAAAGTTACAGATCTGATGGCTCCCAAACAAGAAACAAACAAACAAACAAAAAGATTTATAAAGCCAAAAGTCTTCCCAGTTATCCTTTTATGCCTCAGTCATATTCACAATGTTGTTATAAGTCAATTTTAATTTTCCCAAAACTTAAACTGCCACTTATAGTTCAGGAGGTAGGGGTAAGAAAAAGAAAAATCCCCCCTCCCTGAAGCTGAGGGATTATGCTGTTAAATGCTGCTTCCTAGAACCAGTATTTTCACTTGTAGAGAGATAAGGAAAGTAGTCTCACCCAAATTGGCTGTTTGCCTTCTGCTTTGAAATTTCTTGTCTCTGATGATCAGCTGACTCTGGCAGACTGCATGAGTGTGGTCAGCCTTTCTTCCTGCTGGTCTTGAGGGCTCCTTTTGGATCAAACAGGCCAGCTACTGCTGGCCCGCGATCTGCAAAGTTTCACCCTTTGGGCAGTAGCCTCTACAGAGCGACTTTCAGTCCTTTTGGACTTCCCAGCTGGTAGAAATCGGGCTTGGGGAAGGGAGATTCATTTCCCAGCACCAATCTTGCAGCAATGTCACCGGAAACTCCCCCGTTCCGCAAGGCTCTTACGGGAACTGGGAGAAGTCACTCACAGAGCAGATGGTATTTTGTGCTTTCAATTTAGTTAGGACAGAGTGGGACAGTTGCCAAGGGAAAAGCTGCAGCAGTAATACCCTTTTCATCCCATGGATTATGTTACAACACTGTATTGTTTATTTCTTGACTCTTGTTTTGCCATTAATCTGCATTAATGTGTGTTTTCAAAGGATGCATACAATTGTATTTCAATCAATCCACATTTTTAATAAAATTTCTTTGGATGTACATCATCCAAATAAACAGATTATTATCAATATTTTAGGCTGGGAAAGACAAATTAGATTACTTCATTACAAAATGTTAGATCTAAATAAATTCTCAAATCCATTACTCATAGCAACACTAAATTTTCCTGAGAAATATCAAACTGACTTCATTTTGCTTGTATTCTATCCTTTATTTTTTACTTTTAAGTGCACCATAATATTTTACATAAACATAAACTTACATAAATATTGCTATTTATCAATATGTTTTTTACCATTTTATCTGTACTTTTTACATTGCTGTTTTATCTGGTTGTTGTCTGTCACCCAGTTACTTTTGGTGAGATGACTGGCTTATATTATTTATTTATCAAATTTATACTAATAAACCTCATCTAACATAGATCATATGTCAGTTAGATGAATCAATCATTCAATAAAATATTGCAACTGAGGATATTTGCTGGCTTGGTAAAATGCCCATGGGACCAGCAGAGAAAGAGTAAAATAGAATAATCTGATGTAACCACAACGTTCCAGGTCATGTTCTCAGGCAATGTTGCAGTGTGTTATGTTTTATGTTATGTTTTACCTATAATTAAGGAAAGCCCACAAGTAGCTTGTTTTATCTTTTTCGCTTTATTATTTCATCTCTTTTGTTTAGTTCTGGCCTCAACAAAATAATGTAGCATTTCGGGAAAAAGATGCAAGCCAGCAGTCCAGCGGTGGAAGCCAACATAGAGAAGATTTCCACCACCACCATGTATTTTCCCTTAGTGCTCAAGTATGTAGGAATAAAGGATAACCAAACGCTGCAAAAGGCCAACATGCTGAAGGTGATGAACTTGGCTTCATTGAAACTGTGAGGTAACTTCCTGGCAAAGAAAGCCACAAGGAAGCTCACAAAAGCCAAGAAGCCCATGTACCCTAGGACACAATAGAACATGGCAGTTGAGCCTTCATTACACTGTAACACAATTTTTTCAGCCATTGAATGCATATCCAAATCAGGAAAAGGGGGAGTTGTAGCCAACCAAATAAGACATATACCTGTTTGGATAGAAGAACAGAAAAGAATTATAGCATTGGCTAGTTTTTTCCCCATCCATTTTCTCATTCCAGATCCTGGTTGGGTGGCCAGGAAAGCAACAATCACAGTAACATTTTTTGCCAGCACGCATGAAACAGCCACCGAAAAAATGATTCCAAAAGTCATTTGGCGGAAAAGACAAGTCAACTTCTGAGGTTGGCCAATGAAGAGCGATGAAGACAGGAAGCAGAGGAGAAGCAAAACAAGGAGGGTGTAAGTGAGGCTCCTGTTGTTGGCTTTGACAATAGGAGTGTTGCGATACTTTATAAAAATCCATAATATCCAAACTGTGATGAAAAAAAAGAAATATGCAGAAATGGCTAACCCCATTCCCAAGGGTTCCTTATAAGATAAGAAGGAAAACATTTTAGGAATGCATTGATTTTGTTTCTTGTTTGGATAATGATCTTCTTGACAGATGTTGCAAGAATCCATGTCTAAAGGAAAGAAAAGTTGAACTGTAAATGTTGTTCTAACCATTCAATCATGTCTGACTTTTGGCAACTTATAGGCAAGTGCTACCCTGTCAAGCACAGCTTCTTTCAGTTGTTGGATGTTATCTTTGTATCAGTTTTGATATTATCAAGCCATATGTGAGTAAGCTTTGTATGCCAAGATATATACTTGATATTCTTTAAAGCAGGGGTGTCAAATTCACAATGTCGTGACATGTCACAACGTATTTCCATTGCCGGCAATGGGGAGGGGGCGCAGTTTCGCCATGATGCATCCGGCCCACGGGGCTGTCAGTTTGGCAGCCCTGCTTTAAAGCATAGGTGTCAAATTTGCAGTGTCACGTGATGTCTTGTAACGTAACTTGACTTTTTTCACATTGCCAGAGCTAGGGTGAGTGCGATCTCTGCATGATGCAACCAGTCTGTGGCCCAGCAGTTTGAAACCCCTGCTTTAAAGGATCAGAATCCAAACTAGTATGGTTATCCCTGTGAGCTAATCTCATAACAAATAGATTACTGCCCCGCTTTCCCCCTAAATGTTGTTCCCAGTAGTAGTTTGCCCACAGAGTTTGGAGGAATGGGAGTATCTGAAAAATACTTAGATACCTGGTGATGCCATTAACTGGGAAATAAAGGATTAAGATAAGAATTCTAAGAGATCGCAGCAAAATTTACTGAAGGGAATTATCTTCAGAACATTAGAATGTGATAATTCTTAATGAATGACCAGGTATTATTTTTACTTATGTAAGCATAAACAGAAATTGTAAGGGTGAAGGAAACTGCCACTTTTATGTCATTTCTTTTATTAGAACTGATCTACAGAAAAGGCTTAATAAAACCATGGTTTATAAATATTATACCTGCTTGGGGAGAAGCCTTTCCTTCTGGACATTGAACACAATCATAGCAGCAAAATGGCTTCCCTTCCTTTTTTTTTCTTATGATAACCAGGAGGGCAGATACAATTGCAGAGAGAAACAGGCGTTACCTGTTTGAATAGAATGAGGGTAATACTACCAAGAAGCAAATCATTTTCAGAATCTTTGGTTTTAAATATAATAAATGTCATGGTTCCAACAGATGAAACTCTTCAAAAGAACTTCGAGGCATTGTTTACCTTAAAGAAACTTTTATTCGAGAAACAAAGTATCGGCACTACGTAGTTGAAACCAAAAACTAAATTCCCCTCCCCTGGATGCAAAGTAACAAAGTGCAATTCCTTCCTCCAATAAAGAGTCATAAATCACATTCCCCAATTAGCTTGAAGCGTGGGCTTTCTCCCCAGCCCTCCAGCCCGCCATAACACCATCAGCTCTGGGCCCAATGTCCTTGGGTTCCCATGACTAAGTTATTATTGTTATGACTAGCTGGACTCTCATCCATATTCCCCCTCCCAGCATCAACTAATTCTAAAGGCAATAGAGAAAATGGCTGCATTTCCATCTGTTGTCAAAGCAAGAACATCTGATGTTAGCAGCGTTGACAATAAATATGATCTCTCATCCTATGAACACACCACTTTTCTGAATATTTTTTTTCTTGGATTTCAGAACAATAGAATCTGTGGGGACATTCTGATGTGATTTCCATTAGTTTATATACCCAAGATGCTGTACACATAGTAATTTGTAATACACTTAGTGAGGTATTTTTAGATAATCAAGATTAATTTAAATTGCCAATGGATTCATTATTTATATGGCTGCTATAAGTTTTATTTCATCCCTATGATGTTCCATTCATTAGGTAGGATTAGTTAGCTGATAAACATGCAAAGAATTGTATAATAATAATGTCACTTTTAGAAGCAGTTGAAAATCTTTTATAAATGAATATTTTATCCTAGAAATGGTAAGAAACTCCCACCTGATTAAAATTTCTAGGCCAGATTATAGAATCCTCATTGACACTGAATTCTGTACCTTGACCTGTCCAGGGATTCATTTTTCCAACTTTTATTCTAGCAAAGGATTTATTAGGAAAAGTTATGACATTTGTAATATCAAACCCAACAGTAAATTCTCCATGCTCATTCAAGTGAATGATTTCTCCAACTGTGTTGTTAAATGAAAAGTTCTTTAGTTGTTGATGGAGCTAGGAGAACAAAATTCATGACTAGTTTAGAACAATAATTTCGATTTAGAGAGCTGATTTTTTAGTTATGGCTCAGTTACAGCATAATTCTAGGCATGCTTACTTAAATGTTGCAAACCTCCCTGCTCCATAATAGTTAAAAAAAGATACGAATATCAATCCAACAATACATAGATAAAAATCCAAGTTCTGATGACAACATGGACATGTCTATTGGATGATTAGAAAAAGGAAGTTTGGAAAGTTTGGGACATCTGAATGTATCTTCTGCATATTAATTTTTCAAGTTAGAGCTTCAAAGTGCAATAAAAATATTATTTGTACAAACGTTCAAGATAAAAATAACTGTGAATGACACTGAAGATTATTGTGGAGGAATTGCATGCCAATATGTTCTTCATAATATTAAGACAGGATACACTGTATATCTTTACTAATATGCAATCTTTAAAAACTCATTTGAGTAATGGCTTTTGATAATGACCTGTAATGATTTCTTAATTTAGACCTTGTCATAGTTTTTTAACAGCTATTACCTGCCAAGGCTGCAGAATTCCATTTTCTATTTCCCTTCTGGCAAATGTTCTTCTGAAGGCTGAAATGCTTGAATCAATGATGCGTATAGAATTTGCCAAAGCATAGACTGCATTGTAAATACTGTAACTGTGGCCAGTCATACTCATTTCAAAGAAAGGCCCAGGTAAGTTTTCCAGCCTCTCTTCCCCAGTGCAGCTGTTGTCAATGTTCTCCTGAATATTGGCATTTAGAAAGGAACAACCAAATGCCTGTTCCCAAAATGTCTGAATGAAGCCATCTCTCTTAGCCAGAAAGGGATTTAGGCTCCGAAGAAAAGGCTGGAATCCTGGAATCTCATGGGTATGAGGTGTAAAGGCTAAAGCACCATGGAAGATTTCTAGATCCAAATCCTTATGTAAGACCAGTGCTGCAAAATCCAACTGCGCTGCCATAATCCATACTTTACCAAATAATTTCTCATCATCAGTATGTCTTGAATTCAGCACGATCATCAACGATAACATGGTCCTAGTTTCTCCATGGACAAAAATAACATTAGCCTCACTCTTTATAACATCTAGTAATATTTTGTGCCATTTTATCTGTGCATTTGCATAATCCTCAAAAAAAACTAATACAGAAATTCTTGCAATGAAGGCAGGACAGATGCCATTTTGAAAAAGTATTGGAAGCATGTTCTTCAAAAAAAGTTCACCACCATCATCATTGAAGATCATTAGGCATATCCATTTCCATCTGAAATGCAGAAGTAACTGGACAATTCCCTTGTACTGATGAATTTCATTTGGCACCAGCTGGTATAGAGAAACAAAATGGGACTGATCCCTCATCATGGGAGCAAAATCACCATAGCTGAACTGGATTGAGGAAAAAAGTGAAATCATTGTTCTACAAACAAACTGGAAAGTCAGGTGATATGTCTATATTGTTGCATTTTGAAATGTTAAGATTTGTTTTTAAATTATCTGTTTCCTTCTGAGTAAAAGTTGCAAAATAATTTAAGATCTTATTCCAATACCCAAAAGATTTTGAAAGACATTTGTTAAGTTTTCACAATTGATTTACTCACACATATAATTAATATATAATAAAAGTAATTAAGCATATCTACAATGTGAGAATCACAATAGTGAGATTTTTAATGAGGCTACAGCAAGCTAGGATGCTGGATTATGTCCAGCAAAATCTCTGGAAAAAGGAGAGCTTGTGAGATTGCCCATAAGTGACTGGAAATCAAAGGATTATGTCTAAATTCACAGTAATAATGCGGCCTTTATAGACGAAAAGCTCAACTGAACATCATTTCTTAATCACCTTTGGAATTATTTTTTTATTTCTTTTGAAATATTAAGAACCTCTGGAATGTGTAGTTTTTATCACATTCACATCACAATGGTATTTAGAGTGTTGCTTTTGGAAAATCAAAACCTGAGTAGATATCCAGATGCGTTTAAAATAAGAATTTGAAATTAATTATAAGAACCCTTGCTTTTGGGAAAATGTGATTGTTTTTGTTTTGGGGAAAAGTACATAAGATGGGACTTTGAATGTCAGACATAAAAGGGAATCAGAACAAAAAAGCCCTAAATATTACAATTAAATGGGAAAAATTACATGCTACTATATAATGGATATGTTTATGGAGATTTGTGAACAAAAGACTCAAATTAATTTTAAATATATCTAATATCATAGATCAATGATATACAAAAGATGTTACAGTAGAGGAACATGCTATATTGCACAGATTTTCAACTGGTGGTACACATACCACCTGTAGTACTTTGCCACATGGCAGGTGGTACACAACTGCTAGCCAAGTGTAGCAGGGGAGGGGAATGAGCCGAAGTGAGCCAAGCCTGAGGGAGAGGCAGCTGCAGGACTGTCTGGGCTCAGCAGAAGCCCCAGGAGCCAACAGAGTTCCACCTGATTGGTGCTTCCAGAAGCAGCTCAGAGCTGGAGGTGAACTGAAGAAAATGGGGGGGGGAGAGGAGGTGTTTGGGTGGGGGAGGGGAAAAAAAGACAACAGGAAAGGTTTAATCCCTTTAAACAAATGTAATTAGTTTTACCCTCTTTAACTGAGTCTGTCTATGGCTTTTAGAAAGTTTTCTTTGAAGGTAAACAGGCTTAATTTAAAGCTAAAGCTTTTTGCAATTGCTGGAGCCTTTCAGTTATGATTGCAACATTGTGACATGTGACACACCTGAGGCAGCTTAAAGAGAAAAAAAACGGAGTTTGTGTTTCTTTATTGCTTTGCACTTGATTCCTGTGTCTTTAAGGGTACAGGGAAAGGATGGGAGGGGGTGCATTCTTACTATACTGTGGAAGGAGAGCTAAGAAGGGCCGACCAGCTAACTCAGGGGTTTATAAACTTAGCAACTTTAAGACCTGTGGATTTCAATTCCCAGAATTCCTCATCCAGCCATGATGGCTGAGGAATTCTGGGAGTTGAAGTCCACAAGTCTTAAAAGTGCCAAGTTTGAAGACCCCTGAGCTAACTGGCAGTGGTGCATATTAATAAACATGGATAAATTCATCATACATTTGTCAGTGCAAAGGGAAAGTGATTCAGCAAAGGAACAACCACCAAAGAAATTAAAACTGGTACTTTTAAAACTTTTTTTCCTACAATTTGTAATATTTTATTAGATTATAGAATAAAATAGAAAACTACTTAAGGAAATAGTAGGACACAGTGGGGAGGAAAAGAGGGGGAAAGTGAGGGGGAGAAGAGAAAAGAACAGACTTCCTCTGTTGCAGGAGAAGGAAGCTTTAACATTGAACCTCAACTTTTTACTTTTCCTTAATATTATAAATTAGCCATTTCTATAACAACAAATGAATCTAATCACTAAAACCCAACCTCCCTTTTTTTTAGTCATCAAGTTTTTGACACCTTGCTAAGCACTGGTGGTACTCAAATATTGTCATGTCCTAAAAGTGGTACAATCTGTGATAAGGTTGAAAAGCCCTGCTATATTGGATAAGAATGAAATTGATTTCAATGAGGATTTAAGCATGACAAATTACAAGACTGATATGAAAAAAGATGATATACTGGATACATAAATGAAATTGGTTCACATCTTAATATTTAAAAGGGGCATGCAAATAAAAGAAACTAGATGGTTGATTTGGATAACTTTTTTATCAAATGTACAAAAGAAATATGTTAAAACTTTGAACGTTTTTCTGAGATGAGACAAAGAAAAAAATGAAAAGAAACAAACTTTGAGGATATTATTTGAAGGGAATAAAAACCAAGATGTTGAAAATACAGAAGGAATATAGAGTTTGCTTGTTTGATCAAGTTTAAAATAGATGGGATGTTATCTCTTGTAGCCTTTAATAAACCTTTGCTGATTAGGGATGAATGATGAGATTTTAAGTTTTTGTTTATACTTAGGAGATGAAATATGGGTAAAAGAGAAAATTTGTCATATTTTAAGAAACTGATAAGTTACTAAAAATTTTTATACTTATTGTGATGAAAGGGGAAATTACCTCTTTATAATTTTTATTAAAAATTATTTTTCCTTTTCATTCTTATATTTTTGTTGATTTGTATTAGTTTTTATTTTTCTAACTGTAATCTGTAATCAAATTTCTTAAAAAAGAAATACTGTATGAAATTATTTAAATAGGTATTTAAATTTGTATGCTTTGTGAGTATTTAAATATGTACTTGTACTACATTGCTTTGAGTAAATATCTATCAGGTTCTGTTACATTTTTGTGTTGCTTATATATTTTAGACTTGGCAACCAATTTCAAACAAAAACAACAAGAGTTATTAAAATGGAAAGAATATAAGTATAACTTTCAGAAACTTTACTACTTTCACTTTTGAATCCAATTTATCAACTTATTAAATTGGAAAACTTTTCAGTAATTTAATTCATGGTTTCCCTATGAAGAGGTGAAGAGATTGAATTCCACAAAAGCTGAATAATGAAGGTGGATAAGGGACACATCTACTGCAGGCTTTGAACTTACCACTAAAAAAAAAGAAAAGAAAAGTATAATAATTAATTGGACTATTATTATGGTTGAGAAACCTATATGCGGGCCAAGAAGCAACAGTGAGAACTGGACATGGAACCACTGATTGGTTCAAAATTGGGAAAGGAGTCCGGCAAGGCTGTATACTGTCGCCTTGCCTATTTAACTTATATGCAGAGCACATCATGAGAAAGGCAGGGCTAGATGAATCAAAAGTTGGAATTAAGATTGCCGGAAGAAACATCAACAACCTAAGATATGCAGATGATACCACTCTAATGGCAGAAAGTGAAGAGGAACTAAAGAGCCTCTTGTTGCGAGTGAAGAAGGAGAGTGCAAAAGTTGGGTTGAAACTTAACATTAAGAAAACCAAGATCATGGCATCTGACCCTCTCAATTCCTGGCAAATAGATGGGGAAGAAATGGAGGTAGTGACAGATTTTATTTTCCTGGGCTCCAAGATCACTGCAGATGGGGACTGTAGCCAAGAAATTAAAAGACGCTTGCTCCTTGGGAGGAAAGCAATGGCAAATCTAGACAGCACACTAAAAAGCAGAGACATCACCCTGTCAACAAAAGTGTGTATAGTCAAGGTTATGGTCTTCCCAGTTGCAATGTATGGGAATGAAAGCTGGACCATAAGAAAGGCTGAACGCCAAAGAATTGAAGCCTTTGAACTATGGTGCTAGAGAAGACTCCTGCGAGTCCCTTGGACTGCAGGGCGATCAAACCGGTCAGTCCTAGAGGAGATCAACCCTGACTGCTCTTTAGAAGGCCAGATCCTGAAGCTAAAACTCAAATACTTTGGCCACCTAATGAGAAGGAAGGACTCACTGGAGAAGAGCCTAATGCTGGGAAAGATTGAGGGCAAGAGAAGAAGGGGACGACAGAGAATGAGGTGGCTGGATGGAGTCACTGAAGCAGTAGGCATGAGCTTAAATGGACTCCAGAAGATGGTAGAGGACAGGAAGGCCTGGAGGAACATTGTCCATAGGGTCGCGATGGGTCGGACACGACTTCGCAACTAACAAAAATTATTATGGTTAGTCACAATCAGTCAGATGCTTAGATAGGATTGGAATTTTTATCCACATACTGAATCCTTCCCAAGGACTTGGGTTAGACAGATGTTTGATAGTATTAAAAATAAAATATATTTTCACAGAACAGATGCTGATTATTATTGTTGTTAAATATGAGTGTTTTTAAACATTTCTATGAAGAAACTTTCATTCAGTTCACACTCTGACAGGAAAGTAAAATAAAAACATGGCGATAAATGTAAAAACTTGACATTCTACTTTCTCTTTATACCTGAGATAACTTATAGATGTTCAAAATGGCAGCCAAATGCCGGGAAGTATCTGTGCCCAGTCCCCCGATAACTGCAATCAGACTGCTCTGATTATTGCATTTATAATTTGGTATTAGTGTATACGTTGCTGAGAAAAAATCTAGGGCAATGTGATAGTATCTCCTGGCACTGAAATAGCTCTCTGAGATGTAGAAACCCAAGGAGATATTAGGCAAGAAATGTTGATTTTCATTGATCTCAGTTACTGCAAATACCAAGGCTAGCACATGCTGATAATTCTTTGTAACAACTCTGTAAAGAAAAAGGAAGGAAATAAATTCCAAATATTAGCAATTAAAGAAATGGGAGCTGCCTTCTGTCTTCAAATTGTCCTAATTCTTAGTACATAAAGTTATTGATTATATATATAGAAGTTCAGATAGAGCAAACAGTAAAATGTTTTACTATTCTATAAATAAGAAAGGTATTTTTCAAGGTGAGAGGGGAAATGCAAACTTCAAAAGACATTGTTATTATCAGTGCTTTTTTTGTAAAAGAAAAAGGTGCTGGAACTCACACATGTCATACAACCCACCTTGCCTATCCTACAAGGTTCCATCCAAAAAAGGTGCCGGAACTCCGTTCTTAGCATTCTATGACAAAAAAGCCCTATTATGCTGGAACTACAGTATACTGTATGTGTTAAAGGGGAAAAACTTTCTGCCCAAGTATCACAAATAGAAAAAATACACACAGAGAAGGTTTTCTGATTTTTTTTAAAAAAAGACTGTACATAGACAGCTGGTCTGTGTTCCTTTGTTTCCTCAACCAAAGTTTTGGAGCTGGGGACTGAGATCATACCAAAGGATACAATTTTTCTGATTTTAGGTCCATGTGATAAGGTGAAATTAAGTGCTCTTTCATGTTGTGGAGCCCAATTGAGTCTTGTTGCTTTGGCGAATCTTGTTTGCTGGCTCTTAAGAAGGCAATGTACTGCTGGATTTTGGATCAGCTTCTGCAAGGCTCACCTAACTCCCTGGGGCTGTGGAGTTACTGTGGAGGCCATCAATTCCATAAAAATGACACTGGTTAGGCTGAATTCCAATTGAGTGAGGGTTGTGGCTTTAGAAGGGATAAAGAGGTTTTTCTCTGGTATGAGCAAAATGGATGCAAGTGAGGAAGAAAGCTTAAGCTTGTTTGTCAAGGTCTGATTTTTTTGAGTGACTATAGCACGAAGCTAGTATGAAAAGAGAACAACAGCAGAATGAGAAAAGTCAAACTAGTCAAATGGGGTTTTCTTTTTCATTTTAAAATATTTGTCTGTTTTGAAGCAGAAGTATTACTAGTCCAGGCAATTCTGTTATCTTGTAAGAAACCAAAGAGAGAGAGGGAAAGAAGCAAACGAGTAATCAAAGCTATTTCCAGACTATGGTTAACAAAGAAGAAAAACAGATATCTCTCTGACAAACATATGACTTTTGCCTAACTTCATAAATAAATGCCTTAACAGTTTTTAGATAATTATATCTATAGCTCTATATATCTACATATATGTTTATATCTATATATATGTTTATATCTATATCTAAAACTAATGCATACTTACATTGGAGAGTCAACATCAGGGGCAGGATACTCCTTAAAAGAAAACTGATCTATAAATACTATCATTTGAGAACTGGTGCCACCAATTACAAAGTCACCACTTGTGAAATATTTATGAGGAATATAGATCCTGTTCTGAGTAACACATATAGCATCAGTATATTCCCAGAATTCAAGGCAAGGCATCTGCAGGAGAGAAAAAAGTAATATTTTCAGCCCCCCCATCTTGCCTTTCCAATCCTTCTAGGTGTACCACCCTGACTTTGTAGTTCTATTATATCAGATGTATTGTTCTGCGTGTCTATCTTGAAAGGCATCTGACTTAAGTATTGAAATATTTGAAGCTCTTGACATGTTTTCTTTCCTCTAAAAATATAATAAATAAAATAACAAAATGATAAAAAAACTTGAGTGAGTGAAGGAACCCTGGATGAATTCTAGTTTTCAGTACTGAGAAAGGCTTTTAAATACATTTTTGGCAACTTTATTATAATGTTGCAATTTCAGCAAATCCTCATGAAGAATTGATGAAAGTGTGATGGGGGATAGCATATTGAATCATTCATAAGCTCCTAAGAGATTTTTGTGACAATTATGGGATATAAATGGAATATAAGAAGGTATATGATTATTGTCTCCCTAGAAATTTGGTCTAAATGGCATTTTTCTTATGACACATCACAGTGAAAAATAATAATAAAAGTTAATTACCTTGAAGAATGGTGTTCTGGTTTTCAGTTGTAAAGTTACTTAATGAAAAAGGTCCTTTAATGGAGCTATAGAAAGTTTTGTTTGTTTTAAAACTACCTGTTGCAAGTGTGCTAGTTTGCTAAGTAATTTCATTTGTAATTCTGGAAATTAATTTTATTTTTATTGTACACCTTGGAGATGTAGTTAAGAGCCTTGGTTTTGTGGATTGTTAGGACAAAGATGGCAACTTTTTAAATTAGGCATGCATATGTTTACTTGGTAGCTATATTTGGCTTAGCTACAAAAATCTCTAAAAAGCTATGAAGCTCATATAGTGAGGACACAAGAAAATATGTTCAAAAGTCCCTCAGTACACTCCAGTTTAATTTCTTCATCTGAGTACATGTCAGCACCTGAGAACTGGAGATACCATATATATGCTAAGCCAACTCTTTCAGCCATACTCAGATTAATCAAAGACCCAGGGAGGCTTTCAAACCTCTTTCAAACCCCCCAGATAATAGAATAGAATAGAATAGAATAGAATAGAATAGAATAGAATAGAATAGAATAGAATAGAATAGAATAGAATAGAATAGAATAGAATAGAATAGAATAGAATAGAATAGAATAGAATAACAGAGTCGGAAGGGACCTTGGTGGTTTTCTAGTTCAAGTCCCTGCTCAGGCAGGAAATCCTATACCATTTCAGACAGATGGTTGTCCAATCTCTTCTTAAAAACTTCCAGTGTTGGAGCATTCACAACTTCTGGAGCCAAGTTGTTCCACTTGTTAATTGTTCTGTCAGGAAATTTCTCCTTAGTTCTACGTATGTCGCTTCTCTCCTTGATTAGTTTCCATCCATTGCTTTTTATCCTGCCCTCAGGTGCTTTGGAGAATAGCTTGACTCCCGCTTCTTTGTGGCAGCCCCTGATATGTTAGAACACTTCTATCATGTCACCCCTCATCCTTCTCTTCATTAAACTAGACATACCCAGTTCTAGCAACCGTTCCTTATATGTTTTAGCCTCTAGTCCCCTATCATCTTTGTTGCTCTTCTCTGTAGACTTTCTAGAGTCTCAACATCTTTTTTACATCATGGTGAACAAAACTTGATGCAGTATTCCAAGTGTGGCTTTACCAAGACATTGTATAGTGGTATTAATACTTCACATGATGTTGATTCTATCCCTCTGTTAATGCAGCCTAGCACTGTGTTGGCTTTTTTGGCAGCTACACTGCAGGCTCATATTTAAATGATTGTCCACTAGGACTCCTAAATCCCTCTCACAATTGCTACTCTTGAGCAAGGCACCACCTTAACATATCATGTGCTATAACTATTTATGGGTTATTCAACACAGTGTAGCAAAACAAATTATCATTATTTATCATTCAGTTACAAGTAGTTTTTGATTTACAACTGCAATTGGGGCTTGAACCTCTGTCGCTAAGTTGTTAAATGAGTTATATCCAATTGTTTGATCTTTTTTGTTGCAGTTGTTAAGCAAATCTGGCTTCTCCCATTGACTTTGCCTCTAAATACATGCCATTTGCTAAGTCCTCTAATGTCAACCACATGACAGCAGGAATCTTGCAAGAGTTGTAATTACAAGGAACAATAATAAGTCACTTTTTGCAGCTCTGGTGTAACTTCAAATGATTATTAAACAAATAGTTGTAAGTTGAGAACTATCTATATGTCTACCTGGCAGTGCTTTTTTGTGATAGAACTCACTGGAACAGAGTTCTGGCACCTTTTTTTGACAGATTTTCCAAGTTTTAAAAGTAACTTCTGAAAATTTATTGTTTGGTCCACATGGACTTGAATTGCCCTGTCAAGTGGTGGCAAAATCATTAAAATGGTGCATGCAGGCTGCTTGTGTGTTGAGTCCAATGCATGTGTACTTCATCTGGCTGCTCGGCTTGTGGCACTGCTCGGCTTGTGATTGGTCATGTGGTCGCACACTGAGTGCTTACTGCAGGTGACGACCATTATGTTTCATTACATAACTGATGTGTGTGTGTGTGTGTGTGTGCAGTGATTGACTGTGTGAAAGATAAATACAAGATTATCAAGATGTGAGTTCCAGCACCATTTTTCTTACAAAAAAAGTACTGCTACTAGGAATAAATTTCAGAAAATGTAGAAGATCCAATCTGCACTAAACATACAGGGATTTGAGTATCACATGTTTCATAGTTCTAAGAATAATAACATGTTGAATAAAATATGATCACACAAGAAATAAAACTCAGGAATAGGTTATGATTTTGAAATACAATCAACTGAGAGGTAGTTCTATAAATCACAAGATCACCTCTTTTGTAAAAGTCATGAAACATATTGAACAAATCATCTTGAAAGACATCTAGCCAGACTGCTGTAATATTTAAAGCTCTCAGCATTTTATCATCTTACTGTTAAAAAAAGTGGGTAAACTAAGAATTTGAGTGAATCAATCCTGCTGTCTTTTTTGTTTATATTCTGAATATTAAACAAACTTTTTAAACCATGTTTGGGGAACGTTCTCATACTATTAAATGTAGCCTTAGTAAATTCACACGAGGACTTAATGAAAAGAAAAAGCACTGTAGGATCCAGAGATACCTTGATTAGAATTTTGTAACACTATATAATTTAAATAGGAAAAGGCACATGATAACTATCTCCATGGAAATAATGAAACATGTTGAACGAATTGATGTTCTGCATTCCCAAATACATGCCAAAAACAGCTGACGTAAAAAAAAATCTGAAAAGATGTATTGAGGCATAACAGTACCATGCAATACAATACTGCTTACTTCAAGTTAAGATGATTAATGCTTTTTAAAGATATCTGAAGAACAAAACCCTGGAATGAAGTTATAAGATTTCATTAGCTACATGAATAGCTAGTCTATATTTAATATTTTCTCAAATAATTTTATTTTCACAAATAATTTAATGCCTAATTTTGGAAAAATACAGGTTATCTTTATTATGCTATGGGATGTTATAGATAAGAACAGGCATCTTTAGATCTGAATAATTCACTACAATTAAAAATGAAACCAGGAAATAGCAAGCAGGTGGGCAACATGGGGACTAGAGGTTCACAAATATGTTCCAAGTTTGCATTATTGCTGGTTTGACCTTTTTCCTTTGAACTCAGTTATCTGGAACTTTTTGTCTCTTCTCTATACCATTCAAAATAGGAGATTCTCAGTCTTCTGTACTAGAAATAATTCATGATACTCTGACCCCAAAAGAGGCCTATTTCATCCACAGTATCATGTCTTGAACACTCCAAACTATAGTTTATTTGAAGCTTTAACTACTAGACAACATCCAAAATATGATTGGAATGGTTAGACAGAGAAGAAATATTCTGGAATTTTCAAGAATTTCCATTCCAGAGAAGAAGAAAAAAAAAAGTAAATTATTCTGTAGTTGGAAATGCATTGAACATTATGCTTCATTAAACTACATTTTTTTTGCAATGTCCAAAGGCTGTTGCTTTTGACTGAAAGTAATTGCATATATTAATTTATCTGTGATGCTATCAATATGTCATAAGTCACTATGTGAAAATGGCCTATAGTTATGAGGCCATAATTGAATATCATACTATAAAGGTGCTCTTTGTGAGATGTTTTACAAATTATGGCTAGCAGGAAGTTTGTCAGGAGCTGAACTTAACCAACATCCTTAATGTGACAATTTGACTCTTTAAATTAATTATCAGTTGAAATATTGGATGAATGTGTATCATATAACAATATCTTTACAAATGCAGATTCTCATTTCCCTGCTGAATCTGCCTTGCTTCAACACAACAAACACCTATGCCAAATTCCAATGCTCAAAAACTTTGGAGCCAAATGTAATAAGCATGTTTTTGAGTAGCAGTTTTGCAGAAACATCATTAACTGATTAGCAGTTATTTTCTCCTGTATTTACCAGGTCACTATGATTAATTCACTTCTTGTCAAATCCCTGTAGGGCTCTAACATTTGTCTACCATTTAGACAGCTGAAACAGATATTAAATTTTTCTATATATAAATAACCCTTGCATTATTTTGAGCTATAAATATTATTATATACCTGCCAGGTATATAGTTACCTTAACAATTCATTCTTTCAGGATATTTAATTTATTCAGGTGTTATTAGTAATGTTTATCCATGCAAATCTTGGAGTATTTGCAAAAAAGATGATGATTTTAGCGCTTCTGCCTCATACAGTATGCAAAGCAAATGCAGAGAGCTGCACTATAACTGAACCAATTCCTATTCTGCACAAATATTATAAGTCAGGTGATTTCATCATTGGTGGCATTATTCCTCAGATCCTTAGGCCATATAATCCAATAGACTTCAGTGACCATCCCCATCATGCAATGATTGATGAGCTAATGTAAGTAATTTAAGATCACAGTTTAATGTGGACATAAGAGAATTATTATAAATAATATATTTACTGATAGTGAACCATCCAATATCCTTTCCTCCTCATTCTATAGTTGCTTGGAATAGAATTAAAAGGTTATTATAATAATTCTGAACCATGGTTCAGTATAAAAACACAGTATCAGATTACTATCAGTAATAAACTTTTAAGAATTTAGAAGAGTAATACTAGAACCTTTTCATGTCTTGGAACTGAAGATTTAACACAATAATATTTACTCCAGCATAATATATTGATATGTCTTTATGAAGTCACCATCAACAGCATCTTTACAGTTTTTCCCCTTATATTTTGTATTATTTTATAAATTATTTTTTCTTATAAATTAATTTTATCCATTTGAAATGTTGTCACATTATTAAAGACCTTTGTCAAATTATTCCATATGTGTAAATATTTTGTCAACTTCATTGTTTTGCTTGTGTTGCAGACTTTGTCTCTCTTGCATAGAAGGACATGTCATGACATTGTCTTCTTTCTTTTACACCCAACTCTTAATAAGACTAAATATGTTAAACAAGGAAGCAAAAGCTTTATAATTATTTATGTGTACTATAAATTGAATCCCATACTTTTTGTTAAAGCCTCTTGCAGTCTCATTCTTCAAGACTCCCAGTAATTCTCTATAATCATAACTGTTTGTTGCAAAATATAGATTTAATTTTTATACTTTTAAACCATCACTGGCCATTTATTTTATTTTTGATTGTTGTTTGGAAGGAGGAGCTTTAGGATTTGAGTTCTTGATTGGTGTTAAGTGTTATTGATTTACACCCATTTAAAAGTTGGGCAGCAATGGACATTCATATTGTCTACAGATAATTTTAGTATCCATACTTATATGTATAATATTTTGTCAAATAGCTTTACTTATTACCGGTAAATCTTTTACCAGTGAAATGCTGGTTTTTAAATTATAAAATGTAGTTAATGCGATAGAAAATGTTATGTGATATTCTTTGAATACTGCTAAGGATGTTGTATAAAGACTAGTTATAATTGCCTTTGGCTTGGAGTTGGCAGACAAAACTTTTCATTATCTCATATTTTATTTTGAATTCTTAGTTGTGTCTAATTAACTCTATAGCAATGAGTGCTTGTTAAAGAGGCATATGTTGTCCTTGAAGGTATTATCAATATTTAGAATTAATCAAGAACTGTCCATACTTCACAAATGGCATGTAGCCAACATCATTCTTATGCAATGCAATAACCAAATAAATGCAATGCAATGAATTCATGTTTAATTTGAAGTAGTGATTTGCTGTTCTATGCTACTTGCTCAAACATTCTCTTTATTACCTGTCTGTCAATATATATATATTCAGGCACTTTTTCTTCTTATTTATGTATTTCTATTTGTATTGTTAATGAAGACTCTGTACTTTGTTAATATTTATATAACACTAAATTCTAAATACTGTATGTATATTTTTGAGGTTGCTATTATTATTTTAATCTCATTAATATTATGTTTATTTATTTGATAAAGTAAAAGTTTTTCTATTTATATTTATAACTGTATAAAAAGTACTTTTAAGAACTAAGCCATATAATAAAAAATGTTAATATCATTTTTGACCTGTTAGAATTTCTAAACACAGACTTGCTTTTTCATTTTTTAGCTGTCTTTTTGCCATTCTATTAAATACATGGGGGATACATTTGTTCAGATTAAAATAGATTTGTCTTCCAGTGGAAATGCTATCTTCAGCATTCATCTTGCTTTCCTCCCCTGAATTTTCTATCTGTGAATTAATTTAATTTAAAACCCCAATAGTTGATTTAGTGTAAGAAAAGATTTACCCTTAATCATAATAGTTATTACTATCTTGCTTTATTCTCTAGGAACTGCAGAAGACAGCAGTTTGAACAAAGAGAGCTATCTTCTATATTTTGTATACTGTAACTCTACTGCTTACCACTTATTCTCTTCTCTGATAATACTTTGTCTTTGCCTTTTTTTCTAGTATTTCAAGAATAGCTTATTCTTGTGTAGCTTTGGTTATGTCTGCTAGCTTTTTCTCCCCTCCTTTCTATACATCCTTTGTTTATTCATTTGCAGATACAACACTAAAATGCTAAGGCATTTTACTGAAGGCTGCACTCTGAAAACCATTACTTTTGACCAGAGCAAACCCAGCCCAATCCACTATGCAGAATTTCCATGTGACATTATGTATCTCTGTTATTTGCAGTGTACTGACTAAAAATTATCAGCATACGCTGGCCTTAATATTTGCTGTAAAGGAGATAAATGAAAATCCACAGATCTTGCCTAATTTTACATTAGGTTTCAACATTTATGATAGCTATTATGAAGCAAAATGGACCTATCACAGTGCTATGGAACTTCTCTCCACACAGAAAAGATTTATTCCCAACTACAGGTGTGACATCCAGCATAATCTGGTAGCTATCATCGAAGGGCTTGATATTGATGTCTCACTTCCTATAGCAAACATTCTGAGTATCTACAAGGTTCCACAGGTTGGTTGGGTGCTTTTTAAAGATTTCTTTTATCTTTCTAGATTCTAATATTTGAATTAAAAAATGTGCACTTGAGATAAATAGGCAGTTTAATTACTTTTAAAAATAATAAAGAACCATAGTTACCCAGGGTCCCTAGCCCCATTAAATTAAGGTTTACCAGAATGCTCTTGTATGGAGCAGAAATTTGGGGTCTTTACTCAACCACAGTCCTAGAACAAACACAGTCCCAGCATTTGAGATGGATTTTGGGTGTAGATCCAAGAACATCTGCTGCAGCAGTTAGAGCTGAATTGGGAATTCATACAATTCATGCATTATCTAAAATTAGAGCTTATAACTACTGGTGCAAAGTTAATGAAATGGAGACTGATAGACTCCCCAAGTTATGCCTACTAGAACAAATAAAACTACAATCACAAATCTCCTAGATCACCAAACTTAACAAATTTTGTAAGAAGCTGTGGCCTTCCTGTCTCTTGCGTAACAGGAGAACAATCCAAAAAAAGAGTTGGGTAACTTGAAATGGCTGAGTAAATACAAATGTACTTTTCAAGTAGACAGTTATTTGAAGTTACAACTGCCAAAACATCTTAGGGAGATATTTACACGAGCGAGATTCGAATAGCTTGACACAATGGTCAGATATGGGAGATTTCGTGCTATACCCTACAATAAGCATCTCTGCATTTGCGGAGCGGCAGAGGTAGAAGACCTGGCTCACATCCTATTTGACAGTTGCCGGTATAAGAGGGTGAGAGACAGGTATCTTGGTCTATATACCAAACGAATGACGCATTGGGATCCCCATATCAAAACACCTTATGTCCGGCCAAAACTTGAAAATAACATTTAACGCAGCACAGTACTTAAACAAAATGGTTCAGTTGAGATCTGCATATGTGGGACTGATTGGGGTAGATTGCAAGGGCGACTCAAAAATATAATTTTATCATATTTTATGTTTTAAATTATCGTACACTATTACAATTTCATTTTAGATTGTATTTTTTTTTATTGAAAAGTTTTAAAGTACAATTTTCCTTTAAAAATCCCCCCTTCCCCCTCCCTCCTCCCCCCCTACCTCCCCCCCTCCCCTCCCCCCCTCCCCCCCGACTTTCCAGAGCTAAATACAAGGTATATATATAAAAAGCAATCATAAACAATCATATGCTAACAACTATAAACTCTAAAATCCAACACTCTCTAGCTTATATAGGATAAGACAAGCCTTAATAATATCAAATATGTATAAAAAGAAACTAAAATAAGAAAAGGGAAAAAAAGGAAAAAAATACGAAAGAAGACTCATTCAAATGCTACATAAAACTTCTTAACCCTATACTTGATCTGGATAAACTCAATCCATTTTCTCCATTCCATAATATAGCGTTCTTGCGAGTGATCTTTCAAATAGGCCGAAATCTTCGCCATCTCTGCCAGGTCATTTTAGATTGTATTTTATTCCCATTTCATTTTAAATCGTATTTTATTCTAATTCCATTTTAAATTGTATTTTATCAAATTCCATTTTAAATTGCTTTTATCAAATTTTAGTAACAATTTGTTGCTGGAACTTTGCATTTTGATATGACCCAAGTGCTAATCAATAAAGTTGTTGTTGTTGTTGTTATTACTACTAGTAGTAGTACTACTTTTAAAAATAATATAAAAATAATTGTATCAGTTCATTCTCCAGATCTTAGAGGAGATCATTCTTAGCTATATGAACACCTTTCTAGGAGTCAGGATGTTAGATCAGATTCTGATAAACTGAATCTTGTTTATAATATTTTTATTTATCTGCCATAATTAAAAAATAAGATGTGTTTGCTTCAATTGTTTAATATTTTTTCTTCAGAAGATATATAATTTTGTGCTCCTTTCTTCAACTGTTCTAATACTCCCATTTCTCTTCAGTAAAGCTTAAGGACATTTAGTTTCATGTCAAATTCTCAGTTTTTCAATATCTAAGATGTATATTCCACATGTCCAAATATAAAAGAAACACTTTATGTGTAAAATGTGGGTTTTTTTTAAGCTGGAGAAATGCTGTTTTGAAAAATATACTGCTCAAAATATCTTATTCTCAGTGTAAATGTTATACTGTTGTTTCTGACAGTTCTCCTGATTGTTTAAACTTTTCAAATAATCTACTTTTTCTCTCTTTCATTTGAATTCTTTAATTAGGGCTATATATATAAGTATGTTTTTCAGAAGGACGATAGTTCCTCCCTTAGAAACCAACCCAAAGTTTTATCATAAATGCTACAGGATTGCTTCAGATTTATAAATTTGCTGTAACTTTTTAGTATAATACAGTTTGTGTAATATAATGATCATGGAAGCTACATTATGAATAAGAAGGTTACTTATATCTGAATCCAACTATTTGCCAGTATATATTTTCCCAAATATCAGAGTATAAACTTATCTCAGCAATTAATCAAAAATCAAACAAAAGTCGGACTTCCGGTGGCTGCGCGGCACCGGAGACAGCCTTCCCGGGCTGCCCGTGGCTCAGCTGAGTAATTTTCACCCGAAACAGCGCCGAACAGCTGTTCGGGTGAATTTGAAGCCCCCTCCTCAGGAGAAGAGGAGGGGGTGAGGCCCCAGGTAGGGGTTGAGTTCTCCGGGGCCGCCTGAGCTTGTAGCTTGGGCGGCTGAAGGATTGAACTCCCCCGTAGCCTGGGTCGCTCCCAGCTGGCCAGCGTCTCTGCTCCGGATTTCTTGGAGCAGAGCCAGGCGTTTGCGACCACCCCTGCCTGAAGGAAGGACTATGGAATAAAAGGAGCAGGCAGAGCGGTACAAGAGGAAAAGGTGAAGAGGATTATTATATTTTACTCTCGAGCTTGATGGACTTTTTAAACTTAAAGTGAAAGTGCGTCACAAGTGAAAGTAAAAGATGGCGGCTAAACCTCCCCCAAAAACTCTTCGGAGTGGTGGAACTTCTCCGGTGCAACAATCATCTTTGCAGGCGTTGCGTCCTCCTGATGTATTGACACCGAAGGATTTACAAGATGCTCTTGAAAAACATGCCCAGGTAATTCTGGAATCAATGGGTGATAAATTTGCACAGATGGAGGAGAAATTGGAGAAATTGGAGGAGAGAATGGAAGAGAGGATGGAACAGAAGTTCAGTGTGATGAAGGTAGACATTTTGTCTTCAGTGCATAAAGTGGCTGAATGTGTGGAAGATCTGGATGAAAAAGTGGAAGATTTGACTCAAAAGAATGCCATATTAGAAGCAAAAGTATTGGAGAATGAAGATTTAAGAGACAAATTGGACAGAGAATTGAGTCTTGCTCAATATTACCAGATGCAGTTTGCTGTTAGAATCAGAGGCTTAAAAGAGAATATTAAGGAAGATCTAAAGCAGCTGATTTCTGAGGCTCTGGAAGTGGTATTGAATCAGCCAGCATCTGAAATAAAGGGAGGCATGGATAAAGTGTTTCGTGTGAATTCATGGATTGCTAGACAGAGAAAGCTGCCCAGAGATGTGGTGGTTTATTTTGCAAAGAGGGAAATTAGAGATGAAGTTATACAAGCTGCCTATGATTCTAAAGTTGTGATTGCTGATCAAGAAGTTTTGGTTCTAAAAGAAATTCCTCCAAAGATTTTAAGGAGAAGGAAGGATTTTACATTTCTTGTGCAAGAGCTCAAGCAACGAGATATAAGGTTCAGATGGGAGATCCCAGTTGGGTTGATGGTGATGCATGAAGGTAAAAGGTACCGTCTGGTTACTGTGATGCAGGCGCGAGATTTTTACAATAACGTTTTAAAAGCAACCTCATTATCACTTCTGGAAGCTGCAAAGAGATCTGGAGAAGGAGAACATCAAGAGGCTGAAGATGGACAGACAGAGGAGAACGGTGCTGGAGGAGATCAAGCTACAACTTCTTTGGATGATCCTAGAGAGCAGAGGGTGACGCGTGCTGCTTTAAAACGATCAAAAAAAATAAAAGAACAAGATCAGCAGAAGTCTATGGAACTTCCACAACGTACTTACAGCCAAGCAGTGGGAGGAGCACGACCTAAAAAAGATAGTCCTATCAAAGCAGTGCTTCAAGAGCTTTGGGATGATATGCATGACAACTAAATTTTTAACTTGGAACGTTAATGGACTAAATTCACCACAGAAGAGGAAGAAAGTTTTTCAATATTTAAAACAATTCAAGGTAGATGTTATATGTTTGCAAGAAACGCATATTAGAGTTGTGGATCAAAAGTATTTATCGAACTCAAGGTTGGGTACGCAATTTGTTGCTTCTGCAATGAATAAGAAAAATGGAGTGGTTGTTTATGTTAAAAGTGCTTTAACAGCAGACTTAATTGAAGCAGATAAGCATGGAAGATACGTTATGATAGAGCTGCTGTTAGAAGGTAAAAAGACGCTTCTAGTTGGATTATATGCTCCTAATCAACAACAAGCTGACTTTTTTAGTTTACTTCATACAAAGCTTACCCAGTTGGATTATAAATCTTTTATTTTTATGGGGGACTGGAATGGTGTTTTGGATGCACAGATGGACAAGGCTGGAGCTTTTAAGCGCATCCCAAGTCATGCTAGACTGCCTAAATCCTTTTTTGAAATGAAGGATGACTTGGAACTGCGAGATATTTGGCGCGAGAGACATTTGCAGGAAAAGGATTATACTTTTTTTTCTGACAGACATCAATCTTTTTCTAGGATCGATTTTATTTTGTTGACTAATGATTTTTTTTTAAGGACTAAGAAGGTGAAGATTTGTGCAAGAACTATTTCTGATCACAGCCCAGTTTGGCTAGAGGTTGATAAGGAGAATAGAGATAGGCGCTCGTGGCGCGTAAATGAGAATTTGTTTAGAAATCAGAGAAATGTGGAAGAATGCAAACAGCGGATGAAGGATTTTTTTGAAATGAATATGAATAAGGGCACCTCTATGGACATGGTTTGGGATGCTAGTAACGCCTATATGAGAGGGGTGTTGATATATATGAATAATAAACATAGACGTGCTGTGGAAGCTAGGAGGAAAGAACTGGAGAATGAAATAAAGGAAAAAGAAAAGGCTTTGATTTTGAATTCAGAGGATGTGAAGATTAAGGAGGCTATAAAACTGTTAAGAGGACAATTTGATAAATTAATGGCTGACCAAGTGGCAACCAATTTGCGGTTTGCCAGGCATAATACCTTTTGCAATGCCAACAAACCAGGTAAATGGTTAGCTTATAGATTGAGGAAAAAGCAAAGGGCTTCTAATATAGACAAAATTGAGCATAAAGGAAGGGTTGTGTTCCAACAGGACCTTATCAAGGATGCTTTTGTGGATTTTTATTCTAAATTATATGCTAAGGAGAAGATTAATGAAAAAGACATTGATGTTTATTTGGAGAATGCTAGCATCCCGGTTCTTACGCAAGTACAAAAAGAGGGGATTAATCAATTAATTACAGAAGAAGAAATTTTTACAGCAATTAAGGAATTGAAGATGGATAAAGCACCAGGTACGGATGGTTTGTCTGCGGCTTATTATAAAAATTTACAATTAGAGATGATGAAACCGTTAAAGGAACTGTTCCAGACAATCCAGAGGGGAGGAAAGGTGCCACCGTCTTGGAGAACAGCTTTTATTTCCTTGATTCCGAAGGAAGACCAAGAGGCTACTCAAGTTAAAAATTATAGACCGATATCGCTTTTAAATACAGATTGCAAGATATTTGCTAAGGTGTTGGCTAATAGACTGATGAGGGTTCTGCAACAGGTGATTCATGGGGACCAAACGGGGTTTATTAGTGGTAGGCAAATGAAAAATAATGTGAGGCATATAGTTGATGTGTTAGAGTTTTTGGAAAGGAACAACCAGATCCCTGCGGCGCTAATCTTTTTAGATGCTGAAAAAGCTTTTGATCAATTGAATTGGCAATTTTTGATAAAAGTTTTAGACAAAATGGATTTTGGGGAAAATTTTTTACAACCGATTAGGGCATTATATCAAAAACAAACTGCCCGAATTATAGTTAATAATAGTTTGACAGAAGTATGTAATATTGAGAAGGGCACAAGGCAAGGGTGTCCGTTATCGCCCCTGTTATTTGTGTTAACATTAGAGATATTATTGGTTAAAATACGGAATTCAGAAAAAATTAAGGGTATACAAATTAGAGATCAGGATTATAGATTGAGAGCATTCGCAGATGATCTGGTTGTTACAGTGACCCAGCCAGAGAACTCTGTTGTGGACCTGATGGAGATAATAACACAATACGGGAAGGTTTCTGGATTTAAAGTTAATATACAGAAAACCAAAATTCTGGCCAAAAATATGACAGTTTCGCAAAAGGCTCTCTTAGAAGGATTAACTGGATTTGAGATTGTTAAAAGGGTTAAATATTTGGGGGTGCTTTTGTCGCCCTCTAATACAAAGTTATATAAAAATAATTATGAAAAACTATGAGGGAATATTCAAAAAGAATTGGAGAGTTGGGAAAAATTGCAATTGTCCTTGTTGGGACGGATCGCAGCAGTGAAAATGAACGTCCTGCCTAAATTTCTATTTTTATTTCAAATGATACCGATTCTTAAGAAAGATTCTAATTTGGAGGAATGGCAGCGAGGTATCAATAAATTTGTTTGGGCAGGGAAAAGGCCACGAGTTAAACTTAAGATTATGCAGGATACTCGTGAGAGAGGTGGTCTTAAAATGCCTAATCTTAAACTATACTATGAAGCTGCTGCATTAGTAGGAATAAGTGATTGGATTAATTTGACACAAGAGAGATTATTAAATCTTGAGGGCCACGATTTGTTGTTTGGCTGGCATGCATATTTGTTGTATGACAAGAAGGTAGACAATGTGTTTAGAGTGCATATTCTAAGACAGGCATTGTTGAGAGTTTGGAAGAAGTATAGACATAAGCTAGATTGTAAAATACCACTGTGGGCAATTCCGAAACACGCAATAGAAAATATACATGCTGGTTTCAAACATGATGTGACTACGTACAAGGAGATTCTGAGCTTGGAAAGAAATGTTTGGAGTTTGAAATCATATAGCCTCTTGCGAGAAGAGAAGGTTGTTCAAAATTGGTTTCAATATACTCAGCTACGGGCCAGGTGGAAAGAAGACCAGAAAATTGGTTTTACAATGACTGATGAAAATTTGATAAAGCAAATTAGAAATCAGGGTCCAGCACATGTCAAACGGATATATCTTGCATTGATAGAAATTGACTCAGAAACAGAGCTTGTTAAAGATTGTATGATTAAATGGGCCCAAAATATCCAAGAAGTTGTTACAATGGATACGTGGGAAAGGATTTGGGTGAGGAACGTAAAATTTACACAAGCTCAAAATCTAAGAGAGAATTTTTATAAAATGTTTTATAGATGGCATTTAGATCCTAAAAAGCTTGCAAGTATGTATCCGAATTATCAGCCTAAATGTTGGAGGTGCGGTGACGAAGACGCAACATATTTTCACATATGGTGGACTTGTAAAAAGGTTAAGGCTTTTTGGATAAAAGTCTGGTGGAACATGCAGAAGATTTTTAAACAGAGGATAAAGTTTTGTCCGCAACTTTTTTTGTTGGGAATAATTACAGATGCAACAGTTGTGGACACTAAGTTGATGTTGAATTTAATTACGGCAGCAAGACTCTTAATAGGTCAGTATTGGAAGAAGGAGGAACTGCCGACTATAGAAGAATGGACTTTAAAGGTTTCTGACCTGGCAGAGATGGCAAAGATATCGGCCTATTTGAAAGATCATTCGCAAGAACGCTATATTATGGAGTGGAGAAAATGGATTGAGTATATCCAGAACAAATATGGGACTAAAAAGTTTCATGTAGCATTTGAATAAGTCTTTCCTTCTTTTCTCTTTTTTTTTTCTTTTTTCTCTTTTTTTATATATTTTATATTAATAGTGTTTGTAGTTATCCTATATGAGCTAGAGAGTGATAGATTTTAGAGTTTACGGTTGTTAACATATGGTTGTTTATGATTCTTTTTTTTTTGTTTTTTATACCTTGTACTTAGCTCTGGGAAGTCGGGGGGGGAGGGGGGGAGGGGTAAGGAGGGAGGGATAGGGGAGGGGTAGGGGGGTTTGTTACAGACAAAATGTATGATAAAACTTTTCAATAAAAAAAATCAAACAAAAGTCCTACATGAATCTTTCTCTTCAAATGCATTTATCCTATTCATGATGAATAATAAACTTTTTAAATATCCTGGTCCATAATAAGTACAGCCAAGTAAGAAGCTACTAATATATAAGTTCTAGACAGGGACAGCTATTTTTTTTTAAAAAAAGAGGGAAACTTTTTCATAATTTGAATATGGCCAGCAAAAGATTTCCTTATCCCAACTAATTACTTTCACTAGAATAAAAAGACCTGTCCATTGTATTATTTTTTTCCAACTTTAACAATTTTTAGATGTGTGGTCTTCAACCCCCAGAAGTCCCCAGCATATTCCCCTACATAATATTTATTATTTATTACTTATTTATTTTTTATTTTCATTGAATACATAATGTACAAACATTACTCCTCTTCACATTTTCTGGTTGAATACAAGTTCAAAGAAATTGGAGAAGAATATTACTTTATACCAATGTCAACGCCTTCTTTATAATTGGATGACTGCTAGAAGAGAGTTACCTTGAGATATAAATGTAATCTGTTTCTGTTGATGGACAATCTTAAAATCCTAAAATAAACACATTGTAAATTAGCAAATGCATATTCTAAATCCGTCTCTCTCTCTTTCCCTCTCTCTCTCTTTTCTCTTTATCTTCCCCCTTCACATCTTCAACATCCTGTATTATTGTATAGTTCACATATGGGTCCACTGCAGTGATGAATAATCAAAGGGAATCACTCCCTTTCTTTCGGATGGTTCCAAATGAAATTTTGCAGTATAAGGGTATTCTCTACTTACTTCTGCATTTCAGATGGATATGGGTTGGAATTTTGGCAATAAATGATGACAATGGAGATAGGTTTGTGCAGAGAATACTTGCAGGATTTCCTATGAACGGTATCTGTTTTGCCTTCATAGAGAGAATCAATATTCCTTTCCTTGATGATTATATTAGTTCAATTAGTGAAATGATCGGAATTGTTGAAAAAAATAAAAAGAGTAAAGCCAATGTGTTGGTTCTCTATGGAGAAACTCGAACAATGATATATTGGAGATGGATGCTTCGACTATTTGAGGTAAAAGGCATGGTGTGGATTATGTCAGCCCAGACTGATCTCTTCTCCTTACCTTATCAAAGAGACTGGGACATCCAAGTCATCAATGGAGCACTATCTTTCACTGTTAAATCAAGCAAGATTCCAGGTTTTCAACATTTTTTTCAAAACAGAAAACCTTCCAACTCAAAGGGAGACAATTTTCTACTAGCCTTTTGGGAACAAGCATTTTTCTGTAAATTTTCACATTCCCATACAGCTGGGGGTATCTGCATGGGAGAAGAGAAGCTTGAGAACCTTCCTGGGACAGTTTCTGAAATGTTCATGATGGGACCTAGTTACAGTATCTACAACGCTGTTTATACTATGGCTCATGCACTTCATGTGCTGCAGAAATCCAAATCCAGACATGGATCAATGGCAGTTGAGCAAAGATGGAAGTTTCAAAATCAGCCATGGCAGGTGACTGTTGATAAATGAAATTGAATGTGATATATCTATGAATGCAATAGTAGAATTCCATTAATGCAGAAGCCACATGTAGTCTTTATTTTAGACTGTATGCCTGCACACATTTACCTGGTACTTTTGGACACATTAGAAAAAGTTCATGAATAAATATACCATTCTTAACGCCATTCATTTTTCTACTGAAGCGTATACCATTTAATAGTTTGTCAGTTTTTATTTTTATCCATGTGAATATATACATAGTCAAATAATGTCATTCCTGTATTTAGGATCCTGAAAAGTATATATTATATAAAATAATTTTTAGTTGTAAATGCATAGACAATGTGACATTCATAATAATAATATTTAAGGGGGGTCCTGATTTATAGAACCCAGATATTTTAACATCTTTTTCATATCTTGTTTGAATTTGCAGATATGGTAATAATAATAATAATAATAATAATAATAATAATAATAATAATAATAATAATAATAATAATAATAATAATAATAATAATAATAATAATAATAATAAGTTGGAAGGGACCTTGGAGGCCATCTAGTCCAACCCCCTGCTCAGGCAGGAAACCCTATACCATTTCAGAAAAATGGCTGCCAAGTTTCTTCTTAAAAACTTTCAGTGTTGGAGCATTCACAACTTCTGGAGGCAGGTTGTTCCACTGATTAATTGTTCTGTCATGAAATTTCTCCTTAGTTCTAGGTTGCTTCTCTCCTTGATTAGTTTCCATCCGTTGCTTCTTTTCCTGCCTTCAGGCACTTTGGAGAATAGCCTGACTCCCTTTTCTTTGTGGCAGCCCCTGAGATATTGGAACACTGCTATCATGTCCCCTTCATCCTTCTCTTCATTCATCTTAGTGACTAAAACAAAGTACTTTAACTGTGTGCATGCACCACCCTGGAGATTGAACTGGATAATCAAAAAGGGTATTTTATTCTATGATTCAATGACTAACACAGCTCATCTTTATTTTCTTTAAGTTTCATCAGTTGCTCAGAGGTTTTTCATTCAACAACAGTGGCAGAAACAAAATTTCATTTGATCACAATGGAGAATTAGTAGTTAGGTTTGGCATTATGAATTGGGTCACATTTTCAAATCAAACTTTTCTTAAAGTGAAGGTTGGAAAAATGAATCCTATGTCCACATCAGAACAAGAGTTCAGCATTAATGACCATGAAATCACTTGGCATGACATTTTCAACCAGGTAAGTAATGAAAACATTCAATTTAATACTGAAATGATGTGCAGAAATTGCTGCTTTGTATACTATAACTATAGTAGTTAAAAGCCTATATTCTAAGTCTAGTAACCTATGAGCTCTTAACTATAAGAGTCAGGTAACCTGGTACATTCTAAATGAAGTGCAACTTCAGAATTTTGTTCTATATTTTTAATATGAAACATTTTCTAGCTGTACATTAAAAAAGCAAAAAATGTTTGGACAAGTTGCAAAGCTTTTAAAATGTAAAATAGAATGTATTTAAATTTTTCACAACTATTAAATTTTAAAATACCTTAGAAAAGAATGCCATCACTTCATTTTAGAAAAATAGCAAATTCAAACTTTTCACACTCTCTTGTCCTTGGCAAGACAATAATTGGATTAAGCAGATTCTGCTCTGGTAATAATGTAATATCCTGTTCAAGCCATGAACAACTCAGCTTGTAATACTCCAAACCAAAGACAGGGAATCTGTCTTGAACTATATCTTCCCAGAAGCACCAGCCAGCATAAGTCAGTGAGAATGATATTGAAATTGTAATTTGGCAACCTATGCAGCATCATGGATAGTCCATTATATTTCCCACTCTTTCTACCTAATATCCTAAAACATTTGTATTTCTTTTATACTATATGATGCCTTTGAGTTAGGTTAGATCTGAATAAGCCCCTACTGTTATTCAGTATGATGTTATGTGACATCTCAGAATACAGATGGCTAATTCTGGAATAAAAAGAGCAACAAAGCAAAACACATTATGCATTTAAGATGAAGAATCAGAATTTCTGTACCATCTGGGATTATCATGATTAGGAAATAATGATATTTCACTCATATTTCAGTCACTCATGCGCTCGTGACCTCCTGTTTAGACTACTGCAACGCTCTCTACATGGGGCTGCCCTTGAGGACCACTCGGAGGCTTCAGCTGGTGCAGAATGACGCCATGCGAGTTGTGATGGGGGTTTCCCGATACTCCCATGTAACACCTCTACTCCGCGAGCTGCATTGGCTTCCGGTTGCCCTCCGGGTGAGATTCAAGGTGCTGGTGATGACCTATAAAGCCCTAAATGGCTTGGGTCCAGGATATCTGAGGGGACACCTGCTGCCAGCATCAAGTTCCCTTCGTCCTGTGCGCTCCCACAGGGAGGGCCTTCTCAGGGTGCCGCCGGTAAAAGATTGCCAGCGGATAACACCCAGGGGGAGGGCTTTCTCTGTGGGTGCACCTGCCCTCTGGAACCAGCTGCCCACAGAGCTTAGGACTGCCCCCGACCTTAGTTCATTTTGCCGGGACCTGAAGACCTGGCTCTTTGAGCTCTCCGGCCCAGGCTGAGAATTTTAATCGGGGTTTTTATTTTTTTCAGGGATTTGATTTAATCTTTTTAAATTGTTTTTAACGTTTGTATTGATTTTGTTTTAAATACCCTGTAAACTGCCCTGAGTCCTTCGGGAAAGGGCGGTATATAAATCCAATTAAATAAATAAATAAATAAATAAATAAATAAATAAATAAATAAATATAACATCAGTATTTCTCATTTTTTCCTCTACCACCCTTTGGTTTTCCCAACCACCCTTATGACTAAATATATTTCATAATATTATGCTTAATACTTCTTGTAATTTGTATGACGCTAGGATAGAAATCTGTCCCAAAGCAATCCCCAGAATTCTAGAATTCATCCTATAATGGTTAATGATCAAGAAATGAAGGGCAAAGTAGGAATTCCATCTGGAAAAAGGGAACCTGAAAGACGAGTTTTAGAGATTAGAATACTTTATTTGGCCAAGTGTGAATAGACAAACAAGGAATTTGTCTCTGGTGCAGAAACTCAGTGTACATGCAAAGCAACAGAATCCTCCTCCTCCTCCTCCTCCAAAAAGAGTGGGGTAATAAAGTAGATAATAAGAAGGATAATAACAGCTATACTATATGGGTAAATATATACAGTAGACAGTATTATGAAAATTAGTTGTTTAGCAGAGTGATGGCACAAGGGGAAAAAAACTGTCCCTGTGTCTAGTTGTTTTGACATGCATTGCGCTACAGTGGCATCCTGAGTGGAGGAGTTAAAACATTTTATGTCAAGGGTGTGAGGGATCTATAGATATTTTCTTAAACCTCCTTCTGACTGGTGCAATAAACAGGTCTTCTATGGAAGGGAGGCTGGTTGTAATTAGCAATATTAATAGTACTTAGACTTATGTACCACTTCATAGTGCTTTACATTCCTGTCTAAGCAGTTTACAGAGTCAGCATATTACCCTCAACAATCTGAGTCCTCATTTTTCTGACCTTGGAAGGATGAGTCAACCTTGAGCCAGTCAAAATTGAACTCCTGACAGTCTGCAATACTGCATTCTAACCACTGTGTCACCATTGTTGGTGTTTGTTCTTTCTGCAGTCCTAACTATCTGTTGGAGTCTGTATCTGTCCTGTTTGATTGCTGTACCAAACCAGACAATCATAGAAGTACAAATGACAGACTAGGATCTGGAAAATTCATATTCAATCCACCCATGAAGTTTAATAGACATTTTGGGCCAGTGATGATTGATACACCTCTGTTGCTCTAGGGAAAATTAAGATGGAATTATTATAGTCACCATCTTGAATCCCTGGAGGAAAATGCAGACATAAATCTACCAAGTTCTTTCACTATTTTATATAAATTAGTTGATAACATTAGATAATCAGCAAAAGTACCTCTTCTCAAACTACCATTGGAGAATAATCAATATTTTGGTATTTCATTTCTATAGACATTGCCTCTCTCAATTTGCAATAGCAATTGTCAAATGGGCTATAGAAGAAAAAGTCTTGAAGGAAAGCCATTTTGCTGCTATGATTGCAATCGATGTCCTGAAGGGAAAATTTCTAACATGAAAGGTATGACACATTGTTGTGCTGAATGCAGATAATGTTTATGATATCCTAGAAGTTCAAATTTTCTGCTTCACAAAACCTACCATGAGTGAATTTAGGTTTTTTTTTAAATCCTACATCAACCATTGCCATATATAATGTATTCAGTAGTATTGCCACATGCTGTTCTAGGAAATGTTATGAATGAAATGTAATTTTTAAAGGGATATCCTATCCTTCCAAATATTTAGGTTCAGTAAGAACAATGCTATACAGCAAAAGAATTAACACAAGTTACTGTCAGTACGTTTGTAGATCCAGAGGTCAAATGCCAAATGTATTTGAGGCCAACTTCAGGTTACATATAAGAAAGAGAAGACAGCAAAGTCTAAATGCAGTCAACAACTAATAGTTATTGTCAAGCAGACAGGTTTTAAGATGCAAGGATAACCTATCATATAGGTTCATGCAAAATGGACATTATTTCCAGCAATGGGCTGTTCTCAATGAATCTAGCTAAGCAAACTCTCTCATGCTTGTACAAGGATACCAGGCATGGGCTGATCTGGATGACTACTAAATAACAGCATCAAAATTTAGAGAACTCTCATTCTAACACTTGTGGTTGTCTAAATTTTGAATTTGATCTAGATGAAGGAAGGGAGGGAGGGAGGGGCAGAGGGAGGAAGGTTTTCTTTGAAAGATCATCCTCGTATGAGTACATGAAGAAAAGTCTCTGTTCTGAGAATCTTTGCATTTAAAATGTTAAAAAGTAGAAAATGGAAGAATTCTAGACTGCATTATGTAGCAAGTTAAGCAAAGTCAAGCAAACCTGCCTCACAGTTCAGTACATCAGAGCTTTATATAAATTTTTAAAAATCTAAAAAAATGACTAATCTTAATGGACATCAAAGCAAGATATTAACCTTAGAGGACATTTCTTGATCTTTACCCAACAGAGGAAAGCAAGGGTGAAGAAAGTTTGAAGACAAATGGTTTACTAGATAGTTTGAAAATAATATATTCTCTAATTTGTACAATTTGAATAGTTTGTCTGAATTGTTGTCCAGAGTCATTTGCCATGCGATAGCAGCTCTACAAATTAGACAAACAAACACATACCGGTATATTCTGCTTTTTTCAGATATGGACGACTGCTTTAAATGCAAAGAAGACCAATATGCAAACAAAGAACAGTATCTATGTCTTCCTAAAGTCACTACTTACCTATCTTATGAAGACCCTTTGGGAATGAGTTTAGTTTTGTCTGTTACTGCTTTTGCTGTCCTCACAGCTCTGGTGCTTGGAATTTTTATGAAGCATCACAATACTCCTATTGTCAAAGCCAACAACCGAGATCTCACTTATGCTCTCCTATTCTCTCTCCTTCTTTGCTTTCTTTGTAGTTTGTTGTTTATTGGCCAGCCCACAAAAGTAACATGTCCCCTACGACAAATGAGCTTTGGAATCATCTTCTCAGTGGCAGTTTCTTGCATGTTGGCAAAAACAATCACAGTGGTTCTGGCTTTCATGGCCACCAAGCCAGGAAGCAGCATGAGAAAATGGATGAGGAAAAGTCTGGGCAGTTCCATTGTTCTTTCCTGCTCCTTGATTCAAACAGGCATTTGTGCCATATGGCTTGTAACCTCTCCCCCATTTTCAGAGGTTGACATGCAGTCTGAAGTTGAATATATAATACTGGAATGCAATGAAGGCTCTTTGATTATGTTCTATTGTGTCCTAGGCTATATGGGTTTCCTAGCTATTGTAAGTTTCACTATAGCTTTCTTTGCCAGAAACTTACCAGATACTTTCAATGAAGCCAAATTCATCACTTTCAGCATGTTGGTCTTTTGTAGTGTATGGTTATCCTTTATTCCAGCTTACCTAAGTTCAAAGGGAAAATACATAGTAGCTGTGGAGGTCTTCTCAATCTTAGCCTCTACTGTTGGGTTGTTAGGTTGTATTTTTTCCCCAAAATGCTTCATAATTTTATGGAAACCCCAACTAAATAACAAAGATCAGTTAATAAGAAGAATAACATAATTTGTATGTATTTGTACATTTTACAACTTTGATTTGTATTACGGATATATGGATTAATTCTAATCCAGTATCCAATTTATCAATTTAAAATTAGTAATTATTTATTAAATTGACTTGGCATTTCTGTTTGAGCTTCTTAATTGCATGTTATATAGAGGATACTACACTGATAGTCAAAAATACAAAGGATCTGCATGTATTAAAAATCAGAAGACACAGTAAAAAATGGACTAAAATTGAGCATAAAGAAGATAATATTAATGACAGAACAACCAGCCTTAGAATTGACAGTGAAAATATTAAAAAAGATTGGTAACTTCTGTCTTTTAGATCAACTATCAAGAGTAAAAAAGCAAGTAATCAAGAAATACTCCACAGACTAGCACTTAGTACAACAACCATAAAGACTTGGAAAAGATGTTCAAGCACTGTGATATATCTATACCTGCAAAGTTCAGAATTATGCAAGCTATGGTATCACCTGTGACACTCTATGGAAGTAAAAGTTGAGTTTAAAGAAACAGAATAGGAAACATACTGATGCCTTTAAACTTTGGTGTTGGAGGAGATTCCTGAGAATACCATGGATACCCAAAAATATAATTTAATGGATCATCATTAAGCTGCTCCAAAATTTAGATGAGTCACTTCCTGACGTTGCTGAAGACAGACTCAGGTGACTGTTTCTCTTCTCCCTGGATCTGATTTCTACCAGCTGGTGGGTCCAAATGGACTGAAAACTGCCCCGTAGAGGTGGCCCCCAAAGGGCAAAGTCTTGAAGATTGCGGCTCAGCGGTAGCTGGACCGCTGGTCTCAACGGAGCCCCTGGAACCAGCAGGAAAAAAGGCTGACTTCATTCATGTGGTCCGCCATTGCCAGCTGTTCGGTGGAGGCAAAGAACTCTAAATTGAAAGCAAACAGCTGACCTGGGTGAGAAAACTCCTTTCTCTCTTTTTACAACTGAAGACCCCTGGCGGATAGCACTTTTACTTGAGAGTGAAGCCCTTAGTTTTAGGGAGTGGGTGGAATTTTTCCTGCCTATTCCTCCCTCCCGAATTACAAGTGGCGGTTAAAACCCTTGGCTAATTGAAAATGCCACTGTATTGCAAGACTGTCTGAGGCATAAGTTTGGGGAGGCTTTTGGCTCTATAGAATTCTCTGTCTATTTTTTGTGAGAAAGCCATCACAATTTTTACATTTTTTACTTTTACTTTTTAAGTTCGAAAGTTACTTTTTTTTATCCCATCTGTAAATAGGACAGGAATGGACAGTTAATGCCATCTAGTGGTGAAACCTGAGAATTCTATACATCCTCCCTGAATGAAGTTAACTTAAACTGGAAGTTGGCTGTTTGCCCAGACCAGGGGTCGGCAACTGGAAAAAGGAAAAGAGCCACTCAGAACTGGTTCCATCATACAAACAAAAAAGTGGGAGCCGCAAAAAGTGCGTGCGCGTGCGTCCACACATGCGCAAAATGGGAGGCACCTGTGCGGCGACAGGTCTCCCCTTTGGAGAGGTGCGCAAATGGAGTTCTCGGCACTAGTGGCTTTTGTAAAGCAGGAATTGCTTCCAGCGCAGTCTTTTCCCTCTATTTTTTTACAATAAGTTTCTCCTCCCTCTCCCCTCCCTCAAAAATAGAGGGACCCAGGTGGCGAGGTACAGTTGAAGATCTAATCTGGCCAGGAGTAGAAATCCCGGAACTGGGACAGGCTCGGGCACAAGGCGGGAGGCAAACGGATTCATCGACGACACCTCCCGTCTTGTGGCGCAGGCTAGATTGCCTCTCTTGGAATCCGCGCCTTTCCAGAGAGGCCAAGGAAACAACTCTGGCCAAGGGCCCCGCGCCCTCGCCTCCACACCCGAGAGTGCTCTAGCCCATCCGCAGCCGCGTCTCCGCTGGTCGCGCCTGCTACTTAGAGGTCCCCCAACTCGGTTTCCCAGTGGCTGTGTCCCAGAGCCGAGTTACCCTCGAGGGGCCGGTCTTCCCAACAACCCCCCCATCCCCATCCCCAGGGCTCCTGCCAGGGAGAAGGCGCGGGTTGGCAGCTTTAGCTCGGCGCCAGCCTCCTTTCTATTCGCAGGCCTCGAGTGGATGGATCCCCACTGTTCTCTCGGTTTGAGGCTTCCCCATCTCTCTCTCCCCGCCGCCCCGTCTGAGGTCGATGCTCTGGTAAATAATAAATCAGTCAGAAAACAAAAGCCGCTCGGATTTATGGTCTGAAGCACTAATTAGAAACATCATTTGAGCAATAAACGTAAACACTTTCGAGCAAATAATGCCTGCGGAAGAGAGGGAGCGAGCCAGGAAGCTGGTCCTCGCCTACAGTGGCTGGGCCCCGGTGGCTTTTAAAAGCCCGGGGCCTCGCCGGGAACGGGAATTTTTAAGGGAGGGCTGTGAGAGGGAAAATGGAGGATTTTCACCCGGAGGTTGCGGGGGATCTGGCAGCTTTCCAAACGAGCAGTGGCGCTGCTCGTTTGGAAAGCTGCTGTGGCCCATTTGCAAAGCTACTGCCTTTGGAGGAAGGCAGCAGCCTGTAAACGGGCTGCGGCAGCTTTCCAAACGCGGCGCCATTGTCCGTTCGGGCGGAGGTGCGCGCACAGCTCTCCAAAGGTTTGGAGAGCTGCGCACGCACCTCCGCCCGTTCGGAGAGGTGCGCGTGTACCTCTCTAAACGGATGGCGCCACTCTCCATTTGGAGAGGTGCACATGCACCACTGCCCATTCAGAGAGGTGCGCGCTCACCGGGCGACTGGGAGCCACAGGAGACGGCTTAAAGAGCCGCATGAGGCTCCGGAGCCGCTGGTTGCCGACCTGTGGCCCAGACATTCCTTTGAAGGTCCTTGAAAACTTTCCTTGAGGAAAAAATAAAAGATCCCCTTTGGTCTTTTTAGCCTGTCTGGTTTTATAAGATTGTCTTTGAAGCTATCTGACTCCTCTGGAGACTTGGAACTATTTTCTGTTTCTTTTCCTGTGTGTCTTTGCTTTTTTTTCTGTGCTTTTTCTTTTTCTTTTTGGGACATTATTTTCCTTTTTGCCCTGCTATTTTTACAGACATCCTCTATTTTTTCCTTTTTAGTCCTTTTTGGCTTTTTTTTCTTTTCCCCCACTTTTTTTGGATTTTTATTTTTAAAATCCCCTTACCTTCTACTACTTTTGATGGCTCGTCCCTCCTTAGGAGCCTTTTGGATTACAAAATTTGGCCATTTGGCAGAGATACCATATGAATTGAAGATAAAGATGAGTGTTTCCAATTTATCTAAACTTGGAAAAAAAGGATCCTCTGCCCCTGCTTTGACTTCTGCATGTCCAATCTATCAGAAATCAATTACAGCAGGAGAAGATTGACACCCACCAGAAGGACACCCAAGCGATCCTAAAAGCAATCTATGACTCCAACGCTGCCCAGTCTGCTACAGCAACTAAAAACCCTGGAGAGCTGAAAAATGACCTAGACAAAATGAATGAGAAAATTAACAATATAGATTCCCAAATGGAAAACTTCAAACAGATGATTACAGACAATCAGCAAAGAAACCAAAAAATAGAAGATAAGTCAACTGAGGTTGATCAGAAGCTAGAAGTCTTAAAAGATGAAAATCAAAAATTGATGCAAATAAATGGAGAATTGGAAGATTCTTTAGCGGTCATAGAAATGGAGTGGGCCTCGTACTTCCTAAGATTTTAAAACATAATAGAAGATAAGGAAGAGGATCTCTTAGACTTGAAAACAGAGCTGTTGGCAGACGTATTCAGACTTGGAAAGCCACAAATGGAAGGATAATTAAATCAAGCTTATCGTGTCAAATCAAACTATGCCAGAAGAAATAAAGTGCCTAGGGAAGTACATGTCAGATTTTTTAAAAAGATCTACAAGAGATGAGATTTTGAGAAAAGTGAAAGATGAACTGTTGAAATACAAAGAAAAAGAAATCGTAGTTCTCAAGCAAATTCCTAGAAGGATAAGAGAGACTACCAATTTCTAACTAAGAAACTAGTCGAAAAAGGAGTGAACTTTAGATGGCTGATTCCAGAATGGATTTTAATCTACTGGGATATGAAAAGATACAGACTGGACACACCAGTTAAAGCAATGGACTTTTTTTGACAACCACAGAGGCTTCCTGGAAAGAGGTGACCCTGAGCCGAAAAAACAAGAGGAAATGCCAGCTGAAGGTGCGGTCAAACAAAGAGTAGAGGAAGAAACTAAAACCACATATTCGTATCCAGAAGAAGGCACAAGACCAAGAGATCAGAGACAGATAAGATCAACTAGAAGATTAAGACCTAGATACAACTGAAAGGGATGGAGGAGACTGGGATTTTATCAATAAATATTAATGGCCTAAACTCCCCCTCCAAAAGGAGAAAGTTTTTTACATGTTTACAAAAATTAAAAATGGACATAATTTGCCTTCAAGAAACGCATATTAAGAGCCAGCATTCTAAAATTCTAGAGCAACCAAAAATTGGAAACTCTTCTTTGTATCGGTATCTCAAAAGAAAAGAGGAGTAGCCTTTTATATTAAAGAAAAGATGAATCCAAAACAAACATATGCGGATGAAGAGGGGAGAATATTAATGGTTGAAATTATGATGGATCAAAAGCAGATATTGATGATTGGAATATATGCACCTAATGACAAACAAGAACAATTTTATCTAAAACTATATAAGAAAATACTAGGTCTAAGTTACCAAAAGTTTTGTACAATAGGAGATTTTAACGCAAAAGTAGATGGAATTCTAGATTATAAAAGCGCCAAGCAAGGAAGAAAAGGAGGAAATTTACTACCTAAAGTGTTCTCAAAAATGATAGAAGAATTTTGTGTTCTAGACATATGGAGAGAGAAAAACCCAGAGAAACTACAATATACATTCTATTCAAACAGACATAAATCATGGTCAAGAATTGATATGATATGGATTTCTTTGGACTTCAAAACAATGATTCAAGAGGCGGAGATAGAAACCAATGACTGGGCAGATCACAACCCAATAAAATGATTTGGAAAGGAGTCAAGAAGAAACCTAGATGATCTCTAAGTAAATCTACACTGAAGGAAAAAGAATTTCTACAACTAGCGACAAAGGAAATGGAATTCTTCTTTAAAATAAATAAGAAGGAAGAAACATCACTCCAAAATGTTTGGGATACAGCTAAAGCATATTTTAGAGGTTTGGCTATAACCTATACTGCTAAAAAGAATAAAGAAAAGAAACAACTACAATTAAAGATAAGGGAAGAACTTAGAAAGCTAGAATCAGAATTACAAATAGACCCACAGAAGGTAATACTTAAGAAACAAATGGAAATAATAAAGCATAAATTAAACTTGGCTGAGATGGAAATAATGGTTCAACAGATTAAATGGACTAAACAGAATTTCTTCGAAAATGCCAATAAGCCGGGAATGTGGTTAGCATATAGACTGAAAAAAGAAAAAGACAAGAAAATGATAAAGAAGCTACAAGATACAAAAGGAGAAGTACAGTTTCAAAATGATGTAATGAAAAAAATTATTAAAGATTACTATGAGATACTTTACAACCCAGAGGAAATTCCTAAGGAAAAAATACAGCAGTATTTTAAAAAAGCAGATCTACCAAAAATTCCTGAGAACATTCGAAATATATTAAATGGATCAATATAAATGGTGAAGATTATAGAAGCCATAAAAAAGCAAAAAAAGGATAAGACTCCAGGGCCAGATGGACTGCCTGCAGAATTTTATATTTCATTACAAGATGTGTTAAGTCCAACTTTGAAAGAACTCTGTAACGAAATTCTCCTGGAAGCTAAAATATCAAAAACATGGACTGAAGCCAATATCACTTTAATACTTAAAGAAGACACAGACTTGACACACATAAACAACTATAGACCAATATCATTACTAAATGTAGACTATAAAATCTTTATTTATTTAATTTAATTTATTTATTTATTTAATTTAATTTTTATACCGCCCTTCTCCCGAAGGACTCAGGGCGGAGTACAGGGCAATACAATAAAATACAATATATAAAAATTAAAAAAATATTAAATACAATAGCCCATTATAATAAATTACTAAACGTTAAAATACCCCTAAACCCATCAGACCAGGTCGGCTTGTTCAAATAAATATGTTTTTAGGTCATGTCGGAAGGAGCGAAGGTCGGGAGCCATCCGGAGCTCCACCGGTAAACGGTTCCACAGGTCTGGCGCGCCCACAGAGAATGCCCTCCCCCTGGGGGCCGCCAGTCGACACTCTTTCACCGACGGCACCCTAAGGAGGCCCTCTCTGTGGGAGCGCACTGGACGAAGGGAAGTTGATGCCGGCAGCAGATGTTCCCGTAAGTAACCCGAACCCATGCCATTTAGGGCTTTATAGGTCATAACCAGCACCTTGAACCTTACCCGGAGGACAACTGGAAGCCAATGCAGCTCACGGAGTAGAGGTGTTACATGGGAGTATCGGGAAACTCCCACCACCACTCGCGCAGCTGCATTCTGCACCAGCTGGAGCCTCCGAGTAGTCCTCAAGGGCAGCCCCATGTAGAGAGCATTGCAGTAGTCCAAACGGGAGGTCACGAGTGCATGAGTGACTGTGCACAAGGCATCCCGGTCTAGATAGGGCCGCAACTGACGCACCAGGCGAACCTGAGCGAAGGCCCCCCTAGTCACAGCTCCTATATGATCATCCAAGGAGAGCTGTGAATCTAGGAGGACACCCAAGTTACGAGCCCTATCTACGGGGGGCAATATCTCACCCCCCATAATTAACGGTGGAATATTCTGAATTTCCCGAGACGCCGGCACACACAGCCACTCAGTCTTGTCAGGGTTGAGCCGAAGCCTGTTCCTCCCCATCCAGACCCGGACTGCCTCCAGGCAATGGGACATCACGGAGAGGGCATCACTGGGCTGGTTTGGGGTGGAGATAAAAAGCTGGGTATCATCAGCATATTGATGATACCCAACCCCAAAACCACAAATGATCTCACCCAGCGGCTTCATATAGATGTTGAACAGGAGAGGCGAGAGGACCGACCCCTGAGGCACTCCACAAACAAGAGGCCTCGAGGCCGACCTCTGCCCTCCTGCCAACACCGACTGCGAACGTCCCAGGAGGTAGGAGGAGAACCACCGTAAAACGGTGCCTCCCACTCCCAACCCCCGAAGACGCCGCAGTAAGATACCATGGTCGATGGTATCAAAAGCCGCTGAGAGGTCTAATAGGACTAGGACAGAGGAGCAACCCCTGTCCCGAGCCCGCCAGAGATCATTCACCAGCGCGACCAATGCCGTCTCCGTGCTGTACCCGGGCCTGAAGCCCGATTGGTACGGGTCTAGATAATCAGCTTCCTCCAGGAACAGAGGGAGCTGCTGCACCACCACACTCTCAACAACCTTCGCAAGAAAGCAAAGGTTGGAGACTGGTCGAAAGTTGTTTAAAACAGCTGGGTCCAGGGCAGGCTTCTTGAGGAGGGGTCTCACCACTGCCTCCTTCAAGGCAGTGGGAAAACTACCCTCATTCAGAAAAGCAGTTATCACTGCCTGGAGCCAGCCTCGTGTCCCCTCCCGAGCCGAATAAACCAGCCAGGAGGGGCACGGGTCCAATAAACACGTGGTGGAGCTCAGCATCCCCATAATCCTGTCCAGCTCTTCCAGAGTCACAGGGTCGAACTCCTCCCAGATGACATCGACAAGATCAGCCATGTTCTCACCATCAGACTCTGCCCAGTCGGAGGCCAGACCGGTCCGGATCCGAGCGATTTTGTCCGACAGATGCTGGCTAAACTCCTCGGCATGACCCTGCAAGGCCTCGTCCCTCACCTCCTGATTCAGGAGGGAGCGAGTCACCCTAAACAGGGCGGCCGGGCGATTATCTGCGGACGCGATGAGGGCAGCAAAGTAGTTTGACCTCGCTGTCCTCATCGCCGCAAGATAAGACCTTGTGAAGGACCTTAGTCACAATCGGTCGGATTCAGACCGGCTAGACCTCCAACAGCTCTCTAGGCCCCGTCTCTGATGCTTCATCTCCCGGAGCTCCGCGGAGAACCACGGAGCCCACTGGGATCTGCACCGGGTCAGGGGCCGCATGGGTACAACTTGGTCAAGTGCCTCAGTGTCTGCCTTTTCCCAGGCTTCCACTAGGGCCACGGCCGAGCTGTGAACTAAGGTGGCAGGTGGGGACCCAAGGGCCGCCTGGAACCGCTCAGGGTCCATTAGGCACCTGGGGCGGAACCATCTAGTTGGTTCAACAGCCCCAGGGCGGGGATTGGCAAAATGGAAGACCAGCCACAGGAGATGATGATCAGTCCATGACAGGGGCGTAACAATTGGAGAGCCCCCACCCAGATCATCCAACCACCGGCCAGATAGAAAAATCAAATCGAGCGTGTGACCCCCCCCCCATGAGTCGGGCCCTGAATTACTTGCGTCAGGTCCATGGCCGTCATGGAAGCCATGAACTCCCGAGCTAACTCAGATGATCCCCCCAGGGATGGCAGATTGAAGTTACCCAAGATTTTGCTTCTTTGCTTCGATAATGGCAGAAAGTATTAAGAAATTCCTGATTGAATTTATACATGCAGACCAAAATGGCTTTTTGCCTAAAAGACAGATAAAAATAACTTAAGAATGATCCTTGATATTTTAGTGTATTGTGAAGTCCATCCAGGGAAACAGATGGCATTAATATTTCTTGATGCACAAAAAGCATTTGATAATTTAAACTGGCAATATATGTTCCAGCAACTTGCTGAAATGTACTTTGGGGAAAACTTTATGAATGCAATCCATGCAATTTACGATAAACAGACTGCTAGAATAATTGTAAATGGAGATTACACAGAAACCTTTAATATCAAAAAGGGTACAAGACAGGGATGTCCTTTATCCCCATTGTTATTCATATTAACATTGGAAGTATTGAATAGAAATATTAGACAAGATAATGAAATTAAAAGACTGGAGATAAAGGATGAAAAATATTTTATTTATTTATTTTATTTGTTTTATTGGATTTGTATACCGCCCTATTCCCATAAGACTCAGGGCGGTTTACAGGGCAGTTAAAACCATGAATACAAAAAATTAAAAACAATTAAAACAATTAAATTAAATTCAAGCCCCAAGAGTAAATCTAAAACCCATTTAAATTAACAACCCCACAGTCTGGACCAAACAGATTGAAGAGCCAAGTTTTCAGGTCCCGGAGAAATGAGCGAAGGTCAGGGGCAGTCCTAAGTTCTGTGGGTATTTGGTTCCATAGGGCAGGCGCACCCACAGAGAACGCCTTTCCCCTGGGAATAACCCGCCGGCATTCATTAACCGGCGGTACCCTGAGAAGGCCCTCCCTGTGGGGGCGCACAGGACGATGGGAAGATGATGCCGGCAGCAGGTGTTCCCTTAGATAGTCCAGACCCAAGCCATTTAGGTCTTTATAGATCATTACCAGCACCTTGAATCTCACCCGGAGGGCAACCGGAAGCCAATGCAGCTCACGGAGAAGAGGTGTTACACGGGAGTATCGGGAAGCTCCCATCAAAACCCGCGCGGCTGAATTCTGAACCAGTTGAAGCCTTCAGGTGGTCCTCAAGGGCAGCCCCATGTAGAGGGCATTGCAGTAGTCTAACAGGGAGGTCACGAGCGCATGAGTGACTGTATGTAGAGCATCTTGGTCCAGATAGGGTCGCAAATGGCGCACCAGGCAAATCTGGGCAAAAGCTCCCCTGGTCACAGCTCCTATATGATCTTCCAAACTGAGCTGTGAATCCAGGAGGACTCCCAAGTTGCGAGCCCTATCAACGGGGGGTAATACCTCATCCCCTATTGTTAATGATGGAGAAGGCTGGTCAGCCCAAGATGCCGGTATGAACAGCCACTCAGTCTTGTCAGGATTGAGACGAAGCCTGTTTCTCCCCATCCAAACCCGGACCGTCTCCAGGCAACGGGACATCACAGTGAGGGCATCACTGGGTTGGGTCAGGGTGGAAAGAAAAAGTTGGGTATCATCAGCGTACTGGTGATACCCCACCCCGAAACCACGAATGAGCTCACCCAGCAGCTTCATGTAGATGTTGAACAGGAGGCGAGAGAGGACCGACCCCTGAGGGACTCCACAAATGAGAGATCTTGGGGTGGACCTCTGTCCTTCCGTCAACACCAATTGCGAGTAGCCCAGGAGGTAGGAGGAGAACCACTGTAAAACGGTGCCTCCCACTCCCAGCCCCCTGAGACGCCGCAGTAGGATACCATGGTCGATGGTATCAAAAGCTGCTGAGAGGTCTAATAGGACTAGGATAGAGGAACAACCCCTGTCCCGAGCCCGCCAGAGATCATTCACCAGTGTGACCAATGCCGTCTCTGTGCTATGCCCAGGTCTGAAACCCGATTGGTACGGGTCAAGATAATCAGTTTCCTCCAGGAACAGAGGAAGCTGATGTGCTACCACACTCTCAACAACCTTCACCAAAAAGCGAAGGTTGGAGACAGGACGATAGTTATTCAAAATCGCCGAGTCCAGGGTGGGCTTCTTGAGGAGGGGCCTCACCACTGCTTCTTTCAAGGCAGAAGGGAAAACACCCTTGCTCAAAGAAGCAGTTATTACTGCCTGGAACCAGCCTCGTGTCTTCTCCCGGGCTGCATAAACCAGCCAGGAGGGGCATGGGTCCAATAAACAGGTGGTAGAGCTCAGCCTCCTCATGATCCTGTCCACCTCATCGGGGGTCATAGGATCGAACTCAGTCCAGATAACACTTTCAAGACCACTCGAATTCTCCCTGTCAGATTCTGTCCAGTCAGAGTCCAAGCCGGCCCGAATCTGAAAATATAAATTTCAAGCATTTGCAGATGACTTGGTTTTTATATTAGAAGAACCTTTTGAAACAAGCACAAAATTGCTGGAGACAATAGAAAAATATGGTGAAGTGGCAGGCCTGACAATAAATAGAGAAGCGACTAAAGTCTTGACAAAGAACGTAACAGAAAAACAGAAAACTCAACTTACAAAAAACAAACAAACCTTCAAATAGTCAAAAAAGTTAAGTATTTGGGAATTTACTTAACAGCAAGAATTTACTTAACAACAGTATTTTATTTATTTATTTATTTAGTTACATTTATATACCGCCCTATTCCCTGAGGACTCAGGGCGGTTTACAGGAAATTAAAAAATCCACCATACAAAAGTTAAAAAACCAAATTAAAAAATATTAAATTGACCCTGTATACTTAAAACCCCAATTAAAATTTCTCCTCAGCCTGGGCCCGAGAGCTCAAAGAGCCAGGTCTTCAGGCCCCGGTATCATAAAAGACGATAATTATATAGAGTTGTTAAAACAAATAAAATTGGACTTAAAAATGTGGAAAAATCTTCAATTTTCAATGCTGGGGAAAATAGCCACAGTCAAAATGAATATCTTACCGAAAATACTTTTCCTATTCCAAATGATTCCAGTAAAATTAGGGAAAGCTTTCTTTGATGAACTGAATACAACAATATTGAAATTTATCTGGCAAGGGGAAAAAGCATGAATCAAAGCGAAAATGCTACAGGAAGCCAGAGAAAGTGGAGGATTTGGACTCCCAGATTGGAGGTTATACTACCAAGCAGCTATTTTAACATGGATTAAAGAATGGATAATGCTCAGAGATAAAAGACTATTATACCTAGGGGGGCATGATCTGCAGATTGGATGGCATGCCTTTCTGTGGTATGGGAAGAATAAAATTCACAGATACTTTCAGAACTACTCTGTAAGAAATGTGCTTCTTTTAGAATGGGAAAAAATAAAAGAAAAAAAAATATTAAGATACCTGAATGGCTTTCAACAATGGAAGCCTTTGCTTACCCAAACTTAATTAACTATGACAAACTTGTAACTTATAAGTATATACTGGACAATGAAGGAAGATTGAACTCTAGACAAGACTTACAACAACAAGGTATTGACCTAGCATGGTGGCCATATTTGCAAATCCAAACAAGTTATGAAAAATATGTGAAAACAATGGGACTCCATAAAGAACAGACAGAATTTGATCTTATATTGTTAAAAACAGATGAAAATCTGATCAAAAAGCTTTACAGATTTCTGCTTAATCTAAAGATGGAAGATGAACAAGTCAAAGATACAATGATAACATGGGCAAAAAACTTTGGACACACTATAGAGCTAGAAGAATGGGAAAAACTATGGGACAGAAATATTAAATTAACCAAAGCTGTATCAAATAAAGAAAACTTGTATAAAATGTTTTATAGATGGCATATGACACCAGTGAGATTAGCGAAAATGTTTAAAAATACCTCAAATGTTTGTTGAAAATGTAATCAAAGACCAGGTACTTATTATCACATCTGGTGGACATGCCCTAAAGCTAAAAGGTTTTGGCTTAAGATACATCTATGGTTGGAAAAGATGACTAAAAAACAAATGGAATTTAAACCAGAATTGTTTTTGCTAGGAATGATAGGACCTAACTATGAAAAGGAGAGTGGATATCTAATATTACATGTACTAACAGCAGCGAGAATTGTATTTGCCCAATATTGGAAAAGTGAAAATTTACCGACTGAAGAAGTATTAATTAAGAAAATATTAGAGTGTGCAGAAATGGATAGACTAACTTTAGAGATTAAAAAGAAAGAACACTTAGTTTACTATAGAATTTGGAATAAATTTTATCAACGGCTAGAAAAATGAATTAAAGAGAAAAGAATGTAATATGTAATTTTGATTATATATTAGCAAGAAAAATACTATGGATTGAAAAATTAACATTGCTTATGATAATTAACTATATTTACTATTGTTATCAATCACTAGATCTATTACTGTTTTGTATGTATATCTACCGAGATGATATGCTGTTTGCCAAATATTGGAAATACTATTGGGGAAACCCCAACCTCAACCCCAACCCTGACTCCAACCTCCCTTTGACCCCAACCTTAATCTCTATCCTTCCATTCTATTCCCAACCCTATAAAAATCAATAAAATCCTTTATTACAAAAAAGCTACTCCAAAATTTCCACTTGAGTCACAAATGACCAAGTTCAAATTATCCTATTTAAAACACATTATGCAAAGACCTAACCTGCTAGAATAGGCTATAATGCTGGAAATATGGAAGGAATAAGAGAATAATCAGCAGCAAGGTGAATGTTGTACCATTCAGTTATAATGGTCATGACTGTACCACTATAACTGTTGGTACAGTTATAACTGTTCTATCAACTGTTCTTGAAAGAACAGGTTAGTGTTAGATCAAAATGGAGAAAATCTATATAGTTGGTAGGAGTAAATATGAATGAATCAATTAATATTCTAGAAAATATACTTAGATTTAAAATTTTGGCAATGATTGTACTATTCTAAACAAGAAAAAATGAACATTTTTCCACACTGCAATGGAATAAAATAATGCTGCCTGTTGTGGTGAAAGAATAGCTTATCCATATTTGTTTCTTTTCATATGATTTCATCAGAATTATTCAGTACAGGGATAGAGGAAATAAAAGAGGTAGGACTTTTAAAAGTGGCCTTCTGGATTTTCAAAGAGCCCTTATTTCCACCCCTTTTTTTTTATTGAAAAGTTTTAACATACATTTTATCTTTAACAGTCCCCCCTCCCCCTCCCTTCTCCCTCCCTCCCTACCCCTCTCCCCCTCCCCCCCCCGACTTCCCAGAGCTAAGTACAAGGTATATAAACAAAAAAAAAACGATCATAAACATCCATATGCTAACAACCATAAACTCTAAAATCTATCACTCTCTGGCTCATATAGGATAATACAAACACTATTAATATTAAGTATATATAGAAAAAAAAAGAGAAAAAAGAAAAAGAAAAGGAAGACTTATTCAAATGCTACATGAAACTTTTTAGTCCTATATTTGTTCTGGATATACTCAATCCATTTTCTCCATTCCGTGATATAACGTTCTTGCGAGTGATCTTTCAAATAAGCCGAGATCTTTGCCATCTCTGCCAGGTCAGAAACCTTTAAAGTCCATTCTTCTATGGTCGGCAGTTCCTCCTTCTTCCAATACTGACCTATTAAGAGTCTTGCTGCCGTAATTAAATTCAACATCAACTTAGTGTCCACAACCGTAGCATCTGTAATTATTCCCAACAAAAAAAGTTGCGGACAAAACTTTATCCTTTGCTTGAAAATCTTCTGCATATTCCACCAAATTTTTATCCAGAAGGCCTTCACCTTTTTGCAAGTCCACCATATGTGAAAATATGTTGCATCTTCATCGCCACACCTCCAGCATTTTGGCTGATAATTCGGGTACATACTTGCAAGCTTTTTAGGATCTAGATGCCATCTATAAAACATTTTATAAAAGTTCTCTCTTAAATTTTGAGCTTGTGTAAATTTTACGTTCCTCACCCAAATCTTTTCCCACGTGTCCATTGTAATAACTTCTTGGATGTTTTGGGCCCATTTTATCATACAATCCTTAACAAGTTCTGTTTCTGAGTCAATCTCTATCAATGCAAGATATATCCGTTTAATATGTGCTGGTCCCTGATTTCTAATTTGCTTTATCAGATTTTCATCAGTCATTGTAAAACCAGTTTTCTGGTCTTCTTTCCACCTGGCCCGTAGCTGAATATATTGAAACCAAGTTTGAACAATCTTCTCATCTCGCAAGAGACTGTATGATTTCAGACACCAGACATTTCTTTCCAAGCTTAAAATCTCCTTGTACGTAGTCACATCATGTTTAAAACCAACATTTATATTTTCTATTGCGTGTTTTGGAATTGCCCACAAAGGTATCTTACAGTCTAACTTATATCTATACTTCTTCCAAACTCTCAGCAATGCCTGTCTTAAAATATGCACTCTAAACACATTATCTACCTTCTTATCATACAACAAATATGCATGCCAGCCAAACAACAAATTGTGGCCCTCAAGATTTAATAATCTCTCTTGTGTCAAATTAATCCAATCACTTATACCTGCTAACGCAGCAGCTTCATAATATAATTTAAGATTAGGCATTTTAAGACCACCTCTTTCACGAGTATCCTGCATAATCTTAAGTTTAACTCGTGGCCTTTTCCCTGCCCAGACAAATTTGTTGATACACCCCTTTTTAATAATATTTAATAATTCTGATAATGAAAATATTATTTACAGTTAATGTCAATCACATATGTTTGCCTTGTTTGAATGTGTTTAAATGGTGAAAATTTAAGTAGGACTTGCCCTGAGACATTTAGGAACCAATCTGGTCAGAAACTTAAAAATAAATGTTGAGTGTTTTTTAGATATTACCTCTAGATCACGGGTATCAAAGGCACGACATCATGTGACGTGTCATGATGTATTGTGACTTTTATTCCATTGCTGGCAATGGGGTGGACGCGGTTTTGGCGTGATGCATCTGGCCGACAGGCTGGCAGTTTAACACCCATGCTCTAGATCCTATTCAGAATTGTTTTTAGTTAGATCATAATCTCATGGAGGTAAGATAAAAGAAACAAAAATACTTCTCAGTTTAAAAGAAGAGAAACTCATAGGAACTCAAAGTCTATGGAAGTCTCAGTTTACAGTTTCTCTTTAAGATCCTGTTTGTACCAACATTGATGATATTTTGCATTTTCACTTATGGTAATGGGCAAGCACCTCGAGCCAAAGAAAGCATTTCCTATGATATTACTGCACCAGTGAAGGCAACTGAAAGGGGGGAAAGCACCTTATTACAAAGGTGTAAAGAGGTTTTATAATTAATCCCTTACATTGTTTTAAACTTCTTCTTTTTTGCTAAAAATGTAGAATGCAGCATGGGTTTCTCCATCTTGATCACATCTGACTTCTGCTCATCTCCAAACCATACCCTACATTACATGATGACTTATTTACTCATTCTACCTTACTACATCATTAATAATTTGAAGGTTGCAATTTCCCCTTCCCTTTATAATTATCAAAAAAAACCTATTATTAAATTTGCCACTCAGCAAATTCCTGATTGACAAATTATTATTCTTAAAAGAATGAGAACAAAGCATGACAATATTTTAGAGCTTAGGGGCAGATAAGATCATTATCATGATTAATTCTTAGAACCATTTGTATTTTAAGATTTAGAACAGAATAGAAGTCATTGGAAGAACAGAGAGAGATTTACTTCAACTTAGTCAAATTTTGGTGATACTTCCATTACATGGAAATGAGAGACTTATTCAAACTGGGATTATTATTTTTTATGAGGATATTGATTCTTTCCCTTCCGCAATTGCCATACGTAGCTTGTAAAACTGAGATAAGAAAATGTAGAATTCAAGATCCCATCCCAATTGATCATAAATATTTCCAACCAGGTGACCTAATCATTGGTGGAATTACTTCTTTTGTCTTCATAACTAGAGATGTAGGAAACTTTGAGGATGATCCCCATCATTCCCTTCTTGGTGAATCCCTGTAAGATATTATTTTATTTATATTGTCTGTATCAGTCTGGATAAAATAATTTAGTACTCTGACTTTATGAATCATAATTATCTAGAGTGATTAAAAATACTCTTTTCCAGAACTGAATATTTTTAGTTTGCATATTATTTTCTTTTCTTCTAAAGATGATCCACAATTAGTACCTATGTTCCTTATTTTTTTTTTAATCAACCTCTTGTTATTGCATTCTTGCCCACTCCCCAGTCTCCTTGGGATGAGAATTGCAGCATTAGCCTCTAAACCTGACTCTGTAGATGTGAAATTGCACTGAACTATGGGAATAATTATGTTCAGTCAGAGATTCAGCATATTACTCCCTTTCTAGCCATCTTTTTTTAAAAAAAATAAGTAAATCTTAAAGAATATTTATTTTAATATTTAATATTTTATTCTGTTGTAAGCATAACATCTTGGTGAGATGGGTGGAAAATAAACAAACAAATAATAACAAATAAATATTTTATCTGAGAAAATGAGACATGCAGTTTCCTTCCAGGAGTAACATTCTTACGAACTGAAATTGTTTTGTTCTTTGGAGAGGGGGAAGGAGCAGACAGGAAAACAATATGCTGTCAGTGTTCTTGTATTTATGAAATGCATTCTGCCTTTCCTAGACCTTTTCTTTTTGCCAATTTCTCCATTGCAACAGGTTCTCACAATAAAACCTATTAAGGTTATAAATGTGACATAACTACCACCAATACATTTTCAAGGGAAGAAATATTCTCTGAATTTTGATTAAATTATAGTAGTAATATTCAGACAGTTTCAAATGTTTCTTAACATGATAGAAAAAAACCCTATATTTATTTATTTACCATACACCCTACAATGTCAGGGAAATCTACAAATGCTAGACACACTGCAGTCCTGACAGCCTAGATTGCTAATTCATTCTATTCAATGCTTGTGCACATATACTTGGTGCACTGTGGGGTGCAAACTAGCTTTAACACCAGCTAACTAGTGGTGCTCAGGTTTAGCTACAATTTATATATTACTGAATTATGTAAAACTTTTGTGGTGCTTTAAAAGTCAGTGTTCCTTGTCCTACAAAAATATATATATGAAGTACTCTTTTTGTTGAAGTAAGGCTAAATTCTAATTGTATGCTGCTTTTGCCATTTTTTTGCAATCACTTACATTAAAATGAAACCACCTCATGTGTAAGAAAAAGTGATTAAATCAATTTTACTTACCATTTATACAATGGTATGTTACATGCTTGGTAATGATTCTGGTCAGTTACACATAATTAGAATTGGTTACAATTATCAAAGGCATAGAAAAAATTGCCATTATTCCCTTCAAAAATAATTCCACAATATTTATATCAAATAATAAAATATAAATAAATTAACATGAATCAATGTTACCTCCTAAATTATTATTTTGATGGAGTTTAACTATTAATATGTTAACATAAAATGATTATTAGTTTTTTATGGAGTTTATTTTTGCTGGCCTTTTTAGAAGGAAAATTTCATTTGATCCAACTTTGATACTTATTTCTTTGGCAGAGTCCTCACTAAGCATTATCAACATATATTAACAATGATATTTACTGTGAAGAAAATCAATGATGACCTACAGCTCTTACCTAATATCACTTTGGGCTTCAGAATCTATGATAGCTATGCTGGGGCACAGACATATCATGCCACGTTGGAACTTTTCTCAGGTCAGAAGCAATTCATTCCCAATTATAAATGTGGCATCCTGAACAAACTCGTATCAGTTATTGGAACTATTGATCCTGGAATCACTTTTGATATGGTAGATATTTTAGACTCTTACAAAGTTCCACAGGTAAGATGGATTGCTTTGTCTTTTCAGATATAGCAGATTACAAGACCTCAAGATATAATTGACTTTCATATACATTTCTCTGTGGACCATATTAAAGAACAATATTTAATATATCATAAAATAAAAACAAATTCAACCTCAGAATTTGATGTGACTATTATCAAGTTTCAAAGATTATCCATTAATGTTAATAATTAATTATTATATAGAAACTTTCGATTTTTGTAATCTTCTCCTATAACTTGCTAATGCTATGAGAAAAATACTAAAGCTTCTGCATTTTTTAAAAAATATTATTATTTGATATATAAAATACAAAGAAAAATAGAAACATAAAATTAAGGGAAGGAAAAGGAGAGGGAAAAGAAGGTGAGAAGTACAAGGGGAAAAAAAGTGTTGACTTCAGACTCTTTTTAGCACAGTACAAGATAAAAACACTCCAGCCTCAATTTTTTAGTTTTATACATTAATATATAACTAGCCATTTTTACAACAACAAATCTATCTAATTGGAAAAATAGTCAAAGTTTCATTTTTTATTACCACAAGCACAAAATTCAGAAGTGGTATCCAAATAAACATACTCAAATATATTCTCCTCTCTGGATACATTGATCAATTTAATCATTCCTCTTTTATCTTCTTTGCTGTGGAAATAGTATGTATTTCTATTTGCACCTAATAATCTTTGTAACTATCACCATTTTTATTAACAAAGTTATCTATATTCTTTTAAATTCTTTGACCTTACTGGGAAAAATATTGTTTCTGTTTTCCCATCTTTTTAAAAAAAAATTGCTAAACTTTCTTTAAACACTTTTCTAGAATCAAAACTTTCTAATGCATCTTTTTCTTTAACTTATTAACATACAGGCTTTAAACTTCAGTATTAAATTTAGCTCCCAACCTCTAAATTACCCTTATAGAATAATATTTTTTCTTTTATAAACATCCTTTTTAAAACCAAAAGTTTTTATTTAAACTACTTTTTTTAAACTTTCTCTTAACACATGTACTCCCAAATATACTTTCAATAATATTTTGCATACTTTATATATTTTGGATTAACACTTTCTTTCAATTAGAAATATACAGTATATATATAAAATCCATCCTAGATCCAGTTAACTCATTTAAGTTTAAGTCACTCCTTCCAGCTTTTCTTTATGGAGTAGAATCTTTTTCTTCTCTGGAAAGATTATCCAGAAGTTATAAGCTTCCCTTTTTATCATGGATTCTTCAACCTTGTTAATGTCCTTAAAGTAAAAATCCCAAATTTGTCTTTTTAAAAGTTGCTGATTTTCTTGACACTCTTTCAGTTGTATTGAGAGATTTATATTTAAACCACAATAATAAAAGTTAATGTCAGGTTTGTATTCCAAATTTGCAATGAACTCCTCTGCATTTTCAGCTACTTGTGAAGTTGCCTCCGTAGTATGGTAACTTTCTGCACATCCTTGCATCTCTAAAGTAATTTGAGAGGTGTTTTTTTAATCATTCTGGTCAACAAATTGGTGGATTTTATTTAGAGACCTTTCAAATATTTCTTTAATAATTTGCTCCTCCATCTTGACTCCCTGTTTGATCAGGATCAGAAAATTTTAGCCACCCACAGCAAAGAACAGCAAGCTACAAATTACTACAGTAATAAATTAAAATCATAGCTTTCAGTCTTTATGTTTCTCCATCAGCTTTTTTTTGCTCTTCCTTTTGGCTTGCCTTAGCAGTCTTCTTCCTTGTTGTTGTTTAACACTAAAGAAGTCTCTAAAATGGTACAGTCTTCAAAAAAGATGTAGCAGGCTGTGACTAAAGAGAGCCTCTTTTAACTTGACTTAGAAAAGATAAATAGTCCTTGTAGATGATTAAGAAATCAAAAGCACAATTTACTGTCCATTTAAACCAGGGGTCTCCAAACCTGGCCCTTTTATGACTTGTGGACTTCAACTCCCAGAAGTCATAAAAGGGCCAAGCTTGAAGACCCCTGGTTTAAAAGGTAAATTTTGAAACAGCAGCTTCTTCAACCACGAACAGATTACAGCCCCTCCCCCCCAGTAATGACTCCAGGAGCCATCTGCAGGCTTTCAACTGTATTGGAGGATCTTGAGGGGAAATTCTTAGACTCCCCCTGATCAGGGTGTCATAAAAACTGAAAAAATGCCAGTCCCTTCAGTTAGTAGCTGAAGAGCTACAACCCAGGGAAAAATCCTTCAGGGATTCCTCCCTGAGCATGAATTCAGTCGGCTATATTCATGGAAGTCTGTTTCTGCATTTTTTTAAAAAAATATTTATTTCATTATTATATTTATATCTTGCCTTTCATTCAGGTAGTCAAGGAGACATAGGTAGTGTTTTTGCCTTTTACAGGTAGTCCTAATTTACCAATTACAATTTGGACCTACAACTTTGTCATTAAGCTCCAAGGTTGTTAATTGACATATCATATGATTATGCTAGACCTATACCTCACCTCTGCTTCTGTCATTAACCAAATCATCATGATTGTATAGCAAGACATCATGACACACTTGTGATTTCACTTCTGTGTCCTCCATTAATTCTGCTTCTTGGAAGCCAGTTGTGAAGTCCATAAAATGGGATTCAATAATGGTCATAAATGTGCACTAGCTGTAAGGTCCCCCCAAAATGATCACATGACTGTTGATGCTGTAAAAATGGCAAATGCAAGGATTGGTCAAAAACTATATTTTAGTGAACGTAGAACCAGATGCCATGTGAGCAGAATCAGAAACCTTATTACCAGTTACAGTGCCAATAAGTCCCCAATAAGACTACCTTGATTTTTTGTCACTTTTCCCCAATATCTCTCAGGAACAGAAAATTGAAAATTGAAAAGGAATTGAAGAACTATCCCTAGAGAGGCAGTGTAATCACTGGACAATTTAACATTCTAAATCAGTGTTGGCAAACATTTTTGGCTGAGAATATCAAAAATTCAGAAAATGCCTACCTTGATTCTGCTGGCTTGTCACCCCTCTTCCTCAAACAAAAGAAAAAAATCTATTTCTGTCTCCCCCCCCAATATCTAAGCCACACTGAAGAGCAGCACTCAGCAGAAGAATTGAGGCTGGGCTAAACTCAAAGCCCAGACCCTGACTTCATCTCTAATGTCATAACGGCCATTCAAAACAGCCAACTTGTGTGATTATCCCCATTCCCCAGCAGTCCCCAGAATCTACTGCATGCTGCTTATCTTCAGTCAGTATTATGTTAACAGGCCCTAGTGGCCTATCCAAAGCTGCTTCGTTCTTGAAGTGGGTTCAGAGAATGCTATTCTTTGGTCTCTAAAATCTCTAAAAACTGTGTAAAAGTGTTCCCCATTCTCATGTAACTTTCAGATGCTGAAGAGGACACACAAAATTACATTGCTGCCTTCCCAGCCTCCAAAAATCACACAAAAGCATGCCCCATTCTCAAACCACTTTCAGAGGCTATGTGAGAAAACAGTTCTCTTGTAGTTCTTCTGGAGAGGCTGTACACCCCATTCTTGTATGGCGTCTGTAGTCTCCAAAAATTACAATGAGAATGGGGTACTCTTGAAAATAGTTGCCAAGTGTTGGTGTACAGTATTCTAAAACAAGAAGCATATAAATCTGAAATAAGGTAAAGCAAAAAAAAATTAGGATAACAATTATAATTTTTTTGCAGTAAAGTAATTAAGAGACTAGTCTTTTAATGCAGATTTCAATGCATGTATAAAAAGTTGTCATGAAACTTTGTAATTCTTTCTTATTTGATATCGTATCATTTATTTATTACTGGTATTTCATTGTTATTATACTTGACTTCATTTTTCAGATAACGTGCTGCCCAGAGTCCTAGGGCAAGGTAAAAGTAGTCTAAGTATGTAAGTCAGTAAGTAAGTAACTACATAAGTAAGTACATAAATAATAAAGCAAAGCATGAGTTCACATATTAGGCTTTTTATAGAAGCAAATTCAGGGAATTGCAAAACAAATAATCATAAAATTGAAGAACTGGAAGGGAACACAACCTTCATCTAGTCTAACCATTGTCTTATAAGTATCTTGACTATAGAAATCATGTGAAAACATATGTTGAGATATTTCAAAACTATTAATTTAGAGTCGATACACATTTTCTTTTGCAATTATGTTTTGTTCTCTCTGTTTTTCTATTTATGCAATCAGTTCTTATTTCCATAGTTCCCAACAGGTTCTTCTCCAAATGAAAGCCCTTTTTACTACCACTTGGTTCCAAGTGAAGAAGTTCATTATATGGGGATTATTCAAATACTTTTGCACTTCAAGTGGACTTGGGTTGGGGTACTTGCAAAATACCTTAGAAAAAAATTTGAGCACCTAATCTTTTCAATGTTTTCTCTTAATGGCATCTGCATTGCCTTCCTGGAACAATTCAAACCAATTTATTTCAACACTTTTTTTGATAATTTGAAATGGCTTGTCGAAACATTTCATCTTCTTGTTAATAGTAAAGCCAAAGCTATCATAATCAGTGATAATTATCTTTTAAATTTAAGATGGCTGTTACGTCTACCTGAAATGGAAATAGTTTCTGTAAAGCCAAAAGGCAAGGTATGGATTGTGGCTTCCCAAGTAGGTCTTGCATCATTCTTTTATCAGAAGAGTTGGGATATCCAAGTTCTCCATGGTGCTCTGACCATTGTAGCTTACTCAAATGAAGTTGCAGGATTCCAACATTTTCTTCAGACAAGAAACTATTTCTCCTCAAAAGAAGATGGTTTTATCAAAAATGTGTGGGAGCAAGCATTTGGTTGTGTTTTTCCAAATCCATCTGAGAATAAGCAAATGGAGGATGTCTGTACAGGGAAGGAGAAGCTGGAGAGCCTTCCTGGGGCTTTTTTTGAAATGAGGATGACCAGTCATAGTTACAGTATATACAATGCAGTGTATGCTGTGGCACATGCTTTAGATGCCATGAGGCTGGCACAACACCATAGTAGAAAGCTAAGTGGTAGAAAACTCAATCTTCAGGATGCTCAGCTATGGCAGGTAACGTGGAAATGGGAGTTGAATAGTATTGATTCTCCAACATCTCACACATGATCGGAAAGAGCAGTGAGAGGTAGATGGAAAGTTTGTAATGACTTGCTGGTTTCTTCCTTATTTCTTTCTCCTTTCATGGAATGATAAATTCAATGTATTTTCTTCATGAACTTCTCAGCTCACTTAAAATCTTTATCTCTTTATGAGAGAAAGTTGGGGTGTATACTTTGTAGTTGGGGTGTATACTTTGCCTATGCCTCCTACATATATGAAAATTATTTCCTGTCGTAAGCTTTACAATAGCTTGCTTACTCAAGTCTCACTTTTGAGTGATAAAAACACCCAGAAGCATTTCAGTCAATATGGATATGTGCCCAAAACAAGGAATACAATGGGAAACTTTTAATCATGTAGGAACTGGAGAAACTAAAAGTTTCTATTTGATTTTTCAAAATTAATGTGCTTCTGAGGACACAAGGCAGCGCCTTTGTCTAGACAAAAAAGATCCATGAATGAAGAGTGAGATTCAAATGACTACAAATTACAGAGCAGCATAAATGGTCCTTCCAGGGGTGCACAACTTTATCTTGATTCATCTATAAGATTTAGATCAGTCCAAGCATGTTTAGAAATCCCTTTCATTATGTATGAAAAAAGAAAAAATGCCTAGTTGAAGATATTTTTATAGAGGTCATTAAATGAAAGCATAAGAAAATAGAATTAGCATGTGCATGAAATTCAAGAACTGAGAATGCATTTAAGACACAAGGTGAACATGTATAAATAGAAATATTTCTTATCTTGATTCTAAATTCACTACCAGAAAGTTCTGATATTCTAGTGCATACATTAGAAATGAGGTATGAAATTGATCTTGCTCATTGTCCTCAAAGGTTTATGCTAGAGAATACAACCAGCCTCCTTTTAAACTCAGTTTCTACCCAGTACACAAGAAAAGGCAGTCAGAAAATAAAATGAGAGCCAATAAAGATAGTGAAAACAGCCTTACACTTAATGGATATTTTGAAGCAGATTGTGCGAAGAATAAGGCCCAAGAAGCAAAATGTATGCAATCACAAGAATTGATTAAGCATGGGGCTCATGCAAATTGTGCATAAAATCTAGAAGCTGTGCACAAAGAAGGCAAGTTAAAGAAAAGAAGGCAGAAGATAACTATTTGAGCCATCCAGTCACTTTTCAGAGTGAAATGGGTGGGATATAAATTTAATAAACAATCAAACAATAAAATGTTTAAATGCTATTTAAAGGCAAAGTGACTGAGAATACATTCATTGAGAGACAGGATGTGAGAAGAGAGAAGCAAGAGGTTGAATTTCATTATTTACAGAATCAAAATACAGCAATAGCCTTCTTTTTAACATTAGAGAAAGATAATGTTGACATTTTGAAAAAATAAGTCCATTTCTTCCCTACATTTTGCATAGTTGTTTAATTTTAAAACTTATGCAAATGATCCAATCTACATTGATCATTTTGTCTGTAATAACAGGAGAGAAGCCTCTTAAAGTCTTGCAAAAATAATACATTATGCTTTCTGGGCCTGTATTGTTTTGAATGATTGAAAGTTAGACTGTAAGTGTAATTTTAGTATAGGACCACAGATAACCATCCTTGAGGGGAACACAAAAACATTAGAGTAGGAACAGTCTTCCACATATATAAAATGTTTCAAATAAAAAAGATTGACATGGTATCACACCGCTGTATATATTAACCATGCTTTGTTTTTGTATATTTATTTCATATTCAGCTTCACTTCTTTTTGCAAAGAGTTTCATTTAACAACAGTGTTGGAAATGAAATTTCCTTTGACAAGAATAGAGAACTGATTACAGGATTGGAGATTGAGAACTGGATCACATTCCCCAACCAGTCCTTCCATCGAGTGAAAGTTGGGAAGCTGGATCCTTGGGCTGCTGAAGACCAAATGTTCACCATTTATGAGGAAACAATCACCTGGGCCAGCACTTTCAACCAAGTAGGTTCTGAATGTAATTGATTTTGTTTAAATGATCAGGGTGATATCCAAAGAATAACTCAATATCATTTAACATAGAAAGATTATGAAAAACCTGGGAATAATTGTAAGCAAGGTAAGATTTCAAAATTTCTGAAAAGCAGGGATATCTATTACATAAATTAGTATTGGTTTTCAAAGTATATGTTGCTGTCAAGCTTAAAAAAACAGGGAAGACATTATAGTAAAGGATGAGGGCCAGTTTGGTGTAGTAGCTAAACCACAAGGCTAGAGTCCTTTGTTAGGCACACCCAACTAAGTGATTTTGAACCAGTCAATTTCTCTCATCCCTAAGAAGAAGGCAATGTACAAAGCATTCCAAATATATTGCCAAGAAAATTTCATATACTAGTCTAGACAGTTGTTAGGAGTTAAGAGTGACTAGACTGTACTACTACAGTACACACTTTATTTCAGAGTAATTAGACTTTAGACTTTAGTAAGGTATTTGATAAAGTAGACCACAGCCTACTTTTTGGTAAGACAAAAACATGTGAAATATCACCAAATGGATTTGTAACTGATTGACCAACAGCACTCCACAAATAGTTCTTAATAGAATTATATCTACATGGAGGGAAGCATACAGTGGGGTGCCCCAGAGTTCTTTCTTTGACCCAGTATTCTTTGACATCTTCAAAAATGATTTAGATGAGGGGATAGAAGGGGAACTTGGATGACATCAAGCTGGAGGGAATTGCCAACACTTTAGAAGATAGACTCAAGATCTAGAAGGATCTTGACAGACCTGAACACTTGACCCTATCCAACAAAATAGCAATAGCAATAACTTATATATCACTTTATAGTGCTTTGACAGCACTCTCTATGCTGTTTATAGAGTCAGCATATTACACTCAACAATCTGGATTCTCATTTTACCAACCTTGGAAGGATGGAAAGCTGGGTCAACCTTAAGCCGGTCAGGATCAAATGTCTGGCAGTGGGAAGAGTTAACCTGCAATACTGCATTCTAATCACTGCACCACTATCGTCTATAAATGCAATTCATTGGTGGGAAAAGTAAGGTTGTACACTTAAATAAGAAAAACCAAACGCACAAGATGGTATCTGGTTCAACAACAGTAACTGAGAGAGAACTAGATGTCACCTACTTAAGTATGAGTCAGCAGTGTTCTGCAGCTGCCAGAAAAGCTAATGTACTCCTAGGCTGCATCAAAAGAGGGATGCTATAGAGATTACATGGAGTGTTAGTATCGCTTTGTATTACACTGTTAAGACCACACTTAGAATATGTATCCAGTTTTGATTATCATGATACAAAAAAAGTGTTGAGACTTTAGAACAGGCATGTCAAACTCGCGACATCACGTGACGTCGTGCGACATATCAGAACTTTTTCCCATTGCCAAAAATGGGATGTGGATTGTCTTGAGGGACGACAGGAGACAGTAGGCATGGTCCAAAACAATTCGTTTATTGGGCAGAGGTCCCGGGCCGGCACCGCCGGGAATCCCCCGTATTTATAGTAAACAGGAACATCAACAACATTGTCTAGAACCAATAAACAGGCGGGGTTCTCCCGCCTAACAAGAACGTCCAATAAGGAGGAGACCGGCTAAAGGTAGGCGCGGCTGACAGCGGCTTGTTGCCGGGGCCAGCTGGCAGCTTTGACAGCTCCGGCTGGACTGCGCATGCGCGGTCGGCTTTAGTTTGACAGCTGTCAGTGTACTGCGCATGCGCGGCAGTTTGACAGCTGTCAGAGTCGGCCGGTTTGACAGCTGTCAGTGTACTGCGCATGCGCGGCAGTTTGACAGCTGTCAGAATCGGCTGCTTGCTGCGTCTGTGGGGGGGCAATGCCGCGGCAGCCTTTTGACGGCTGTCAACGGCTGCCGGGGATTCCTTATAGTTGTGAGGGGAGTGAGTGTGTGTTTTTGCTGAGTATATAACACCCCTTCCCCCCTTGCCCCTAGAAGTTCAGCTTGGGTCAGCTCCGCTGTTTCTGCTGCCGGCCCATTCATAGTCCGCCAAGTACGAAGGGGCTTTCCGCAGTCTGGTGGAGCGGCGAAGGCTTGGGCTGGGCTGGCTTGTGCTGGGCTGGTCTTCCCTTTCCTCGGCGGGGGAAGTTTCGGGGCTTGGAGGTTGGGGGCTGTCGGCGATGTCAGGGACGTGCGGTGCTGGGCTAGGTGGCATTGGTGGCGCCGCTGGGGGAATTAGCGTGCCCGGTTGAGCTCGGGAACTGCGGTCCTGTGGCACCCGCGATCTCAATTGGTCGGCGTGTCGCCTGATGAGCCTTCCGTCTCCTAAGTCGATGAGGTAGGAGACTGGGCCAGTCTGGTTGGAGATCACGCCTTGTAGCCACTTGTCGCCGGCCCCGAAGTTCTTTGCCCAGATGGGCTGGCCGGGAGGGAAGATTTTGACGGTTGGTGCGTGGATTGGTTCAGCGGCTGCCCTGTCGGGGTGCAAACGGTCCAGTTTGGTGACCAGGCGGCGCCCCCAACGGAGCTCAGCCGGAGACTTGCCGGTGGTGGAGCAAGGCGTGGAGTGTTGGGCCAGGAGGTATTTCGCCAGTCTGCAGTGCCAGTCGCCGGAGATGATTTTCTTTAGGGCTTCTTTAGTCGCCTTCACCATGGCCTCTGCGAGACCGTTCGTGGAGGGGTGAAAAGGCGCGGAGGTGGCGTGCCTAATCAAGTTGGCCCTGGTGAAAATCTGGAAGTCATGAGAGGTAAATTGGGGGCCGTTGTCGGATACGATGACATCAGGCAACCCGTGGGTGGCAAATACCCTCCTCAAACCCCTGATTGTGGCTGCTGAGGTTGTGCTGGCAACCGGAATGACCTCGAGCCATTTGGAAAAACTGTCCACAATTATAAGAAAATTTTGCCCTTGGAAGGGGCCGGCGTAATCAATATGAACTCTGGACCAGGGGTTCTTAGTCACCTCCCACTTATGGACAGGGGCGTGTGGGAGGGGTGGCCTGGTCTGCTGGCACATGTTGCAGGTGGCTACAAAGTTTCCGATGTCTGCATCGAGCCCCGGCCACCATAAGTAGCTGCGGGCGAGGGATTTCATTTTGACCACACCGGGGTGGCTGTCGTGGAGGGAGGTTAGAGCTTGTTGTCTGTGCGGGGTGGGTATGATGACACGGCTGCCCCAGAGGATGCAGCCGAGGTGGGCTGAAAGTTCATGGCGCCTTAGGAAATAAGGCTGAAATTCTGGACCCGGGGAGGTGGATTGCCAGCCGGTTAAGACCCAGGTTAGAACCCTCCCCAGGAGTTTGTCTTTGCTGGTTGCAGCCGCAATTTCTTTTGCGGATACGGGGCGGTCCGGCAGTTCCTGGATAGCCAGGATTTGACCGGCGGGCGCGGGGTCTGGGTCGAAGTTGGGCAGAGGCAGTCTGCTAAGGCCATCTGCATGACCCATTTCCTTGCCTGGTTTGTGTTCGATTTTAAAGGAGTATGCTGCTAGAAATGTGGTCCAGCGAAGCATTCTGGGGGATAAAATTTGCGGGGTCAATTTGTCCCAGGTGAAGAGCCCTAGCAGGGGTTTGTGGTCGGTAAAGATTGTGAAATGCCGACCATATAAATAATCGTGAAATTTCTTCACGCTCGCCACTAATGCTAGGGCCTCCTTGTCAATTTGCGCGTAATTGCGCTCGACTTTGGATAAGGTCCTAGAGTAGTATGCGATGGGGGATTGGGTTCTGTCGCTGTGGAGGTGGCTGAGGACAGCGCCTATGCCATAGGGTGAGGCGTCGCAAGCGACGCAGAGGGGCATTTTCTCTTTGTAATGGGTGACAGTAGATTTGCTTGAAAGGAGTTGTTTCAATTTGTTAAAACTGTCATCGTGGGTTTGTGACCAGAGCCACTGGGCTCCTTTGTCTAGTAGCCTGTGGAGAGGCTCTGCTATGGAAGCTTTGTGGGGAAGGAAGGCATGATAAAAGTTTATGAGACCCAAAAAGGCTTGTAGTTCTGCCTTATTTTTGGGGGGTGGGGCTGCCCTGATGGCTTTGACTTTAGAATCCGGGGGGTGGATTCCGTTGGCGTCAATTTTGTAACCTAAAAATTCAGTAGAAGGGACCCCTATGGAGCACTTTTCTTTTTTTAGTTTGAGGCCGGCGGTGCGGAATCTTTGAAGCACCTCTCGCAGCCTGTCAGCCAGTATTTCCTCGGATTCCCCCGCGATGAGCACGTCATCGAAGTAAGGGCAGACCCCGGGGATTCCCTTTAGGGTTCGCTCCATGGTTTCCTGGAATATTCCAGGTGCCACTGCGATTCCGAACTGCAGGCGGTTCACCCTGAACGCTCCGCGGTGGGTGACTATGGTTTGGGCATTGGCCGTTTGCTCTGAGACTGGCAGCTGCAAAAATGCATGTGCTAAATCTAGTTTGGCGAAAATAGTGCCTGCCTGAATAGAGGAGAGCACATCCCTGACAGCTGGGACTGGGTAGGCGTGGGGGTTTAAAGCACGATTAAGGGTGGCTTTATAGTCCGCGCAGAGGCGGACCTCCCCATTAGGCTTGACAGGGGTGACTATGGGGGTTTCCCAAGTGCCCCCTTCTGTAGGTTCTATGACTCCCAGCGCAATTAGTCTGTTGAGCTCCGCTTCTATCTTAGATTTGAGAGCGAAAGGGACTCTTCTTGCCTTGATCCTGATAGGCAGGACCTCTGGGTTTAGTTTTAGGTCAATGGGGGGGGCATTGAATTTCCCAAGCGACCCGTCAAAAACGTCTGCGTATTGTTGGCAGACGGCTTGTAATTGGTGAGGCTGAGAGTGGTTCACGCCCATAATTTTTATTCCCAGGGGTTCGAACCAGTCAAGGCCAATAAGGCTGGCTCGTTTACCTGCTGTGATTTGGGCTGTTAGGTCTCCCTGGAATTGCTGGTAGTTAATAGAGAGCCTAGTTTCCCCTTTTAATTTAATAGGGGCGCCCTGGAAATCGGCTAGAAGAATTTTCGAGGGGGTAATAGGGAACCGGCGTCTGCACTGACGCGCGATTCCTTGTAGAGTGTCCCAGGAAAGAATGGAGACTGAGGACCCAGAGTCCACCTCCATCTCGCAAGGGATTCCCTGTATCCGGACCTGAATTTTAATTTTGGGGCGGATATAGCTGGTGGTTAAGGGCCCCTGGTCCGTGCTAGTGGTCATGACAGATGACCATAGGGTCTTCCCTGGCAATTTGGGGGAGGGCATATTACCTTCCGGGGCGGCCTCCAGGTCGTGAAGGGTCTCGCGGCCGGTGCTGCGGCAGGCGGAGCGAATGTGGCCGGTTTTGCCGCAGCCGTGGCACTTGGCATTGCGAAATTTGCATGATGCCCTGGCATGTTTGCCCCCGCAACTGGCGCACTTGGAGCGGTTGGTGGTGTCCCTTGAGCCTCCGGCCGGCCGATCTGGTCTTTTGTCACCCTCACGGTGAGCCTGGGGGTTGGCGGGTCTCGGACGAATGGCGTCCACTTCGGTCTTCTGCTCGGCTGTTCCCGGGTCGGAATTTCTAGGGCAGTCATGGTGGACTGACCCTGTGAAGGGGTTTCCCGCCGGCAGCGCGTCTTCCCGATGGCTATCTTCGTACGCCATGATTTCAATTGTTAACTCGGCCAGGTCCATCGTCGGCTTAGTGACGAGTTTCTTCTGAAGCTTCAGGTTCCTCAGACCGACGATGACCTGGTCCCTTATGCAGTCCTCGAGGTCCGGGAAACGGCAGCGTCGGGCCGCTTGTCGGACCGTTGCTATGAACGATTTGGCCGGCTCGCCTGGTCGTTGGTACTGGCGGGCGAAATTCAGGCGCCAGTACAACTCGGACCGTCTCGGCGAGAAGTGTCGATTGAGGCGGTCGACTAGCTCGGCGTATGGGACAGCGGCCACCGGGACGGGGTCGCAGAGCCCTACGGCGACATCATAGACCGCCGGGCCGCTGAGGCAGAGGAGTGCCGCGGCTTTGAGGCGATCCTCGACGATGTTATTAACGAGGAGGTACCCCTCTACTTGCCCGAGATGTGATTCCCAGCCCTCGGGCTGGGAGACATCGAATTCTCGGACATGCCCAAGATTGGCCATACTGTCTGGTCCGCGGGTCTGCTTAAGGTGATGTACGTGGAGGGCTCTCCCGGACCAGCAAGTGACTTCAGCGGTGTCAGCTGGTGGGACGGCTTCCCTCCTTCACTTGTGGCTTCAGCTAGTGACTTCAGCTAACAAGCAGACCCGGATCCTATCCTCGTCGCCAGGTGGATTGTCTTGAGGGACGACAGGAGACAGTAGGCACGGTCCAAAACAATTCGTTTATTGGGCAGAGGTCCCGGGCCGGCACCGCCGGGAATCCCCCGTATTTATAGTAAACAGGAACATCAACAACATTGTCTAGAACCAATAAACAGGCGGGGTTCTCCCGCCTAACAAGAACGTCCAATAAGGAGGAGACCAGCTAAAGGTAGGCGCGGCTGACAGCGGCTTGTTGCCGGGGCCAGCTGGCAGCTTTGACAGCTCCGGCTGGACTGCGCATGCGCGGTCGGCTTTAGTTTGACAGCTGTCAGTGTACTGCGCATGCGCGGCAGTTTGACAGTTGTCAGAGTCGGCCGGTTTGACAGCTGTCAGTGTACTGCGCATGCGTGGCAGTTTGACAGCTGTCAGAATCGGCCGCTTGCTGCGTCTGTGGGGGGGGAATGCCGCGGCAGCCTTTTGACGGCTGTCAACGGCTGCCGGGGATTCCTTATAGTTGTGAGGGGAGTGAGTGTGTGTTTTTGCTGAGTATATAACAGGATGGGTGTGGTTTTTCCGTGACGCTCCGGCCCATGGGCCGGCAGTTTGACACCCCTGCTTTAGAAAGATTGCATAGAAGAGCAACAAAGATGATTGGGGGGATAAAGCTTACAGTGAACAGAGTGCCTAGTCTAATGAAGAGGAAGACTAGGGGTGACATGATAGCAATTTCCAATATTTGAGGGGCTGACACAGAGAAGACCTATTCTCCAAATCACCTGAGGGTAGGACAAGAAATGGATGGCAGCTTATCAAAGAGAGAATTAAGAATTAAGAAGAAATTAACTAACAGTGAGAACAAATAATCAGTGGAATGGCTTGACTCCAGATGTTGTGGATGCTCAATCACTGGAGATTTTTAAGAAGAGGTTGGACAGCCTTTGTTGGAATGGTATAGTGTCTCCTGTAGGGAGTTGGACTAGAAGACCTCCAAGGAGTCTTCCAACTCTGACATTCTGTGTTCTATATTCTATTCCTCCTTCTGTTATATATTCTAAATGGACAGTATTTAATGCAGGGGTCTTCAAACTTGGCCCTTTTATGACTTGTGGACTTCAACTCCCAGAATTCCTCAGCCAGCGTGCCTGGCTGAGGAATTCTGGGAGTTGAAGTCCACAAGTCATAAAAGGGCCAAGTTTGAAGACCCCTGATTTAATGTTTATTTGTTATGTATATATAGGGGTGTGGGTCTATACATATGTTGTATATAGTATGTTTTAGGTATGCATCATGTACTGTATATGTTTCACTTTGAGAGCAAGCAACTAAATTTCACTTTTGATGTGTGCCATTATGCCCATAGTAAAAAAATGACAATAAAGATTATCTTATCTTATCTTATCTTATCTTATCTTATCTTATCTTATCATCTTATCTTATCTTATCTTATCTTATCTTATCTTATCTTATCTTATCTTATCTTATCTTATCTTATCTTATCTTATCTTATCTTATCTTATCTTATCTTATCTTATCTTATGTATTCTAAAGTCATACACACAAACAGATAAGGTAAAGGATAGCTTGAATGTATACTATATAGTTTCAAGACTCATTACATTTTACTCCTAAATTTATATACCCAGGATAAAAATATATACTAGAAAGCAATTTATATAGAAGAATAAAATATAATAATGCTTTTTCTAAAAAGACTGCCAAAATTAATTGATCTAGATCAGGGGTGTCAAACTGCAGGCCCGCGGGCCGGACGCGTTGTGACAAAACCGTGCCCACCCCATTGCCAGCAATGGGGAAAAAACAAGAACCCGTTACACAACACCGACAATGCTGCTATTATCTCACAAACTCCTGTAGATCTGGGGAGAGTAATTAGGGTAACACTTGACTATTGCAGACAGAACAAGTTGGTCCTTAACTTTGATAAATCGGCTACACAACACTGGTGATGAGGATGGGATGTGCTGCTTCATTGTAAGAGTCTGAAGTCACTAGGGGGTGAGACCAGCACAGAGCCTGGTAGGGAACAGCGTTCCCCCCACCAGTCTGCCTAGCAAGCAATGCTGAAGACCATCCCGCCCTGAAGATCAGTCCCAGGGCCTATGCAGAAGCCAGCAGCACAAGGCAAGGCAGGACACGAGCCGCGAAGACTACAGACCATGGCGAAGGTCGGAAAGCTTGAGGAATTCGATGTGACCCAGAGAGATGGTCGTCCTACATTTCCCATGTGGAGAACTACCTGTGTGAGAATCAAGTCAGCGAAGATGGGTTGAAGGCCATGACCCTCCACTGCATGTGCGGCCAAGCCACCTTTGATATTGCTGAGAATTTGGTCACCCTAGTGCTTCTAGAAACCATCATGTATGCTGACCTCAAGAAGAAACTGTGTGACCATTTTGAGCCTAAGCTATCGGTGATAGCATGGAGGCATGCCTTCGAACAACGCGAACAACAACCTGGCTAGTCGGCAACAGAATTCATTGCAGTGCTACGTCAAGGTTCGCGACTCTGCAATTTCTCCAACCTAGAGGAGTGACTAAGAGACCGCTTAGTCTGTGCACTCAGGAACAGGGAGCTCCAACAAAAACTTTTTGCGAAGGAGACTTTCTCACTTCAAGAGGCCTGAAAGGAAGTTATGGCAGACGAAGCCACCAGAGGGGCTGTGAAGGCATTGCGGCCCTCCAAAAGCATGCCATCTACAGAAACAGTCCACCACGAGGACACCGAACGAGTGGAAGACACCGACTCCGATCACGAAGTCGACAAGATTCAGCAACATCACCAAAGAGGAACAAGGTCAGCTGACAAGGCAGTTCTGTTCCCGAGGTGTTTGGGCTGCAGAGGCCACCATGAACGTGCAGATTGCTATTTCAGGAAAAGCCACGTGCTGGGCATGTGGAAAACCAGGCCACATCGCTCCTGTCTGTTGAGGTTACCAGAGGGACCGCCAGCCAGACAAGATTTTCAGAAGAGGTACCAGGGCCCCAGGGCAACACCGAGTAGGGTTCTGCTCTAGCTGCCAGAACATTTTTTGCACTGGTGCCTACCGACCTCTTAAACAGAAGTTGCGATTGCAAATTGAACTTCAAGGAGTTCCATGTAAAATGGAACTGGACACAGGCTCTGCTGTGTCCATCATCTCCATCGGAACTTTTCGACATGTTTGCAGCCGTAGTAATAGATGGGTCAAGCTACGACCATCTAATATCCTACTGACTGACTTCCAGAATTCCAGAGTGGTGGTCAAGGATTAGGCCACACTTACAGTGAAGTTCAAGGGGTTTTCAGGCCTGCTAGATGTTATTGTGGTAGATGGCCAACGTACAAGCCTCATAGGGCTCAATTGGTTTGCTGCATTGGGCATCCAGGTCACCGGCATTCACCGGACTCAAACAACAGATTTTTCTTCTGTCTGCAAGGAATTCGCAGATGTTTTTGGCCCATGTTTGGGACAGTACAAGGACTCTCCAATAGCTTTTAAACTTAATCCCCAGGTCACGCCAATTTGGATCAAGCCCCACTGTGTGCCGTTTGCATTAAAGCATAAAATTGATGCAGAGCTGGACAAGCTTGTTAGTCAGGGGGTTTTGCAGCCCATAAACAGTGGGGAGTGGGAGACCCCCATTGTAATGCCACTCAAGGCCAATGAAGGAGTACGAATATATACTGACTACAAGTGTACCATTAACCGGGCACTACAGCAGCATGCGTACCCCATCCCAGTTGTCAGCCATATTCTGGTGTCAATGCAAGGAGGCTGGGTGTTTGCTAAATTAGATTTAGTGCAGGCCTACCAACAGCTGCTGGTGGACGAGGCCACGGCAGCCGCCCAAACGATTATTATGCACAGGGGGGCCTTCAAGGTAAAGTGCCTTCAGTTCGGGGTAAGTGTAGCCCCAGAGATTTTTCAGGGCATCATGGAACGCACGCTCAAGGGCATTCCAGGTATCTGCCCCTACTTTGATGATGTATTCATCGCTGGGGAGTCCACAGAAGTTGTCGCTGAGCGGCTTAGAGCCATCCTTCAGCAGTTCTGCACTGTGGGACTTAGATTAAGGAGAGACAAATGTAAGATTAGGGTTCTGTCTACAGAATTCCTTGGGTTTCGAATCGATGCCGAGGGCATCATCCTGCAGTCAAAGCTGACCACAAGCCCTTGCTAGGCTTCTTCACAACGGACAAGCAGACACCTCAAATTCTGTCACCACAAATGTTGAAGTGGTCTATCTTCCTTTTGGCCTATGACCATAAGCTGGCCGACTTCTTGTTATGCCAGCATACAATGCCTTATACAGCTACAGGCAAGAGCCCTGCAGAGCTGCATTGGGGCAAGAGACTAATAACAAAATTGGACAGACTGCACCCCGATAGAGTGGCCTCCGACATGGCACACCCGAAGGCACCTAGGCATTTACAGGTGGGGGACTGGGTTTGGACTTGGAACTATGGGCAAGGGCAGTTGTGGGTGGCTGCAGAAGTTGTTAAAGTGTCAGGACCACTCTCCTACGAGGTGCTCCTGGAATATGGGCAAGTCATTCGCCGACATGTAGATCAGTTGTGCTGGCAACTAATGGAGCAGTCATTGGCTCAGGACTTCCAGGGAGAGCAGACCTGGAGTCCACAACCTCACACTTCAGCCAACAGTATACCGGCCAACTATATAAATAGTTGCGCAGCAGCTCCCTTGTTGCTTCTGTTATGTTCTGACCTTCAATAAAGCCTGTTGCTGTTTTGAACCTTAAATCTCACTCAATGCCTGCAAGAACCGGTTACACAACACCGACAATGCTGCTATTATCTCACAAACTCCTGTAGGACTGAGGAGAGCAATTAGGGTAACATTTGACTATTGCAGACAGAACAAGTTGGTCCTTAACTTTGATAAATCAAAAATTTTAGTTTTTGCAAAAAGACCCAGTCAATACTCCTGGAAAATAGAAGGACATAATTTAGAACAGGTTAGAACATTTAGATACCTTGGGGTGGTTTTCCATTCACAAGGGACATGGAAGGCACACCTGGATCATACATTGCAAGCAGTCAATAGGTCCTCAAATGCAATTAAACATTTCTTTTATACAGGCAGAGGTCAGTTAGTACCTGCTGCCTTAATACTTTTCGAGGCCAAAACACTGGTGCAAATTCTATATGGGGCACAAACAGGAATCCTTGCAAAGAAAAACTTGCTAGAAACCATGCAAACCAAATTCCTGTGAGCCACCTTAGCTGCACCCAAAGGAACTCCAAATGCCCAGTTAAAAATTGAGACAGGCATGCCTCAAATTCAGGTAAGAGCCTGGAAGTTGATCATTCATTGGCTTAAAATGCATTTCTTTCCAGGGGGACTGTCCCCGCTAGTGTCAACTGACAACTTCCCCTCCCCCTGGAAACAGGCAATAGATCACAAGCTGGGCTCTTATGGGCTCTCATCAGTATTCTTAATGTCTCTAGGCTTTGACCAAGCAAAGCAAGTAGTAATCAATAGAATGAAGGACATGGAGTTCCAAGAAGAACTAAATAGGTTGCCTCTCCACAGTAGGGATAGAATCAAACAGGGTGTGTGTAAATTGGCAAGATATCTAAATGATCTGACCTTCCCAAAACAAAGAATAGCTTTCTTCAGAGCCAGATTTAACATTCTCCCTTCAGCCCTCCTCCAGGGCAGGTACTAGAGAACACCAATAGCAGAACGGGTATGTAGTAAAGGAGAAGTCAAAGTTATCTCACATGTTTTATTGTACTGTGAGTTATACCGAGGTCAGCATACATTCTCCTCTTATTAGAGAGATTGCCAGGGAGGGCAGATAATTTTTATGTAGGCTTTCTCTTCCAGGACTCAAACCCTTCTACCATGCATGCAGTGGCAAAATTCTGTGTTGCTGTAATGTCCACGAGAAAAAAATTGGTTACAGAATTATAGTTTCCAACTTGTGCCAATTTTTTGGAGATATCTCTAACAATTTTTGGAACATTATATTTACTCACAAACTTATCGGCTTCCCACTCAAGTAAACTAGGGAGTGACCCTAACATTTTGAGAACATGTATTTTCTTAACAGGGATGTTATTATTTATTATTAATGTAAGTGCTATTTTTTAACAAATTGTAAAGGGTGTCGTCTATTGCTGGTCTATGACCATAATAAAGATATATTTATTCATTAAATATTTCAGCTTTGATAAGTTCCAGTGAAAGAAGTCAATACTTGTACAATTGGTAGAACTGAAAAAATAATTCATAATTTTCACAGAGTAGTTTTCATATTGAGGTTGATGTAAATACCTTAAAATTTGCATTATTTAAATTATTACATTTAGACAATATTGGTCAACCAGGCTTTTTCAACTTTCTTTTACAAATATGGGATTAAATGCTAACATTTTCTTTCTTTTCTTTATTGTACAGACCTCCCCTGTTTCTGTTTGTACAGAGACCTGCTTCCCTGGTTATTTCAAAAGAAAGCAGGAAGGAAAGCCATTTTGCTGCTTTGATTGCCCTCCCTGTCCCAAAGAGAAAATGTCAATCCAGAAGGGTAAGAGATTTTGTGGACCAAGTTGTCTTAAAGTTCCACAATTTAGCCCAGACCGATCCATGAATACAGACATAGAGGAGCTAAGTTACATGCTTTGTCTCTTAACATATTTAGGACATATCATTCTAGGGCATGTTTACTTATTTCCGAATGTATTTAAAACATTTAGATGTGATTTAGACAAAAAAGCATCTAACTCACAATTAGCAGAGTAGACTGAAATAAATAAAGCATTCAATTTCTCTTACATTGGGATTTTGGTATCCTTTTTAAAAAGAATTTTCCTTCTAACATCTACACAATCTATTCCACTTGGTTCAGAAAGCTTCTGAAATTTTTAACATAAGGAGAATAAGGAACACATTTCCTTCTTTTACTTTACAAAGTTTGTATTTATGGATGTAAACAACTATCTATGATAGTTGCTGATTTCATTTTGCCATCTGGAATTCCAGCCTCCAGACAAAGTAACATTTTTTCCTTTATTATGGAACTCCATGTTATCTTATGTTTGCTATTTCTCAAATACAAGCGAAGAAAGTCAAGTAATGTAAGGGCCAATCTTACATCTTACAAAAAAAGTATGTTATGATACTAAGAATAGTATGATTACAGAATAAATGTATATGTGTTTTATGTTTCAATTGTAGACATGGATGACTGTTCAAAATGTTCAGAAGGTCAATATCCAAATAAGGACCAAGATTCCAAAGAAAATATCTTTCTTGTCTTATGAGGAACCAATGGGAATAAGTCTAGCCATTCTGGCACTTTTTTTTCTTTCTGCACACTTGCAGTGCTAGCAACATTTTTGAAGTATCACCATACCCCCATTGTCAAGGCCAATAACCGAAATCTCACCTATGTTCTACTCGTCTCCCTCCTCTTCTGCTTCCCTTGCTCACTGCAGTTCCTTGTTGCACCTGGCAATATAATATGCCTCTTCCGACAAATTAGCTTTGGCATCATCTTCTCAGTGGCTGTGTCTTCTGTTCTGGCAAAAACCATCAATGTGGTTCTGGCTTTCATGGCCACCAAGCCGGGATCCAGGATGAGGAACTGGGTGGGAAGAGGATTAGCCACTTCCATTGTTCTTTCTGGTTCCCTGATTCAAGCAGCCATATGCATTCTGTGGCTCTTCACATTTCCTCCTTTCCCTGACACTGACACCCATTCAGAAATTGAGGAAATCATACTGCAGTGCAATGAAGGCTCAGTTACCATGTTCTACTGTGTCCTGGGCTATATGGGCTTTCTGGCCCTTGCCAGTTTCACAGTAGCATTTTTCTCCAGGAATCTCCCCAGTAATTTCAATGAGGCCAAATGTCTCACATTCAGCATGTTGATCTTCTGCAGTGTGTGGCTCTCCTTTGTTCCATCCTATCTGAGCACCAAAGGCAAGTACATGGTGGCTGTGGAGATTTTCTCCATTTTGGCCTCTAGTGCTGGATTGCTGGCCTGTGTATATTTCCCCAAATGTTATATAATTATTTTTAGGCCAGAGCTAAACAACAGAGAACAATTAATAAAAAGAAAATAATAATACAAAAAAATCCTTTCTTCATTATTTTTCTTTTTAGAATCAGTTCTTTTAAGTCTCTATACTTTAAAGCACTGATTTCGGGAGGGTGGTCAAAATATTTAGGCATGTTTTTAATTTTAATTTTAATTTATTAATATTTCTATACCGCCCTTCTCCCGAAGGACTCAGGGTGGTGTACAGGGCAAGAATAAAACAAGAGTTACAAAAATTAAAAGATAATTAAATACATGCCCATAAAAACAGTTGATACATTAATAAAAACCCCAATAAAATGATAATAAAAAACCCCACCAATCCCCCCTCAGGCCAGGCCGGCTTGTTCGAACAGGTATGTTTTCAGATCGCGGCGAAAGGAGCGGAGATCGGGCGCCGTCCGGAGCTCAACCGGTAACTGGTTCCATAGCTCCGGGGCGCCCACAGAGAAAGATCTCCCCCTGGGGGCCACCAATCTAAATTCTCTGACTGGTGGCACCCTGAGGAGTCCCTCTCTGTGGGAACGCACAGGGCGGAGGGAAGTTGACGCCGGCAGCAGGTGTTCCCTAAGGTACTCCGGACCCCTGCCATGTAGGGCTTTAAACACCATTACTAGTACCTTGAATCTCACCCGGAAGACAACTGGCAACCAATGCAGCTCACGGAGCAGAGGTGTGACATGGGAGTATCGGGAAACTCCCAACACAACTCTCGCGGCTGCATTCTGTGCCAGTTGGAGCTTCCGGGTGGTCCTCAAGGGCAGCCCCATGTAGAGAGCGTTGCAGTAGTCTAGTCGAGAGGTCACGAGCGCGTGAGTGACCGTGCATAGATCATCCCGGCTTAGATAGGGCCGCAACTGGCGCACCAGGCGAACCTGGGCGAAAGCCCCCCTAGTCACGGCTCCTATATGGTCTTCCAGAGTGAGCCGTGAATCTAGGAGGACTCCCAAGTTGCGAGCCCTATCTACGGGAGGTAATAATTCACCCCCCATAGCGAGAGGTGGAATGTCCGAATAAACCTGGGATGAAGGTATGCAAAGCCACTCGGTCTTGTCAGGGTTGAGTTGAAGTCTGTTCCTCCCCATCCAGTCCCGAACCGCCTCCAGGCAACGGGACATCACGGTGAGGGCATCACTGGGGTGGTTTGGGGTCGAAAAGAAAAGTTGGGTATCATCAGCATACTGATGATACCCAACTCCAAAACCACGAATGATCTCACCCAGCGGTTTCATATAGATGTTGAACAGGAGAGGACCGACCCCTGAGGAACTCCACAAATGAGAGACCTCGCGGTCGACCTCTGCCCTCCTGCCAACACCGACTGCGAGCGTCCCTGGAGATAGGAGGAGAACCACTGTAAAACCGTGCCTCCCACTCCCAATCCCCTGAGCCGCCGCAGCAGGATACCATGGTCGATGGTATCGAAAGTGGCTGAGAGGTCTAATAGGACCAGAACAGAGGAATGCCCCCTGTCCCGAGCCCTCCAGAGATCATTCACCAGCGCGACCAATGCCGTCTCCGTGCTGTACCCGGGCCTGAAGCCCGATTGGTACGGGTCTAGATAATCCGCTTCATCCAGGACCAGAGGGAACTGATGTGCCACCACACTCTCAACAACCTTCGCAAGAAAGCGAAGGTTGGAGACAGGACGAAAGTTGTTCAATACAGCTGGGTCCAAGGCAGGCTTATTGAGGAGGGGCCTCACCACCGCCTCTTTCAAGACGGCGGGGAAGCTGCCCTCACTCAAAGAAGCCGATATAACTGCCTGGAACCAGCTGCGTGTCCTCTCCCGGGCTGCATAGACCAGCCAGGAAGGGCACGGGTCCAACAAACATGTGGTGGTGCTCAGCCTCCCCATGATCCTGTCCACTTCCTCTGGAGTCACAGAATCAAACTCCTCCCAGGTGATATCGACAAGACCGCCCGTGTCCTGCTCGACAGACTCTGCCCAGTCAGAGTCCAAACCGGTCCGAATCCGAGCGATTTTGTCCGACAGATGCTGGTTAAACTCCTCGGCACGACCCTGCAAGGGTTCCTCCCTCACCTCCTGATTCAGGAGGGAGCGAGTCACCCTAAACAGGGCGGCCGGGCGATTATCTGCGGACGCGATAAGGGTGGCGAAGTGGTTAGACCTCGCCTCCCTTATCGCAGCGAGATAAGACCTAGTATAGGTTCTTAACCGCAATCGGTCGGATTCGGATCGGCTGGATCTCCAACCGCTCTCTAGGCCCCGTCTCCGACGCTTCATCTCCCGGAGCTCCGCGGAGAACCATGGAGCTCGACGGGATCTGCACCGGGTCAGGGGCCGCAGGGGTACAACTCGGTCAAGAGCCTCAGTGGCTGCCCTTTCCCAGGCTTCCACTAAGGCATCTGCCGAGCTGTGAGCAAGGGAGGCAGGTGGGGACCCCAGCGCCGCCTGGAACCTCTGGGGATCCATTAAGCGTCTGGGGCGGTACCATTTAACAGGTTCCACACACCCACGGCGGGGGGTGGCAAAACGGAAGACCAGCCGCAGGAGATGATGATCGGTCCATGACAGGGGCATTACAATTGGGGAGCCCCCACCAAGATCATCTAACCACCGTCCAGATAAGAAAACTAGGTCAAGGGTGTGGCCTCCCTCATGAGTCGGTCCCGAAATTACTTGCGTCAGGTCCATGGCCGTCATGGAAGCCATGAACTCCCGAGCCAACTCAGATGATCCTCCCAGAGATGGTAGATTGAAGTCCCCCAAAACTATAAGTTTCGGGAACTCAATCACCAACCCAGAGAGGACATCGAGAAGCTCAGGCAGGGCTGCTGCTGCGTGACTAGGCGAAAGGTACACCAGCAGCAAGCCCAACTGCGCACCAGGGCCGCATCTCAAAAAGAGAGACTCACACCCGACTATCTGGGGAACGGTGGCCTCCCGTGGACACAAGGTCTCCCTCATAACAACAGCCACTCCCCCACCCCTACCCTGAGCCCGAGGCCGGTGTAGCACCCGGAAACCTGGTGGGCAAAGATCAACCAGAGGAATACCGCCCTCTGGGCCCAACCAAGTTTCCGTGATGCAAGCCAGGTCCGCCTGCTCACCCTCGACCAAATCACGGACGAGAAGAGCTTTGTTAGCGACAGACCTGGCATTCAAGTACACCAGCCAGAGCTCAGGAGGCTGCACATCCTCACTCCCGGGACCTCGGGGCGGAACCAGAGGGTCGGAGTGCCTCACCGCTTGTAAGCAGCGGAGAGACCTTCCCTGAGATCGATACGGCCCTCTGTTCCTACACCTGCTGCCATTCCCTAACATCGTGGGAATGGGTAATCCCACGACTGGCCCTGGAGCCCCAGAAGCAACCGACCCCCGCTCCTCCCCCCCGCGATCCGCCTCGGCACTGGCCTGAACAAAGGTTGTTGGACTGCCCCCCTCGTCCAAACAACCAAAAGAAGTACCCTCCCTCCTCCCTAACCCCCGAAAAAATTTCGACAAAAAACTAACCAGGGACCTCTTATTAGGTTTACGTCGGAGGCCCCTACCCGTGCCCAGCCATCTCTCAGGGTCTTTTGGTATATGAGAAAGGTTTTTAAAATGATTATAATTCAATTATAATTGAAAATATATGAGGAATGAAGAGGGCATGGATCTATTTAAGAATGCATCTCAAAATTGATTGGATTCAACTCTTTCAAAGAATTTAAAGCTTCAAAAAAGAAAAGTTTGTTTCTAATCTATAATGGGGATATTTGACTTTGGATAGGGATCATACTTTGCAATGTTGTTGTGCAGAGCTCGGCTAAATAGCAAACAACAGATAAGAAAAAATATTAATAGTACGTATACAAGGACTCCTGTTTATCTCTATACTACTAAAACTCTTATTATCATATCCTTTAAACTGAGTGAGATGGTGCATCATAGGGCAACAATTTTTGAATCAAATTACCTCAAATAGGCTAAATTACAGAATGTGTTCAAAATCCAGGACCTATGACTCCCAAGGGAATTAAATTTGAGGAAGTTATGGCTGCTTCATTCTTACTAGCTGCTGCAGGGCTGCTGAGGAGGTCACCTGATCTTCATTTTCAATGTACCATGACAGTTTCATAGCCACAATTACAATCTTTCATTCACACCCCCACATCCAGCAGTAGTCACTTATCTGTATGGTGAAAAGGGAAAGGAAGCAAGGGGGAAGGTAGGGGAGGGGGGTGAGGAGAAAGAGAGGAAAAGAAGAGAGAGGTTTCTGATATTCCCTGACAGATCCTCACATGTAAACTCAATGGGGAAATCAGCAAGAATTCAAAAGTTGTTCCTGCTACCACTGCTTTTCCCCCACTCTTTGACATTCTGTTCCTTTTTGAAGTAAGGAAATATCACTGAAATGATAACTGAATGGGGCACAGGTTGTCTAATTTACTATTTTTCTGGTGTAGCATTTGTTCTTTTAAATTTTCATTATTTTCATCCTTGATGTTTATACACTATACATTTATACATTAGGGATTCTTTTGTGATTTATGTATTCAACAGAAAATTGTTGCAAGAATTCTTGAGTAAATTAAGTGATGTATGTCTTCATCAATCAGCCACAATTCAAATTGTTTCGAAGAAAGATGTAATTTGATTTATGAGACTAAATAAATAAATAAATTGTTGTTGTTGTTAGTTGCGAAGTTGTATCCGACCCTTCGTGACCCCATGGACAATGTTCTTTCAGGCCTTCCTGTCTCTACCATCTACTGGAGTCCATTTAAGCTCACGCCTACTGCTTCAGTGATTCCATCTAACCACCGCATTCTGTGTTGTCCCATTCTTCTTTTGCCCTCAATCTTTCCCAGCATTAGGCTCTTCTCCAGTGAGTCCTTCCTTCTCATTAGGTGGCCAAAGTATTTGAGTTTCAACTTCATGATCTGGCCTTCCAAAGAGCAGTCAGGGTTGATCTCCTCTAGGACTGACCGGTTTGAATGCCTTGCAGTCCAAGGGACTTGCAGGAGTCTTCTCTAGCACCATAGTTCAAAGGCCTCAATTCTTTGGTGCTCAGCCTCTCTTATGGTCCAACTTTCACAGCCATATATTGCAACTAGGAAAACCATAGCCATGACTATTCACACTTTTGTTGGCATTGTGATGTCTCTCCTTTTTTAGTGTGCTGTCTAGATTTGCCATGGCTTTCCTCCCCAGGAGCAAGCGTATTTTAATTTCTTGGTTGCAATCCCCATTGGCGGTGATCTTGGAGCCCAGGAAATTAAAATCTGTCACTACCTCCATTTCTTCCTTATATATTTTATTTATTTTTTTATTTTAATTCCATTTATATCCCGCCCTTCTCCGAAGACTCAGGGCAGCTTACAAGCTTAGCAGTATTTGCCAGGAATTGAGAGGGCCAGATGCCATGATCTTGGTTTTCTTAATAAATAGTTTCAAGCCAACTTTTGCACTCTCCTTCTTCACCCAGAACAAGAGGCTCTTTAGTTTCTCTTCACTTTCTGCCATTAGAGTGGTATCATCTGCATATCTTAGGTTGGTAATATTTCTCCCGCCAATCTTAATTCCAACTTTTGATTCATCTAGCCCTGTCTTTCTCATGATGTCCTCTGCATATAAGTTAAATAGGCAGGGTGACAGTATACAGCCTTGCCGGACTCCTTTCCCAATTTTGAACCAATCAGTGGTTCTGTGTCCATTTCTCACTGTTGCTTCTTGACCCGCATATAGGTTTCTCAAGAGACAAATAAGATGGTCTGGTACTCCCATCTCTTTAAGAACTTGCCACAGTTTGTTATGATCCACACAATCAAAGGCTTTAGCATAGTCAATGAAGCAGAAGTAGATGTTTTTCTGGAACTCTCTAGCTTTCTCCATGATCCAATGTATGTTGGCAATTTGATCTCTAGTTCCTCTGCCTCTTCGAAATCCTGCCGGTACTTCTGGTAGTTCTCGATCCAAATACTGCTGGAGTCTAGCTTGTAGGATTTTAAGCATAACTTTACTAGCGTGAGAAATGAGTGCAATGGTGCAATAGTTTGAACATTCTTTGGCACTGCCTTTCTTTGGAATTGGAATTTAAACTGATCTTTTTTTTAATTAAAAAGTTTTACAATACATTTTATTTTTAACAAACAAAACACAACCCCTCCCCACCCCCTTCCCACTCCCCAACCCTCCCCAACCCCTCCCTCCCTTCCCCCTCCCCCCTCCCCGACTTCCCAGAGCTAAGTACAGGGTATAAGAATATGAACAATCATAATCTACCTTATGCAAACAATCATAAACTATTAAAACTATCGCACTTTAACTCTTATGAATTAACTCCAAGCAGTATAAATATCACATCAATAATTATTCAAATGCTGGATAATACTTTTTAGTCCCATATTTACTCCACAGTATTTCTCTGTTGCAAATAGTCTTTCAAGTACACTAAAATCTTTGCCATATCCTCCAAGTTGGAAACTTTTACAGTCCATTCTTCTATAATCGGCAGTTCTTCCTTCTTCCAATATTGCCCTACTAAAAGTCTTGCTGCCGTAATTAAATTCAGCATCTGCTTGATATCCATAACAGTAGTGTCAATAAAAATACCCAATAAGAACAATTAAAGACAAAACAAATTTACATCAATCATTAAAAAACCAATTTTCTAATCTTCTTTCCACCTGGCCTGTAATTTTCCATACTAAAACCAAATTTATGCAATCTTTCCTTCTCTTAAGATACTATACAGCTTCAAGTACCATACATTCCTTTCCAAACTTAAAATTTCCTTATATGTAGTCACATCATTTTTAGATTTTCTATTACGTGTTTGATTATTGCCCATATAAGTAGCTTACAAGTTAACTTGCATCTATACTTTTTCCCAAACTCGCAACAGAGCATGTCTTAAAATATATACCTTAAACACATTATCCACCTTCTTATCACACAATAAATATACATACCAACCAAATAACAAATCATGACCTTCAAAGTTTCAGTAAGCACTACTACAATTCTTCCCAATTAAGTTTTCATAATTATTTTAAAATTAAAACAACATAAAATATTACAAAACATAATTATTTTATATAAATCTACATTTGAGGGTGAAAAATATATCCCCAAATATTTAACCCTTTTAACAATTTCAATTCCCGTTTACTCTTCTAAAACCGCCTTTTATGATACTATCATATTCTTAAACAACATTTTAATTTTTGTATGTTAAGCTTAAATCCAAAAACTTCCCCTTATTGCATTATTATCTCCTTCAGTTCTACAACTAAATCTTCAGGCTCGTCTCATTCGTCTAGAAACAGCACGCCTCCTCCAATTTCTGGCCTCCTCCAATGATACTGAAATTTGATCCACTCCTGTAACTTTCTCATCTGTCTGCATTGTTCCTTCAGCACCTTGTAAATTCTCTCTGTGTTGTTGAGACTCTCCCTCACCTTTCTTCTTTGTAGATTCCAAAAGTGGTATGGGGGCTGCTTTTAAAACATTACTATAAAAATCACGTGCCTGAATCACCGTAGTAAGACGATGCCTCATACCTTCATACGTCACCACCATACCCACTGGTATCTCCCATCTGAACTTGATATCACGTCGTCTTAATTCTTGTGCCAAAAAAGCAAATTCCTTCCTTCTACTTAAAATTCTTGGAGGGATCTCTTTTAAAATCAAGACTTCTTGCTCAGCAATTGCAAATTCAGTATTGTAGGAGGCTTGAATAACCTCATTTCCAATCGCTCTCTTTGTAAAATAAACCACCACATCTCTGGGTAATTTCCTTTGTCTTGCAATCCACGAATTAACATGGAAAATTTTATCTATATCTTCCATTATTTCATCTGCTGTTCGCCCCAGCACCCCTTCCAGAGCCTCAGAAACTATTTTCTTCAAATTTTCTTTAGGATCCTCTCTTTAGCCTCTGATTCTCATGGCAAACTCCATCTGATGATACTGTACCAAGGTCAAATCACAATTAATTTTCTCCACCACATTTTCAGTTTCTGTCATTTTTACTTCTAGTCTAGTATTATTTTGGCTGAGATCTTCCACTCTTTCGTCCAAACGCTCAATACATATAGCCATGCCTTGAAATGCAGATAAGATGTCTGCCCTTATTTCTGTTAGTTTCTCTGTGATCTTTTCATCCATAACCTCAGCTATTTTTTCTGTTAACTTCTCATCCAGCTTTTCATCCATTATCTCAGCTAATTGTTGCAATTGCTTTTCCATAACCTCTTGCATCACATTCTGCAAATCTTTAACTGTAAGGGCTGGTGCAGGTGCGGGTGCAGGGGGCAATAAAGCTTGCAACGAAGACTGCTGCACCGGAAAAGCCCCCGCACTTCTAAGAACTTTAAAAGATGTAGCCGCCATTTTCACCCACTATTGTCTGCTACGCACTTTCACTTTCAAACTCGGCAAAATTCATTGAGTTAAAGATCAAAAGTCCACTTTCACCTGAATCTCCTGTATCGCTCTGCCTGCATCCTAGTTCTCCAAAGTTCTTTCTTGCTGGCAGGGATGGTTGCAGACGCCCTGTTCTGCTCCAAAAAGCCCGGAGCAGAAGCGCTTCGCAGTCCGGAGCATACCCAGGCTTCGGGGGGGCTCAATCCTTCAGCCGTCAAAACTTTAAGTTCTGGCGGCCCCGGAGAGCTCTACCCCTACCTGGGCGCTCACCCGCTCCTCTTCTCCCGAGGAGGGGGCTTCCGAGCCGCCGAAACAGCTGATCGGCACTGTTTTCGGCGGCTCTATGGAGCTGCGGGGCTGACAGCCTAAGAATGGCTGCCTCCGGCGACACCTTGCCATCCGGAAGTCGTAAACTGATCTTTTTCAATCCTGTGGCCACTGTTGAGTTTTCCAAATTTGCTGCCAAATTGAGTGTAGCACTTTTACTGCATCGTCTTTTAAGATTTTGAATAGCTCAGCTGGAATACTGTCACCTCCACTAGCTTTGTTGTTGCTCAGCTTTTCTAAGGCCCACTTCACCTCACATTCTAGGATGTCTGGCTCGAGGTCAGTGACCATATCATTGTGATTATCAGGGACGTTAAGCTCATTCTTGTATAGTTCTTCTGTGTAATTTTGCCATCTCTTCTTAATCTCTTCTGCCTCTGTTAGGTCCCTGCCATTTTGGTCCTTTATCATGCCCATTTTTGCATGAAATGTTTCCTTCATCTCTCCAATTTTCTTGAAAAGGTCTCTGGTTCTCCCTATTCTATTGTTTTCTTCTATTTATTTGCACTGTTTATTTAATAAGGCATTCTTATCTCTTCTAGCTATTCTCTGGAATTCTGCATTCAATTGGGTGTATTTTTTTCTCCCTTGCTTTTCACTTCCCTCCTTTCCTCAGCTATTTGCAAAGCTTCCTCAGACAGCCATTTTGCTTTCTTGCATTTCAACCTGTGCCCTGCTTCATTTTGTACTCCAAGGCCAAACTTGCCTGTTATTCCGCTTATCTTTTGGCTTCCTACTTTAGCATTCCAATCTCCCACAATGATAAGGACATTATTTTTTGGTGTTAGTTCTATAAGGTGCTGTAGGGCTTCATAGAACCGGTCAATTTCATCCTCTTCAGCACTGGTGGTTGGGGCATAGACTTGGACTACTGTGATATTGAATGGTTTGCCTTGGATTCGAACTGAGATCATTCTGTCATTTTGAGGATTGTATCCCAGTATTGCTTTTCCTACTCTTTTATTGACTATGAAGGCTACTCCATTTCTTCTGAGGGATTCTTGCCCGCAGTAGTATACCTGATGGTCCTCTGAATTAAATTCACCCATTCCTGTCCATTTTAGTTCGCTGATTCCTAAGATGTCGATGTTCAGTCTTGTCATCTCTTGTTTGACCACGTCTAGCTTGTCTTGATTCATAGATCTTACATTCCAGGTTCCTATGGAGAGAAAATCTTTACAGCATCGGACTTTCCTTTCACCACCAGACACATCCACAGCTGAGCGTCCTTTTGGCTTTGGCCCAGTCACTTCATTCTTTCTGGTGCTACTAGTACTAGGCCTCTGCTCTTCCCCAGTAGCATATTGGATACCTTCCGACCTGAGGGGCTCATCTTCCAGTGTCATTTTGTTTTGCCTTTTGGTACTGTCCATAGGGTTTTCAAGAGAAGAAGGGGACGACAGAGAATGAGGTGGCTGGATGGAGTCACTGAAGCAGTAGGCGTGAGCTTAAATGGACTCCAGAAGATGGTAGAGGACAGGAAGGCCTGGAGGAACATTGTCCATAGGGTCGCGATGGGTCGGACACGACTTCGCAACTAACAACAACAACAATAGGGTTTTCATGGCAAAGATATTGGAGTGGGTTGCCATTTCCTTCTCCACTGGATCACGTTTTGTCAGAACTCTTTGGTATGACCTTTCCATCTTGGGTGGCCCTGCATGGCATAGCTCATAGCTTCATTGAATTATGCAAGCCCCTTCGCCATGACAAGGCAGTAATCCATGAAGGGGCATTGCAACCTTACTATATCATTAATAATTTGAAGGTTGCAATTTTATTTTCCTTTTATCCTTATCAAAAAGTCTATTATTAAGTTTGTTATTCCTCAAAGCCCTGATTGACAAATTACTGTACTTGAAAGAATTAGGACAAAGTGCTGATGGATAAACAAATAATTAAAAAAATGCAGGGACAGGTAAAATAAACAGAATGCTTTTTCAGAGCCATTTGCATTATAAGATTCATTACAGGATGCAAGTTAAGTGAGGAACTGAGAAATTCAGTTCAAGCTTGTCCAGCTTTGGGGATTTTTAAGAATTTCATGGCAATGAGATAAACTTTTTTAACAGATTAATATTTATTATGATGATATTGAATCTTCTATTGCTATTGCCACATATGGCTTGCAAGACTCAAGCAACAAAATGCAGCATCCAGGATCCTATCCCAATTGATCACAAATATTTCCAACCAGGTGACCTACTCATTGGTGGTATGACTTCTTTTGTTTTCATAACTAGAGATGTGGGAAGTTTTGCAGAAGATCCCCATCATTCTCTTTTGGGAGAATCCCTGTAAGATATTATTTTCTTTCTGTAGTTATTAATTACATTATTTAGTACCTATTCTGCATAATATATTTTGCTACAGTGATTAAAAATAATCCTTTAGAGTTAATGTTTAATTGGATGATATTTTTCAGTTTATAAATTATTTTCTTGCACTTGAAGGGAAAAACAGGAAGAATCTATATTCCTTAAATCAACTTTTTAAGATTTAGACTAATCTTACAAATTTTATGGCTACTAAATTCAGACAAGACAGGAATTCCAGCCATCAATCCCTTTGCTTGGGTTGGGAATTATAGCATAAGATTATAAAACCTGAGTCTGCTGAATATGTGAAATTGCATTGAACTACAAAATAATGTTTGCTCAGAGATATAGCATATTTTATCTCAGTTAATGAGATATTTAATTTTATTCCAGGAATAATATTTTCATGAACCAAAAGATTTTTCTGGGGAGCAGAGGAGTACAAACACACGAACCTTTGCTCCCAATGTTCTTTTATTGGTAAAATCCTCATTCTGCCTTTCTTAAGCCTCTTAATTATTTTCTTCCCAATTTCTCCCTTACAACAAATATTGTACGACTATAATTTCATATTATTACATCTATTTTACAGATGTTATTAGGGAAGAAAAACTCTTTGATTTTTGGTATAATTCTAGTAGTTTCTAATAGTCAAAAAGCTTTGAATTATGTATTGAAATAATAAATAAAACTGCAATGTATGCATTACCTAAGTAGCATTATGATACTATATGTTTCTATAAAATTCATTGTTGCTTATAGTCTTCTATATATATTTTTTGAAGATACACTAAATTCTAAATGTAGATCATTTTTGCCATTTTTTTTCAGTGACTTAAATTAAAATGAAATCATCTCTATGTAAGAAAACATGATTAATTCAATTTTGCTTCCCAGATGTAGGAAGTTAATGTCCATGTTACATACTTGGTAATGATGCAGTAAGAATTATTTAAAAATAGCAAAGAAAGGGAAAACATATGCTGGGTAATAGTAGATAAATGACATGAAACAGTGAACATTATCTTCTAAATGATTAGATGGAACTTAACCTTGAATCAGTTAGCATGAAAGAGTGATTGTTAGTTTGTTAGACTTTTTTTTTCATGGAGTTAGTTTCATTGTCCTTTATAGATGCAGATTTCCATTTGATACAACATCTAATTCCTGTTGCAGAGTCCTGACTAAATATTATCAGCATATCTTGACCATAGTATTTGCTGTGAAGAAGATCAATGAAGACCTCCATCTCATACCTAATGTCACCTTGGGCTTCAGAATCTATGATAGGTGTGCTGACTATCATGCCAAAATGGAACTTTTTTCTAGCCAGAAGAGTTTTGTTCCCAATTACAAATGTGGCATCCTTAACAAACTCATATCGATTGTTGGGACTGTTGATCCAGGAATTGCTAGTGACATGGCAGATATATTAGAGACTTACAAAGTTCCACAGGTAAGATAGATGACTTTGTCTTTCCAGATGTATGGTATTACAAAATCTAAATATATAGTTACCTTTTGTGTATATTTCTCCAATGACCATATTTAATGAAGAACATTTACTACAGCATAATTTTTTTAAAAAAAAATCAGTTTTAGAATTTGGTGTTACTATTATTGAGCTTGAAATATTAATTTTAATGATCAGTGAAATTTTGGATATCTGTAATCCTCTCGTGTAAATTGTTAGTGTGATGAGAAAACCAAAACTTTCTACTTTTTATTTATATTTTATCAATATATTCTGCCTTTTAGGTGCTTAAGGAGGCATAAGTAAGGCTTTTTCCTCTTCTGTATAGTCCTTACTTACCAACCACAAATGGAACTGGAAATCCTATCACTAAGCATGATCACTAACTGAAACATCACATGACTATGCCTTACTTATAACCTCATCTCTGCTTCTGTTGTTAAGCAAATTACCATGATTGTTAAGTGAGACAACATGTTACCATGACTAATGATTTCACTTTTGTGTGCTGCATTAATTCTGCTTGTTGGAAGCTGGTTGTGAAGCCCATGAAATGGTGGTCACAGGACCTTGGGATGCAGCAATGGTGCACAAATTATGAAGCAACCCAAATGGCAATCATATGACAACTGTATTTCTGTGACATTCAGAAGTATAAGCATCAGTTTCAAAGTTGTTTTATTTTCAGCAACTATACCCTCCATTAGTCACTAAATGAGCTGATAAATAAGAACTTCCTGAATATTTGGCTAAGACTACCAAATAGGTTGGGATAAGAAAATGAGACTGGCACAATTACATTCAGCTAGTGATTGAAAGACAGTAAAATACTGATTCTTGGTGAATCACATATTTTAGTAAAAGGAAAAGATTTAGAGCATGATAAATCATTATAGCAGATGCAATGTGAGCAGAATCAGAAGTTGCATTGCCAGTTACAGTAAAGCAGAAATTCCTTCCTGTCCCCAAAAAATCCTCCTGGATGCTTTGTTCTTTCCCCCCAATATATCATCTTAACATGAGCAGAACAGATGCTTGAAGAGGAATTGATAGGACTATTATTGGAGATGCAGTGTCACAGCTGGTCAATTTAACATTCTAAACGAAGAAGCAAGTAAGCAATAGCAGTCCATAAAAGTCTAAAATAGGGTAAAACAATATTTAATTTAAAAAGTTTTTAGGAAGGCTGTTGGAAAACATATTTAAAATTTACAATAAAGTAATTCAGATAGGGTGGTGTATACATACATACATACTTTTGTTTATTGTATATATTTATTAATGTTATATGCCACTTATCAGGCTATCTAAAGCAATTCTAAGAAGCTTACAATATAATAAAAATAGAGATATAAAATAAGATAAGATAACCTTTATTGTCATTTTTTTACTGTGGGCACAACAACACACATCAAAAATGAAATTTAGTTGCCAGCTCTCAAAGTGGAACACATACATGACACACACCTAACCATACTATATACACATATGTATAGACCCACACCCCTACATATACTGTACATAACAAATAAATATTAAATACTGACCACCTTAAATATATAACGGAAGGAGAAAGCTTGAGAGTTCACAACATACAATTATAAATATAAAACAGATTAACATTGCAAAACATTAAATGCAGATTTAAAAAACATGGGCTCAGAGTGAAGCAGAGATGGTGCATTCTCTATCACTGCACTAATCACCTAGTATAGTCTATAGCTTCTACATCTGGGCAAAACATATACCAGCAAAACCAGGTTTTAAGGCCCTTCCTGAAGGCCAGAAGGATGAGAGTGTTTCACACCTCAGATGGCAAGATATTTCAAAATATCTTGCATTTCCTAGACTCCACCAACTGAAATTCCTTGACTAAGAGGATCCACAGAATGAGTGGGGCAGGCCAGTCTCATTGGGGCAAAAATGTAGATCATATAATAGTGGTGTTACATGTGCCACTGTTATACAGTATGTGCTTCCAAAATTGTCCATGCAGTTGCATTCTGAATCAATTGCAGCTACCAATTACTTTTGAAGGGTAAGTTCCATGTAGAGCATGTTGCAAATGAGACATAACCAGGGCATAAATGACTGAACATGGGGCCTCATGATCCAGAAAGAGACATAGCTGTCACACCACACAAAATTGCAACAAAGGGGCTCCTAACAATGATTGCCACCTACTCTTTGACCAGGAGTTGTGAGTCAAGAAAAACCCTCCAAGCTGCATACTGCATCAGTCTGGTGTAATATAATCTCATCCAGAACTAAAAATGATAAACCTTTGAATCCTAAGGCTCCATGCAACCGGAACCACTCCATCTTACCAGAGTTCAGCTGAAACTTGTTGCTTTCTATCCAGGCCCCCACCGCCTCTAGGCACTGCAAAAGAATTGCCCCATAGCATGACTTGGATCACCAGGGATGGGAATGTAAAGCAGCATGACTTCATCATATTGATGATACCTCATCCTATAGTGACAGATGATCTCAACCAGGGATTTGATGTAAATGTTAAAAAGGAATGTGGTCATCCACAGAGGAAAACTCTAGGCTGGATCTCCTGCCCCCTGTCAACACTGATTTAAACTGGCTGTGGAGAGAGGAATTTAGCCAGTTAAACTCAGTCCCAAATGCACAGCCAGCCAAAAGGATACCATAGTTGGTAGTAGCGAAAGCTGCTCAGAGTCAAGGAAAGCAAGAAGGGATGTACAACTTATATCCCTCTCTCACCAGAGATCATCAACAATGTGAACGATGCTGTTTCTGTTCTGTAATAAAGGTAAAGGTAAAGGTTCCCCCGCACATGCGTGCTAGTCGTTTCCGACTCTAGGGGCTGGTGCTCATCTCCATTTCAAAGCCGAAGAGCCAGCGCTTGTCCGAGGACGTCTCCGTGGTCATGTGGCTGGCATGACTAGATGCCAAAGGGGCACGGAACACTGTTACCTTCCCACCGTAGTGGTCCCTATTTTTATACTTGCATTTTTACGTGCTTTCGAACTGCTAGGTTGGCAGAAGCTGGGACGAATAACCGGCGCTCACTCTGGTACGCGGCACTCGGGATTTGACCCGCCAAACTGGCGACCTTCTGATCGACAAGCTCAGCGTCCTAACCCACTGAGCCACTGCATCCCTTTTCTGTTCTGTAACTAGGTCTAAAACCTATCTGAAAGGGGTCTAGCTTATCTGCTTCATCCAGGACCCTTTGGAGCTGTAACACAACCACTTTTTTACTATGTTCCCTAAAAATTGAAAGTGAGAGACTGGATGGAAGTTGTCCAGCAAGGTATGGGTTTAATGATGGCTTACTAAGAGGAGGCAGATCTCAGCCTCCTGAAAGACACACAGGTACAGTACCTGGTTCAACAGGAGTACCTGTGAGAGGAATCTAGTTGTCCCTGGGCTTCTCTAATGGGCCCTTGGAGTCCAACCAAAAGCATATCAGAAAAAAGCCAGAAGTATGCTGTAGCTGCCAAAAAAGCCAATGTGATCCTAAGCTGTATCAACAAAGAGATAGCATCAAGAGCACAAAAAGTGTTAGTACCGCTCTATACTACACTAATAATATACTTTGAATAATGCATCCAATTCTGGTCAACATGAGACTAAAAATATGCTGAGGCTCTGAAAGAATGCAGAGAAGAGCATAAGATAAAGGGTCTGGATGCTGAACAGTACAATTAATGGCTAAGGGAACTAGGCATATTTAGGGGAAAGGTTTAGGGATGATATTACAGCTGTAACTTGAAGGTCTATTGCAAGAAAGAAGGATTGGTTTATTATTCAAAGAGCCTGATGGCAGTGTAATGGGCAGAAGCTAGTCAGAGAGAGATCCTGGAATTAAGGAGAAATTTCCTGACAGTGGGAACAATTAGTCAATGGAATAGCTTTCCACCGGGAATAGTTGGAGGTTCATTGTTGAAGAAAAGATTGGACAACCATTTGTCTGGGATGGGATAAGGATTCCTGCCTTAGTTGGACTTGACGATATCTTCAAGCCCTATGATTCTATGATGTATGAAATGATGCTGGGAAGAAGGGTGCTCCTGGAGTGATGTATTAATCACTACACCTGCTGCCGGCGTCAACTTCCCTCCGCCCTGTGCGTTCCCACAGAGAGGGCCTCCTCAGGGTGCCACCGGTCAGAGAATGTAGATTGGTGGCCCCCAGGGGGAGGTCTTTCTCTGTGGGCGCCCCGGAGCTATGGAACCAGTTACCGGTTGAGCTCCGGACGGCGCCCGATCTTCGCTCCTTTCGCCGCGATCTGAAAACATACCTGTTCGAACAAGCCGGCCTGGCCTGAGGGGGGATTGGTGGGGTTTTTACTATCACTTTATTGGGGTTTTATTAATGTATTTATTGTTGGGCATGTATTTAATTACTTTTTAATTTTTGTAGCTTTGTGTTTTATTCTTGCCCTGTACACCGCCCTGAGTCCTTCGGGAGAAGGGCGGTATACAAATATTAATAAATTAATTAATTAAATTACATGCATCCACCCAGAAATCACTGTCCTGAAAGTTTTCACTAACCATGAGGGACAAGGGTCTAACAAGCAAGTAGTTGTATTGACTGTCCGAAGGATCCTGTTTATTTCATTAGGTCCAATGAGATAAAACTGCTCCAGGATAAGTCCTATCCCTGGGATTCTCTAATGGGCACTTGGAGTCCAACCAAAAGTGAATCTGAACAATTTTATACATCAAGTCACACCGGTGACAGCTCATATTTGTGTAAATTTTAAATTGCTAACAAAGAATTAAGGGAGCTGTCACCGGTGTGACTACTGCCTGTCGATGGCCTTCAGGTTAGACTGACACAGGAAATAAAGACTTGTCCCATGTTTGGGGCCTAGCAAGGTAATCTAAAAATAGTTAACAAGCATTTGACATATATCTCCCCTTGCTTCTCAGCTAACAAAGCGAGAGAGATCCTGTGGCTTAGAGGTGAAAACAATTGCCTAATGTGCAATCAGCCCAGGTTCGAATCTCAGAAGGGTATGGCTGACTGATGAAAACTAATAAGTTTGAAATGCATATCAGTCTCCCTTAATTCTTTGTTAGCAATTTAAAATTTACACAAATATGAGCTGTCACCGGTGTGACTACTGCCTGTCGATGGCCTTCAGGTTAGGCTGACACAGGAAATAAAGATTTGTCCCATGTTTGGGGCCTAGCAAGGTAATCTAAAAATAGTTAACAAGCATTTGATATATATATATATATATATATATATATATATATATATATATATATATATATATATATATATATATATATATATATATATATATATATATATATAATTCCATAGTTCCCAACTGGCCCATCACAATATGAAAGTCATTTCTACTATCCAATGGTTCCAGGTGAAGAACTTTATTACAGGGGGATTATTCAACTACTTTTGCATTTCAGGTGGACTTGGGTTGGGGTACTTTCAAAAGGAGTTGGAGGAAGAAAATTTGAGCACCTAATCTTCTCAATGTTTCCTCTCCACGGCATCTGCATTGCCTTCTTGGAAAAATTCAGACCAGTTTACATCAACAATTTTTTTGATAATCTGAAATGGCTTGTTGAAACCTTTCACCTTCTTGTTAATAGCAAAGCCAAAGCTATCATCATCAGTGATAATTATCTTTTAAATTTAAGGTGGTTGTTACGTCTACCTGAAATGGAAATAGTGTCTATAAAGCCAAAAGGAAAGGTGTGGATCATGGCTTCCCAAACGGGCCTTGCATCATTCTTTTATCAGAAAAACTGGGATATCCAAGACTTCCACGGTGCTCTGACTTTTGCAGCTTACTCAAGTGAAATTACAGGATTCCAACATTTTCTCCAGACAAGAAATCATTTCTTTTCAAAAGAGGATGGTTTTGTCAAAAATGTATGGGAGCAAGCATTTGGCTGTGTTTTTCCAAATCCATCTGGGAATGAGGAAATGGAGGATGTCTGTACAGGGAAGGAGAAATTGGAGAGCCTTTCTGGGGCCTTTTTTGAAATGAGGATGACCAGTCACAGCTACAGTATATACAATGCAGTATATGCTGTGGCACATGCTTTACATGCTATGATGTTTGGCCAACAACATAGGCGAAAACTGAATGGCAGAAAACTCAGTCTCCAGGATCTCCAATCATGGCAGGTAATGTGATGAATAATCAATTCTGTTGGAAATGGGATATGAATTGAACTGACTCTCCAGCATCTCACAGCTTTCTGATCATAAAAAAACAATCAGAATTACATGGGATTACAAAAATTACGTTTTGTGGGATTTGTACTGTGTAATCTCTATGAATTTTCCTCATGTTTCCTGGCTCACTTACTCTCTAGATCTTTCCCATAGGTAGTTAGGATATGTGCTTTATATTCTCTCCCCTCCTCCCCACATCTGATACATACATGCATGCACACAAATACTGTACATATTACAGGAACTATTTCATGTAACAAGCTTTATTCCTTTCAAAATGGCAACAGCTGCTTTCTTAAGTTAAGACTTAAGTTATGCATTTCAGTCAATAGGGGTATAGATCAAAAATAGTGAATACAATGCATAAGGGTTAATCGGTATAGAAGGGTGGAAGAAGTAGAAATTTCTATTTTGACTTTCAAGCTGAAAGTACTTCTGAGACTACAAGACACTGCCTTTCTAGACAAAGAAAGATCCATAAATGCAGGTTGGGATCCAATCACCTTGGACACTACAAATGACAAAGCAGCAGAGATAAGTTGCCTCAAGGTAAATAATTCAATCTTTGTTCATCTATGTAATTTAGATCAGTCCAAGCATATTTGGATCCCCTCCATACTGTGGGAGTAAAGGATCATACTTTCAATTTTTTTTAAACATGCTATCAAATTAGAGTGTAATTAGCATGTAAATACACACAAAAAGACAGTCAGAAAATAGAAAGAGAATCAAAGAGAGGGGTGAGGGGGTGGGAAGAGGGAATACAGTAATTAGTAATATTTTTTAATCTGTCTAAAGAAAAGAACAGCCACTTGCTCATAACACATCAGCAGGATTTCACAGAACCTATGTTCTCTTTTATGCTCTCAATCTGATTTAAATTGCTCTCAGTCTACTTTTGCCCCCCTTTACTTCTTCTAATCATCCATATATCCCACAAAGATTCAATCTGAATGTAAGGCTCATGTTCAATTTAGAAGAAATATGTTAATAACACACTATCCTCCATTCCCTATCATGACATCTTATAGCAGCAATAAAAATGGATGCATTCAATTTTATGGATTTCTTTATTTAGAATGAATCAAATGCATCAATAGCAGAATTTTTAGCATTAGAGAAAGATAATTTTTATATTTGGAAGAGTCAATTCAACCTGTTCAGCCTATTCCTTTATATAGTTGATTAATATTAAATTTTCTTATTAAAAGGATATGGTACTCTCTGATCAGTTTGTCTCTAATAAAAGCAGATGACAAGCTTCATAAGCTTCTTGCAAATGTAAGGCAAGCTTGATTATTTTTATTTGTTAAATAACACATTTCCTCAATAAATTATATCTTTGCATATTAACAATTGTATAGGTTTAGGGCCTGGATTATTTTTAATTTTTGAAAATTAGTAGACTATAAGAGAAATATTTTGGATCACAAACCACAGGCAACCATCCTTGAGAAAAATGCTAGTACCTTAGAGTAGGGACAGTGCGCCACATATTTAAATGGTTCAAGTATCACATAGTTTCATATATTAAGCATGTTTTCTTTCTTGCTTTTTTCATATTCAGCTTCATTTCTTTTTGAAAAAGAGCTCATTTAACAACAGTGTTGGAGATAAAATTTCCTTTGACAAAAATAGAGAACTGATTACACAACTGGATATGGACAACTGGGTCATATTCCCCAATCAGTCTTTGTATCGAGTGAAAGTTGGGGAGCTGGATCCCTGGGCTGCTGAAAACCAAATGTTCACCATTCATGAAGAAGCCATCACCTGGCCCAGCACTTTCAACCAAGTAAGTTTTGAATGTAGTTGGTTTGTTCAAATTATTGGGATGATTTCCAAAATGTAGCTTGATATCATTTAACAAACAAATAATATCAAATACTGAGAAGAAATGCCAGCAAGGTAAGAATTCAAACTTTCTGAAAATCAGGGATATCTAAACAATTACTTAAATTAGTATTATTATCCAAGCATATGTTACTGTCAAGCTTAAAGAGACAGGGATGATGTGTAAAGTAAAAGTTGAGGGCCAGTTCAATATAATGGTTAAATTGCAAGGCCTGAAGCCAGCTGGGTGTCTTTGGACCAATTACTGTTGTTGAGTTCTAAGAAGAAGGCTATGGCAAAGCCATTCCAAAATATTGCTAAGAGGACTTCAGGGACTAGTTTAGTCTTAAAAATAAGTTCAAACTTCACTATGGGTTCATGGCAGGACACAGCACTAAAACTGCAATGGTTGCTGTTTGGTGACTTTTGGAGGGCTCAGAATAGAGGTAATGCAATCATTCTGACCTTCTGGACTTCTCTCTTATCAATATCATCAACTATGGTATCATTCTGTGGTTGGGAGTGGAAGACACTGTGTTATTGTGGTTCTCCTCCATGGCCTTTTTTGTCAGTGTTGGTAGGAAGGAGAAGTCAGATCCTAGACCTCCTCAATGTGGAGTGTCTTATGGCTTGAGCTTTCATCACTGCTTTTTAAAATGCAGCTGCTAGAGGAGGACATTGGTAGGTATCGGGTTTGTTATCATCAGCTTGCTGATGATACCCAATTATATATCTCTAAACCTAGCCAGACTAGTGATGTGGTGGTACTTCGGGCTAAGGACTTGGGTGGGGAGGAACTGACTTGAACTCAATCCTGGCAAGATGGAGTGACTATGGGTTTTTGGCTTCCCCCTGAACCAGTTGATTTTCATATTTCACTCTGGTTGGGGTGATACTTCCCTGGGCTGGGCTGATACATAATCTGGGAGTCTTCCTAGAGTCATGGATCCTAGCAATGCTAGGCAGGGGAAGAGTTTTGCACAGATTCATATGATGTACCAATTGCACATTTTCTGGACTGGGAAGCCTTGCCCACAGTCACTGATTCTTTGGTTACCTCTCACCTGAATTAGTGCAAAGTGCTCTATATGTGATTTCCACTGAAAATTGAACTGGCTCAGAATGCAGAAATGCACTCAGTAATGCCACCCACTTCCCCAGATTTTCTTATATAACATCTCAATAGTGAGAGTTGTCCTGATTTCCAGTTTCTTTCCAGGTGCAGTTCAAAGTTCCAATCATCACCTTTAAAGCCCTATGTGATTGGTTGAAAGATGGGTGGCTATGTGAATATTTTAAAGAATAAAAAGATAAAATTATTCTTTTGGAATGACTGAAGGGCTTGGGCTCTGCTGTAGTTTTATTCTCTTCTGCAACACTTGTTCTAGTCTTTAGCTATGTGAGAATCAAGATCATCCTAGAACTGATCCCCTGAGACAGGACATGGCTTGGTTCTCTTTCCCCCAGCATGTAACCTCTACATAAAGCTGCTAGGTGAGGTCACCCAATGTTTCTAACCTGAAAACCAAATTGCCAGGTAATATTGGCTGTTGCTCCTGAAGGCCAGCTCTCCCTGTAATAACTCTATTTTGATTCATAATTTCATTTTCCATGAAAGGGCAGAGCACCAAAACTTTTATTCAGTGCAATTTTCTAGCTCTTAAGTGCCATCTAGGAAGCTTCAGCAAAAAGATTTCTCTAAATTCAGTAGCTACTTAAAACAGTTTGTTTTTCATTCAGCTGTCAGAAAATTACGATATGAATCATTATTTATATAAATTCTAATTCAATTTTTAAATAATCAAACATAGCTGTAGATAAAAGCTCATGTAGCTTTTAAGGATTGTGACATTTTGTAAATATAGTTTTATTTGTACATAGTTACAAAATGTATATGCTTTCTTGAATAAATATTTTGGACAGATTTAGTTTATCAAAGGTTTAGTGCAATCTCTAGCAACATGAGTTCAGAGCTTTTAAAAACAGTTTTTCTTCTATATTTTAAAACACAAAGAATAATCTCATTAATAACAAAATCATCAAATGATTTATATGGAAATTTAATGATACCTGGAGATTTACCAGTATTTCCCCTTCCTTAAGTTCATCAAAATAATTAAATTACTATAAAACATTAGAATTGAGTAATGCTAGTTAAACATTACTTATTTAAATTCATCGACAGGGTTAAATATAAATTATTTATTCAGTAATATGAACTAATTTCTCATTAGAAGATTAAAGAAAAAGAGTCTAATTCCCTTTCTTTTTATGAGTTCATTGGCTAACATAGAACTTCCACCTGAAAATCTTAGTTGTGAAGATAAGTTTCCTTGCTCATAATTGCCTATAAATTTTATTACTTTTTAATTATTGGTACACTCTATATAAGGTTTTATTCAACATTTATCATCTCCTTTCAATACAAGGGTTCTCTTTAACCTCTAAAATCATTACATCTCTTTCAAATATTTTCACTATACCCTAGATCATGCATTAGATTTTATCTTAGTTAAATAACTCTGAAAATGTTTCTTTTTAATTTTATTTAAAATTAAAAATTAAAAAGAAGTACTAGAAGTGTCATAATAACACTATCCCAATATTTGAGGGGCTGCCACAAGGAAGAAGGGGTCAATCTATACTCCAAAACACCTGAAGGGAGGACAAGAGACAATGGATGGAAACTAATCAAGGAGAGAGCAAATCTAAAGCTAAGCAGAAATTTCCTGACAGCTAAACTATTAATCAATGTAAAAAGTTGCCTCCAGAAGTTGTGAGTGCTCCAACACTGGAAATTTTTAAGATGAGATTGGACAATGATTTGACTGAAATGGTATAGGGTTTCCCACTTAAGCATGGCATTGGACTAGAAGACTTCCAAGGCCCCTTCCAACTCTCTTATTCTGTATTATCCAACAGTAAAAATGGATACCTTTGTCTTGAAAAAATTATACTGTTGCCAAGTCTCACTGAAATAATTTCAGCACTTGGATGTGGTTTGAGCATAATTTGTCTGTCATTTTAAAAAAGCATGGTTATCTATATATTTGGTAGAACAAAAATAATAATTCAATCTTGAGTAGTTTTCATCATGGGATAGATGAAAAAATCCAGATCATTACAGTGGCTTTCTTTATTTGTACAGTAGTGGTCAACCATAATTTTCAACTTTCCCCCAAATACCTGATTGAAGACTAATATTTTCTTCTTTCATTTATCGGCCAGGTGCTACCTGCTTCCATGTGTACTGAGAGTTGCCTCCCTGGTTATTTCAAGAAAAAACAAGAAGCAAAACCATTTTGCTGCTATGATTGTCTTCGATGTCCCAAAGAGAAAATGTCAAACCTGGAAGGTAAGAGACATTATTAATTGGTGGTTCCACAGGACAAACCAAGAAAATCCATGAAGATGTAAGTTCAGGAGCTGAATTATATTATATACAGTACAGGTCATTTTTGACTAGTGGTCAGTCATTAAGTGAAGCTAAATGAAATCACAACTGTGTTTTATGAAGCTATTTCACCTTTCCTTTTCTCTGCAGATCTTTAAAGGTCTTAAATGTGAAGACTGATCACAAAATTACTTTTTCATTATTGTCATAACTGCAAACAATTGTTAAACAAGGTAGTCACTAAAGAAAGACTACCTTTAGTGCTTTTCCTGCATCCCCCCACTTTTTGGAATACTTATCCTAGAGCTTGGATAATTAGCAAGAAGAAAATTGATGTTTGTATTTATATTCATTAGAGATAAGTGATTGAAAGAGAATTGCAGGCACACAGTTGATAATACACTTTGAGAAGAAGACACTAATGCTGGCTGTTTGACTAGTGCATTGATGACTGTGAGCAATGAGTCACAAAGAAAGCAATAGCCTTTAATATCAAATTGGTTAGAATCCTGTCAGTGTGTGGAAGCAAACTATGCGAGAATGAAGGTTCCAATAATTGCCGAATTCAGGCAATTGCTCTACTTTCCAATGGGGGAAAGGAAAAAAATGGATCAAGTACAGAGTAATACTTACCAGATAATGTAATGGCATGTAAACACATGACTGAGAAGAAAATGACATAAAGGTTGTAAATATTGGCTTTTGTCACAAACTTACTTTTTTATCATCATCATAACTATGAATTATTGCTGTTTGAGGCAGTTGCTAAATGAAGATTACCTGTAAAGCATTCCATTTCTCTTAGCTTGGGATTATACTCAGTGGTGGGATTCAAATATGTGAATGCCACTTCTGGAAGTCTATTCTGGGCTTGGGCAAGAAAAAATTAGCTACCGGTTCTGCCGAAATGGTGCAAACTGCCTGAATCCCCCCACTGATTGTACTCTACATTTTGTTTTAACAATGTATCATCTGTTCCCCTTGATACAGAGAGCATCAGTATTTTTGCTTGTATGGAGAATAGGAAACATATTTTCTCCTTTTCCTTCAGAAATATAAAAAATGAAGAATATTAAACATACAGATCATCTGATATAAAGCAAATAGTATAACATTTATTTTTATGGATATTATTTTGAATAATGCTTTTTATAAAACCTTATTGAAGATAGATGTAGAAATAAAACCGGAGAAATACATAGAGACAGCCCAAGTAATGTAATGAATTCATGAGTAAGTAATATTCCTTCCCTTAACAGAAAAATCTCATGAACTCCTGTGTTCTCTTAGGTACCAAATATAAGAGTAGAAAGTCAAATGTAACAAATCAGAGTGAGTATTGCTTCCAAAAAACAAAAAAATATCAAACCATGTAAATAATACTAAATATAGTATAAGTATACAACATATATAAATTTATATATTTAAATTCTAGACATGGATGACTGTCTTAAATGCCCGGAAGATCAATATCCAAATAAGGATCAAGATTCATGTCTACCCAAGAAAGTATCTTTCTTGTCTTATAAAGAAACAATGGGAATAGGTTTAGTTACTCTGGCAATTTTTTTCTCTCTCTGCACACTTATGGTGCTGGCAGCATTTTTGAAGTATCACCATACTCCCATTGTCAAGGCAAATAACCGAAATCTCACCTACCTTCTACTCATGTCCCTATTTCTCTGCTTCCTTTGCTCACTGCAGTTCCTTGTTGCACCAGGTAATATAATATGTCTCATTCGACAAATTAGCTTTGGCATCATCTTCTCAGTGGCTGTGTCTTCTGTGCTGGCAAAAACCATCACTGTGATTCTGGCTTTCATGGCCACCAAGCCAGGATCCAGGATGAGGAAATGGGTAGGAACAAGACTGGCCACCTCCATTGTTCTTTGTGGTTCCTTGATTCAAGTAGGCATTTGTACGGTGTGGCTGTTCACATTTCCCCCTTTTCCTGACATGGACATTCATTCAGAAGTAGAGGAAATAATACTACAGTGCAATGAAGGCTCATCTACCATGTTCTACTGTGTCCTGAGTTACATGGGCTTTCTGGCAGCTGCCAGTTTCACAGTAGCGTTTTTCTCCAGGAATCTCCCCAGCAGTTTCAACGAGGCCAAATGTCTCACATTCAGCATGCTGATCTTCTGCAGTGTATGGCTCTCCTTTGTTCCATCCTACCTGAGCACTAAAGGCAAATATATGGTGGCTGTGGAAGTCTTCTCCATTTTGGCCTCCAGTGCTGGATTGCTGGGCTGCATTTATTTCCCCAAATGCTATATAATCATTATTAGGCCAGAACTAAACAACAGGGAACAGTTAATAAAGAGAAAATATTAATAATACAAACTAAACATCCTATTTCCATTTTTTGCTCTTTTAGTATCCAATGGGAATCTAGGTGTTAGCAAACATTTGTGTGAATAAGATGTGTACAGCACACATAGTGCTTTGTCATTGTACAGACAATTGTGGACACTTGTTAAGTTTGAATTCCAATTGGGCTAAAGCTAAGAATAATCAACACAAAATCTGGTGGTGGTTCACTTTACAAGCAATCCAGAATGGGTCAATGCATCATGGCTACCTGACCCAGCTCATTTCATCCCGGCTTTTCCAGACCAGCTGACCCACCATGGGCCTTTGTCCATGGCTGGTCCTCCACCAATGATATATCTCCACCAGTACTACTCCATTGCTTCTCTGAGGATGCTTAGTTGTGGCCGATGCATACTGACTAGTCTTTACAGCTGATTCCCCCCATGGAACAACTAAACATGCCTTTGGTGCTTCTGGTGCATTTTTGAGCATACCTGATGGCAAGAACACAGGGGGCGTCAGCAGCAGCAGTGCTGGAAAGCTGTGGCAGTATGGGGGAATATCATGATATCATGTTTGCCAGCAGCATTTGGATGACAAGGGGATGACAGCCATGGCTTGGCTAACAGCATTTGGATGGCAAGGGACAGGAAGCATGGTTTGGCCAGCACTATTTGGATGGCATACACATGGACATCACCAGATGGTCAACACAGAAATCAGATTGACTATATGCTCTGCAGCCAAAGATGGAGAAGCTCTATACAGTCGGTAAAAACAAGACCAGGAGCTGACTGTGGCTCAGACCATGAGCTTCTCCTTGCAAAGTTTAGGCTTAAACTGAAGAAAGTAGGGAAAAGCACTAGGCCACTCAGGTACGAATTAAATCATATCCCTGTTGAATATACAGTAGAGGTGACAAATAGATTTAAGGAATTAGATCTGATAGACAGAGTGCCTGAAGAACTATGGACAGAGGTTCGCGACATTGTACAACAGGTAGCAACCAAAACCATCCCAAAGAAAAAGAAGTGCAAGAAAGCAAAATGGCTGTCTGAGGAAGCTTTGCAAATAGCTGAGGAAACGAGGAAAGCGAAAGGCAAGGGAGAAAAACATAGATATGCCCAATTGAATGCAGAATTCCAGAGAATAGCTAGAAGAGATAAGAATGCCTTCTTAAATGAACAGTGCAAAGAAATAGAAGAAAACAATAGAATAGGGAGGACCAGAGATCTTTTCAAGAAAATTGGAGAGATGAAGGGAACATTCCATGCAAAAATGGGCATGATAAAGGACCAAAATGGTAGGGACCTAACAGAGGCAGAAGAGATTAAGAAGAGGTGGCAAAATTACACAGAAGAACTATACAAGAATGAGCTTAACGTCCCAGATAATCACAATGAGGTGGTCACTGACCTCGAGCCAGACATCCTAGAATGTGAAGTGAAGTGGGCCTTAGAAAAGCTGAGCAACAACAAAGCTAGTGGAGGTGACAGTATTCCAGCTGAGCTATTCAAAATCTTAAAAGACAGTGCAGTAAAAGTGCTACACTCAATTTGCCAGCAAATTTGGAAAACTCAACAGTGGCCACAGGATTGGAAAAGATCAGTTTACATTCCAATTCCAAAGAAAGGCAGTGCCAAAGAATGTTCAAACTATCGCACCATTGCACTCATTTCTCATGCTAGTAAAGTCATGCTTAAAATCCTACAAGCTAGACTTCAGCAGTATGTGGATCGAGAACTACCAGAAGTACAGGCAGGATTTCGAAGAGGCAGAGGAACTAGAGATCAAATTGCTAACATACGCTGGATCATGGAGAAAGCTAGGGAGTTCCAGAAAAACATCTACTTCTGCTTCATTGACTATGCTAAAGCCTTTGATTGTGTGGATCATAACAAACTGTGGCAAGTTCTTAAACAGATGGGAGTACCAGACCATCTTATTTGTCTCTTGAGAAACCTATATGCGGGTCAAGAAGCAACAGTGAGAACTGGACACGGAACCACTGATTGGTTCAAAATTGGGAAAGGAGTCCGGCAAGGCTGTATACTGTCACCCTGCCTATTTAACTTATATGCAGAGCACATCATGAGAAAGGCAGGGCTAGATGAATCAAAAGTTGGAATTAAGATTGCTGGAAGAAATATCAACAACCTAAGATACGCAGATGATACCACTCTAATGGCAGAAAGTGAAGAAGAACTAAAGAGCCTCTTGTTGCGGGTGAAGAAGGAGAGTGCAAAACTTGGGTTGAAACTTAACATTAAGAAAACCAAGATCATGGCCTCTGGCCCTCTCAATTCCTGGCAAATAGATGGGGAAGAAATGGAGGTAGTGACAGATTTTGTTTTCCTGGGCTCCAAGATCACTGCAGATGGGGACTGTAGCCAAGAAATTAAAAGACGCTTGCTCCTGGGGAGGAAAGCCATGGCAAATCTAGACAGCACACTAAAAAGCAGAGACATCACCCTGTCAACAAAAGTGCGTATAGTCAAGGCTATGGTCTTCCCAGTTGCAATGTATGGCAGTGAAAGCTGGACCATAAGAAAGGCTGAGCGCCAAAGAATTGAAGCCTTTGAGCTATGGTGCTGGAGAAGACTCCTGCGAGTCCCTTGGACTGCAAGGCGATCAAACCGGTCAGTCCTAGAGGAGATCAACCCTCACTGCTCTTTAGAAGGCCAGATCCTGAAGCTAAAACTCAAATACTTTGGCCACCTAATGAGAAGGAAGGACTCACTGGAGAAGAGCCTAATGCTGGGAAAGATTGAGGGCAATAGAAGAAGGGGACGACAGAGAATGAGGTGGTTGGATGGAGTCACTGAAGCAGTAGGCGTGAGCTTAGATGGACTCCAGAAGATGGTAGAGGACAGGAAGGCCTGGAGGAACATTGTCCATAGGGTCGCGATGGGTCGGACACGACTTCGCAACTAACAACAACAACAAATTTGGATGGCAAGAGGGTAAAGCTTGACTTCACCAGCATCATTTTTATGGCAAGGGGGAGAGCTGAAGAGAGTGAATGAAAACTACTATTCTTTTTTTTATAAGTTTTTTTTATTGATTTTCCAATATTACAATAGTATCTTTGAAAAGCAACGTGGTGTCTGGGTTACAATAGTTCCATTTCATACAAATACATATTATTACAAATCTCCAATTTATTATAACCAGTATTTCCTCTCTCTTTTCCTTTAATACATATTATCTCTTATCTAATTGTTATCCATCAGTTATTTAGTAGTTTTCTTACATTCGTCAATACTTTCGTATATTTTATATTTTAACATTCCATCTTTAAGACATCAGACACCTTATATATTTATCCAGCTTTAATTTTGCATTGAAATTAAAGTTAAACATTTGAAGTTTCTCATTTTTATATTTCTGGGTGACCTCCCTTTCCTTTACACAATTCTCTCCAATACCTAATAATAAAAATCACTTCTTATCTATCTCATTTCCATATCAACAAATTAGTAATACAGTATAATATTCTTTTTTTTATTATAGTTTCTAGATATTGAAAATTAGCCAAAATTTCTCCCATTTCAACATTTAATACATCATTTCATATCACTACATCCAAGTATATTAATTACATTATATCATTCTTAACATATACACATCTTAATCAATTTCATTTAAACATCTCAGTATTTCAATTTAACTGTTGATATTCATATATCTGAGTTTCTTTTTAAATTAGCCAATATTTTTATCTACTCAACAAAACAATCTCTCATAATCGAAGTACAATCCTGTTTATTTTAGTGTTTTCCGTTTCAGGCCTCTTAAATATGTCCATTCTTCTTCAGTCTTATTCTTGCTTTTTTCCTTTGCCATGTCATTTTTCGTTTCCTTACTTCAGGGTCATCAAGAATTCTTGTGTTATTGTATTGTATTGAAGTGACACTCCAATCTCCATTTTTGAAGGTTGAGGGGTCTAATTGTTGTTGTTGTTAGCTGCGAAGTCATGTCCAACCCATTGCGACCCCATAGACAATGTTCCTCCAGATCTTCCTGTCCTCTACCATCTTCTGGAGTCCATTTAAGCTCACGCCTACTGCTTCAGTGACTCCATCCAGCCACCTCATTCTCTGTCGTCCCCTTCCTCTATTGCCATCAATCTTTCCCAGCATTAGGCTCTTTTCCAGTGAGTCCTTCTTTCTCATTAGGTGGCCAAAGTATTTGAGTTTCAACTTCAGGATCTGGCTTTCTAAAGAGCAGTCAGGGTTGATCTCCTCTAGGACTGACCGGTTTGTTCACCTTGCAGTCCAAGGGACTCACAGGAGTCTTCTCCAGCACCACAGTTCAAAGGCATCAATTCTTTGGTGCTCAGCCTTTCTTATGGTCCAACTTTCACTGCCATACATTACAACTGGGAAGACCATAGCCTTGACTATACACACTTTTGTTGACAGGGTGATGTCTCTGCTTTTTAGTGTGCTGTCTAGATTTGCCATGGCTTTCCTCCCCAGGAGCAAGCGTCTTTTAATTTCCTGGAGCTCAAGAAAATAAAATCTGTCACTACCTCCATTTCTTCCCCATCTATTTGCCAGGAATTGAGAGGGCCAGATGCCATGATTTGGTTTTCTTAATGTTAAGTTTCAACCCTAATTTTGCACTCTCCTTCACCCGCAGCAAGAGGCTCTTTAGTTCTTCTTCACTTTCTGCCATTAGAGTGGTATCATCTGCATATCTTAGGTTGTTAATATTTCTCCTGGCAATCTTAATTCCAACTTTTAATTCAACGAGCCCTGCCTTTCTCATGATGTGCTCTGCATATAAGTTAAATAGGCAGGGTGACAGTATACAGCCTTGCCGGACTCCTTTCCCAATTTTGAACCAATCAGTGCTTCCGTGTCCAGTTCTCACTGTTGCTTCTTGACCCGCATTTAGGTTTCTCAAGAGACAAATAAGATGGTCTGGTACTCCCATCTCTTTAAGAACTTGCCACAGTTTGTTATAATCCACACAATCAAAGGCTTTAGCATAGTCAATGAAGCAGAAGTAGATGTTTTCTGGAACTCCCTAGCTTTCTCCATGATCCAGTATATGTTGATTCATGGATCTTACGCACATTCCAGGTTCCTATGGAGAAAAAATCTTTACAGCATCAGACTTTCCTTTCACCACCAGATACAACCACAGCTGAGTGTCTTTTCGGCTTTGGCCCAGTCGCTTCATTCTTTCTCACGCTACTAGTACTAGCCCTCTTCTCTTCCCCAGTAGCATATTGGACACCTTCTGATCTGAGGGGCTCATCTTCCAGCGACATATTGTTTTGCCTTTTGGTACTGTCCATAGGGTTTTCATGGCAAAGATACTGGAGTGGGTTGCCATTTCCTTCTTCAGTGGATCACATTTTGTCAGCTCTCTCTGCTATGACCTGTCCATCTTGGGTGGACCTGCACGGCATAGCTCATAGCTTCACTGAATTACGCAAGCCCCTTCACTACGACAAGGCAGTAATCCATGATGGGGAGGGGTCTGATAAAAGCACCAAATCTTCTCATTATTTTCTCCTCTTGATATAATTCTCCTGGACTGTGTATTTTCTCTTCCATCCATTTCTCATTTTGATCTTCAAATGTCTGTGCTTATTGAGTAGTTAAATCTTCTGTCAATGTATTTGATTGTTCAATTTCTTCTGTTATGTTCTTTCCCAATAGATTATTAGTGGTAGTCACAAATTGAGTTTGCTTTCTAGTTTTTTCCCCAAAGCTCTTATTTCATCACAGGCTATAGAAAGGAACTGATAAATTTGTCAGGTTATTTTCATCATAACATAGATTTGTTTTTGTATTTTTTCCATGGTGGAGTCTCACATCTGGTGTTCAAGGTTAGTCTTATCTTGTGTTCTAAGGTATCAGCCAAGTCTCTTTTCTCTCTCTTTTTTTTTAAGAGTGTCAGATTGCAATTTCAGGTGTAGCCACTGGATGTCCCCCAAGTGCTTAAAAATCTTTTCTTTTCTTTTAGGGAACTATCTGTTAATCTCTTTTCAATCATTTCTTCTATTTTAGAAGAGCAGAGCCAAATTTTCAAATAAGAGTAGGAAGTCAGGAGTAGGTGTTGATATGGAGGTCAAGGATATGAAGGGACCGTGCGCAGAAAGCTGCCTGCTCTAGTATCTTGTTATTCACATGTCATGAGCTCATTCCAATTAGCACTGCTAAGGACTGCAAGGAACTAGCTAGATAAGGAAGACTCTGCCCTGGCATGGGATGTTTGGATGTTCTCTAAGATTGACTAGGGAGTACACCAATAAACAATGCTTTTGCTGTGCGTATTTCCTGCTTGTTAAAACTGTATAAATACAATAAACTCTGCGTAGGCAGACAGACATATTTGGGACACCCTGTGTTGACTGGTCTCTGAATCCCACAGTAGGTAGTCAAAAGCTTTTAGTCCACAAGTTATAAAGTTCTAGTTGAGGTCCAATTCATTTTTTCAACTTTTTTTAAACACCCCCAGAGACTCAATCGCCACGATTTTGAAGGGAGGGTTGAACTCCCCCCTCTGTCTCTGCAGGGGGGAAGGTACTTAGCAGCTTATTTAGGTGAAAGGAAGAAGATTGGAGTAAAAGAGAGGGATCTTACCCAGTCTCTTCCACGCTGCTTTAATGTTTTCTAGTGATAAGTGTGACTTCAGCTGTCTGCAGCCTAGTAACCAGCCACGTTGCTATGGCCGGTCTTTTGTCTGCTGCTTTGAAGGGAATGCAGGCACTAATGGGAGGGTTGTGGCTCCTCCACGTTTCTGCAAAAGCCCCTTCTTGCTGGTCGCCCCTCCAGGGCAACTCTTTGGCCCTTTTAGGACCCCCCAGCGATGCAAAACTGGACAGAGAAAATGAGAACCGTCCTCCAGATGTCCATAATGGCAGCGTTGGCAAACTGGAAGCCCTGAAAAGTACTATTCTTATTACCACGAACTGTAATCTGCTTTTCCAGTGAGAAACACACATCAACAAGCAGACACCTTCTGTGGCCAACCCCAAAGTTCATCCCAGCCAAACTAATGAACAGAAATGTGATTAAACATTAAGTATCTTAGAAAAAATAAGATTAATAGTAGTTAAGACACTAGGCTAGAGAACAGCACTCTGTGAATTCAAGTCCTGCCTTAGCCATGAAAGCTGGCTTGGTGACTTTGGGCCAGTCATTGTCTCTCAGCCTAACCCACCTCACAGGGCTTTTGTTGTGGGGAAAATAGGAGGAAGGTGTGTGAATATATTCACTACCTTGAGTTATTTGTAATAATAATAAAGATGGGATATAAAACAAACAAACAAACAAACAAACAAAGACAGACAGACAGACAGACAGATTTTGGCTGATCCATGGTAAGATTGAGTGGGTAAGATTGAGTGACTATGGATGCCAATGTGGAATTTCAGGAGCTAGTACTTTAACATCTTTAATTCTCAATGGGGTTGCACTATCTCCTAGACTTACATCTCTGCTCAAAGAGCAGATGACTAAGAGGTCCTTTGCATAACTTTGTGTTGTATGCTAGTTGTGCTCTTTCCTGTTTCATGAATCCCTACACTCAGTACTCAGGCCCTGGTCATCTCACATTTGACTACTGCAATGTTCCCTACATGGGGCTACCATTGAAGAATGTTTGGAAACTATAGCTTGCAGAGAATGCAGCCATGTGGACAGACATAGGAGTCTCTAGGTTTATTTATTTATTTAATTTATTTATTATTTGGATTTATATACCGCCCCTCTCCCGAAGGACTCAGGGCGGTGTACAGGGCAATTAAAACACTATCTACAACACATAATATACAAAAATTAAAATAAATTAAACCAAGTAGCCCTAAACAATAAAACACATTCTAAAATGTAAAATTTAAAATCTAAAATTCCAGTCCCTCAGTCCAGGCCGGCAAGTTCAAATAGCCAAGTCTTCAGGTCGCGGCGGAAAGAACGAAGGTCGGGAGCCATCCGGAGCTCAAAAGGGAGCTGATTCCAGAGGGCAGGCGTGCCCACAGAGAATGGTCTCCCCCTGGGGGCCACCAGTCGACATTCCCTGACTGAAGGCACCCTGAGGAAGCCCTCTCTGTGGGAGCACACAGGACGATGGGAAGTTAACGCCGGCAAAAGGTACTCCCGTAAATAATCTGGACCCATGCCATTTAGGGCTTTATAGGTCATCACCAGCACCTTGAATCTCACCCGGAAGACAACTGGAAGCCAATGCAGCTCGCGGAGCAGGTTGGCTCGGGAACACTGCTGTTGCAAAAGCTTCACTCCCAATTTGTTTCCTGGTCAAATTCAAAGTATTGGTTATGATCTTTAAAGTCCCTTATGGCAGGGCTTTTCAACAAGTGGTATGGGTACCACCTGTGGTAGATTGGCACCTGGCAGGTGGTACGTGACCATCCTAGAAAAGTGGTAGCGGGGGACAGGAATGAGTTGAACCAGTGGCAGCACTGCACAAGCCTGAGCAAGAGATGGCTGGAGCTGCAGGGCTGTCAGGGCTCAGTGGAAGCGCCAGGATCAGGGCTTCTTTGGGGCTGTTGGGGCTCAGTGGAAGTGCCAGGGTCAGCGCCAGGCTCCAGCTGAAGCTCGGCACTGATCCTGGTGCTTCTGCTGACCCCAGAAGAAGTGCCGATCAGCTGGAATGTTGCAGCATCTCCAGGGTCTTGTGTTTTACATTCAGATGCTTGGCAACTGATTCATAGTTATGACGGTCACAGTGTCCCAGGGTCATGTGAAGTGAAAAAAACCTGCTGCAACCACCCAGCAGATGGGGGGAATCAAAACCAAACACCACCCCACCCCAGCCCTGCTGCCAATCCTCAACAGAAATGCTCACAACAATGAAAACCTCAGACAGGAGGAAGAGCCATGCCAGGCGGGCAGGCGGGTGTCTTGCTCAGCTGTGGCTTGGGGGGCCCTTTTTTCAGTGCTATTGTAACTTCGAACAGTCACTAAGCGAACTGTTGTAAGTCAAGGACTACCTCTACTTCATCACTTTTTTCCTTTTTTTTTGGTCATAAGTTTTTGACACCTTGCTAGGCAACTGGTGGTACTTGGATGTTGCCATATCCTAAATGTGGTACCCCTTCATGGATTACTGCCTTATTGTGGTGAAGGGGCTTGCGTAATTCAATGAAGCTATGAGCTATGCCGTGCAGGGCCACCCAAGATGGAAAGGTCATAGCAGAGAGTTCCGACAAAAGGTGATCCACTGGAGAAGGAAATGGCAACCCACTCCAGTATCTTTGCCATGAAAACCCTATGGACAGTACCAAAAGGCAACACGATATGATGCTGGAAGATGAGCCCCTCAGGTCAGAAGGTGTCCAATATGCTACTGTCAGCTGCAACTAACTCATTTCCCCAGGCTGTGCGCAGCTTCTGGAAGCGCCAGCCAGCTGGAACCTGGCGCGGATCCTGGGCACTCAGCAGAGCCCCAGCAACATCATGGCTGAAGCTGAATCTTCCACAGGCCTGTGCTGTGTTGCTGCCATTTCAGTTCATCCCCATGTTACACTTTTACACTTTTTTTTACAGTACTTTTCAACCCATCATAAGCATACCACCTGCCAGGTGCCAACATACCACTAGTGGTATGCGTACCACTGGTTGAAAAGCCCTGCACTATATAGTTTGTGCCTTGTGTACTCTGCTAGTCATTGCATATATTCTAAATCAGGTCAGTTTCTCCAGTTCTGGTTCCTTTGACAGTGGGTACCTCTGGTCCTGATGAATGCTGAGCATATCAGCCTTAGCTGCCTAAATGATTGGAAATTTCATTCTTGGGGTGGGATTTCCCCAGTTCTCCCTGAATAGGTTGCATGGTTTCAGATTCCTCTGAACTGTAACTAGCTGTGACAATTACTAGTCACAAATAGTTTGAAAATAATATTTGTCTACAATATGGGCCTACTACAGAAGGTCAAAGTCAAGGGTGACATTTCTGCCAAATCTAAAATAATTATTTTAGGATAACTTTTCATTAACCTTTAACAATGTTAAACATCCAAAGTGTTCCACCAGTGTTGAGCCTCCACATGCACAAATTTTGCTCTGAAATTATACCAAGTCCATTTTTGGGAAATTCTAATTGAATAGTCATATGTTATGAGTTTGTTAAGGGACATGGTGGCTCAGTGGGTTAGGACGCTGAGCTTGTCGATCAGAAGATCTGCAGTTTGGCGAGTCGAATGCCGAGTGCCGCGTAGCAGAGTGAGCGCCTGTTATTCATCCCAGCCTCTGCCAACCTAGCAGTTCGAAAGCACGTAAAATGCAAGTAGAAAAATAGGGACCACTATGGTGGGAAGGTAACAGTGTTCCGTGTGCCTTTGGCATCTAGTCATGCCGGCCACATGACCACGGAGACGTCCTCAGACAAATGCTGGCTCTTCGGCTTTGAAATGGAGATGAGCACTGGCCCCTAGAGTTGGAAACGACTAGCACACATGTGCGGGGGAACCTTTACCTTTACTTTACCTTATGAGTTTGTTAACATAGCAACATTTCTCTGATTCTTACATTTGAACAAATCACACACATGAGACTTGGAACCATGTCACTTTAATATTACATTTTCTAGGACTGAAGGAATATTTTCATGGCATTTACTATAAATAAAGTGGTAGAGAGGAATGTCAGAAACTGAATGTCACTGATTTGCTCAAAAAGAGGCAGAGTGAAATTTATTTTGTACAGCTTTAAGAACCTCATCCATTGTTGACAGAACTGTGTAGAAATTGCAGTGATTATATGGAGAAATAAACAGAGGTAACAAAATTAATATTTTATTCATGATCACAATAGGGATTTTTCCAGCCACAATATTTCACATTTTTTCTGGTTGTTATCTGGACATCTATTAGGATAGATTCCTTTTTAGGTGCTACCAGCTCATCTTGGGATGATTTGGGACTAGGTTTTTCAGTCATTCTCTGGGATATGGGATATCAGAACTCTGCCAAAAAGTTCTTCTTTTCACTGTTCTTAATAATATTTAATTACACCATATCAGTTCTAAAGTGGACTAGGCATAATTTTAATTTCATTTGTTTGTTTAGTTTGAATGTGTTTAAGAGGTGGACATTTAAGTGCAAGTATTTAAGTGAGACCTTTAGGAAGCATTCTTTTCAGGAACCTAACAAACAAATGAAAAATTGAGTTCTTAAGTGTTATCACTAAGCCCCTGTTTCGTAATTATATCATAATCTCAATGAGGCAAGGATTAAATGAACAAGAACATCTCTTAAATTTAATAAAGGACTGGTAATCTCAATTTAAATTTTCTACTTTAAAATCCTGTTTGTATAAACATTGACAATATTATTAAAGAGAACTTTTCTTAGCATCTCATTGTATTTGTGAAAGAAATTGCAAGAGGAAAAATGTACCTTGATGCAAAAAGGTACTATGTTTATGCCCCCATATTCTCTGAAACATTTATTTTTCCACCTAAATACCTTTAGCCTTAATTTAGAATGCAGAAGGAATTTCTCCATCTTTGCCATGCTTAACTTCTCATCTCTAAAGTTTTTTCTTCATTCTCTGACGATTGTGACTCATTCCATCTTTACTATTTCATTAAAAGAATGAAACTTTAAAGTTTGCAATTTCCTCTTCCCCTTATAATTATCAAAAAGACTATTATTAACTTTGCTGTGTCTCAAAGCCCTGACAAACAAATGATTATACTTGGAAGAACATTGACTTAATTGCTGATGGACAATTAAATATTTTACAATTTACAATATTTTACAATAATCAGAAAGGATAATCAGAATTATAAGACTCAGTACCGAATGAAAGTCATGTGAGGAACAGAGCTCAAGCTTGTACAATATTGGGGATTCCAAAGCATTAAATGGAAATGAGAGAAACTTTGTCAAACTGGGATTAATATTTATTATGATGATATTGTGTCTTATTCTACTGCTGTTGCCATATATGACTTGCAAGACTCAGCCAATAAACTGCAATATCCAAGATCCTATCCCGATTGATCACAAATATTTCCAACCGGGTAACCTAATCATTGGTGGCATGACTTCTTTTGTCTTCATAACTAGAGATGCAGGAAGCTTTGAGAAAGATCCCCATCATTCTCCTGTTGGTGAATCTCTGTAAGACATAACGTTTTTTCAATAATCTTTATTGATCTAGATAAAATTATTTAGTACATCTCTTCCATATGCCATAATTAGCTACTGTGATTTTTAAAAAATCTTTCTAACCGTTGAACGAAACTAATTGCTATATTCCTTAAATAAAACTAGAAGAAAATTAAGCTAATAACTGCTAGTAGATTCTGACAAGAAAGAATCCCTTTCCCTTTACCCTCCAGTCCCTTTCCTTGACATAGAAATTATACCCTTAAATCAGACTCTGCAGTTGATGTGAAATTTTATTGAACCATAGGAATAATAACTCTCTTCAACCAGAATTATGTATATTTTATCTCTGTAAATGAGATGCAGTTTTTTGCAGGGATAATATTATTTTTGAACTCATTTTTTCCAGAATATTAAAAGGAATCACCACAAGTGCACAAAAATAATAATCCATTTTTATTTCCCAGTTATGTAATGCTAATGTACATATTACATGCTTGATAATTATTCTGGTCAGCTTCATATAATTAGAATTCATTACAAATAGCCAAAAGATAAAAAAAAATCCTGTGATTATTCCTCTCAAATATATTTCTGCCATTTTTATAGTGAGTAAGAATATATCAATCAATTAGTGTGAAGTGGTGACTATTACTTTTGAAAATCATTTTTAATACAGCTCAATCTATTAATCAGATAACATGAAAGAGTCATTATTGGTTTCTAAAGCTTTTTTTTCCAAGAGTATAGCAATATTGCCCCTTTGAGTCCATTTGATACAGTATCTAATTCACTTTGCAGAGTCCTGACTAAGTATTATCAGCATATTTTAACTATGATATTTGCTGTGAAGAAGATAAATGAAGAACACCAACTCTTACCTAATATCACCCTGGGCTTCAGGATTTGTGATAGATATGCTGGCTATCATGCCAAAATGGAATTTTTCTCCAGTCAGAATGGATTTGTTCCAAATTACAAGTGTGGCACCCTGAACAAACTCACATCAGTTGTTGGGACTATTGATCCTGGAATCTCTTTGATAGATATTTTAGACACTTACAAAATCCCACAGGTAAGATGGATTAGATTTTTCTTTTCATATTGTGGTGGAAGGCAAGTCAATAAGTTATGATTAACTGTCCTGAACATTTCCGTATTTAAGAAAAGATATCATAAAATAAAATAATATATCTTTGCACTTCAAAAATTAGCCATGAATGATCATTAAAAATTACATGTAAGTTGCTGATGAGGTGAGAAAAAAATATACAAAGTTTCTGAATTTTATTTAAATATTATAATATCGTTGGATTGATATCTTGCTTTCATTTGCTACTCAAGGAGGCATAGGTAGTTCTTTCTTCTCCTAGAGCAGACATGTCAAACACAAGGCCCGGGGGCCGGATCCGGCCCGCAAAGTGGTTTCATGTGGCCCATGAAGCCATCCTGGAAACAGTGAGGGAACGGCCCCCTCTGCCTTGGCCCTGGCCCAGAGACCCTCAGATCTGTCCCACTCCTGCCCAGCCCCCCATAGGCACCCTTGATGCGAACGATGTAGAGCTGGCCACGCCCACCCAGTAGGCCACACACACTCTAGCCACAGCCACCCAGTAGGCCACGCCCACCCTGGCCATACCCACCCGGCCCCCTGAGGGCAACCGCAATGCTGATGTGGCCCTCAATGAAATTGAGTTTGACACCCCTGTCCTAGAGATAGTCATCACTCATTGACTGTAATTGGGATTGGCAGCTTCATCACTGAGTTCCAGAGCTGCTAACTGAAACAACACATAACCATGCCAGACTTACAACCTCAGCTCTACTTCCATCATTAAGTGAATCACCCTGGGTATTAAGAAAGACAACTCGTCATGCCACTATTATTACTTGGGATTTAATATCTGTGTTCTCCATTAAATCTGCTTGTTTAAATCTGATTATTAACCTTGTGAAATGGCAATTATGTGACCTTTGATGCTATGTGGGTCATAAATGTGCACTAGTTCTGAAGTTGCCAAATGGTAATCATACGACTGCAGGCCACTATGATATTCATAAATGCAACAATTCTCAGAAAAGCTGAGAGTAATAACCATTATTATGCCAGTCAATAAGTGATGACTATATATAAATTTGTCTATAACTATCCGATGAGTTACTGTAGTTAAGTTAAGAAAGTAGGATTGGCCCAAAGTTATCCAATGAGGAATCATGGTTGAAAACTACCAACAAGGTCTTCTTAATCTTCCATCCAAAGTTTACTCATAACATTTCTTTGAAGCTGGGGTCATCATGATGGATGTTAACAAAGAATATGCCATTCAATCAGGGAGAAGGTTGTTGTGAGAAATGAACAAGGAAAAGTATTCAAACTCTAAATCTTGGTGAATGATACATTTTAGTAAAAGAAAAAAATATTCTTGAATTTGGACCATACTGAATCATTATAGGAGATGCCATGTGAGCAGAATCAGAAGCCTCATTACTATTAACAGTATAGAATAAAAATCTTTCCTCTCCCTAGTAATTCCTCCTTGATGTTTTCTCTCTTTCCTCTAATATGTCATCTTAACTTGAGCTAATCAGATTCTTGAACAGGAATTGACAGGACTATCTTCAAGATGAAATATAACAATTGGCAAGGAAGGGAGGGAGGGAGGGAGGGAGGAAGGAAGGAAAGAAAGAAAGAAGGAAGGAAAGAAGGAAAGAAGTAAATGATAAGCCAGAGCAGGGAATCTTGTGTTGTTGTTAGTTGTGAAGTCATGTTCGACCCATCGCGACCCCACTGACAACATTCTTCCAGTCCTTTCTGTCCTCTACCATCTTCTGGAGTCCCTTTAAGCTCATGCCTACTGCTTCAGTGACTCCATCCAGCCACCTCATTCTCTTTTCATCCCCTTCTTCTCTTGCCCTCAATCTTTCCCAGCATTAGGCTCTTCTCCAGTGAGTTCTTCCTTCTCATTAGGTGGCCAAAGTATTTGAGTTTCAACTTCAGGATCTGGCCTTCTAAAGAGCAGTCAGGGTTGATCTCCTCTAGAACTGACTGGTTTGAATGCCTTACAGTCCAAGGAACTAACAGGAGTCTTCTCTAGCACCATAGTTTAAAGGCCTCAATTCTTTGGCACTCAGCCTTTCTTATGGTCCAACTTTCACAGCCATACATTGCAACTGGGAAAACCATGGCCTTGACTATATGCACGTTTGTTGGCAGGGTGATGTCTCTGCTTTTTAGTATGCTGTCTAGATTTGCCATAGCTTTCCTCCCCAGGAGCAAGCTTCTTCTAACTTCTTGGCTGCAGTCCCTGACTGTGGTGATCATGGAGCCCAGGAAAATAAAATCTGTCATATCCTCCCTTTCTTCCCCATTTATTTGCCAGGAATTGAGAGGGCTGGATGCCATGATCTTGGTTTTCTTAATGTTAAGTTTCAAGCCCACTTTTACACTCTCCTTCACCCACATCAAGAGGCTCTTTAGTTCCTCTTCACTTTCTGCCATTAGAGTGGTATCATCTGCATATGTTAGGTTGTTGCTATTTCTCCCAGCAATCTTAATTCCAACTTTTGATTCATCTAGCCCTGTCTTTCTCATGATCTGCTCTGCATATAAGTTAAATAGGCAGGGTGACAGTATACAGGCTTGACAGAGTCCTTTCCCAATTTTGAACCAATCATTGGTTTTGTGTCCAGTTCTCACTTTTGCTTCTTGACCCACATATAGGTTTCTATGTGGCGGTAAATTCAGGGGATGAATTCAGATGACAGGATTGTAGATTTCAAAGGATCATCCAGTCCAACAATAGTCTCATTAACATCTTCTGTACAGAAATTATGTGAAAGCATATGACGACATATTTCAGAACTCTAAACTTAGAGTGGATACATATTTTATTTTGTCAATCATTTCCCCCCACACACACACACATTCATTTTTTTTGTATTTAATTTTCATTTCCTAGTTCTCAACTGGCTCTTCTCCAAATGAAAGCCCTTTCTACTACCACATGGTTCCAGGTGAAGAACTTCATTACATGTGGATTATTCAACTACTTTTGCACTTCAGATGGACCTGGGTTGGAGTCCTTGTGAAAGGACTTGGGGGAAAGAAATTTCAGCACCTGATCTTTTCATTGTTTGCTCTTCATAAAATCTGCATTGCCTTCTTGGAGAAATTCAGACCAGTGTATTTCACCAATGCTTTAGAAGGTATGGAATTGCTGGTTGAAACTTTTCACCTTCTTGTTAACAGCAAAGCCCAAACTGTCATAATCAGTGATAATAATCTTTCAAATTTAAGGTGGTTGTTGTATCTACCTGAAATGGAAATAGTTTCTATAAAACTGAAAGGTAAGGTGTGGATCATGGCTTCCCAAATGGGTCTTGCATCATTTTTTTATCAGAAGAGCTGGGATATCCAAGTCCTCCATGGTGCACTGACCTTTACATCTTACTCAAATGAAGCTGCAGGATTCCAACATTTTCTTCAGACAAGAAACCATTTCTCCTCCAAAGAGGACGGTTTCCTCAAAGATGTGTGGGAGCAAGCATTTGGCTGTGTGTTTCCAAATCCATCTGTGAATGAGGAAATGGAGGATGTCTGCACAGGGTGGGAGAAATTGGAGAGCCTTCCTGGAGCCTTTTTTGAAATGAGGATGACCAGTCACAGTTACAGTATATACAATGCAGTGTATGCTGTCGCACATGCTTTATGTGCTATGAAGTTAAGCCAACAACATACTGCTAGGCGAAAATTGAGTGGCAAAAAGTTTGGTCTTCAGGTTCCTCAGCCATGGCAGGTAATTTTATGAAGAATCAAATATGTTGAACATGGGATTTGAGTTCCACTGACTCTCCAGCATCTCACAAACTCCTAAACACAAAGAGTGGTGAGATGTAGATTGAGAGTTAGTTAAAAAAAAGGTTTCTTCTTTATCTCTTTTTCTCCTTTTGGGTTAAGGGTGATAATCTTGGTATACTGTCATTGAACATCTTGGCTCACTTACTCTTTAACTCTTCCTTGTAGGTGTAGCTGTTGAGATATATGCTATGCCTATTCTCTCCCCCCCACCTCCACCCACATAAGAAATATTTATTGTAACAAGCTTTATTTTTGTTCGAATTACAAGAATTGTTTTGTCAGTTTAAATCTCCATTGTAAGAAACATCCTCAGAAACATTTCAATCAATAAAATTATGGGTCTAAAATAGTGAATACAATAGGAAACTTTCAATATGTGTACAGTAGAAGTTGGAAAAAAATGGAACTGTCAGATTCCCAAACCCTTATTGTTTTTCCTGCATATGTGTTTTTGTTTGGGGCCTGCCATTCTGCTGGGAGGGAGGGGGACTTGCTTGGGATAACTTTCGCTTTCTACCCTTCCTCTCCCGCCTCTATCCATTTGAGAGAAGAAAGTGCCTCCCTTATTAGGGAGACGGTTACGGAGAAATGAAACTGGAGAAGACCTTGAGATGCACGCCAACTTGTGCCAGTTACCCAAACATTGTGCCACCTGCTGGATTTCAAATGAACGTTATGAATTTGGTGGGAGGAGGAAAATTGCTAGTTTAACTATACTGTTTGAGCAGGATTTTCCCCAGATCTCACCTTGACTTTCCTACTGTCATTAGCCCCTAATAAAAAATCCTTTTGAGACAATGCCTGTTTCAAGAGTTCTGCTTTCTTGGGTGGTTAGCTGAGGTGTGTCCTTACAGGAACATTCTATTTGGTGTTTCATAACGAAAATACTCCTGAGACCACAGGTGACTGTCGTCAAGAATGAATGACTTATGCATGCAGATTGGACACCATAAATGACACAGCAGCAGGAATGCTCTGCCTTGGGGTGCATGATTCAATCTTTGAATCATGGCAATTAGTCAGCTTGCTGTTTAAAGGGAAAAAGTGGGAGACATACAGGGAGGGAGAAGTAAATAGAAAAGAGAGAAGAGAGAACAAAGACAGAAAACAGATATGGCAATTGGTAATCCCTTGGTCTGATGCAATCATTTCCTCAGACCACTTCTACAGCATTTTCCATTCTCTTTCTTTCTTCTCCTATGTGCTCTCAATCTGGTTCAAATTGGTCTCAGTTTATTTCGCCTCCTTTCAGTTCCTCCCCTAATCCTGCTACACACCCCTGCAGGTTTTAATAGCCTAATTATAAGTATCATTCTCATTTGAGAAGAAATATTGAGTGACAAAATTCTTTTCTTTCCTTTTCCCATCATTGCATCTTATAGAAATAATGAAAATGGACCCTTTCTTTTTTATTGATTTTTTTTTAATTTACTGTGTCCAAATACATTAATGGCAGACTTTTTAGCATTACAAAATGGTAATGTTGAAAATTCAAGCCTTGACTATGATTAATTTGAAAAGTTACTTTAGATACTAAAATCATTTGATCCCCCCTGATCAGTTTGTTTCTAATAACAACAGGAGACAAGTTTGTTAAAGTTATGGCAAAAATAATGGAAGCGTGATTATATTTATTTGTTGAACAACATGTTTTCCCCAATAAATTATATTTTTGCATATTAAATATGTATGGTTTTGTTCGACTGCATTATTTTTAATGATTGAAAATTAGTAGATCATAAGACTGAGTTTGGATCAAGAATCAAGATAATTATGTTTGAGAGAAAGTCTAGCCCAAGAATAAGAATAGTCTTCCAGATACATAATATAAGTAAAAAGATGGATATGCTATTTATTTATTACATTTTTATTCCACTTTTATGTACTGCCTTATAGCTTTATACATTAACCATGCTTTCTTACTGCATATTTGTTTCATATTCAGCTTCACTTCTTTTTGAAAAGAGTCTCATTTAACAACAGTGTTGGGGATGAAATTTCTTTTGACCAGAATGGAAAACTGATTACAGGACTGGAGATTGAGAACTGGGTCACTTTCCCCAACCAGTCCTTGCATCGAGTGAGAGTTGGAAAGATGGATCCCTGGGCTGCTAAAAGTAAAATGTTCACCATTCATGAGGAAGCTATCAACTGGCCCAACACTTTCAGCCAAGTAGGTTCTGAATGTAGTTTATTTTATCTGAAATGATTGTGATGATATCCTAAGAGTAGTTCTAAACCTACTCTTCCTCAATATTTATATAAATTGTAAAACAATTTTAAAATAATCAAAAGTACCTATAGGTAAAAACATATGTAGCATAGACATTCTGTCCCTTTTTGATTGTAGAGCTTCCCAGAGTTTTGGTCTCAACATTTCATCAAACCTGAGATATTTTGTGATAATATTTATAACTGATAACTTCTATAAATATTTTTGCAATTGTTTTTTTCTATATTATGGACCATCATTTCAAACTTAAGAAGAAATGAATTAATAAGATCCTATAATGGTTTTATTTTTATGATTTTGACACTTCTTTGCCACAAGATATTAAAAAATAATAAAGAATTTTGAGCTAATAAAATGTTCTATAAGTTTTTTTGAAATTTAATGATATATTAATATTTATTTTTTTATTTTTATTTTTATTTTTATTCCATTTATATCCCGCCCTTCTCCGAAGACTCAGGGTGGCTTACAAGCTTAGCAGTAGCCTTCATTCTATGTATATGCCTGCTTATTAGGGCTTTCACACACACCCCAAGTGGCATTATTACAAAGTCAGCTTAATTGCCCCCAACAATCTGGGTCCTCATTTTACCTACCTCGGAAGGATGGAAGGCTGAGTCAACCTTGAGCCTGGTGGGATGCGAACCTGCACTAATTGCAGGCAGCTGGTATCTAGACCGGGATGCCTTGCGTACAGTCACTCATGTGCTTGTGACCTCTCAGTTAGACTACTGCAATGCACTCTACATGGGGCTGCCCTTGAGGACCACTCGGAGGCTCCAACTGGTGCAGAATGCAGCCGCGCGAGTTGTGTTGGGGGTCTCCCGATACTCTCATGTTACACCTCTGCTCCGTGAGCTGCATTGGCTTCCAGTTGCCTTCCGGGTGAGATTCAAGGTGCTGGTAATGACCTATAAAGCCCTACATGGCATGGGTCCGGAGTACCTAAGGGAGCACCTGCGGCCGGCGTCACCTTCCCTCCATCCAGTGCACTTCCACAGAGAGGGCCTCCTTAGGGTGCCACCGGTCAGAGAATGCCGATTGATGGCCCCCAGGGGGAGGGCGTTCTCTGTGGGCGCGCCAGACCTTTGGAACCGTTTACCGGTTGAGCTCCGGATGGCTCCCGACCTGCGCTCCTTCCGACGTGATCTAAAAACTTATTTATTTGAACAAGCCGGCCTGGCCTGATGGGTTCGGGGTTTTAATTACTGTTTTAATTAATTTATTGTATTCAGGCACAATTGTTTAATTTGTTTTTAACTTTTGTATTTTGTATTTTTTGTATTTATTGCCCTGTACACCGCCCTGAGTCCTTCGGGAGAAGGGCGGTATACAAATTAAATTAAATTAAATAAATAAATAAATAAATAAAATGTAATAAAGACTTTACAAAAGTCATTTTAGTATTTATTTTATTTATTTATTTATTTATTTTATTTTATTGGATTTGTATACCGCCCTATTCCCGTAGGACTCAGGGCGGTTTACAGGGCAGTTAAAACCATGAATACAAAAAATTAAAAACAAATAAAACAAATAAATTAAATTCAAGCCCCAAGAGTAAATCTAAAACCCAGTTAAATTAACAACCCCACAGTCTGGACCAAATAGATCGAAGAGCCAAGTTTTCAGGTCCCGGCGAAATGAGCGAAGGTCAGGGGCAGTCCTAGGTTCTGTGGGTAGTTGGTTCCATAGGGCAGGCGCACCCACAGAGAACGCCCTTCCCCTGGGAATAACCCGCCAGCATTCATTAACCGGCGGTACCCTGAGAAGGGACGATGGGAAGATGATGCCGGCAGCAGGTGTTCCCTTAGATAGTACGGACCCAAGCCATTTAGGGCTTTATAGGTCATTACCAGCACCTTGAATCTCACCCGGAGGGCAACTGGAAGCCAATGCAGCTCACGGAGAAGAGGTGTTACACGGGAGTATCGGGAAGCTTCCATCAAAACTCGCGCGGCTGAATTCTGCACCAGTTGAAGCCTTCGGGTGGTCCTCAAGGGCAGCCCCATGTAGAGGGCATTGCAGTAGTCTAACCGGGAGGTCACGAGCGCATGAGTGACTGTACGTAGAGCATCTCGGTCCAGATAGGGATGCAACTGGCGCACCAGGCGAATCTGGGCAAAAGCCCCCCTGGTCACGGCTCCTATATGATCTTCCAAAGTATTGAGTAATGTTAGTTTAAAAATAATTATTTAAATTCATTGATGGGATTAAATAGAACTTATTTAAAGTTTCAAAGACAGATTTTCCTGTCTCTGTATCACTCTACTTTCTAAAACCTTAACACATAAAAAAAATCATAGTACTGTGTTTCCCTGAAAGTAAGACCTAACCCAAAAATAAAACCTAGCTTGATTTTTGGAGGTGAACCTAATATAAGCCCTACCCCCAAAATAAACACTAGTTTCAGGACAAGGAGCACACCTAAAAATCAAGCTAGATTGGGGGAGGTAGAGCTTCCCCATGCATCCTGCACCCACTTATTGTTGAAGCCAGACCTCCCATGAATTGAAACCTGCCTCTCCTTGTCAGCCTACTTCTTCTGCAGCATCTTCCAGCCTGCATTTCACCATCAGAGGCCTTTCCAGAAGGCCTTGCAGCAGAGAACAGAGCTATGGATTCAATAGCTCAGTTCTCGGCTGCAGAGGCCTTGTGGAAAGGCCTCTGATGGTGAAATGCAGGCCTGAGCTCCATTCTCAGGTGCAGAGGCATTTCCTTCAGCTGCAGAAGAAGTGGGCCAGCTGGGCAGGAGACTTTGTGCCACCGCCGAAGGTGAGTAGAAAAGACATCCCTCAAAAATAAGACCTGGTGCCTCTTTTGGAGAAAAAAAAGGACCAGGTCTTATTTTCAGGGAAACACGGTAGTACAAAATATTTTTTCATTAGCAAATTAAAGAAAAAGAATCTAATTATTCTTACCATTCCTTTTTTAATTTATTAGTTAACTAAGTTGTACTGATGGTTTAATTGCTCACCACTGGGTATAAATTTGATTATTGCCAGTTGACTATTGTTAATTTCCACACCTGCAGTTTTATTCAACATTTCTCATCTTTTTTCAGTATAATATCTGCTAGCTCTAGAACAATCACCTTCTTATAGATTTCTTTCAAATGTTTAATTGTATTTTGCATTATATTAATTTAAATAACTCTGAAAAATGTATTCCTCTTTAATTATAGTATATTTAATTATTTGTATTATGCAACTGTAAGAGTGGATACTTTCCAATGTCTTGAAAACATGGAAGTGCTTATTTTTTAGTTCCACTGAAATAATTTCAGCACTAGGAAATGGTCTGAGTGTAACGTATTTCCCAGTTAAGGTTACCTATATGATTCATAGAACTGAAAAAAAATAGTTTTGGAAATGTATCTCATTAAAAAAACCCTCAAATCCTTACAATTGAAACTTTATTTGTACAATATTGGTCAATCATGATTTTTCAACTTTTCCCCCCAAAATACATGATTAATATTTTCCTTCTTTTATTTATTGGGCAGACCATACCTGTTTCAGTATGTACTGAGAGCTGCCTACCTGGATATTTTAAGAAAAAGCAGGAGGAAAAGCCTTTTTGCTGCTATGATTGCCTTCCATGTCCCAAAGAGAAAATGTCAAGCCAGAAGGGTAAGAGACATTCTAAACCAAATTTCCTTATTGTTCTGCAGGTCACCCATCCTTAAAGTTATACACACAGGACATGAATTATATTTTTATTTATTAAGAGATTTTGCCCATTCAATAAAGAGAAATTTCCCAACTTTTTCAAACAAAGACCTCAGGTAGAATTAAGAGTTTAAAGGTTTTTGATGGTATAAACTGGGAAATCTTCATATAAGTTGGGTGCCTAGATGACTCAGCATATATTATTTCCAGGGCACATTGATTTGCTTTTGGATTTATCTAAACATTTGTATACAACTTCCCATTAAAAAAATCTTAATATATTTTACAAAATCACAAGCAGTTAATAGAGTTGATTAAGAAAATACATGTCATTTAGTGGCCACAGTTGGGATTTGCCACTTGGCCATGAGATGAAGCAACTATTCTTATAATGTTATTTCAGTTTTCCAAATACAAATCTTCAATGTAAGGATTGGTGGCAATGTTCCTTTTTATTGCTATTGTAATTAGGAATGGTTGCTAAAAGTGGCAATCACTAAACAAGGACTGCCTATAACCCCTTTTACTCATTCCCTCATTTTTAAAATGCTAATTCCACAGCTGGGATAATTAGCAAGAAAATACTTGATGTTTGTACTTATAGGTTGACTCAGCCTTCCAATCCTTCCGAGGTAGGTAAAATGAGGACCCAGATTGTTGGGGGCAATTAAGCTGACTTTGTAATAATGCCGCTTGGGGGTGTGTGTGAAAGCCCTAATAAGCAGGCATATACATAGAATGAAGGCTACTGCTAAGTTTGTAAGCCGCCCTGAGTCTTCGGAGAAGGGCGGGATATAAATGGAATTAAAAATAAAAATAAAATATTCATTGGAAAAGAAGTGAATGCAAGGGCATAAGAAGGCACATAATGAAGAATGTACTTTGAAAGGAAGATAGTTGAACTGGCTATTTGCCTAGTGCATTGGTTGCTGTGAGCCATGGGCCAATTAGGAGGGAAAAAAGCACCTTTAGTGTCAAACTGATTAAAGTTTTGTCAGTGTAAGGCAGCAGTATGAGCCATGTGAATGCTTCTAATCAACTAATTAATGTCCAGAGCTATGTTTCTTAACAGTTGTTAGCACTTTTGTGGGACCTCAGGAAGAGGCAGCTTCTTCAAACAACAATTCATCTCTGAGATACAGGAAAGAACACATTGGGTCAGACATAGCATCAACTAACTGTAATGGCAAACATATGTCTGAAAGAAATAGGCTGCAAAGCTTCTACACAAAGTTACTTTTTCATCACTCTCCTAACTGTGAGCTGTCACTGTCCAAGACAGTTGCTATGTAAAAAAGCATTCTGTTTCTCTTACACGGATATTATAGTCTTTTTTAAAAAATCACTTTAACTTTCACAAAATCTTTTCTACTTTATTTAGAAAGCTTCAGGAAATTTTCATGCAAGGAGAATAAGGGACACATTTCCTCTTTTTCCTTCAGTAAAAGTTGAATTCATGAATGTGAGCATTAATTTCTTTTATAATATAGAATGTCATAAGAATTGAAGAACATTAAACTAATTATCTGAAAGCAAGAAAACTCTTATGTATCTATATTTAGTAATATTTTATTCAAGATTTTGTTCAAAATAGATGTAGCAGTAAAACTAAACAAATAAATAGAAATTTGACAGAACAACAGAGTTAGAAGGGACCTTGGAAGTCTGAAGCATAAACTCATGAGAAATTAACATTTTTCCATATTTTCCTGTGTTCCCTTATGTCTCAAGTACAAGGGAAATAGTAAGATGGACAATGTCATGGCCACTCCTGTTTCAAGAAATAACCTGTGTGATGATTCTAATAACAGTATGCCTAACAAACAAATGTTTATAAATTTATACATTGTAGATATGAGTGATTGCTCAAAATGCCCAGAAGATCAATATCCAAATAAGGACCAAGATTCATGTATTCCAAAGAAAACATCTTTCTTGTCCTATGAAGAGCCAATAGGAATAATTTTAGTTACTCTTGCACTTTTCTTTACTTTCTGCACAATTGTGGTACTCACAACATTTTTGAAGTACCACAATACTCCCATTGTCAAGGCTAATAATCGAAATCTTACCTATATTCTACTTGTCTCACTCATTCTCTGCTTTCTCTGCTCACTGCAGTTTTTTGTTGCACCTGGCAACATAATATGTCTCTTCAGAAAAATTAGCTTTGGCATGATCTTCTCAGTGGCTGTTTCTTCTGTGCTGGCAAAAACCATAATTGTGGTTCTGGCTTTCGTGACCACCAAACCAGGATCCAGGATGAGGAACTGGGTGGGAAGAAGATTGGCCACCTCCATTGTTCTTTCTGGTTCCATGATTCAAGCAGGCATCTGCACAGTGTGGCTGTTCAGGTTTCCCCCTTTTCCTGACATGGACACCCATTCAGAAATTGAGGAAATCATACTCCAGTGTAATGAAGGTTCAGCTACCATGTTTTACTGTGCCCTGGGCTACATGGGCTTTCTAGCAGCTGCCAGTTTCACAGTAGCATTTTTTTCCAGGAATCTCCCCAGCAGTTTTAATGAGGCTAAATGTCTCACGTTCAGCATGCTGATATTCTGCAGTGTGTGGCTCTCCTTTGTTCCATCCTACATGAGCACCAAAGGCAAATACATGGTCGCTGTGGAGGTTTTCTCCATTTTGTCTTCCAGTGCTGGATTGCTGGTCTGCATTTATTTCCCCAAATGCTATATAATTATTATTAGGCCAGAGCTAAACAACAGGGAACATTTAAGTATGAGGTCTATACATTGTACCCAGTGGTGGGATTCAGCCAGTTCATACCACTTCAACAGAACTGGTAGCTAATTTTTTGTTGCCCAGGCCCAGAATGGAAATGGCATCCCCACAGAGAACCAGTTGTTCACATATTTGAATCCCACCACTGATTGTACTGTGTCATTGTATATAAAATTGTGACCACTTGTTTAGTTTAAAATCTAAGTATAATAGACCACAGAATCTGGTCATGGTTCAGTTTCAATCAATCTGCAGACAGGGGAGATCCTGTAGGGTTTTTCAGTGCATTCAGTGATTAGGATTTCAGCCTGACATATGATACACAGCATAATGGATGAAAGTGATAATTACCATGGACCACTTTATGTGAGGTTTGTGTTCATGGAAATACTCAAGCCTCATCAAAATGGGAATTTGAGATATGGAACCTAGGTGGAACTTGACCAGAGTGGTGAACAAGTTGCTACCCAGGCCAAAGGTGTAGATGGCAAGGGCTGAACATCAATGATTTCAACTAGTAATAGTCAAATAGAGCATGGATAATTGAGAGACCATTTTTTCCAACTGTTTCTGTCCACCCAGTATGTTCCAATAGAGTGGGTATGTTCCATGGCCCCTCCATTAAATATTGGTATCATGTGGGACCTAGGATGCATGCTTTCTCTATTATGGTTGCTCAGCATATCCCTTATGTTAATGATGGCATCCTGTCTCCTAGGGTTTTTGGAAAACTTGGTTTTGTCCAAGATTTTAGGTTGATGTTTGTTATTTGATTAATGCCCAGTTTTTGTTTGGTGGATTTTGTTAGAGCATTGTTAGAGTATTATAATTCAGACTGTCTGTTGATTTAATGTCCTTGTTTCTATGTCTTTTTAGTTTTGTCCATCATCAAGGGTCTACTGGAGATAGCCAATAATTTTAAATAAATTAATTAATAATAGAATAGTATAATAATAGAATAATAATAATAGAATAATAATAGAATTGTATTCAAGATTTTATTTCTTTAACTGTAGTTGATGCTGCCGGCATCAACTTCCCTCCACCCTGTGCGTTCCCACAGAGAGGGCCTCCTCAGGGTGCCACCGGTCAGAGAATGTAGATTGGTGGCCCCCAGGGGGAGATCTTTCTCTGTGGGCGCCCCAGAATTATGGAACCAGCTACCAGTTGAGCTCCGGACGGCGCCCGATCTCCGCTCCTTCCGCCGCGACCTAAAAACATACTTGTTCGAACAAGCCGGCCTGGCCTGAGGGGGGATTGGGGGGGTTATTATTATTTTATTGGGGTTATTTATTATGTATTAATTGTTCTTTTATTTAGTTGCATTTATTTATTTAACGGGCATATATTTAATTACTTTTAACTTTTGTAATTTTGTATTTTACTCTTGCCCTGTACACCGCCCTGAGTCCTTCGGGAGAAGGGCGGTATAGAAATATTAATAAATTAAATTAAATTAAATTAATAAACAAATTAATAAATATTGAGAGTCTTCTTGCTCTTTTGGAAACCTTTGCAGTGGCTTCTAAGTTCATCCTAGTCTGGCTTTGTAAGGTTGATGTCAAGTGCAGGAAATCAGAAGTCCAGGCTGTGCAAATGAATATAGATGTTTTTGTGTGCTAAAGCTCTCTACAAAAATTTGAACTACTAACAGTCAAAAAAGTTGATGGTAGAGTTAACAGGATTCAAAGTGAGCTAGACTTAGATCTCTTGTGGGCACAAAAGAACTCAAGACTGATTATGCTCTTGAGCCCTTCCTTGGGCTCAGCCAGGGCACCTCCTATATAGCCTTGCAGAAAGGAACCAAACCAGGCAAGACTATGCCACCCAGCTGACATCCCACAGCCAGACCAAAAGGATCTCCTTAAAAGTCCAGGATATGTCTCCTCTTGCAATGATGAATTTATCACTGCATGAACCCACCTAGAGGTCACTATCCTGGAGGCTTTCGACAACCAGGAAGGAGAAGGATCTAACTGACAGGAAATTTATGCGAACAGCATCAAGAACCTCCTCAACTTCAACACGTCCAACAGGATCAAACTGTTTACTCCCTGGGCATCTCAAATAGATCTTCTTGGACTCCAACTGATCCATGTGACTTTGTCTGTCAGGTGTCACATGAAGTTCTTTGCACAGTCCTGAAGATAATTTTCCAAGCTCTACTTTCCTAGAGAAACTGTGTGTCCCTGATTAGGGTCACTAGGTGACTCTCTATGGATGCAATGAGAGTGGAAAAAATACTTTGTTTTATCACTTACTCCCATAAAGTAGGTCTTAATTGTAGCTCTGACCCACATCCTTTTTATTCTTCTGTCATTTTCTTCCAGAAGCAGTCTCTTGGCCCTTTTTAACACCTGAACTCCTCCAATAACCCCAGGGAAGGCTGGGGGTGGCAGGTTAAGAAGGCCACAAAGGTGTATTATGATTCAGAATTGTCTCTGATTCCAGGTTTCAGCAAGAGATTTGGCATAACTGTGCAGCAGAAATCCTAGGATATCTCCCAGTTTCTTTTGGAAACTGTTTGGCTCCATTAATCATGAGGAGTGGACTGTTGAAATCAGTTCAGCCTCTCTGAAGAGTAGGGCAGTATAAGAGAACCTCAAGGACACCATGATCTGACCAAGACAGGGGGAGATATAGACATCTTCCTGATTAGATCATGTTGCCATTGTTCTAGTAAGAAAATCATATCTGGAGTGTGGCTGCTCTCCTGAAACAGGCTATGGATGATCTTACATAGGTCTATGGCTGTCATGATGGCTATGAACTTCTGAACCATTTCTGAGACCAAACTTAGAGATGTCACTTTGAAATGTCCTAAGTCCTGGAGAACTCGACTGCCACTCCTGAGATGACCTCCAGCAGATCAAGATTATTAACTGACTTGACATTTACCAGCAGCAGCTGTACCCCCAGGCTTCTGAGGGTCTTCTGGGCAGGGGCTGGGTATGATCTCAGGGAGCTGGAACATGACATTGTTATCAAACATTGGGGGCATCTTCCCTTATAATGGCCTGCCCTCAGGCTTCCCTAACAATCTTTGCTCATCACTACTTGATTATATTATTCTGTCTTCGGTTTCCCTAGGTCAGGTGTAGGCAACCTTGGCTCTTTTATGACTTGTGGACTTCAACTCCCAGAATTCCTGAGACAGCCATGCTCAGGAATTCTGGGAGTTGAAGTCCACAAGTCATAAAAGAGCCAAGATTTCCTACCCCTGAACTAGGTGACCCTCCTTCTCCAACCCTAACCTCTCTCTTCTCTCTTGTAGACCTGTAGTCATTTGAACTGACCTGATTCCTTATTTCTTGCACCTAACAGGCAAGTCCCAGTTAGTGTTGGTTAATGCTTTAACATTTTTACACCTGTTTTCATGATGTTGCAAACTCCAAGAATCACTTGACAATGCAATGGACAGTATATAAATTTAATTAATTGCAAGTTCAACACATCCATGGACAATGTCTAGAAAAATGTCTCAAAAAGATCTTTAAATTAGAAGCTGGCAAGCACCTGAAATTGAAAATTCAATACATTAATCTAAACTTTCTGTGTATTCTGTGCACTCAGTAAAAAGTATTTTGAAATTTCTGTTTGTGTGTGTGAGAGACAGAGAGAGAATAAAGATGGCCTGCCTTTGACTGCAGCAGGAATTTCTCCATCTTTGCCATGAGTAACTTCAGCTCATCTCAAAAACTTTTCCATTGTTATAGAATGAAACATTTATTCATTCCACCCTTACTGTTTCATGAAAAATGTAAAGGTTGCAATTTTCTCTTACACCTATAATTATCAAAAAGACTATTATTAGTTTGTTTCCCTCAAAGCCCTAAATAGTGAATGATTATACTTGGAAGAATAAGAACTCAGTGTTGATGGACAATTACATATTTTAGAAGTTAGGAACAGGTGAAACAATTTAAATTATCTCTCAGAACCCTGTCTATGTTAACATTCATTACAAAATGGAAGTCATTTGAGAGAGATTCAGTTCAAGTTTGGGGGATTCTTAAGATTGACACAGCAATAAGAGAAAACTTATCAAACTGTGATTATTATTATGATATTTAATGTTCTCCTAGTGCTATTGCTTTCTCCCACTCCTATGGCTTGCAAGACTCAATCAATAAAATGCAGCATCCAAAATCCTATCCCGATTGATCACAAATATTTCCAACCTGGTGACCTAATCATTGGTGGCTTGACTTCTTTTGTCTCCATAACTAGAGATATGGGAAACTTTGAGAAAGATCCACATCATTCTCTTGTGGGTGAATCTCTGTAAGTCATTATTTTCTTTCTACAATCTATATTAATCTTGGTATAATTATCTAGTACATCTCTTCTGTATGCTATAATTAGTTATTGGGATTAAAAATAAGCTTTTCCAGCTAAAGTTTAAATCAGATCAGATTGCTGTTTAAAAATTCTTTTCTTGTGGTGAAGAAAACCAACAGCTAGAACTTCAAAAAAATTCAATTTTTGGAAAATTTAAACAAATTGTTCAATATTTCGTAGCTCTTGACAAGATAGGAACCTCTCCCACCCCAGCCCCCACTTCCTTCCCTTGCAAGAGAATTGTAGCATAAGCCTCTAAAGCTGTTTCTGCAGAAGATGTGACATTGTGTTGAACTAAAAGAATAATAATGTTCAATCAGAGATACAAACCATTTTATGTCAGTTCATGCAGTTTTCTTTTATGAGTAATATTCTTTGAACTAAAATATTTTTTTCTGGGGAATATGGAAGGCCAGACAGGAGAACCTGTGCTTAGCCCCTACCTGTACTCTTTATACACATATGACTGTGTATCATCTGACCCATCCACTGCGATAATTAAGTTCGCAGATGATACAACTGTGGTGGGTCTCATTACAGGTGGGGATGAGACAGCATACAGGGCAGAGGTACAAAAACTATCCATATGGTGTAGTAACAACAACTTGCACCTGAACATCAGCAAGACAAAAGAGATGGTGCTAGACTTCCGGAGGAAAAAAAGGAGGAACCTGCCCCACTTTACATCGGGGAGGACTGTGTGGAGAGAGTTTCCTTCTTTAAATTTCTGGGAGTCTACCTCTGTGAAGATCTGACCTGGAAAGTTAATACAACCCAGGTGGCTAGAAAGGCCCAACAGAGGCTTCATTTTCTCAGGGTCTTGAGGAAGAACAAGGTAGAACAACGGCTAATGACCCTCTTTTACCGGTCTACTATAGAGAGTGTCCTCTTGTATGGTATTGTGGTTTGGTATCCTGGTCTGACAGCCGCAGATAGGAAAGTATTACAGAGGGTGGTGAGTACAGCACAAGACATTGTGGCCTGTTCCCTGACACCACTGGATGACATCGCCAGGGCTCGTTGCCTTGGAAGAGTGAGGAAAATTCTCAGGGATGACTCACACCCTAGACGGTATCTCTTTACTCTCCTACCATTGGGTAGGAGATATAGGAGTATAGCCAGCTGCACCAACAGGCTGAAAAACAGCTTCTATCCGTGGGCTGTTAGGCTTTTGAATGAGAAATAACTTTTGTGAACTTTTGTGAATTTTATGCAGAATTGACTTGGGAGGCCGGTGTGTGGTGTAGTTGGTTCACGTGGTGTAGTACGATGGAGGGTTTGTTGTCACTGTGTGTTGGGGGGTGGGAGCACAAAGGGAGGCTCAGCTAATCTCAATGTACACATGTACTTTGACAATAAAGGTTCATTTCATTTCATATACTCTCAATGTTTTTTTATAGGTAAAAGCATGATTTTGCCTTTCTTATTATACTTAGAAGAATAAGGAGTAAGTGTTGATGAGCAATTAAATATTTTAGAATTTAGGGACAGGCAAAATAATCAAAATGCTCTCAGAGAGCTATTTGCATTATAAGCAATAACAATAACAATAATAGAATTGGAAGGGACCTTGGAGGTCATCTAGTCCAACCCCCTGCTCAGGCAGAAAACCCTATACTATTTCAGACAAATGGTTGCCCAGTCTCTTCTTAAAAACTTCCAGTGCTTCGTTACAGAATCAAAGACTTGAGGGGAACAGAAAGACATGCAGTTCAAGCTTAATAAATTAGGAAAACTAATTTATTAATATTAATATTCATTATGAAGATATTGCTTCTTTTTCTACTGCTATTGCCATATTCATTAATACATCTCTTCTGTGTGTCATAATTAGCTGCTGTGGTTAAAAAAATAATCTTTCCAACTATTGAATAATATTTTTCAGCTTGTAAATTATTTTCTTGTAGTTTCTGAAGGGACCATCATCTAGAAGCTATATTCCTTAAATAAAATTAGAAGAAAACAAAGTAATCATTGCTGGTAGATTCTGACAAGAAAAAAATCCCTTCCCCTCGACCTTGCCTTTCCTTGAAATAGGAATTACAGCATCAGCCTCTAAACCTGACTCTGCAGATGATGTAAAATTGCATTGAACTATAAAAATAGTCTCTCTTTTTTAGTCTGAGATACAACATATTTTATCTCAGTAAATAAAACATGCAATTTTCTTGCAGTGATAATATTCTTCTGAACTTAAAATGTTTTCAGGGGGTAGCAGGGGAGGCTGGACAGGAGAAACACATGTTCTGAATATTCTTTTATTGGTAAAATCATCACTCTGCCTTTTTTAGACAACTTAATTATGTTCTTCTCAATTTTTTCCATTAGAAGAAGTTCTTATATTGAATATTATTATGGCCCTAGACACCATGTTAGTATTTTTACAGATGCTATTAGGGAAAAAACCTCAGAATTTTGGTTTAATTGTAGAAGTGTTTTTAATATTCAGGAAGTTTGAATATTCATCAATGTAAAAAAGGTACAATTTATGCATTATTAAAGAAGCATTTATAGTTCTATAAAATTCATTGTTACTTGTAAATACATTTATTTTAAGAAAAAGTGGTTTTCATTCATACAAAACTAATAACTATGTTTCATGCTTGGTAATGATGCTTGTCAGCTTCACATAATTATAATTACTTAAAAATTGCAAAGAGAGAGAGAAAAAAAACTGATTATTCCCATAAAAGTAATTCCACAATACTGGGTAAAAGTACATGAATCAATTAACATAAAACTGAATATTATCTTCTAAATGATTATTATAATGGAGCTTAATCTTCAATAACTTAACATGAAAGAATGATTATTAATTTGTCAGATTTTTTTCATGGAGTCAGATTCATTGTCCTGTAGGAAGACAGTACCTCTCCCCAGAAAAAAAAACATTCCGGAGAATATTTAAAAGGCAGAATATTATATTTCCCCAAATGAATAATGGAGAAGATCTTAAAAGGCAGAAAGTCCCCCCCCCCAAAAAAAAATCTCTGCCCCAAGCAGAAACCAGCTCTTGTAGAAATGCAGATTTGATAATCCTTTCAGAAGGACAAGAGCCAGGAAGCTTAGAGCTGATAGGATTGAAAGAAAAAGATCCTTAGAACCAACAACCCCTCACCCAAAAAATCCATCACAGAGCATAACCATCAGCCACAGCCCAGGGAAGCAGGACATGACCTTTAGTACACAATAGGATTAACCCACCATCATCAGAATACTAAAAGGGCACACTGAACCTCAGGTTAAAGTTCATGCCAAAGGAACAACTCCAAACACAAAAGCTCAAGATAGTATAAAACCCCACCACTCCCCCAGCAAGATGTGGTCAGCTGCTCCAGAGCCACATGCTATTGTGCTTCTGCTCTTCAATAAACTACAACCTTCTTTCTAAAGTAGTCTCCATTTTGTTTCCATTCCGGCTTGGAATGGACCCTGATGAAGATTTTTCTTTTAACAATTTGGCACCCAGGATGGGATTTCAAGCTAACCTCACCAATGGATTGGTCCTGGGTAAGCCTTCATCTTGCCAGCAGCAGACCCCTTGTGTTTGTGGATTAGTTTCCCAGACCCTGCCCATTTGGAATGAGGGTAGTAAAGAGAGTTTTGTGTTTGAGCTCAAAGGCTGCTTTGGAAAGAAGGTGAGTACCTCTAAATTTTATATATATACCCTTTATCTGAGATTCGAACTATAGCCTGTGGATAGCCTTGGGCTAGGCTGAAACAGGAAAGAGGATTTAACTAGCAAGGTATTCAAAAAGACTTGACAAATACTTAACACATATATCTCCCTTGCTTCCTAGCTAATAAAGAGAGAAAGCCTGTGGCCTAGGGGTTAAAACAACTGCCTAATATATAATTAGCCCAGGTTCGAATCTCAGATAAAGGGTATGACTGACTGATGAGAACAAAATAAGTTCAAAATGGCCATATCAGCCTCCCAAATTCTTTATTAGCAATTTGAATAATTTACATATATATATATATATATATATATATATATATATATATATATATATATATATATATATATATATATATATATATATATATATATATATATATATATATATACATATATATATATATATATATATATATATATATATATATATATATATATATATATATATATATATATATACATATATACATACACACACACACACACACACACACACACACACACACACACACACATATATATATATATATATATATATATGTTTTAAATGCTTGTTAACTATTTAGATTACCTTGCTAGGCCCCAAACATGGGATAAATCTTTATTTCCTGTTTCGGCCTAACCGAAGGCCATCCACAGGCAGTAGTCACAACAGTGACAGCTCATATTTGTGTAAATTTTAGATTGCTAACAAAGAATTAAAGGGAGACTGATATTTCAAACTTATTTGTTTTCATCAGTCAGCCATACCCTTCTGAGATTCAAACCTGGGCTGATTGCACATTAGGCAGTTGTTTTAATCTCTAGGCCACAAGCTCTATCTCACTTTGTTAGCTGAGAAGCAAGGGAGATATGAGTGAGTACCTCTAAATTTTATATATATACCCTTTATCTGAGATTCAAACTATAGCCTGTGGATAGCCTTGGGCTAGGCTGAAACAGGAAAGACGATTTAACTAGGAAGGTATTCAAAAAGACTTGACAAATACTTAACACATATATCTCCCTTGCTTCCTAGCTAATAAAGAGAGAAAGAGCCTGTGGCCTAGGGGTTAAAACAACTGCCTAATATATGATTAGCTCAAGTTATAAAAACCCACTACTCCCAGCAACATATGGTCAGCTGCTCCAGAGCCACATGCTGTTGTGGTTCTGCTCTTCAATAAACTACAACCTTCTTTCTAAAGCAGTCTTCATTTTGTTTATTCCCGGCTTGGACTGGACCCTGACGAAGATTTTTCTTTCAACAGTCCTTTATAGATACAGAATTCCATTTGATACAGCATTTAATTCCCATTGCAGAGTACTGACTAAATATTATCAGCATATCTTGACCATGATATTTGCTGTGAAGAACATCAATGAAGACATCCAGCTCTTACCAAATATCACCTTGGGCTTCAGAATCTTTGAGAGTTATGGTGGTGACTACATATATCATGCCTCAATGGAACTTTCTTCCAGTCAGAAGCGACTAATTCCTAACTACAATTGTGACATCCTGAACAAACTTATATCGGTTGTTGTGACTATTGATCCAGCTATTGCTAGTGATATGGCAGATATTTTAGAGACTTACAAAGTTACAGAGGTAAGATGGATGGTTTTGTCTTTCCAGTTGTATGGTATTAGAAGACCTCAAAATATAATTAACTTTCATCTATAATTCTCCAATGGCCATATTTAAGGAAATACATTTAATATGTCATAAAACATTGGTTTCAGAATTTGATGTTACTATTTATAAGTTAATGATCATTAAAAGTTATCTATTAGTCAAGAATGTTGGAACCCTATAGTCTTTTCAAGTTACTAATGTCATGGGGAAAATTATATAATGTTTCTGCTTTTTATTTATTTATATTTTATTTCATTATTATATTTATATTCTGCCTTTCATTTAGGTGCTCAAGGAGTCATAGATAGGACTTTCTTCTAGTACAGATAGTCCTCAATTATAGATCACAGTTGGGATTGGCAGCTCCATCATTAAGTTGTGTGATCTTTAATTGAAACAACATGTGACAATGAGAGACTTATACCCTCACCTGTATATTAATCTACAACTATCAGCTGAAGAAGGTTTAGTTATGAAAGTGGGTCATAATCACTGAACAATCATGACTGAGGATTTTCACTAAGATCTTTTCATTTTTCATCCAGAACTTTGGATGAAGCTGGGATTTGAAGCTGGGATCATGACTGAAATTATAAGAAGGTTGTTGTGAGATATGAACAAGGAAAGAATCCATACTTGAAAATACTCAGATAATAAATCTCAATGAACAATATATTTCAATAAAAGAAAAAGCTATTCTTGAATTTAAACAATGATAATCTACCCAATCATAATCTGATAACTAATTTGTGCCCAGAAATTATGTGATGACATGATGTTCATGATGACATATTTTGAAATATTAATTTAGAAATGATACATATTTCCTTATCTTTATTTCTTTCCTATTTACCTATCTAATGTTTTCCATAGTTCCCTATTGATGCCTTTTCAAATGAAAGCCCATTCTACTATTGCATGCTTCCTGATGAAGAACTTTATTACAGTGGGATTGTTCAGCTACTCTTACACTTTAGATGGACTTGGGTTGGGGTACTTGTTTATGGACTTGGTGGAAGAACATTTCAGCACCTAATCTTCTCAATATTTTCACTTCATGGTATCTGCATCGACTTCTTAGAACAATTGAGAGCAAATCATATCAACACATTTTTTGATAGTTTGAAATCACTTGAAATCACCTTTCACCGTCTTGTTAAAAGCAAAGCCAATGTTGTCATAATCAATAATAACCATCTTTTAAATTTTAGATGGTTGTTACGCCTACCTGAAATAGAAATAGTTTCTATAACACCAAAAGGTAAGGTGTGGATCTTGGCTTCCCAAATGGGTCTTGCATCATTCTTTTACCAGAAGAGCTGGGATATCCAATTCCTTCATGGTGCTCTGAGTTTTGCAGCCTACACAAATGAAGTTGGAGGATTCCAGCATTTTCTTCAGACAAGAAACCATTTCTCCTCAAAAGAGGACAATTTTGTCAAAAATGTGTGGGAGCAAGCATTTGGCTGTGTGTTTCCAAATCTGTCTGTGAATGAAGAAATAGAGGATGTCTGCACAGGGAAGGAGAAACTGGAGAGCCTTCCTGGAACCTTTTTTGAAATGAGGATGACCAGTCATAGTTACAGTATATATAATGCAGTGTATGCTGTGGCACATGCTTTACATGCCATGAAGTTGAGCCAAAAACACAGGGGAAATTTGTGTGGCAGAAAACTCAGTCTTCAGGATCTTCAGCCATGGAGGGTAATTATATCAATGATCAAGTATACTGGAAATGGAATTTGAATTGCACTGAATCTTCAGCATCTCACAGCCTTCTGATCCCAAAGAGTAGTAAGATGTATATGGGAAGTTAGTAAAGGGAGTTTTTGATTTACAAATATTTGTTTAACATCTATTTGAAGTTATGATGGCACTGAAGACAGTGGCTTACTAATGGTTATTGCATTTACCATAGCAGTAGCATCTCAGTTGTCATATGATCACAACTAAATGAGCTAAATCTACATTATTGTAAGGTTACATTAACAGAATCTTGCAAGTCTGAAATATAAACACCATGCCTCTCATTTTTAACTGTTTGAAACAGTTAAGTGCTTCCTAAGTTTAGTTCTCTGACCATTGAACAATTGTGGTTTCCTCTCTCTTTCTCTCTTGTCTGTTAGCTTCCTAGGTAGATTTTTCTCTCCCTTTCATAAAGGCTATCTATGCATTCCAACAATTACAACAAAATTATAAAATGTGATTCATGTAAGGACCACTTTATTCACAAATCAACCATGGCAAAAAAAGGTCTTAAATCTAGAGGTGATTTACTTAATTATTACATTGCTTAGCAATAAATTTTCTGTTCCCATTTGTGGTCTTAAATTGAGGACTAATTGTAATGTCTTACAAGTTTCTGCTTTATCTCTTTATTTCAATTTCTGGAATTGGTAATGTCAAAGTATTTTCTTTCTGCTTTAAAATTCCCAGCTCACTGACTTTCTAGGTCTCTTCCCGATAGGATGTAGCTTGTACAGAGATGCTTTTCCTACCCCCTATCTCACATGTACAGGGACTATTTTCTGTAAGAAGCTTTATTCCTGTCAAGGTGACAAGAATTGCTTGCCCAAGTTAAGTCTCCCTTTTAAAAACCACACTCAGAAGTATTTCAGTCAATGGGTCCAATGTGAATACAATGAGAAAGTTTTCACCTGTTTAGGATCAGGAATAACTAGAAGTTTCTATTTGTTTCTTCAAGATGAAAATAATTCCAAGGCCAAAAGGCACTGCCTTTGTGCAAGAAAACTAGGATCCAGTAACTTGGACACTACAAATGACAGAGTAGCAGGAATGATCTGCTTTGGGATACAGAATTCAATTTTTATTTATCTGTGAGGTTTAGATCAGTCCAAGCATATTTGTATCCCTTCCACATTATATGAGAAAAGGACCATGCTCAAGTAGAAATCCCTTTACCATTTGAGAAAAATAGTTGTTCAATCTCTTCTTAATAGCCTCCAGTGTTGGAGCATCCACAATTTCTGGAGGCAACTCCTTCCAGTGATTAATTGTTCTATCTGTCAGAAAATGTCTCCTTAGTTCTAGATTGGTTCTCTTGTTGGTTACTTTCCTTTTCCCATCATAGCATGCCATAGAAGCAATGAAAATGGACCCTTTCATTTTTATTTATTTCTTTATTTATTGAGTCCAAATGCATCAATGGCAGACTTGTTAGTATTACAGAAAGATAATGTTGACAAGTTAGTTCAAGCCTTGCCTATTCCTTTGTGTAGCTGATTAATTTGAAAGTTACTTTAGATATTAAAGCGATTTGCTCTTCCCTGATCAGTTTGTCTCTAATAACAAGAGGCAAGTTTGTTAGGGTTACAGCAAAAATAATGGAAGCTTGATTATATTTGCTTATTGAACAACACATTTTCCCTAATAAGTGATATTTTTGCATATTAAAATATCTATGGCTTTCTTGGACAGCATTATTTTTAATGATTGAAATTTAGTAGACCATAAGAGTGATTTTGCATCAAGAATCACAGATACTTATAATTGAGAGAAATATCACTTTAGAAAAGGAACAGTCCTCCAGATATGTATCATGTTTCAAGTAAAAAGATGGATATGCTTTTTATTTATTCTTTAATTTATTTTCAAATCTTGTCAATTATTAACTTAAAGGAAAAAATTGAATTAATTTAGCATTTAGGTTAAAACAGCTTAGACTGAATATTTAATGTGAAATTTTAGTTATGTACATGCTCTATCAAAGCCTTACAAAGTTATGGTTATACAATTGCTATGATTTGTAAAGGTGTATGAGAAATCATTCTATTTCTTTAACCATATTCAAATAGATGTTTAATTTTTAAATATTCCCTTTGGTAAATCCCATCATCTAATTTCTTAATTCTCACTTTAGCCTTTTTCTTTTTTCTTTTTCTTTTTTGACAAAGATCTTTCCTGATCAATATGCTTTGTTGAATGAAAGAGTCTTCCCATAATCTTTTAAATGTTGTTGCAGGTACAAAAGGCAAAACAGGTAAGATGTTTTTATAGGAAGGTTTCACCCCTTCGTATTCATTGAAAATAATATGCTATTTATTAACCTATTACATTTTATCTCACATTTATTACTTTATAATTCTACACATTAATCTTGCCTTCTTTTCACATATTTATTTCATATCCAGCTTCACTTCTTTTTGAAAAGAGTCACATTTAATAACAATGTTGGGGATGAAATTTCCTTTGATCATAATGGAAAACTGATTACAGGACTGGAGATTGAGAACTGGGTCACCTTCCCCAACCAGTCCTTCCATCGAGTGAAAGTTGGGAAGCTGGATCCCTGGGCTGCTGAAAACAAAATGTTCACTATCCATGAGGAAGCCATCAGCTGGCCCAGCACTTTCAACCAAGTAGGTTCTGCATTTAGGTTATTTTATTTGAAATGATTGGTTTAATATCCTAAAGGATATTCTATATCCTATTCTATATCCTTTAACATTAGAAACAATTTCAAATATTGGAAAGAATTCTGAAAAAGCAAAGGATTCAAACTTTCTGAACATAAGGGATGTTTAAATGATTACATAAATTAGTATAGATTATAAAATAGATTAGTATGTTATTTTTCAGCTTAAAAGTCAAGGAAGTTATATAGTTTTTAAGCCTATATTATTGTAATAATGAGGGCAAATGTGATGTAGTTTTTAAGCCACAAGGCTAGAGTCCTACCTTAGGAGAGAAGCCAACTTGGTAACATTGGGCCAGTCACTGTCTCTCAGTCCTGGAAAGACCAAGTTAAAACATTTCCAAAAATATTTCAAAGAAAACTTCAGGGATTAATCTAGGCAGTTGTTTGTATTTAAGAGTATAGTTTGTAAACATTACATTTTACTTGTAGGTGTACGCATCTAGGATTCATTATACATACAAATATATATATAGGAAAAGTTAATTTTTAAATTTTATTTCTCAAATAAATAAATATTTATTTCTCCACATATGTGTGTGTGTGTGTGTGTGTGTGTGTGTGTGTGTAAATGTTTCGGATTGTTAACAAAGAATTAAAGGGAGACTAATATGGCCATTTCAAACTCATTTGTTCTCATCAGTCAGCCATACCCTTCTGAGATTCGAACCTGGGCCGATTGCACATTAGGCAATTGTTCTAACCCCTAGGCCACAGGCTCTTTCTCGCTTTGTTAGCTGAGAGGCAAGGGAGATATGTGTTAAGTGTTTGTTAAGTATTTTAGAATACCTTGCTAGGCCCCAAATACAGGACAAATCTTTATTGCCTGTTTCAGCCTAACCCAAGGCCATCCACAAGCTGTAGTCACAACAGTGACAGCTCATATTTGTGTAATTTTTTTGGATTGCTAACAAAGAATTAAATGGAGACTAATATGGCCATTTCAAACTCATTTGTTCTCATCAGTCAGCCATACCCTTCTGAGATTCGAACCTGGGCCAATTGCACATTAGGCAATTTATTTGGGGCCTAGTTAAAAAGGGTATGACTGACTGATGAGAACATAAGAAGTTCGAAATGATCATTTCAGCCTCCCTAAAAAATTCTTTATTAGCAATTTGAATAATTTACACAAATAATGAGCTGTCATAAGTTGTGACTATATCCTGTGGATAGCCTTGAGTTAGGCCAAACAGGAAAGAAAGAGTTAATTAGCAAGGCATATTCAAATGACTTGACAAATATTTAACACACACACACACACACACATATGTGTGTGTGTGTGTGTGTGTGTGTGTGTGTGTGTGTGTGTATGGTAAAGGTTCCCCCGCACATGCGTGCTAGTCGTTTCCAACTCTAGGGGCCGGTGCTCATCTCTGTTTCAAAGCCGAAGAGCCAGCGCTTGTCCGAGGATGTCTCGGTGGTCATGTGGCCGGCATGACTAGATGCCAAAGGCACACGGAACGCTGTTACCTTCCCACCGTAGTGGTCCCTATTTTTCTACTTGCATTTTTACATGCTTTCGAACTGCTAGGTTGGAAGAAGCTGGGCCGAGTAACAGGCACTCACTCTGTTACGCGGCACTCAGGATTTGACCCACCAAACTGGCGACCTTCTGAACGACAAGCTCAGCGTCCTAACCCACTGAGCCACCACGTCCCTTTATATATATATATATATATATATATATATATATATATATATATATATATATATATATATATATAGTATAAAGAATGACTAAAGCTTAAAAGGAATGACTGAATTCACTTTCTAAAGTAAATTAATAAATCATAGTGAACTTTACTTATATTACTAATGAGATCTGAGAACTGCAAAAAGCTTTACATATTCATTATTTTGAAAACTGTGAAGATATTATAAGATGTTACAATTTCAGGAGAACAGGGTTTGTATATTCATCTATACTGAATGAGAGAGATGGTTAAACAAGTGATAAAAATAAGTAGGAAATTTTTGTAGACTGCTTTTTTGAATTTGGGAGATATAATATCTCTTTTCAGCAAAAACAAAAACAAAACAAAACACATTTGATAATAATAAATTGTCCATATTCTTTTTCTTAGAGATGTGAGGAATAAAAGAGAAATGAAATAAATTATGCAAAATTGATAATAATAAATTGATAGTTTGTCATATTTGTCAGACAGAAGAAATCAGAAACCAGGGTTATTCAGAATTGTATAAGTTTATTCCATGCTACCTCTAAATAAGTATTTGAACCACTAACAGTCAAGGCCTTGGTGGAGCAGTGGGCTAATGCCTTCTTAAGTAACACCAGCTGCCTGCAATTAGTGCAGGTTCGAGTCCCACCAGGCTCAAGGTTGACTCAGCCTTCCATCCTTCCAAGGTAGGTAAAATGAGGACCCAAGATTGTTGGGGGCAATAAGCTGACTTTGTAATAATGCCGCTTGGGGCCCCTCGAAAGCCCTAATAAGCAGGCATATACATAGAATGAAGGCTATTGCTAAGCACATCGATTTGTGCTTAGATTGTAAGCCGCGCTGAGTCTTCGGAGAAGGGCGGGATATAAATGGGATTAAAAAAAATGACAGTAGATAAGAGTCAGTGAAATTGAATGAGGTTTGGACTTAGATCTCTTGTGTACATGAAGGGGCCTTGGAGATCATCTAGTCCAACCACCTGCTCAGGCAGGAAACCTTATACCATTTCGGACAAATGGCTGTCCAGTCTCTTCTTAATAACTTCCAGTGTTGGAGCATTCACAGCTTCTGGAGGCAGGTTGTTGCACTGGTTAATTGTTCTAACTGTCAGGAAGTTTCTAAAGTTGTAGTGATAGTTTTAATAGTTTTTACCATTGCGTATAAATGTGATTATTGTCATTTGGATATTGTTAATCCCCACATCTGCAGTTTTATTCAACATTTGTCATCTCTTTTCAATATGATATCTACTAGCTCTAGAACCATCACCTACTTATAGATCTCTTTCAAATGTTTCATAGTATTTTACAATAAATTCCTTTTTATTTAAATAACTTTAAAAATATATTTTCCTTTATTTAATTATATTTAATTATTTGCATTATAATTATTTAATTATATTTAATTATTTTCATTATCCAACTGTAAGAATGGATAGTTTTCAATGTCCTGAGCAAAACTGAAGTCCATTTTGAGTCCCAGTGAAATAATTTCAGCACTAGGAAATAGTCTCTGTGTGTCTGTATAATTGGTAGAACTGAAAAAATGAATTCAATCTGGAATAGTTTTGGTAATGTGACTGATAAAAAAAACCTCAAATTCTTGCAACTGGAACTCTTTATTTGTAGAACAACAGTCAACCATGATTTTTTTAACTCCCCCCCCCAAATATATGATTAATATTTTTCTTTCTTCATTTATTGGCCAGACCATACCTGTTTCTGTGTGTACAGAGAGCTGCCTACCTGGTTATTTTAAGAAAAAGCAGGAGGAGAAGCCTTTTTGCTGCTATGATTGCCTCCCATGTCCCAAAGAGAAAATGTCTAGCCAGAAGGGTAAGAGACATTCTAACCAAATTTCCTTATTGTTCTGCAGGTCAGACCAAGCAAACCCATGAACATATAAGTATTATATTTTTATCAAATAAGATATTTGTCCTCTTCCATAAAGGATTCCCCAACCCTTTCAAAGAAAGACCTCAGGCAGAGTTAAGTGTTTAAAGGTTTTTACTGGTGGAAACTGGAAAGTCTTCATATGAGTTGGGGCCTAAGTGACCTAGAATATATCATTTTTAGGGTACATTGATTTGTTTTTGGATTTATCTAAAACTTTTATATAGAACTTCCCTTTAAGAATATATTTATGTATTTTACAAAATTCAAAGGAATTAAGAGACATGATTTAAAAAATACAGGTTCTTCTCATTTAGTGGCCACAATTGGGACTTGCCAGTCAGTCATTAAGTAAAGCAACTGTTCTTACAATGTTATTTCATTGTAAGAACTTTTTTCTATAGACCTGCAAATATAGGTCATCAATGAAAGAATCGGTGACAATGTTCCTTTTTTATTACTATTATAACTGGGAATGATTGCTAAATAAGGCAGTCACCAAATAATGATTATCTGTAGCCCTTTTCCCCATCTCTCCATTGTTTGCAATGTTGTGGTAATTAGCAAGAGACTTGATATTTGTATTTACATTCAATGGAGAGAAAGGGAATATAAGAGCAAAAGCAGGCAACAATACGGAAAGGAAGACAGTTGAACTGGTGACTTGCCTAGTATAGTGGTTGCTATAAGCCAGAGGCCACCTAGGGGTAAAACAAAAGTCTTTAGTGTTGAACTGATTCGGGTCTCTCAGTGTAAGGCAGCAGTGTAAACCTTGTGGATATTTCTAATCAACTACTTAAGGTCCAGAGTTGGTTAGCAGTTGCAGGGCCACAGGAATGGGCAGCTTCTTCAAACAATGATTCTGGTCTGAGTAGGAGGGGTGGAATGGGTCAGGCATAGCATCAACTAACTGTAATGGCAAACATGTCTGAAAGACATATGCTGCAAAGATTACACAGTTACCTTTTTAACTTTGAGCAGTCACTGTCCAGGGCAGTTGCTAGATGAGAAAGCTTTTTGTTTCTGGGATTATGGTTTCCCTTTTTAAAAAAAATAATAATATCACTTTAACCTTTGCAAAATCTTTTCTACTTCATTATGAGCCCTAGTGGTGCAATGGTTAGAATACAGAACCGAAGGCTACTTCTGCTGACTGCCAGCTGACAGCAGTTTGGCAAGTCTCACCGGATCAAGGTTGACTCAGCCTTTCATCCTTCCAAGGCTGGTAAAATGAGGACTCAGATTGTTGGGGGTAATATGCTGACTCTAAACCGCTTAAAGAGGGCTGTAAAGCACTATGAAGTGGCATATTAGTCTAAGTGCTATTGCCATTGGTATTATACAGAGAAACTACATGCAAGCATATGCTGACCTATTTTAGAACTTTACTTTAGAGTGGATACACATTTTCTTTTGTCGATCATATTTTCTCCATATTTTCTATGTTCTTTCCTTACTTTTATTTCCATAGTTTTCAATAGGCTCTTCACCTAATGAAAGCCCTTTCTACTACCACATGGTTCCAGGTCAAGAACTTTATTACAAGGGAATTATTCAACTAATTTTATTCTTCCTCTAAGTGCTATTGCTATTAAGATAGCTTCAGAAATTTTTCATGTAAAGAGAATAAGGGATTAGTTTTTTCTTTTTCCTTCAGTAAAATTGCATTCATGAATGTGAGGATTAATTTTGTTGTATCATACAGAAGTATACAGATAGAAGAATATTAAACATAAATTATTTCAAAGGAAGACAATGTTGAAGGTAGATAATCTTTATTGTCATTTTTTACTGTGGGCACACTATCACATATTAAAAATGAAATTCTGTGGCCTGCTCTCAAAACAGTATACATACATACCATACATATAAACATGCTATACACATACATATGCATGTACATATACCTGTACCCAGTGCTTTTTTGTATAAGAAAAAGGTGCCGGAACTCACACATGTCATACAACCCGCCTTGCCTATCCCACAAGGTTCCATCCAAAAAAGGTGCTGGAACTCCGTTCTGAGCGTTCTATGAGAAAAAAAGCCCTGCCTGTACCCTTACGTATAAATACATATACATATTAATCACGGTCCATCTTGAATACATAATAGAAAGAGGAAACTTGAGGGTTCACAAGGTTGATATTGTATGGAACAAAACTGTGACTGAATCTGGATGTTCTGCTTTGGATACTATGAAGCCTCCTCCCAGAAGGTAACAAGGAAAACAGGCAGGCTGTGAAGGTAGTATCCCCAACAATACAGCAGATCCTGCTAAAGCAATGCTTATATGCTATCTCCTGGATAGAAGGGAGTGAACTGTCAATAATCTTTTCTGCCATCCTCACCACTTTCTGCATCACCTTCAGGTCTGATGCAGTAATGCTTCCAAACCAGACTGTAATGCAATATGACAGGATGTTCTCAACACTCCCTTTATAGAAAGTGGTAAGGACAGGGGAAAGAAGATGTTACTTCTCTCATGTGACATAGAAAATGCAGCTGCTGCTGTGCCTTGATGTTGAGTGTCTTGATGTTGAGTGACTAAGCCAGCCTACTCATTGGCTGCACACCCAGAAATTTGATGCTGCTAAACATCTCTACATGTGAATCATTAATACACAGAGTAGTTTAGCTCTGCCTGCCTTTTCTGAAATTAACAATGATTTCTTTAGTTTTTTCCAACATTTAAAACTAGGCTGTTTTTATTACACCTCTACCTCCATGCAGGCATGGTTGATATAGCAATAAAACCAAACAAATAGAAACCTAGCAATTTGAAGCATAAGTATTAAATAAGCAATAAACGCATGAGGAAATAACATTTTCCCATATTCTCAAGTATTCCCTTATTTTATGTTTCACATACAAGAGTAAAATGCAAGATAGATAATGTCAGGGCCAGTTCTGCTTTCATAAATAACCTATGTAATGATTCTAATAATAGTATGACTAATAAATGTATACATTTAAATTGTAGATATGAATGACTGTTTAAAATGCCCTGAAGATCAATATCCAAATAAGGACCAAGATTCATGTATTTCAAAGAGAATATCTTTCTTGTCATATGAAGAGCCAATGGGAATATGTTTAGTTACTCTTGCACTTTTCTTTACTCTCTGCACAACTGTGGTACTTGCAACATTTTTGAAGTATCACAATACTCCCATTGTCAAGGCCAATAACCGAAACCTCACATACCTTCTACTCATCTCCCTCATCCTATGCTTCCTTTGTTCATTGCAGTTTCTTGTTGTACCAGGTAATATAATATGTCTCTTCAGGCAAATTAGCTTTGGTATCATCTTCTCAGTGGCTGTGTCTTCTGTTCTGGCAAAAACCATCACTGTGGTTCTGGCTTTCATGGCCACTAAGCCAGGATCCAGGATGAGGAAATGGGTGGGAAGAAGACTGGCCACGTCCATTGTTCTTTCTTGTTCCCTGATTCAAGCAGGCATCTGTATGGTGTGGCTGTTCACGTTTCCTCCTTTCCCTGAAATTGACACCCATTCAGAAATTGAGGAAATCATGCTGCAATGCAACGAAGGCTCAGCTGCCATGTTCTACGGTGTCTTAAGTTACATGGGCTTTCTAGCAACTGCCAGTTTCACAGTAGCATTTTTCTCCAGGAAGCTCCCCAGCAATTTCAATGAAACTAAATGTCTCACCTTCAGCATGCTGATCTTCTGCTGTGTGTGGCTCTCTTTTGTTCCATCCTACTTGAGCACCAAAGGCAAATACATGGTGGCTGTGGAGGTTTTCACCATTTTAGCTTCTAGCGCTGGATTGCTTGTCTGTGTATATTTCCCCAAATGCTACATAATTATTGTTAGGCCAGAGCTAAACAAGAAGGAACAATTGATAAAGAGAAAATATTAATAATACACAAAGAAAAATTCCTATTTCTCTTATTTTTGTCTTTTAATATCTTTTCTTTTAAGTTCCTAAATTTTAAATCACTGACTTTAGAAAGGTAGCTCAAAGTGTTTTTGGTCTATGAGCAAAATCTGGTCAGTTAGCCTTCTTTAATCAAAATTGAAACTCTGAGAAATGAAGAGGGCATATGTTTATTTAATGAAGCAACTTTGGTTTTGAGGAAAAAATGACTGGATTGAAGTTACTGAAAGAAAAGTGTCTTATTAAATGCTTCCTCAGATTCTAGTCAATAAAGTTTTAGCTGTGAAAGTGGGTAGGTGTGTCCACTTGTCTACTGGAATTTTTCAAACCACAAAACTTAGTTAATTCATATGTCCACTACAAAGGAAGTTAGTTTATTTAATCTTAAGTAAACACATCAGCAAAGTCTACCTACCATGTTTCCCTGAAAGTAAGCCCTCCCCCGAAAGTAATCCCAAGCTTAATTTTCAGGGATGGGCCTAATAAAAGCCTTCCCCCAAAGATAAGCCCTACTTAAGAGCCTGAGCAGATACCCGGCCACTGATTCTGTCTGGTTTCTACCATAGACATGAAGTAAGGGGGGGGGGGGTAATTGCCAGTGCCTCTGTGACGAGGCAAAGCCGGTGGGGGAGGGAGGATCTAGCCTTACCACTTTCATGCCGCCAGCTTGTTCTGTTTCACACCCAATTCCACTGTCATGAGGCTTGGCTGATCAGGGGGGAGTTTGGAAACAAACAGGAAAAACCCTGTTTTTTCACACCCAACTTTTTCCAGGTTTTTTCCCAGGGCTTCACATCTCCAGTTATGTTGGGGGGGGGGCAATTGGGGTTAGGATAACCGTAGGCTTGGGAGGCCTGGTTACGGCCTTGAGTGGATCAGATGGGGGAATCTGTCAAGCCTCATGGCCGCACCATTGGCGGGCACGATGCAGCTTGGCCAAAAGTGGCTGCGGAACAAATGGGGCAGATTACCCCTCACTTGCCCATCCTCTTCTCTTTCATTTCTGAAAGACTGTTGGTGCACTTGGCCACCTGGCCCTCTTTGCAGCTTTGCCCAAAGAGCCACCAAAGTGACAGGTGAAATGCCAGATGCTCAGGGAGGGAGGGTGCTGAAGCAAGTAGGCATCCTGCTGTCAGTGCCCATGCCGGCTTCCCCTTTACCCCCAGAGCTGGAATGCTACCACATTTACCATAAGTGCCAGTAGATGTTGGCCTTCTCTCTGGCAGGCCTGGGCAGCTGAGGGACAAAGACGGGCCCGTTTCAGGACCTTGCCACCTGCTTTGCAGCTCTATCACAAATCTCTGCTACCGTGGAGCGGAAGAGCTTCCCACGCCACCCCCCAAATGCACTCGCTTCCCGCAGGAATTGTATGTCTTTGCTTACCTGACTTCCAGCCCTGTCTCATTTCTCCTTCATGCTCCTCGACCACCGCGTGCAGGGAAACAAAAGAAGTTTGTGGTGGGAAAAGCATAAATCAATCAATTCCAATTTCTTGCAAGAAAAAAAAATCTTTCAAAGTTAGAATTGATTGATTGAGCTCCCCCCCACCCATAAACTTTTTTTGTTTCCCTGCATGCAGTGGTGGAAAAGCATGAAGAAGAAACGGGACAAGGCTGGAAGTCAAATAAACAAAGACATGCAATTCCTGGGGGAAGTGAGGGCAACTGGGTGGTGGTGTGGCAAGCTCTCCAGCTCTGTGGTGGCAGAGAACTGTGACAGAGCTGCAGTACAGGTGGCAAGATGCTGAAATGGGCCCATTTCTGTCCCGCAGCTGCACAGGCCTGCCAGAGGGCAGGCCAACATCTACCAACATTTATGGTAAATGCAGGAGCATTCCAGCTCTGTTGGAGAAGGGTCAGACAGCATGGGCAGTGATGGCAGTAAGCCCGCTCACTTTAGCATCCTCTCTCCCTGAGCCTCTGGAATTCCACCTGCCGCTACCTCCTCCACCCTCACCTGGCGGGCCCGGCCAGACCAGGAAGATGGCCTCCCTGGATCCCCAGAGCAATGGTCGCCTGCTCCGGCCAGAGGAACGTTGGCCTGGCCACCCCCACCTTAGCATCCTTCCCGCTGCTGCTCAGCATTGGTGTCCTTGGGCTGGTCTAGCATGGGAAGGGCACACAACCTGCCCTGCCCTGCATGGCTGCATTGGTACTTGGTCTGCCACTATGCTCTCACTGCTGCATTGCATCTCCACCCTATGTGCAGGCCCTGCCCCATTCCCATGCACTCGTGGCCTGCTGGTATTGGTAAAAGTAAGCCATACTCCAAAAGTAAGACTTCATGGGTCTTACTTTCAGGGAAACATGGTATTTATGGGTAAGGCCCTGGAAGGTTCCTCTATGCATTGAATGATGAAGATTTCAGATACTATGTTTACAAAGGATACATAATATAAGGATAAAAGCTGGTAATTCCCTTGGACCAATCTTGTGAAGATTGTGAGCATGAAGATATTCAAACCTTAGCAAAATGGGAAAGTAAGATCTGGTTATTAGATGGAACTAGACATATTCAAAGTGATGGCTGCATTGGCAGTCCCTCTTTTACCCATCAGGGCCTGGCCATCAATTATTTCAACAGCCAGTAGTGTTTGAATGGTATAGGGCCTGAATATCTAGGCCTATCCAGCATGTTATAGCAGAAGGGCTGTGTTGTAGGTTTTCTCCATTAAATACTGCTATCATATGGAACCTAGGAGGCATGCCTTCTCTGTTGTGGCCTTCTCTGGAAAAGCACCCCTCCTCAGTTTACATAGGTGTTCTTTCTCCTAGGGTTATGGAAAGTTTTGAAAACTGGGTTTTGATCCCAGACCAGAAGATGATGTTTCTTATTTGCTTAAAGCCCCCGTTTTTCTTTTATGGATTTTTTAAAGCATTTAGTTCAGGCTTACAGTTGATTTAAAATCTTTAGTTGTGTTTATGTCTTTTTTTATCTTTGTGCACTCTCCAGGGTCCACTGGAAGCAGGCTGCTGATAATTTTCAATAAACAAATTCATAAATATTGAGAGATCTGTTGATATTTCAGCAAACCAAGTCCTTATTGTAATCCTTTTTATTGTTCATGGGAGTGTCTGTCTGTGCCACTTCCAAATATTATATGGATATTATGATCTGAGTCCTTCGGGAAAGGGCGGTATATAAATCCAATAAATAAAAATAAAATAAATCTTAGAAAACATTTTATCTATTGTTGCCATAGCAATGGTAGGGCCTGTATATCTCCAACAAGATCATTTCCTTGCTTTCTACAAACATGCTGAGTTGTTGGGCAGAACCCTTGCATTAGTTCTCAGGTGAGCTGGTTCAGGTTAGAATTTTTCTAGAGCAGTGGAAGCCAGAGTTTAGTGGAACAAGAGTTCATTCATCTGGGAGCTAAGGAGGATAATATTCAGATTAAACCGGGTATATTCCACAATGACTTGCTCCATCTTCATGATGGTGGAAAAGCTAGCATTGTTTTCCTTCCCCTAGCCATGCACACACACACACAACATCTGAATTATTGCAATGCATATATTGGTGAATATGTACTCAATCAGAGCTGACTGCTTTCTATTTAAAGCTGTTGTGCATTATCAGGTAGGAATTGTTAAGAATAATCTCTGAATATAATGCAGCTTCTTCTACAACCTCAAATGATCATAGAGTAGATTCCTATATTATCATATGTTCTGAAAGTCCCACACTAGCACAGTAAAATAGGTGTCCTGGACTTGCTAATCCATAACCCTGTGGCTCTGTGAAAAGCTATCCAGGCAGTTAACCTTTCTTGCCATTCAATAAAAGAGACAGTATTCCACCATCTAAACTTTGTTCAATGCTGCAAGATCCATTAAAACTAGAAGAAAATAAACAATGGCATACGATTAGAACATGAATATATAATAACTAGCAGCCAAGCTCCATAAAGGAAGCCATGTGCTCCTAACTATAACATGTATGTAAAGATATACTGCTCACCCGCGATACACTCAGATGGGTTGAAATTGAAGCTGAAAAACTGAGTGGCTTCTCTAAATGGAAGATGGAGCCTGGAATGACCTCACTTCCCTTCTGTTTCCAATCAGTGCTTGTAACAGAAAGTAAGGAGGTAAGGGAAGTAAGTAATAATTCCTGAACACGTCCTTATGAACATGCTACACTTACTTCAGCCTTGGTGGAGCAGTGGGCTAATGCCTCCTTAAGTAACACCAGCTGCCTGCAATTAGTGCAGGTTCGCATCCCACCAGGCTCAAGGTTGACTCAGCCTTCCATCCTTCCGAGGTAGGTAAAATGAGGACCCAGATTGTTGGGGGCAATAAGCTGACTTTGTAATAATGCCGCTTGGGGGGGGGGCGAAAGCCCTAATAAGCAGGCATATACATAGAATGAAGGCTGTTGCTAAGCACATTGATTTGTGCTTTAAATTGTAAGCCACCCTGAGTCTTCGGAGAAGGGCGGGATATAAATGGGATTAAAAAAAAAGGTCAGACTTGTCAAACTTACTATAAACTAGCTCACCAGAAAGAAATTAACCCTGTCCTGCCATAGCAGCGAATGACAGAACAACATGGCCTGAATTTTACAGTGTTTTTTTTTTAAATAAACATCTATTATCTATATTATCTAGTATGGTGCAGATATCACTATTGTCTATATGCAGTATATTATAAAAGAAAGCAACTATATAAAAATCATTTATTTTCAATTATAAAAAATGGAAATATATGAAATATTAATAATCATATTTAATAACTTCTTTATTAAACTGGAAAAAATCTAATAAAATATTTATCTAAAATTTCAGAAGTTGGTTTATATATTTTGAACTGTAATGCTATTTTTCCCTAATTTGTGAGTTATGTATTGCCAGTATTACCTATCTTGTGTTCATAATGGGAGATTACAGAGAAAGTTGGTAACAGGAAATATTGAGGAATAGGCAGATTTTGTTCATACTTAGGAATAGGTATTTTCTTATCCATGATATTTTATATTTTTCCAGGTAGTGATCAGAAATATTATTAGGATTGGTCCATTTTGGGGTGGAACTAGCTCATCTTGTTGTTTGGGATGTTTCTTTTCAGTCAGTTTTTCCCAGTTTACAGACTGGAACCTCAGAAGTCTTCAAAAGAGTCAACAAGAGCCTTGGTGGATCAGTGGGCTAATGCCTCCTTAAGTAACACCAGCTGCCTGCAATTAGTGCAGGTTCGCATCCCACCAGGCTCAAGGTTGACTCAGCCTTCCATCCTTCCGAGGTAGGTAAAATGAGGACCCAGATTGTTGGGGGCAATTAAGCTGACTTTGTAGTAATGCCGCTTGGGGTGTGTGTGAAAGCCCTAATAAGCAGGCATATACATAGAATGAAGGCTACTGCTAAGCTTGTAAGCCGCCCTGAGTCTTCGGAGAAGGGCGGGATATAAATAGGATTAAAATAAATAAAAAATAAAATAAACAGATAACTTTAAAATAATGTTAATTTCATCTGTTTGCTTGGTTTCAATGTTTTTATATGGTGAAAAATTAACAATAAGATGCGCTGAGCCATTTAGGAAGCATTCTGCAAAAAAACTTAAAACTAAGCATTGAGTTCTTAAGTATGACCACTAGGTCCTATTCAGAAATGTTTAGATCATAATCTTGTGGAACCAAGGTTTAAACAAATATCTCTTCAATTTAAAAGAAGAAAAACCGGGACTCAAAAACTATGGAAATGTTGATATCAGAAATCTTGCTTTCTGATCTTGTTTGTATGAACAGTGATGATATTGTGCATTTGTATTCTTGATAATGAGCAAGCATCTCATTAAGTCAAGATAACTTTTTCTAAGATCTCAAGGGGAAAAAAGTGCTTTGTTCCAAAGATGTGTGAAGAGGTGCTAAATTCATGCCTTTGAATTATCTGGGGTTTTTTTTTTTGGGGGGGGTGTAAAAATTTTGGCCTGGTGTTTGAGTACAACATGAATTTCTCCATCTTTGCAATGTTTAACTTCCCCTCAACTCACACACTTTTTATTCATTGTATGATGACATTGACTCTTTCCATACTTACTATTTCATTTGAAGGTTGCAATTTTCTCTTTCTTTTATAATTATCAAAAGAAATATAACTTTGCTATTCTTCAAACTCCTGATTCACAAATTATTATTATTGGAAAAAAAGAGAAACTAAATGCTGATGGACATTAAATAAGTTAAAATATAGGGACAGATAGAATGATCAGAATGATCTCTCAGAACTATTTCTATTCTAAGAAGGGAAATCAAGTAATCAAGGAACAGGATTCAAGCTAGTCCAATTTTTAGATCAACTACTCCAATTTTGGGATCTCTTAAACATTATGTGGAAATGAGAGAACTTTTTCAAACTGGGACTAACATTTATTATGATGATATTGCTTCTCGTACAGTTACTGCCACATATAATTTACAAGACTGAAGCAATAAAATGTAGCATTCAAGATCCTATCCCAATTGTTCACAAATGTTTCCAACCTGGTGACCTAATCATTGGTGGCACTACTAAGTTTTTTTTTTACAACCACAGATGTAGAAAGCTTTAAGGAAGATCTCCATAATTCTCTTGTTAGTGAAACCCTGTAAGTCATTATTTTCTTTCAAAAGTCTATATTAATTTAGATAAAATTCTTTATGACACTTATTTTATTCATCATAATTACTTACTGTGATTAAAAAATGATCTCTCCTAGCTGTTTAAATTAGATTATATTTTTAAACATTCTTTTCTTGTACTTTCTGAAAGAAATAAAGCAAAAATCTAAATCAAATTAGAAAAAAAATTCTAATATCTCATGGCTAAGAAGAGACTGACAAGACAGGAATTCCTTTCCTGGTTGACCATCTAGTCCCTTCTCTTGGGATGAGAATTACAACATCAACATCTAAAACTGATTCTTCAGAAGATATGAAATTGTGTTGAACTTAAAAAATAGTGAAGTTCAGTCAGAGAAAACATATTTTATCTTTTCTTCCAGGAACGTGGGAGAACAATATGCTCTTAATATTCTCTTATTGGTAAAAAAAAATCTCATTGTAACTTTGTTAGTCATCTTCATTATTTTCCTCCACATTTCTTCATTACAACTAGTACTTTCACTAAGATCATAAACATAACATCAGTACCAGCAATTTTTATAGATCTACTGTGTAAACAGAAGAAAAACTTTTGGAAGTTTGGTTTAAGTTGTAACAGATTCTAATATTCAGAGCGATTTGAATTGTTTATTAATATAACAGAAGAGCTAAAATGTAGGCATTACTTAAGAAGCATTTGTAGTGCTATAAAAGTCATTGTCACTTGTGCTTCAACAAATTAGATGTAAACTTCTTGTTGAAGCCACATTAAATTCGATTTTTTGCCATCTTTTGCATTCACATTAAAATGAAACCTCATTTGTAAGAAAAAGCAATTAATTCAATTTTACCTCCCAGTTATACAATGCTAATATCCATGTTAAATGCTTGTAATGATTCTGGTCAGCTTCACATAGTCAGAATTGCTTAAAAATAGCTAAGAGGGGGGGAAAACCTGGGATAATCCCCCTCTAAAATAATTTCACAATATTTATACTGAGTAATATAAATAAATTATTATGAAAAAGTAACTATTACTTCTATATTATTATTTTGATGGAGATTAAACTATTAATCATTTAAGATGAAAGAGGGATTATTGGTTTGCAAAATTTTCTTTTCACTGAGTTCAGTTTCATTGTCCTTTATAGATGTAGAATTTCATTTCATACAGAATTTAATTCCAATTGCAGAGTCCTAACTAAATATTATCACCATATCTTGACCATGATATTTGCTGTGAAGAAGATCAATTAAGACATCCAGCTCTTACCTAATAGTACCTTTGGCTACAGTGTCTATAATAGGTATGAGTATGCTGGCTTTCAAGCCAAAATTGAAATTTTCTCCACTCAGAAGAGATTCTTTCCCAATTACAGGTGTGGCATCCTGAATAAATCTATATCAGTTATTGGGAATATTGACCCTGGAATGTTTTCCATGGATATTTTAGATACTTACAAAGTTTCACAGGTAAGATGAATTGAGTATATCCTTTCAGATGTGGTGGACTGAAGATCTTGAGATATACAGTCAAGTGAAAAAGTAAGTACACCATTTTTGAGTTCTATGGTTTTATATATCAGGACATAGTAAAAATCATCTGTTCCTTAGCAGTTCTTAAAAGTAGCTAAATACAACCTTGGATGATCAGCAACACATGACATATTATACCACGTCATCATTTATTTTATTAAAAGAAAGCCAAAATGGAGAAGCCATGTGTGACAAACTAAGTACATCTTTACTGCTTCCATATGAAGAAGCTAAGTAGCAGCCAGGTGCTGCTAATCAAGTATAACAGAATAATATAGTTGGAAGGAACCCTGGAGGTTTTTTTCCCCCAGCTCCTGCTGAGGCAGGAAACTATACCATTTCAGACAAATAGTTGTCCAATCTCTTCTTAAAAACTTCCAGTGTTGGAGCATTCACAACTTCCGGAGGCAATCGTTCTAATTGTCAGGAAATTTCTCCTTAGTTTTAGGTTGCTCCTCTCCCTCATTAGTTTCCATCCATTGCTTCTTGTCCTGTCTTCAGGTGCTTTGGAGAATAGGTTGACTCCTCCTTTGTGGCAATACCTTAGATATTGGAACCCTGCTATCATGTCACCCCAATCCTTCTTTTCATTAAACTAGACATCCCTAATTCCAGCAACCATTCTTTATATGTTTTATCCTCCAGTCCCCTAATCATCTTTATTGCTCTTTCTGCACTCTTTCTAGACTTTCAACTTTTTTTTACAATATGGTGACCAAAGATGCATGTTGTATTCTAAGTGTGGTCTTACCAAGGTATTATAAAGTGATATTAACACTTTACATGATCTTCATTCCATTCCTCTGTTAATGCAGACTAGGACTCAGTTGGCTTTTCTGTCAGCTGCAGCACACAGCTAGCTCATATTTAAGTGATTATCCACTAGGACTCCAAGATCCCTCTCACAGTTACCAGGTGTCACCTATACTACATATCTTGCCTAAATGTAGGACTTTACTTGTTCACTATTGAATTTCATTTTGTTAGATAGCACCCCATGTTCAAGTCTCTCAAAATCCTTCTGAATCTTAACCCTATTTTCTGGAATATTGGCAATTCCTGACAGCTTGGTGTTGTCTGCAAATTTGATGAGTACACCATCTATCGACTCATCCAAATCATTGATGAAGATATTGAAGAGTACTGGGCCTAAGAGAAAACCTTGTGATACGTACCCTACTGCATACATGTAGATGCAGTTCCATTGAGGACTACACATTGAGTATTACTGGTCAGCCAGTTATGAATCCATCTGGTGGTGAAGCTATCTAATCCATTTTTTTCTATTTTATCAAATAGTAGGTTGTCTTACTGAAGGCATTTGTTAGCCACAGAATCTGGTCCCTTTGCAGTCATTTAATCAACCATGAAATTCTTTGTATACCAAAGTATTCTTGAGTCAATTGTGATGCCATCTGTCTGACAGCTAAAGCTTGGTCAACATTGGGTCATGCAACAGGACAATTGCATACCAGCAAATCAACAACATAATGTCTGAAAAAGAAAAGAATCAATGTGTTGCAGTGGCCCAGTAAAATTCTAGACCTCAACTCGATTAAAATGATGTGGGTATAAACAAATGCCCACAATCATTGAACTGAAGCAATGTTGTAAAGAAGAGAGGGCCAAAATTCCTCTACAATGATGTGAGAGACTGATAAACTCATACAGGAAACAATTACTTCAGGTTATTGCTGCTACAAACTATTCTACAAACTATTGAATCATAAGGTGTATGTCATGGTTCCAACAGATGAAACTCTTCAAATGAACTTTGAGGCATTGTTCACCTTAAAGGACCTTTTATTCGAGTAACATACTATGGGCACTGCATAATCAAAGCCAAAAACTGAATTCCCCTCCCCTGGTCACATAGCATCAAAGCACAATTCCCTCCTCCAATTAACAGTCATAAATCACATTCCCCAATTACCTTGAACTGCGGGCTTCCTCTCCAGATCTCCAGCTCGCCAATTCTTCATAAGCTCTGGCTCAATAACCTTGATTCTCACATTAAATTTAGTATTGTTATGTCTAGCTGGACTCGCATTCACATCCCTCACTTCCAGCATCATCTAACTCTAAGATAGAAAGGAAAAAGATCGCTACATTTCCATCTGTTGTCAGTGCAAAAACATCCAATATTAGCAGCATTGACAGTGTACTTAGTTTTTCACACATGGCTTCTCCATTTTGGCTTTCTTTTTGTAAAAGGATGACATGATGTAATATGTCATGTACTGTTGTATTTATATGTGAGGTTGCATTTGTCTACTTTTAAGAACTGCCAAGGACTAAATGATTTTTATTATGTCCTGATATGTAAAGCCATAGAATTCAAAGAGTTTGTACTTAGTTTTTCACATGACCATAACTAAGATTCATGTATCTTTCTCTATGAAGCATATTAAAAATATGTATTTAATATATTACAAATTCATATTAAATAATATGTATTTAATATATTACAAATTCATATCAAATAAAATGTATTTAATATATATACACATCTAGGCATAGGTAGTGCTTTCCCTTTCTATAGGTCATCCCCACTTACTAACCACAATTGACAATATATATATAAGGAATGTATGTGTGTGTGTGTGTGTGTGTGCGTATACATATACACACAAACATATATACACACATACACATGCACACACATATACACACAGACACACACAGAGACATACATATACATGATATACATATACATATACACATTATCTAAATATATAAAGCCAAAGCCGGGATTCAGATGTCAGGGATTTAATGGGAACAAATTCAGGGAATGGGAACTTAGCAAACCATAAAATTGTAGATTTGGAAGGGAAAACAAGGATCATCTAGTGCAAAGAAATTGCATGAAAGCATATGCTGAGATATTTCAGAACTCTTAATATACAGAGAATACACATTTTCATTTCTCTACTATATGTCACCCCTCTATTTTGTCTATTAACATATTTTTCCCATAGTTCTCAACTAGCTTTTCTTCAAAAGAAAGCCCTTTCTATTACCACATGCTTCCTGGTGAAGAACTTTATAATAGGGGGAATATTCAACTACTTTTGCACTTCAAATGGACTTGGGTTGGGATACTTGGGAGAGGACACAGTGGTAGAAAATTTGATAACCTAGTTTGTTCAATGTTTGCTCTCCATAGAATTTGCATTGCCTTTTTCAGTTCAATATATTTGACCAGTTTTGTTGATGGTTTGAAATGGCTTGTTGAAATCTTTCACCATTTTGTTAACAGCAAATTTAAGATGGTTTATGTATCTACCTGAAATGGATATGGTTTCTATAAAGCCAAAAGGCAAGGTTTGGATTGCAGCTTTTGAAGAGAGTGTCCTGGGACACTTTTTGAAATGAGGATGAGCGGCCATAGTTACAGTATATACAATACAATGTATGTTTTGGCTCATGCTTTACATGCCATGAAGTTAGGCCGACAACCTTGAAATACAACAATAATAGAACAAATAACATTTATTTGTTATATAAGAGGTTTTAACAGTAAGATATATTTTTGAATATTAAAATATTTATGGATTTCTTGAACTTGATTATTTTGACTGAAAATTAGTAGACATTTCTTATACTGTATGAACACTAGAACTTTAGAGTAGGTACTGTCTGCCACATATTTAATTTTTTCAAGTAAAAAGAGTCAAGATGGTGTCACATAGTTCTATACATTAACCATTTTTTTCATATTCAGCTTCACTTCTTTTTGAAAAGGGTCTCATTTAACAACAGTGCTGGGGATGAAATTTCCTTTGATAAGTATGGAAAACTGATTACAGGACTAGAGATTGAGAACTGGGCCACCTTCCCCAACCAGTCATTCCATCAAGTGAAAGTTGGGAAGCTGGATCCTTGGGCTGCAGAAGACAAAATGTTCACCATTCATGAGGAAGACATCAGCTGGCCCAGCACTTTCAACCAAGTAGGTTCCGAAGGTAGGTTATTTTATTTGTCATGATTGGGATGATATTCTAAGAGTTAAGGTTTAATATGTACACTACATCAAATACTAGGAGGAATTATCAGCAAGGTAAGAAATAAAAGTTTCTGAAAAAACAGGGATATATATCTATGAATTAATATTGGTTTTCCAAGCATATTTTGCTGTTAAGATTTAAAAGACAAGGAAAATGCACACAATTTTTATACCAGCACTATTGTAAATGATGAGGGCCAGTTTAGTTTAGTGGCTATGCCACAGTGTTGAGTCCTGACTTAGGCACAAATCCAACGTGATGATGTTCAGCCAATCATTTTCTCTCAGCCCAGAAAGAGGGCAATTACAAGAAACCTCTTCAAAATTTCTTGTTGGTACCTAAGAGTGACTAGAAGCCACACTCACAAATACGGTATACATAGGTCTGTACGTATATACATGTACACATATATACATACATATATACATATACACACATATACATATATATTATATATGCATATGCAGTTTTAATGTGTGTGTGTGCATATATATATATATATATATATATATATATATATATATATATATATATATATATATATATATATCTGTGTGTGTGTGTGTGTGTGTGTGTGTGTGTCTACCCGCTAACTGCAACCAATGCTGTTAAATACATGCCTACAGCACACACCCATACCCCACCCAAACACGCCCACACCCTCCCAACCCCTACATACACCCCCCCTCCCCAGCAGAGCCTTTTGCTTCTTGCCCCAACACCCAGCGCTCCCTTTCCGTCAGGTAAGCTCTCTCCCAAGACCCACCACCACAATGCACCACCCCCACACCCCACTCAAAAGCGGGTTCCACCCGGCCCTGGGCCCCTGCATGTCTGCCAGCGTCCAGTCCCTCTGGCCGTCCGGGTGCCAGCTCCGATGCAGGTACCGCGGTGGGAATGAGCCCGTCCCCCGATGAAAAGGCCGCGGAGCCTGCTGGTACCAGGGCAGGGCTGTCCTGTGCCTGCGCGTGCTGCACAGCTGTTCCGGAGAGACCTGCCATGAGGAGAGTCCGTAGCCGAGGCCCCGCTGACTGTCGGGTCTGTGGGCCCTTCCCCCGCTCGAGACAGCGGTCCGGCAGCAAAAAAGGGGCTCCCGAGGCAGCAACCGCTGTCCAGTGATTGTGCGCAGTTGTGCCAGCCATCCCAGCCTCCTTGCCGGTCCCTTGCCGGTCCCTTGCCGGTTAGCAGAGAAGCAAGGGGAGATATATGACAAATGCTTGTTAACAAAGTGAGAGAGATCCTGTGGCTTAGAGGTGAAAACAACTGCCTAATGTGTAATCAGCCCAGGTTCGAATCTCGGAAGGGTATGGCTGACTGATGAAAACTAATAAGTTTGAAATGCATATCAGTCTCCCTTAATTCTTTGTTAGCAATTTAAAATTTACACAAATATGAGCTGTCACCGGTGTGACTACTGCCTGTCGATGGCCTTCAGGATAGGCTGACACAGGAGATAAAGATTTGTCCCATGTTTGGGGCCTAGCAAGGTAATCTAATAGTTAACAAGCATTTGTCATATATCTCCTCTTGCTTCTCTGCTAACAAAGCGAGAGAGATCCTGTGGCTAAAAGGTGAAAACAACTGCCTAATGTGTAATCAGCCCAGGTTCGAATCTCGGAAGGGTATGGCTGACTGATGAAAACTAATAAGTTTGATATATATATATATATATATATATATATATATATATATATATATATATATATATATATATATATATATATATATATATATATATATATATATATATACATACACATATACATATATATAGATCTTTGGTCATTCGGGTTTTTTCCCACGTAGAATTGAAGGTATAAGAGCAACATTTCGACGAAATCTCATCCGTCATCCTCTGGCTGGTGGCTTCAGCTTCGTTCTTCTGGGAGAAGTGTGTGGTAGTGGCTGTTTGTTCCTCTTTTTTAAACTGCCGGAGGGGGTGTGTTCTGTGGGTGGAGGTGTGCTCTGATTGGGTGGGGGGTTAGCTGTGTTCTGATTGGGTGGGAGTGTGTTTTGAATGGGGGCTGTGTTCTGATTGGACGTGTTTTGAGTGGATGGGCTGGTCTCAGCTGCCAGCCTTAGACCTGAGCTGGTGAGTTGTGCTGCTTTTGTTCGGCTCCGTGTTTGTGGTGGTGCCATGTTTTTATAGTGGGTGTCAGTTTGCTTATTGTGTGGTTTGGAGGGGTTTAAAGTGGCTGATGTTGCAGCTGTAGTTAGGTTTCTGTTTTGTGGTTGTGTGTCGTTATCGTTGTGGGTTCGGATTTGCTTTTTGAATGGTTGTGTGGTGGTGATGTCATGTGATGTTATCATGAGTTTGGGTCTGGTATCATTCTTGGTGGTTGGGACTCGTCTGTCAATCAAGGCAGGTTTCCAAATGGCTGGTAGGCGAGAGGTATCATCTCGTTTGTTCATGCTGTGGGGGTGTTTTTCTATCTCAATGGCTTCTCTGATTATTCTGTTGTTAAAATGTTCAATTTTGGTGATAGTTTTGGTTTTTTAAAAATCAATTTCATGTCCCGTGGCTTCAAAGTGTTGGACCAGGGATGAAGTTTGTTCTCCCTTTCTGAGTGAGTTTTTGCGCTCTTCAATGCGTGCACTTATTCTTCTGTTGGTCTGTCCGATGTATGTGGTGGGGCAGGTGGTGCATGGGATTTCGTATACTCCTTGGTTTTCTAACCCAATTATGTCTTTGGGGTTTCTTAGGATGGTGGATAGTTTTCTGTCTGTGTAGAATGTTGTTTTGATGTTGTGTTTTTGGAGGATCTTGCTGATTCTGTCTATACATACTATGTTACTGTAAAGGATAAAGGTCAGTTTGATGTATTTTTAAGCCACAAAATTGCCTTAGGAATGAAGCCAACTGGGTGACTTTGGGCCAGTCACTTTCACTCAGCCTAGGAAGAAGACCATGTCAAAACATTTTCAAAAATATTTGCAAGGGACTAATCTAGGCAGTTGTTGATCTTGACAGATGTGAACACTGGACCCTATCTAACAAAGTGAAATACAGTGATGAGAAAAGTAAAGTTCTATATTTAGGCAAAAAACCATATGTACAGACACAGAATAGGTGGTATTTAGCTCAATAGTAGTAACTGTGGGAGTATCTTGGAGTCCTAGTAGGCAATCACATAAAACTGAGCCAGCAGTGTGCTACAGCTGCCAAAAAAGCCAACTGAGTCCTAGTCTGCATTAACAGAAGGATAGAATCAAGATCATGTGAAGTGTTAGTACTACTTTATCATGCTTGGTAAGACCACACTTGGAATATTGCATCCAATTTTGGTTGCCATGATATAAGAAAATGTTGAGACTCTATAAAGAGTGCAGAGAAGAGCAACAGAGATGATTAGGGGACTGGAGGCTAAAATATATGAAGAACGGTTGCAGATATTGAGCATGTCTAGTTTATTGAAAAAATCTAGGGGTAACATGATAGCAGTGTTCCAATATCTAAGGGGCTGCCACAAAGAAGAGGGGCTCAACATATTCTCCAAAACATATGAAGGCAGAACAAGAAGCAATGGATGGAAAGTAATCAAGGAGATATCTAACCTAGAACTAAAGAGAAATTTTCTGACAGTTAGAACAATTAACCACTGGAACAACTTGCCTCCAGAAGTTGTGAATGCTCCCACTAGAGATTTTTAAGTAGAGGCTGGACATCCATTTGTTTGAAATGGTATAGGATTTCTTACTTGATCAGGGGGTTGGACTAGAAGACCTTGCTTCCAATACTATGATTCTATGAAGCTACAAGGGGAAAATGTAATAAGGAACTATGTTTATGCCCTCACCTTCACTGAAACATGTTTGTTTTTTTTGGGGGGGGAGGGATACAATACTTTTGCCCTTAATTTAGAGTCATCAGGAATGTCTCCATCTTTGCCATGTTTAACTTCCTCTCATCTCAAAAACTTTTTCTTCATTCTGTGATTATTATGATTCATCCCATTCTTGCTATTTAATTAAAAGAATGAAACTTTAAACTTTGCAGTTTCCTCTTCCCCTTATAATTATCAAAAAGACTATTATTAACTTTGCTGTGCCTCAACACCTTGACAAACAAATTATTACATTTGGAAGAGTGATGGCTAAGTGCTGATGGCAATTAAATATTTTAGAATTTAGGGACAAGTAAAATAATCAGAAATAATAACCAGGATTATAAAATTCAGTACAGAATGAAAGTCACGTGAGAAACAGAGAGAGATTCAGTTCGAGCTTGTGCAATTTTGGAGACTCTAAAATATTACATAGAAATTTTAGAGAAGTTTTGGTAAACGGATTAATATTTATTATGATGATATTGATTCTTCTTCTACTGCTATTGCCATATATGACTTGCAAGACTCTATCAATAAAATGCAGCATCCAAGATCCTATACCAATTGATCACAAATATTTCCAATCAGGAGACCTAATCATTGGTGCCATCACCTCTTTTGTCTTTACAACTAGAAATGCAGAAAGCTTTGAGGACGATCCTCATCATTCTCTTGTTAGTGAATCCCTGTAAGACATAATTTTATTTCAATAGCCTATATTAATGAAGATAAAATTATTTAGTGTCATATGTGTCATAATGAACTACTGTGATTAAAAATAATCTTTCTAACATTAAATTATTGAAAGAAACTAACAGCTAGAACCTATGTTCCTTAAATAAAATTAGAAGAAAATTAAACTAATCATTGCTAGTAGATTCTGACAAGAAACAATCCCTCCAGTCCCTTTTCTTGAGATAGGAATTACAGCATCAGTCTCCAAAACAGACTATACAAATAATGTGATTGAACCATAGGAATGATATCTCTTCAGTCAGAGATATACCATACTGTATTTTATCTCAGTAAATGAGACATGCAGTTTTCTTGCAGGGGTAATATTCTTCTGAACTGATTTTTTTTCAGATGATTAAAAGGAAGCACCTCATGTATTAGAAAAAAATAATTAATGAAATTTTATTTTCCAGTTATACAATGCTAATGTCCATGTTACATGCCTGACAATGATTCTGGAAGGCTTCACATAATTAGAATTCATTATAAATAGCAGAGATTTTAAAAAAACCTGTGATTATTTCTCTCAAATATATTTCTGCCATTTTTATAGTGAGTAAGAATATATCAATCAATTAGTGTGAAGTGGAGACTATTACTTTCTAAAATCATTTTTAATGGAGCTAAACTATTAATCAGATAATATGAAAGTGTCATTATTGGTTTCTAAAACTTTTTCAAGGGAGTATGTATAGCCATATTGTACCTTTGAGTCCATTTGATACAGTATCTAATTCTCTTTGCAGAGTCCTGACTAAGTATTATCAGCATATTTTGACTATGATATTTGCTGTGAAGAAGATCAATGAAGAGCACCAACTTTTACCTAATATCACCCTGGGCTTCAGGATTTGTGATAGATATGCTGGCTATCATGCCAAAATGGAATTTTTCTCCAGTCAGAATAGATTTGTTCCAAATTACAAGTGTGGCAACTTAAACAAACTTATATCGGTTGTTGGGACTATTGATCCAGGAATCTCTTTGGTAGATTTTTTAGACACTTACAAAGTACCACAGGTAAGATGGATTGAATTTTTTTCTCAGATTGTAGTGGAAGGCAAGACAATAAGATACAACTAACTTTCTGTATAGAACCTATTTAAGAAAAGTTATTTATAAAATATCATAAAATAAAGTACCTTTGAGTTTCAATGATTAGCCATGAATGATAATTAAAAATTACATGTAGGTTGCTGATGTGGTGAGCAAAAAACTATACAATGTTTGTGAATTTTATTTAAATATCTTGATGTCATTGGATTGATATCTTGCTTTCATTTGCTGCTCAAGGGGGCATAGGTAGTACTTTCTTCTCCTAATGGTAGTCATCACTCATCAACTGCAATTGGGATTGGGATTGGCGGCTCCATCACTAAGTTCCAGGGCTGCTAACTGAAACAACACATGACCATGCCAGACTTACAACCTCAGGTCGACTTCCATCATTAAGTGAACCGGGTATTAAGAAAGACAATATTTCATGTCACTATTATTTGGGATCCCCTTCATGGATTACTGCCTTGTCGTGGCGAAGGGGCTTGCGTAATTCGATGAAGCTATGAGCTATGCCGTGCAGGGCCACCAAAGACGGACAAGTTATAGCAGAGAGTTCTGACAAAACGTGATCCACTGGAGAAGGAAATGGCAACCCACTCCAGTATCTTTGCCATGAAAACCCTATGGACAGTACCAAAAGGCAAAACGATATGACGCTGGAAGATGAGCCCCTCAGGTCGGAAGGCGTCCAATATGCTACTGGGGAAGAGCAGAGGGCTAGTACTAGTAGTGCCAGAAAGAATGAAGCGACTGGGCCAAAGCCGAAAGGACGTTCAGCTGTGGATATGTCTGGTGGTGAAAGGAAAGTCCAATGCTGTAAAGATTTTTTCTCCATAGGAACCTGGAATGTAAGATCCATGAATCAAGGAAAGCTGGACGTGGTCAAACAAGAGATGACAAGACTGAACATCGACATCTTAGGTATCAGCGAACTAAAATGGACAGGAATGGGTGAATTTAATTCAGATGACCATCAGGTATACTACCGTGGGCAAGAATCCCTCAGAAGAAATGGAGTAGCCTTCATAGTCAATAAAAGAGTAGGAAAAGCAATACTGGGATACAATCTTCAAAATGACAGAATGATCTCAGTTCGAATCCAAGGCAAACTATTCAATATCACAGTAGTCCAAGTCTATGCCCCAACCACCGGTGCTGAAGAGGATGAAATTGACCGGTTCTATGAAGCCCTACAGCACCTTATAGAACTAACACCCAAAAATGATGTCCTTATCATCCTGGGGGATTGGAATGCTAAAGTAGGAAACCAAAAGATAACCGGAATAACAGGCAAGTTTGGCCTTGGAGTACAAAATGAAGCAGGGCACAGGCTGATAGAATTTTGTCAAGAGAATACGATGGTCATAGCAAACACTCTTTTCCAACATCCCAAGAGACGGCTCTACACATGGACATCACCAGACGGTCAACACAGAAATCAGATTGACTATATGCTCTGCAGCCAAAGATGGAGAAGCTCTATACAGTCAGTAAAAACAAGACCAGGAGCTGACTGTGGCTCAGATCATGAGCTTCTCGTTGCAAAGTTTAGGCTTAAACTGAAGAAAGTAGGGAAAAGCGCTACGCCAGTCAGGTGTGAATTAAATCATATCCCTGTTGAATATACAGTAGAGGTGACAAATAGATTTAAGGAATTAGATCTGATAGACAGGGTGCCTGAAGAACTATGGACAGAGGTTCGCAACATTGTACAAGAGGTAGCAACCAAAACCATCCCAAAGAAAAAGAAATGCAAGAAAGCAAAATGGCTGTCTGAGGAAGCTTTGCAAATAGCTGAGGGAAGGAGGGAAGCGAAAGGCAAGGGAGAAAAAGAAATATACGCCCAATTGAATGCAGAATTCCAGAGAATAGCTAGAAGAGATAAGAATGACTTCTTAAATGAACAGTGCAAAGAAATAGAAGAAAACAATAGAATAGGGAGGACCAGAGATCTTTTCAAGAAAATTGGAGAGATGAAGGGAACGTTCAATGCAAAAATGGGCATGATAAAGGACCAAAATGGCAGGGACCTAACAGAGGCAGAAGAGATTAAGAAGAGGTGGCAAAATTACACAGAAGAACTATACAAGAATGAGCTTAACGTCCCTGATAATCACAATGAGGTGGTCACTGACCTCAAGCCAGACATCCTAGAATGTGAAGTGAAGTGGGCCTTAGAAAAGCTGAGCAACAACAAAGCTAGTGGAGGTGACAGTATTCCAGCTGAGCTATTCAAAATTTTAAAAGACGATGCAGTAAAAGTGCTACACTCAATTTGCCAGCAAATTTGGAAAACTCAACAGTGGCCACAGGATTGGAAAAGATCAATTTACATTCCAATTCCAAAGAAAGGCAGTGCCAAAGAATGTTCAAACTATCGCACCATTGCACTTATTTCTCATGCTAGTAAAGTTATGCTTAAAATCCTACAAGCTAGACTTCAGCAGTATGTGGATCGAAAACTACCAGAAGTACAGGCAGGATTTCGAAGAGGCAGAGGAACTAGAGATCAAATTGCCAACATACGCTGGATCATGGAGAAAGCTAGAGAGTTCCAGAAAAACATCTACTTCTGCTTCATTGACTATGCTAAAGCCTTTGATTGTGTGGATCATAACAAACTGTGGCAAGTCCTTAAAGAGATGGGTGTACCAGATCATCTTATTTGTCTCTTGAGAAACCTATATGCGGGCCAAGAAGCAACAGTGAGAACTAGACACGGAACCACTGATTGGTTCAACATTGGGAAAGGAGTCCGGCAAGGCTGTATACTGTCGCCTTGCCTATTTAACTTATATGCAGAGCACATCATGAGAAAGGCAGGGCTAGATGAATCAAAAGTTGGAATTAAGATTGCCAAAAGAAATATCAACAACCTAAGATATGCAGATGACACCACTCTAATGGCAGAAAGTGAAGAGGAACTGAAGAGTCTCTTGTTGCGGGTGAAGAAGGATAGTGCAAAAGTTGGGTTGAAACTAAACATTAAGAAAACCAAGATCATGGCATCCGGCCCTCTCAATTCCTGGCAAATAGATGGGGAAGAAATGGAGGTAGTGACAGATTTTATTTTCCTGGGCTCCAAGATCACTGCAGATGGGGACTGTAGCCAAGAAATTAAAAGACGCTTGCTCCTCAGGAGGAAAGCCATGGCAAATCTAGACAGCACACTAAAAAGGAGAGACATCACCCTGTCAACAAATGTGCGTATAGTCAAGGCTATGGTCTTCCCAGTTGCAATGTATGGCAGTGAAAGCTGGACCATAAAAAAGGCTGAGCGCCAAAGAATTGAGGCCTTTGAACTCTGGTGCTGGAGAAGACTCCTGCGAGTCCCTTGGACTGCAAGGCGATCAAACCAGTCAGTCCTAGAGGAGATCAACCCTGACTGCTCTTTAGAAGGCCAGATCCTGAAGCTAAAACTCAAATACTTTGGCCACCTAATGAGAAGGAAGGACTCACTGGAGAAGAGCCTAATGCTGGGAAAGATTGAGGGCAATAGAAGAAGGGGATGACAGAGAATGAGGTGGGTGGTGTTCTGTACCAGCCTGCTACTGGCCTTGCAGAAAGGCAACCCCTGTACAAACGGCAGAGGCTGGAGAGCGTCTGAGGTTGGAAAACGTCTGCCAAGATTTATTATACAAACAAGCAACAAAACATGAAACAAGATACCGGAACTTTGATCCTCAAACGGAGCGGTTGCTTTCAGCAACCAGCCCTTCCCCAAACACTCCCTTTATTAGAGTTCAGGGCGTGGCCTCCCTGTGCCTCCTTCCGAGGAGTCCCACAGCCTTTCTCTGCTTGCTCCTGCTTGACTGCCTCCTGCGTCGGGCGTCCTTGAACAGGGCCAGCTGTGGGTCATCATCATCCGCACTGTCGGGCTCGCGCAGCTGAGAAGAGGGGCCTGGCTGGGGGCTCTGCGAAGCCTCCAAGCCATCATCAGCAAGTTCGTCTTCAACACCCTCCTCCTCCCCCTCGTCTGAGTCATCCGAGTCATCCGACCCGGCTGCCGGACCCACAGGCTGACCCTGAATCACAACAGGTGGATGGAGTTACTGAAGCAGTAGGCGTGAGCTTAAATGGACTCCAGAAGATGGTAGAGGACAGGAAGGCCTGGAGGAATGCTGTCCATAGGGTCGCGATGGGTCGGACATGACTTCGCAACTAACAACAACAACAACAATTATTTGGGATTTCACATTTGTGTTCTCTATTAAATCTACTTGTTGGAATCTGGTTGTTAACCTTGTGAAATGGAAATTATATGACTTTTGAATGCTACAAGGGTCATAAATAAGCACTAGTTGTGCAGTTCCCAAATGGTGATCATATGACTACAGGTCATTGTGATATTCATAACTACAAGTATTTACAGAAATGCTGTTTCCCTCCCCACCTGTTATAATGCCAAACAGTGGCTGAGATAGTTGATAAGTGAAGAATTTAGATTTGTCTATAGGTATCATATGAGGTTGGATTGACTCAAAGTTATACAGTGAGCAATCATGGTTGAAAATTAGGAATAGTGTCTTTTTAATTTTCCAGAGTTTATTCATAATAATTTTTTGAAGGTAGGGTCATTCTGATGGATCTTAACAAAAAATATGCATTCAATCAGGGAGAAGGTTGTTGTGAGAAATGAACAAGGAGAGATTTAAAACACTAAATCTTGGTGAATGATACATTTTAATAAAAGGAAAATATATCCTTGAATTTAGAACCATGCTGAATCATTACAGGAGATGCCATGTGAGTAGAATCAGAAGCCTCATTACACAGAAGGAAAATTCTTTCTCTCCCTAGTAATTCCTCACTGATGTTTTCTTTTTTTAAAAAAAATGTTTTATTAATTTTTTAACATAATCACCTTAGTATTTGGTAAACAGTGCATTGTCTGGGTTTACATTTAACAAACATTCACTAACAATTAAATTCTATAATCTATAATCGACATAATAACTTTACATGATTTCCTCTTGTCCCCATAGTATTCTCTTTTACCAACCTTACATTATTACAGTTCTTATTGTTTTAATAAATGACAATTATATACTTGAGTATAAGCCGAATTTTTCAGCCCATTTTTTGGGCTGAAAAATCCACTTCGGCTTATACTCCAGTGAACAACAAAAAAAAAGAATTTACCGAGGACTTGCGCGCGGCCGAGGCTTCGGTGCTTCCCTCCAGAGGAAGAAGGCGCTGGATGCGGCCGGCTCCGCGGGGAAGGGGGAGCGGCGGCGGGGGCGACGGAAAAGCCGCAAAAACAGTAGGAGAGATGCTGACTGGCGGCGGCCTTGGAGGAGGCGGAGGGGGAGGAGGGAGGGAAGGGTGACCGGGCGGGGGAGGGGGGGTGAGCCAGAAGGAAAAGGGAAACTCATCTCGCAGAGCGGTTGCAAAAAGAGGGAGGAGATAAGCCAGCCCGGTACCTGGATCCGCTTCCTGTGTCTCCTCCGCTCTGCCATGATGTCCCCGCTTTGGTCTCCTGGTGACGTGGGGCTGAGCCGGAAAAGGGGGAGGGGGAGACCGAGGGACGGAGGGAGGGAGGGAGGAAGAGAGAGAGAGAGACGGAGCCAGCGTCAGCCAGCGGGCTCACGAGGGGCAGCAACCTCGCGAGAGGCTGCGCGCAAGCCATTAGGACGCGCGCGAGCCCTTGGGGAGGCAGGGCGGGAGCGCAGTCCGGCCGCTGGGCTTCCTTTCCCTCTTGTCCACATCGCTGCAAGGAATTGCGTTGTTTGGGGACGGCGACGCTCGCCCATTCACATGCTGTCCAAACGCTGGTCATTTGCTGCGGGGCTCCCGCTTGGAAGGGAAGGGAAGGGAAGATTTGTGAGGGGAAGATGCCCTATCGGGGTGGACATAAGGATCCTCCTCCTGAAAAATGTTACCCCAAGTATTCAAGCCAGTCTGTCCCAATAACCTGGGAAGCCTTTCCAAATCCCAGGCTGGTTGTAGTCAGGGTGACCTTCGCGCATCTGGAAGGCACCGAGAGAGCGTTTTTTGTTGAATTGGAGCCATGGGCTAGTCGTGGTTAAGGCACTTGTAGGCGAAGCAAATCACAAAAGCCCCCAAATCCTTCTAAATGCAGCCCACGGGCGAGCTTCCCAAGTTGTTTTAATTTAGTTTGCACGTGGCAATAGAAATAAGCTTTTTTCCTCCTCAGCGGATCGGTGCGGTGAAGAGGCTGGGCTTCCTTCGGGGGGGCCTTTCATTCCTGTACAAGGGGGAAGGGGAACTCTCTGCTTTTGTGTGTGTGTGTGTGTGTGGCCCATCTGCAAAGCTGCCGAGGAAGGAGAAGCGGGATACTGGTTGGGTGGAGGAGGCAGTGGCGGCGGCGGAGGCAGCCGCAGCACCGGCAGCCTTCCTAGCAGCGGCAGAGACAGAGGCGGCGGAGGAGGAGGAGGAGGCGGCGGCAGCAGCCAAGCGGGAGGAGTCGTGATCCCTCGCTTCTGCTTTCCCCCCCCAGCCCGGGAAGCCTCCTTCTCCCCCACCCCATCCCTCCCCCCCCAGCCCGGACCCCCTCCTCTCCCGGCCTTTTCCCCGGCGCGCACCTCCCCAAACGTCGGCAGGTCTCCCGTTCGCCCGCCGCCCCGCTTTCCTTCCTGAACTTTGCGCTTCCTTACCCAACTCCAAACTTTCTCTAGCGCCCCTGTGCTTTAGGAGGGGGAACCAAAGGCGGAGCCGTTTCTCTCTCCCCCCCGCTTTTGCCGCTCCCCCACCCAACCAGTATCCCGCTTCTCCTTCCTCGGCAGCTTTGCAGATGGGCCACACACACACACACACACACACACACACACACACACAAAAGCGGCAAAAGCTGCGCTCCCGCCCTGCCTCCCCAAGGGCTCGCGCGCGTCCTAATGGCTTGCGCGCGGCCTCTCGCGCGGTTGCTGCCCCTCGTGAGCCCGCTGGCTGACGCTGGCTCCGTCTCTCTCTCTCTCTTCCTCCCTCCCTCCCTCCGTCCCTCGGTCTCCCCCTCCCCCTTTTCCGGCTCAGCCCCACGTCACCAGGAGACCAAAACGGGGACATCATGGCAGAGCGGAGAATATACTGATAATATATTGTTTTTGTTGACCCTCTTTTCCACATGCCTCAATTAAAGCAATTTTATTGTTATCTACCTGTATTTTTATTTTTGAAATTTACCGTGAGCTGCTGCATTTCCCAGCCTCGGCTTATACTTGAGTCAATAACTTTTTTCCAGTTTTTTTGGGTAAAATTAGGGGTCTCGGCTTATACTCGAGTCGGCTTATACTCAAGTATATACGGCAAGTATATATTATTCCTTTTCTATCTAGTCATTCTGGTTTTCACGTTATATATCCTGTTTACAGTTCTTGTTTACATTTGTTTTTCCCACAGTGCTTTAAACATTTTTACAGGTTAGGATTTTCTCAGAATTAATTACATTTAAATATTTAAATCTGTTTTTTCTCATGTAAACCAACCCAATACTTTTACCTTTCTTAAGGAATAAATAAGACTAAAAAGAGAAAGAAAAAATAAGAATAAGAAAAGGAATAAAATAAAAAATAGTATACTACTTAAATTCCCTATTTCCTATAAGCTAACACATATTTATTTCCAATTTGTTTTTGTTCTTTTAAAATATTCCCTTTATATAGGCCATTCCAACTCTTTTATTATTACTCATATCCAAAAATAAAGTAAAAAGGAGAAAGAAAAAGAAAGCACTATGGTACTTGAGTGGCTCCTCCCTCTTAAAGTCAAATTCACATCTATTTTTTAAATTTCTTTAATTATTCTCAAATAAGTGATTTTTTAAAAATATTCTCTGTGCTGTCTCCTCTTGAAAAGTATTTTTTTCTTGATAAGTACTTCCTATAAATCTCTGATTTTCCATGATGACCAAGAATCCAAAAAGGTGGGGCAACCCCCCCCCTTCACTTTCATCCAGTCCCACAATGCAGGGACATGGTGTTAAAGCATATGCTGACATATTTCAGAACTCAAAATTTAAAATGCATACACATTTTCTTTTGCAATTATATTTCCCATACACACACATGCACGCGTGCACACACACACACACACACACACACACAGTTTTTTTATTTATTTATGTATCTAATTTTCATTTCTAGTTCTCAACTGGCTCTTCTCCAAATGAAAGCCCTTTCTATTACCACATGGTTCCAGGTGAAAGACTTCATTATATGGGGATTATTCGACTACTTTTACACTTCAGATGGACTTGGGTTGGGATACTTGTTTATGGACTTGGTGGAAGAACATTTCAGCACCTAATCTTTTCAATGTTTTCTGTCCATAAAATCTGTGTTGCCTTCTTGGAGCAGTTCAGACCAGTGTATTTCACCAACGCTTTAGAGGGTATGGAACTGCTTGTTGAAACTTTTCACCTTCTTGTTAATAGCAAAGCTCAAACTGTCATAATCAATGACAATAATCTTTCAAATTTAAGGTGGTTATTATATCTATCTGAAATGGAAACAGTTTCTATAAAGCTGAAAGGTAAGGTGTGGATCATGGCTTCCCAAATGGGTCTTGCCTCATTCTTTTATCAGAAGAGCTGGGATATCCAAGTCCTTCATGGTGCTCTGAGCTTTGCACCTTATTCAAATGAAGTTGCAGGATTCCAACATTTTCTTCAGACAAGAAACCATTTTTCCTCCAAAGACGATGGTTTCCTCAAAGAAGTGTGGGAGCAAGCATTTGGCTGTGTGTTTCCAAATCTGTCTGTGAATGAGGAAACAGAGGATATCTGTACAGGAAGGGAGAAACTGGAGAACCTTCCTGGAGCCTTTTTTGAAATGAGGATGACCAGTCATAGTTACAGTATATACAATGCAGTGTATGCTGTGGCACATGGTTTACATGCCATAAACTTTGGCCAACAACATAGGCAAAAGTTGACTGGCAAAAAAAATGGTGTTCAGGATCTCCAGCCATGGCAGGTAATTTTATGAATAATCAAATAATCAAAAATTCCACTGACTCTCCGGCATCTCACAAATTTGTGATCACAAAGAGCTGTGATATGTAGATGGAAAGTTAGTAAAATATTTTAGGTTTCTTCTTTATCTCTTTCTCTCCTTTTGTGGAATTGGTAATCTTAGTGTATTTTCTTTGAACATCCCAGCTCACTTACTCTCTAACTCATCCTTGTAGGCTGTAGCTGTTGGGATATATACCTTGCCTATTCTCTCCCTCCCCTCCCCCTATAGATAGGTATTATTTATTGTAACAAGTGTATCCATGATAGAAAAATTAGAGAAACTAACCAGCTTCCATCCAAATTGTATTTCTCCTCTGAACACAGAAAATGGAATGAAACCCATAAAATGTAATGAAAAGCACACTGTTGTGGATTGTGCAGAGAAGCAAAACATATGTAGTCACCAGAATTTTTAAAGAATTCTGTAAAGAAAGACTGTACCTAATATCTAGAAAAATTCAGAAATAATGCAATTTAGCAAAAAAAAAACCTCATAAGACATTCATGCAAAGATAAAAAATGTTTCTGTTTTTTAAAAAAGGGGGCGAGACATTCATTGGGAAAAAAGGAGAAAAGAAAGAAAAGAAATCAGATTTGGCAATTAGCAAGGTGGCTGTTTAAAGGGAAAAAGTGGGACACCTACAGGGAGGGAGAAGGAAAGAGAAGAGAGAGAACAGATAGGTCAGTTGGTAATCGATTACCAATCTCTCCATTTTTCAGTCTCTTGGTCTGATGCAATCATTTCCTCATTTCTACAGCATTTTCCATTCTCTTTCTTTCTTATCCTATGGGAAAGGAATCTTTCTTCTCCTATGTGCTTTCAATCTGATTCAAACTGCTCTCAGTTGATTTTGCCTCCATTCAATTCCTCCCTTAATCATGCTATATATCCCTGTATGATTTAATAACCTGATTATAAATATCTTACTTTTCTCTTCTCATCATAACATCTTATAGAAGCAGTGAAAATGGACTGTTTTCTTTTTGTTGCTTTTTAAAAATTTACTGTGTCCAAATGCATCAATGACAGACTTTTTAGCATTACAGAAGGGTAATGTTGACAAGTAAGTTCAAGCCTTGACTATTCTTTTGTGTAGCTGATTAATTTTAAAAGTTAGATATTAAAGTGATCTGATCTTCCCTGATTAGTTTGTCTCTAATAACAACAGGAAGCAAGTTTGTTAGTTATTGTAAAAATAATAGAAGCTTGATTCTATTTATTTGGGAAAGTTTTTTCAAATAAATTAGATTTTTGCATATTAAAGTATGTATGGTTTTCTTGGGCTGGATTATTTGTAGTTTATTTGATTATTTGAAAGTCAGTAGACCATAAGAATGATTTTGGATCAAGAATCACTGATAATTAGGCTTGAGAGAAAGTCTAGCAGTTTAGAATAGGAACAGTCTTTCAGTTATGTAACATGTTTCAAGTAAAAAGATAGATACGGTATTTATTTATTATATTTTATCTCACCTTTATTACTTTATAATTCTACACATTAATCTTGCCTTCTTTTCACATATTTATTTCATATTCAGCTTCACTTCTTTTTGAAAAGAGTCACATTTAATAACAATGTTGGGGATGAAATTTCCTTTGATCATAATGGAAAACTGATTACAGGACTGGAGATTGAGAACTGGGTCACCTTCCCCAACCAGTCCTTCCATCGAGTGAAAGTTGGGAAGCTGAATCCCTGGGCTGCTGAAGACAAAATGTTCACTATCCATGAGGAAGCCATCAGCTGGCCCAGCACTTTCAACCAAGTAGGTTCTGCATTTAGGTTATTTTATCTGAAATGATTGGTTTAATATCCTAAAGGATATTCTATATCCTATTCTATATCCTTTAACATTAGAAACAATTTCAAATATTGGAAAGAATTCTGAGAAAGCAAAGGATTCAGACTTTCTAAACACAAGGGATGTTTAAATTATTACATAAATTAGTATAGATTATAAAATAGATTAGTATGTTATTTTTCAGCTTAAAAGTCAAGGAAGTTATATAGTTTTTAAGCCTATATTATTGTAATAATGAGGGCAAATGTGATGTAGTTTTTAAGCCACAAGGCTAGAGGCCTGCCTTAGGAAAGAAGGCAACTTGGTGACATTGGGCCAGCCACTTTCTCTCAGTCCTGGAAAGACCAAGTTAAAACATTTCCAAAAATATTTCGAAGAAAACTTCAGAGATTAATCTAGGCAGTTGTTTGTAGTTAAGAGTGACTAGAAGGCACATCCTCACCTGAAGAACTGTAATGAATATACATGTATGTAATTACAGTGTATAGTTAGTAAACATTATATTTTACGAGTAGGTTTATACATCTAGGATTCATTATACATACAAATATATATAGGAAAAGTTTGTTAATTTTTAAATTTTATTTCTCCAATAAATACATATATACATAATAGCATAAAGAATGAGTAAAGCTTAAAAGGGATGACTGAATTCACTTTCTGAAGTAAATTAATAAATCATAGTGAACTTTACTTATTTTATATTACTAATGAGATCTGAGAACTGCAAAAAGCTTCACATATTCAATATTTTGAAAACTGTTTCTAGAGTTATTATAAGATGTTACAACTGCAGAAGAACAGGATTTATATAAGCATCTATACTGAATGAGATGGTTAAACAAGTGATAAAAATAATTAGGAAATTTTTGTAGACTGCTTTTTGGAATTTGGGAGATATAATATCATTTTTCAGGAAAAAAAATCCCAAAACACATTTGATAATAATAAATTGTCCATATTCTTTTTCTTAGAGATGTGAGGAATAAAAGGCAAATGAAACAAATTATGCAAAATTGATAATAATAAATTGAATACAAATATATTTGTCAGACAGAAGAAATCAGAAACCAGGGTTATTCAGAATAGTATAAGTTTATTCCATGCTACCTCTAAATAAGTATCTGAACCACTAACAGTCAAGGCAAATTGACAATAGATAAGAGTCAGTGAAATTGAAGGAGGTTTGGACTTAGATCTCTTGTGTACATGAAGGGGCTTATTCCCTAGAATCATAAACCTCTGTTGTCAATCCATTTTCCCAAAAAAGTCCAGTCCAAATTGTTTTCCAGTTAGATATAGTAAGTCTATTCTCCAATCACCATCAATCCTATTAAGAAAGTCCAGTTTATCATTCACTGAATCTGTTAACTCCATATCCCCCTTTCAGCCTTCTCCAATGCTGATATTTAATTATTTTGATTATCCAACAGTAAGAATGGATGGTTTTCAATGTCCTGAGCAAAACTGAAGTGCATTTTGAGTCCCACTGAAATACTTTCCACACTAAGAAATGGTCTATATGTGTCTATATAATTGGTAGAACTGAAAAAAAGAATTCAGTCTGGAATAGTTTTGGTAATGTGACTGATTAAAAAAAACCTCAAATTCTTGCAACTGGAACTCTTTATTTGTAGAACAACAATCAACCATGATTTTTCAACTTTTCTTTTCAAATATATGATTAATATTTTGCTTCCTTCATTTATTGGCCAGACCATACCTGTTTCTGTGTGTACCGAGAGCTGCCTACCTGGTTATTTTAAGAAAAAGCAGGAGGAGAAGCCTTTTTGCTGCTTTGATTGCCTCCCATGTCCCAAAGAGAAAATGTCTAGCCAGAAAGGTAAGAAATATCCTAACCAAATTTCCTTATTGTTCTGCAGGTCAGACCAAGCAAATCCATGAACATATAAGTATTATATTTTTATCAATTAAGTTATTTTTCATCTTCCATAAAGGATTCCCCAACCCATTCAAAGAAAGACCTCAGGCAGAGTTAAGTGTTTAAAGGTTTTTGCTGGTGAAAACTGGAAAGTCTTCATATGAGTTGGGGCCTAAGTGACCCACAATATATCATTTCCAGGGTACGTTGATTTATTTTTGGATTCATCGAAAACTTTTATATAGAACTTCCCTTTAAGAATATATTTATGTGTTTTACAAAATTCAAAGGAATTAAGAGACATGATTTAAAAAATACAGGTTCTTCTCTTTTAGTGGCCACAATTGGGACTTGCCAGTCAGTCATTAAGTAAAGCAACTGTTCTTACAATGTTATTTCATTGTAAGAACTTTTTTCTACAGACCTGCAAATATAAGTAATCAATGAAAGAATCTGTGACAAAGTTCATTTTTTATTACTATTGTAACTGGGAATGATTGCTAAATAAGGCAGTCACCAAATAATGATTATCTGTAGCCCTTTCCCCCCATCTCTCCATTCTTTGCAATGTTGGGATAGTTAGCAAGAGACTTGATATTTGTATTTACATTCAATGGAGAGAAAGGGAATATAAAAACAATAGCAGGCAACAATACGGAAAGGAAGACAGTTGAACTGGTGACTTGCCAAGTATAGTGGTTGCTATGACCCAGGCGCCACCTAGGGGTATTACAAAAGTCTTTAGGGTTGAACTGATTAGGGTCTCTCAGTGTAAGGCAGCAATGCGAGCCATGTGGATATTTCTAATCAACTACGTAAGGTCCAGAGTTGGTTACCAGTTGCAGGACCGCAGGAATGGGCAGCATCTCCAAACAATGATTCTACTCTGGTAGAAGTAGGAGTGGGGGAATTGGTCAGGCATAGCATCAACTAACTCTAATGGCAAACATATATCTGAAAGACATATGCTGCAAAGACTGTACACAGTTACCTTTCTATCACTGTCCTAACTTTGAGCAGTCACTATCCAGGGCAGTTGCTAGATGAGAAAGCTTTTTGTTTCTGGGATTATAGCCTCCCTTTAAAAAAAATAATATCACTTTAACCTTTGCAAAATCTTTTCTACTTCATTATGAGCCCTAGTGGCACAGTGGTTAGAATGCAGCACTGAAGGTTACTTCTGCTGACTGCTGGCTGGCAGTTCGACTCTCACCGGGCTCAAGGTTGACTCAGCCTTCCATCCTTCCAAGGACGGTAAAATGAGGACCCAGATTGTTGGGGGTAATATGCTGACTCTAAACTGCTTAGAGAGGGCTGAAAAGCTGTGTGAAGCAGTATATAAGTCATATTGCTATTGCTATTAAGACAGCTTCAAAAAATTTCATGTAAAGAGAATAAGTGTTTTGTTTCTTCTTTTTCCTTCAGTAAAATTGCACTCATGAATGTGAGCATTACTTTTGTTGTATCATACAGAAGTATACAGATAGAAGAATATTAAACATTAATCATTTCAAAGGAAGAAAATGTTGAAGATAAATAAGATAATCTTTATTGTCATTTTTTACTGTGGGCACACTGTCACACATTAAAAATCAAATTCTGTTGCCTGCCCTCAAAAGTGTACACATACATAGCATACATATAAACATGCTATATACATACATATGCATGTACATATACCTATACCCTTATGTATAAATACATATACATATTAATCACTGTCCATCTTGAATATATAACGGAAAGAGGAAACTTGAGGGTTCACAAGGTTGATACTGTGTGGAACAAAACTGTGACTGAATCTGGATGTTTTGCTTTGGATACCATGAAGCCTCCTCCCAGAAGGTAACAAGGAAAACAGCCCATGAAGGTAGTTCCCCGACAATACTACAGACCCTGCTCAAGCAATGCTTATATAATATGTCCTGGATAGAAGGGAGTGAACTGCCAATAATCTTTTCTGCCATGCTTACCACTCTGTGCATCACCTTCCGGTCTGATGCAGTAATGCTTCGAAACCAGACTGTAATGCAATATGACAGGATATTCTCTATCCTCCCTTTATAGAAAGTGGTAAGGACAGGGGAAAGAAGATGTTACTTTTCTCATGTGACATAGAAAATGCAAGTGCTGTTGTGCCCACTTCACCAGTGTCTTGATGTTGAGTGACTAAGCCAGCCTACTCATTGGCTGCACACCCAGAAATTTGATGCTGCTAAACATCTCTACATGTGAATCATTAATACACAGAGTAATGTGGCTGTGCCTGCCTTTTCTGAAATCAACATTTAAAACTAGGCTGTTTTCTATTACAAACAATTCACCAAACCTTCTACCTCCTCGCGGGCATGGTTGCTTTAGCAATAAAACCAAACAAATAGAAACCTCACAATTTGAAGCAGTAAACTCATGAGGAAGTAACATTTTCCCATATTCTCTAGTGTTGCCTTACTGTATGTCTCACATACAAGAGTAAAAAGTAAGATAGATAATGTCAGGACCAGTTCTGCTTTCATAAATAACCTTTGTGATGATTCTAATAATAGTATGACTAATAAACAAATGTTTATAAATGCATATATTTAAATTATAGATATGAATGACTGTTTAAAATGCCCCGAAGATCAATACCCAAATAAGGACCAAGATTCATGTATTTCAAAGAAAATATCTTTCTTGTCATATGAAGAGCCAATGGGAATAAGTTTAGTTATTCTTGCACTTTTCTTTACTCTCTGCACAACTGCAGTACTCGCAACATTTTTGAAATATCACAATACTCCCATTGTCAAGGCCATTAACCGAACTCTCACCTACCTTCTACTCATCTCCCTCATCCTATGCTTCCTTTGTTCATTGCAGTTTCTTGTTGTACCAGGTAGTATAATATGTCTCTTCAGACAAATTAGCTTTGGTATCATCTTCTCAGTGGCTGTGTCTTCTGTTCTGGCAAAAACCATCACTGTGGTTCTGGCTTTCATGGCCACTAAGCCAGGATCCAGGATGAGGAAAAGGGTGGGAAGAGGACTGGCCACGTGCATTGTTCTTTCTTGTTCCCTGATTCAAGCAGGCATCTGTATGGTGTGGCTGTTCACGTTTCCCCCTTTCCCTGAAATTGACACCCATTCAGAAATTGAGGAAATCATACTGCAATGCAACGAAGGCTCAGCTGCCATGTTCTACGGTGTCCTAAGTTACATGGGCTTTCTGGCAACTGCCAGTTTCACAGTAGCATTTTTCTCCAGGAAGCTCCCCAGCAATTTCAATGAAGCTAAATGTCTCACCTTCAGCATGCTGATCTTCTGCTGTGTGTGGCTGTCTTTTGTTCCATCCTACCTGAGCACCAAAGGCAAATACATGGTGGCTGTGGAGGTTTTCTCCATTTTGACTTCTACTTCTGGATTGTTGGTCTGCATATATTTCCCAAAATGTTACATAATTATTGTTAGGCCAGAGCTAAACAAGAAGGAACAATTAATAAAGAGAAAATATTAATAATACACAAAGAAAAATTCCTATTTCTATTATTTCTGTCTTTTAATATCTTTTTTTTAAGTTCCTAAACTTTAAGTCACTAAAAGGTAGCTGAAAGAGTTTTTGGTCTATGAGTAAAAGCTGGTCAGTTAGCCTTCTTCAATCAAAATTGAAACTCTGTGAAATGCAGAAGGCATATGTTTATTTAAGGAAGCAACTTTGGTTTTGAGGAAAAAAATGACTGGATTGAAGTTACTTAAAGAAAAGTGTCTTATGAAATGCTTCCTCAGATTTTACTCAGTGAAGTTTTAGCTTTGAAAGTGGGTAGGTGTGTCCACTTGTCCACTGGAATTTTGCAAACCACAAACTTAGTTAAGTCATATGTCCACTACAAAGGAAGTTAGTTCATTTAATCTTAAGTGAACATATCAGCAAAGTCTACCTGCCATGTTTCCCCAAAAGTAATCCCTCCCCTGAAAGTAATCCCCAGCTTGATTTTCAGGGATGGGCCTAATAAAAGCCCTCCCCCAAAGGTAAGCCCTACTTAAGAGCCTGAGCAAACAGCTGGCCACTGATTCTGTCTGGTTTCTACCATAGACACGAGGTAAGGGGGGGGGGGTAATTGCCAGTGCCTCTGTGATGAGTCAAAGCCGGTGGGAGAGGGAGGATCTAACCTACAGTATATCTTACCACTGCCTCTCATGCCACCAAAGCAACAGGTGAAGCACCAGAGGCTCAGTGAGGGAGGGTGCTGATGAAGTGAGTAGGCATCCTGCCATCAGTGCCCATGCCAGCTGCCCCTGCTATATTGGCAGTCATTGCATCTTACCCTATAGATTACTGATGATTTTTCTTTTTCAGATACAGTAGTTCTTTTGGGCGCATCAACTTGGTACGGAGTGTCTGGTTTGGCCAGTGTGCCACATTAATGTTGTGTGGTGCCAATATTCTTGCCGTTGCCTCTGAAACCCCATTTATGTATGGAATTGTCATCCAAGTTGTATTTGCCAAGCCATTTTGTGTCAAACGTGGTTCTTGGTGCCTACTATAACGCCAAATAAAATTTGGTGGGTAGCCGTTATGTCTGCATACCCAATATAGATGATCACATTCCTTGTCCTTGGTTCTTTTCGTGTTACAGTGTGTGTCTAAATGTTTGAATAATGTTCGGATGCAGGAGATCTTGTGGGATGTATATACACTGTATACATAGGTCTGTATGTATATACACGTACACATATATACACACACATATATAGTATATATGCATATTCAGTTTTAATGTGTGTATGTGTGTGTATATATTTATATGTGTGCCTGTGTGTGTGTCTGTGTGTGTCTGTGTGTATGTCTGTGTATATAGATATAATCATATGTGTGAAGCCTATGTTAATTTTATTTCTAAATATTTCTTTATTTTTATTTTTCACATTTTTGAACCTCCCATATCTCTCAGAGAGACTATTAAAATATGAAATGCTTAAAAAGGATGCTTTGACCTGTTTTAAAGGACTTTATTGAATTTTGGAAAAGTGTGAAAACAAAGAACAAGCCAAAGGTGAAGCTATCTAATCCATTTTTTTCTATTTTATCAAATAGTAGGTTGTCTTACTGAAGGCATTTGTTAGCCACAGAATCTGGTCCCTTTGCAGTCATTTAATCAACCATGAAATTCTCTGTATACCAAAGTATTCTTGAGTCAGTTGTGATGCCATCTGTCTGACAGCTAAAGCTTGGCCAACATTGGGTCATGCAACAGGACAATTGCATACCAGCAAATCAACAACATAATGTCTGAAAAAGAAAAGAATCAATGTGTTGCAGTGGCCCAGTAAAATTCTAGACCTCAACTCGATTAAAATGATGTGGGTATAAACATATGCCCACAATCATTGAACTGAAGCAATGTTGTAAAGAAGAGAGGGCCAAAATTCCTCTACAATGATGTGAGAGACTGATAAACTCATACAGGAAACAATTACTTTAGGTTATTGCTGCTACAAACTATTCTACAAACTATTGAATCATAAGGTGTATGTCATGGTTCCAACAGATGAAACTCTTCAAATGAACTTTGAGGCATTGTTCACCTTAAAGGACCTTTTATTCGAGTAACATACTATGGGCACTGCATAATCAAAGCCAAAAACTGAATTCCCCTCCCCTGGGCACATAGCATCAAAGCACAATTCCCTCCTCCAATTAACAGTCATAAATCACATTCCCCAATTGCCTTGAACTGCGGGCTTCCTCTCCAGCTCTCCAGCTCACCAATTCTTCATAAGCTCTGGCTCAATAACCTTGATTCTCACATTAAGTTTAGTATTGTTATGTCTAGCTGGACTCGCATTCACATCCCTCACTTCCAGCATCATCTAACTCTAAGATAGAAAGGAAAAAGATCGCTACATTTCCATCTGTTGTCAGTGCAAAAACATCCAATATTAGCAGCATTGACAGTGTACTTAGTTTTTCACACATGGCTTCTCCATTTTGGCTTTCTTTTTGTAAAAGGATGACATGATGTAATATGTCATGTACTGTTGTATTTATATGTGAGGTTGCATTTGTCTACTTTTAAGAACTGCCAAGGACTAAATGATTTTTATTATGTCCTGATATGTAAAGCCATAGAATTCAAAGAGTTTGTACTTAGTTTTTCACATGACCATAACTAAGATTCATGTATCTTTCTCTATGAAGCATATTAAAAATATGTATTTAATATATTACAAATTCATATTAAATAATATGTATTTAATATATTACAAATTCATATCAAATAAAATGTATTTAATATATATACACATCTAGGCATAGGTAGTGCTTTCCCTTTCTATAGGTCATCCCCACTTACTAACCACAATTGACAATATATATATATACGGAATGTATGTGTGTGTGTGTGTGTGTGCGTATACATATACACACAAACATATATACACACATACACATGCACACACATATACACACAGAGACATACATATACATCATATACATATACATATACACAGTATATAAATATATAAAGCCAAAGCAGGGATTCAGATGTCAGGGATTTAATGGGAACAAATTCAGGGAATGGGAACTTAGCAAACCATAAAATTGTAGATTTGGAAGGGAAAACAAGGATCATCTAGTGCAAAGAAATTGCATGAAAGCATATGCTGAGATATTTCAGAACTCTTAATATACAGAGAATACACATTTTCATTTCTCTACTATATGTCACCCCTCTATTTTGTCTATTAACATATTTTTCCCATAGTTCTCAACTAGCTTTTCTTCAAAAGAAAGCCCTTTCTATTACCACATGCTTCCTGGTGAAGAACTTTATAATAGGGGGAATATTCAACTACTTTTGCACTTCAAATGGACTTGGGTTGGGATACTTGGGAGAGGACACAGTGGTAGAAAATTTGATAACCTAGTTTGTTCAATGTTTGCTCTCCATAGAATTTGCATTGCCTTTTTCAGTTCAATATATTTGACCAGTTTTGTTGATGGTTTGAAATGGCTTGTTGAAATCTTTCACCGTTTTGTTAACAGCAAATTTAAGATGGTTTATGTATCTACCTGAAATAGATATGGTTTCTATAAAGCCAAAAGGCAAGGTTTGGATTGCAGCTTTCGAAGAGAGTGTCCTGGGACACTTTTTGAAATGAGGATGAGCGGCCATAGTTACAGTATATACAATACAATGTATGTTTTGGCTCATGCTTTACATGCCATGAGGTTAGGCCGACAACCTTGAAATACAACAATAATAGAACAAATAACATTTATTTGTTATATAAGAGGTTTTAACAGTAAGATATATTTTTGAATATTAAAATATTTATGGATTTCTTGAACTTGATTATTTTGACTATTGAAAATTAGTAGACATTTCTTATACTGTATGAACACTAGAACTTTAGAGTAGGTACTGTCTGCCACATATTTAAATTTTTCAAGTAAAAAGAGTCAAGATGGTGTCACATAGTTCTATACATTAACCATTTTTTTCATATTCAGCTTCACTTCTTTTTGAAAAGGGTCTCATTTAACAACAGTGCTGGGGATGAAATTTCCTTTGATAAGTATGGAAAACTGATTACAGGACTAGAGATTGAGAACTGGGCCACCTTCCCCAACCAGTCATTCCATCAAGTGAAAGTTGGGAAGCTGGATCCTTGGGCTGCAGAAGACAAAATGTTCACCATTCATGAGGAAGACATCAGCTGGCCCAGCACTTTCAACCAAGTAGGTTCCGAAGGTAGGTTATTTTATTTGACATGATTGGGATGATATTCTAAGAGTTAAGGTTTAATATGTACACTACATCAAATACTAGGAGGAATTATCAGCAAGGTAAGAAATAAAAGTTTCTGAAAAAACAGGGATATATATCTATGAATTAATATTGGTTTTCCAAGCATATTTTGCTGTTAAGATTTAAAAGACAAGGAAAATGCACACAATTTTTATACCAGCACTATTGTAAATGATGAGGGCCAGTTTAGTTTAGTGGCTATGCCACAGTGTTGAGTCCTGACTTAGGCACAAATCCAACGTGATGATGTTCAGCCAATCATTTTCTCTCAGCCCAGAAAGAGGGCAATTACAAGAAACCTCTTCAAAATTTCTTGTTGGTACCTAAGAGTGACTAGAAGCCACACTCACAAATACGGTATACATAGGTCTGTACGTATATACATGTACACATATATACATACATATATACATATACACACATATACATATATATTATATATGTATATGCAGTTTTAATGTGTGTGTGTGTGCATATATATATATATATATATGTGTGTGTGTGTGTGTGTGTGTGTGTGTGTGTGTATGTGTGTATGTGTCTGTATGTGTCTGTGTATATATGTATATAATCATATATATGAAGCCTATGTTAATTTTATTTCTTAATATTTCTTATTTATTCTTATTTTTCACATTTTTGAATCACCCATATCTCTCAGAGAGACTATTAAAATATGAAATGCTTAAAAAGGATGCTTTGACCAATTTTAAAGGACTTTATTGAATTTTGGAAAAGTATAAAAACAAAGAACAAGGGGAAAAAACTTTAAATGGAAAAAAGGTAAAGCAAAGAAAAAGCAGAAGTAGGTATTGCAGATCAGAAGAAAAGGAAGTTATAAATTAAAAAATAACAACTTTCTTTAGTACAGATAAAAGTATGAAATATAATAATTCTTTGAATTAGAATAAAACATAGCACAGAGAATTTTAATAGACATAAATAGTTCTAATTATCAAACCCAAGGTTAAATTTCTTTCATTTCAAGCAAGAAATTCAAGTGATTTCAGGTAAAAGTGAAGTTAGCCAAAGTCTTTTCTTTAACTAGAGCAGTCAATTTTGCCATCTTGCTAGGTGAAGTTCCAACTGCATTTCAGGGGGTAGCTGCATGTAGAGCACACTGCAGTAGTCCAGACAAAAGATGATTAGCTAGCCACAACCGCCAACTAATCTTCAAGCAAGATTTGCAAGTCCAGGAGAAGGCTGAATTGGAAACTTTGTTTGAATGGGTTGTGCAATCTTGTCCAGAACTAGAGATGTCAAAGATTGAGAACATGAACTGCCATACACCTAAAGGCATTTTGTTTTAGCAGAGGTCATCATAGTCTGTTGTCTCCCATCCAGGCCCCTACAGCCTCGAGGCACTGTGAAAGAATAGCAACAGCATCACTTGATTCAACAGGTGTGTAGATGAAATGTTGAATGTCATTAACATACTGAAGATATGTAACACATGGTGACAGATGATCTCACCCAGATGCTTCATGTAGATGTGGAATGGAAAGTGTACTGAGCCCTGTGGCAGAGGGCTCAATCATTGATTTGTGCTTTAGATTGTAAGCCGCCCTGAGTCTTCGGAGAAGGGCGGGATATAAATGGGATTTTAAAAAAAAAATCTCTCATTCCCTATCAAAACTGATTGGGACCAGCCTTGGAGAAAGGAGCCAAACCAGTGCAGAAAGGAGCCAAACCTCTCAGCCAACCCAAAAGTATATTAGGATTAATGGTATTAAAGTCAGTTGAGAGGTCAAGAACAGAGAGGATGGCTACACTTATTCTTCAATTGATCAAGCATTATGTTCTATTCAAGGTTTATTGCAGATTTAATTGCATATTCTATGACAGGTATAGGCAACCTTGGCTATTTTATGATTCGTGGTCTTCAACTCCCAAAATTCCTGAGCAATCATGGCTCAGCTTGGAACTCTCCCTTTCCCCTCAGTATGGTTGACTTAGGAATTCTGGGAGTTGAAGTCCACGAGTCATAAAAGAGCCAAGGTTGCCTATCCCTGCTCTATGACATTCATTTTCCTTAGTCATTTTCAATGTTTAGTCCCACTGAAATAATTTCAGCACGGGACAATGGCCTAAGCCTAACATATTTTCCAGTTTCAAAGAAACAACGTTACCAATATAATTGGTAGAACTGAAAACAAGAATTCAAACTTGAGTAGTTTTGATGATGAAGTTGATGAAAAATAATCCAAATCCTTACCATTAGTGCAAAATATCAGTCACTGATTTTTTTAAAAAAAAATCTCCAAATTTGTGATTGAATATCTTTCTTCTTTCATTTATTGGATAGACCTTACCTGTTTCTGTGTGTACTGAGAGTTGCCTTCCTGGTTATTTCAGGAGAAAGCAGGAGGAGAAACCATTTTGCTGCTATGATTGCCTTCCCTGTCTCAAAGAGAAAATGTCAAGCCAGAAAGGTAAGAGATCTTGTGAACCAAGTTGATAAATGGTTCTATAAGTCACCCCAGGCAGATCCATGAACATATTAGTTAAAGGAGTTGAATTATTATTTTTTGTCTATTAAAAGCCTGGAGACCCAGCACATATCATTCTAGGCCACATTGATTTATTTTGGATTTACCTGAAACATTTGTACACTATTTCCCATTAAAATCTTGATGTAGTTTACAAAAATGTTTACTAAATAAGACAATCACTAAACAAGAACTACATGTAGACCTTTACCCCTTACTCCCTTACATTTTGGAATGCTTATCCTAGTGCAAATTAGTAAAAAGACGGTTGATGTTTGTATTTACATTCATTGAAGAGGAAGGGAGTACAAGAGAGTAAGAAATTATACAGCAGGATATATGTATTGAGAGGAAGAAATAGAACTGGCTGTGTGCCTAGCTTGCTGGTGGTTGTGAGTTTCCTTTTTAACAATACATTACATTAATTTTCACATATTCTATTCCACTATAGAGGCAAACCAGGGGGGTTTTGGAAATAGAGGAATCCAGTAGAAATATAGAATTGTTTTCATTTGGAAATCAGGGCCCTTCTTCTCTGCCTCAGAAAGAACAAAAACCTCTAACTAAAGAAGCAATGAATACATGAGCATCTACAGTAGAACAGCACAAAAACATCAGAATAAAGTTGCCTACCTTGAAACTTGTTCCAAAGAGACAACTAGCACATATTGAAGATGGCAATAGTGCAGTATCAGATGTAAACACCAGCTCACTGCAAGAAACAAATCAACTAATGTACAACTCAGCTGTAGTTATAATGAAACATCTGGGATGCAAAAATCAACAAATAAAAAAGCCAAACAGTGCACCATCAAAATTGAATATCAAACAGGAAAATAAGATCAGCAAACTGAGATCATATCCAAGCAAGCTAAAACTACTTCTATCCAGGAAGTATATAAGCTATGCTTGATCAGGGGCTTGATCAGGGACTGCAAGGTTGTCTGGGATGCTATACATCCTCTTCATGAACTGTTTTCGTTGTTACCTCCTGGGAGGAGGCTTTGTGGTATCCAAAACAGAATAGGACTGAGCACTTAGAATTTAGCAATAGCACTTATACGTGTATACTGCTTCACACTGACCTCCATTCAGAAATTAAGGAAATCATATTGCAATGCAATGAAGGTTCAGCTACCATGTTCTTACTGTGTCCTAGGCTACATGGGCTTTCTGGCAACTGCCAATTTCACAGTAGCATTTTTCTCCAGGAATCTCCCCAGCAGTTTCAATGAGGCCAAATGTCTCACATTCAGCAGTGTATGGCTCTCTTTTGTTCCATCTTACCTGAGCACTAAAGGCAAATATATGGTGGCTGTGGAGGTTTTCTCTATTTTGGCCTCCAGTGCTGGGCTGCTAGTCTGTGTTTATTTCCCCAAATGTTACATAATAATTGTTAGGCCAGAGCTAAACAGCAAGGAACAACTAATAAAAAGAAAATATTTGTAACATATGCACAAGCATTTTCTATTTTCAATATTTCTATCTTTTCATATCCTTTCTTTTTGACTGGGGGGAGAAATATATGGGATACCACAAGGTTCCGTGTTATGCCCAGAACTCTTCAATATCTTCATAAGTGATTTATATGAGGGAGTAGCCAACACCCCAGAAGACAGGATCAAGATCCAAAAGGATCTTGACAGACTTGAACAATGGACCTTATCCAGCAACACGAATTTTAATATGGAGAAAAACAAAGTTTTACATTTAGGCAGTAAAAAAACAAAGTTATAAATACAGATTAAGCAAAACCCGGGTCGAAAACAGTAACTGTGAGAGGCACCTTGAAATCCTAGTGGACAATCACAGCCAAAAAAGGTAATACAAACCATGGTTGTATAAACAAAGGCATAGAAATAAAATCATGTGAAATATTAGTACTACTTAATAAAACCTTAGTAAGGCCACACCTGGAATATTGCATCCACTTTGGTCAACACAGTATAAAAAAGATTTTGAGACTTTGAGATTTGTCAATGCCAATGGTATTCAAGTGGTGCTCCAGTTGTTTTGGGATTGCAACCAAGGTGCCTATTACTATTGGTACTACCCTTGCTTGCCTTTGCCACAGTCTTTTTATTTCTATTTGTAGGCCTTTGTATTTTGTTATCTTCTCCAGTTCTTTCTCGTCTATTCTGCTGTCTCCAGGCACTGCCACATCCACTATCCAGACTTTTTTGTCTTTCTTATCGACAATTGTTAAGTTCGGGGTGTTATGTTGCAGGTGCTTGTCTGTTTGAATTCTGAAGTCCCAGAGCAGTTTAACTTTATCGTTTTCTATGACTTTCTCTATTTTATGATCCCACCAGTTCTTGCTTACAGGGAAATGATATTTCTTGCAGATCTTCCAAAGCACCATTGTTGCTACTTTGTCATGCCGCTGCTTGTAGTCAGTCTGTGCAATCTTGCAGCAGCTTACAAGGTGGTCCACTGTTTCTTCAGCTTCTTTGCATAGGCGGCACTTACTGTCTGTTGCTGTCTTCTCAATTTTGACTTTGTATGCATTTGTCCTTAAGGTTTGGTCTTGTGCAGCCAGAATTAGTCCCTCAGTCTCTTTCTTCAGCTTTCTTGCTCTTAGCCATTGCCAGGTCTTGTTATTATCTGCTTTCCCAACTATTTTTTTTAATGAACTGGCCATGTAGTGCTTTGTCTTCCCATGCCTCTATTCTGTTCTTTATTTGGTCTTTCTTGTAGGCCAGTTTGGTCTCTTTAGTAGTCAGTAAGCCTTCCTGATATACTAATTTCAGTGTATCTTCATCATTGTCCTTCAGATATTCTTCCAAAGCCATTTTTTCTTCTTCAACCACCTGATGTACTTGCAGCATTCCACGTCCACCTATTTGCCTTAGTAAATAGAGTCTGTTAATATCATTGCATGGATGAAGAGCATGATTCATTGTCATTATTTTTTTGGTCTTCCTATCCATTGCTTTTAGTTCTGCTTGAATCCAGTCCACTATTCCAGCTGCGTATCTAATGACTGGAATTGCCCAGGTGTTGATTGCCTTCATGGTATTTCCTCCATTGAGTTTGGACTTTAAGATCTTCTTCACTCTCTTGATGTATTCACCTCTAATCTTCAGTGTGCTTGATGTTTTCAGTTATTATTATTATTATTATTATTATTATTATTATTATTATTATTATTATTATTATAAAATAATCATAAAACGTTGAAACTCAGTCAACTGAACACTCAAACTGACTGGCACTAATGGTTGACACAGGTTGCTGCCAGCGTCCTAGGTATCAACCAGGTATCTCCTTAAAATGTAAGATGTTCCAAGTAGCACAGTTTTTTGTAGCTCTGCTGGAGTTATTGCAGGAAGCTGCAATTTCTTGATGTATTTTGCAAAGTTTTTGGACATAGTTCCCAGTGCCCCGATGACAATGGGTATCACTGTTACACGTTTCATCCATAATCACACAGATTCGATGGCCAGGTCACAGTATTTCATATTTTTCCCCAGTTCTTTTTCTTCGACTCTGGCATCTCCTGGTACAGCGATATCAATCAACTGTATGCTTCGGTTCTCTATGACTGCGATATCTGGCATGTTGTGTTCCAAATGGCAATCTGTCTGTATTCAGAAGTCTGCTAATATCTTCACCCTCTCATTCTCGACAACTTTTTCCACTCTATGTTCCCACGACTTTTCGGATACAGGCAAGTCGTATTTTTTACACAATGCCCAGTGGATTAGTTTAGCAACTCGGTCATGTCTAGCTTTGTAATCAGTTTGCGCGATTTTGCTGCACTCACATATTAAATGTGAAACAGTTTCAACTTTGTTGTTGCAAAGTCGGCAATTTGGATTGTCAGTAGATTTTTGTATCTTCACTTTCATGACATTAGTTTGTAGTGCTTGTTCTTGAGCAGCCAGTAATAAGCCTTCTGTTTCTTTCTTGATGGTTCCCATCTTAAGCTATTCCCATGTCAAGTTGTTATCACATTTTCCTTCAATGTTTTCAAATGCTGTCCATGCAAAGCTTTGGTTTTCCATCTATTTAATCTGTCATCCAGCCATTTTTCCTTATATTCTGCCTTTGTTTCTGTTATTTTTATTATTTATAATGCTCTCTGTTTTCACAGCCTTCAGCAATTTTTCTGTACTTTGATTTACATAGTCATTCAAACTTCGTTTTTCTTCTTCTACAGTTTGGTGGATTTGCAGTAGCCCTCTGCCCCCTATTCTTCTTGGCAGGTACAACCTGTCGATGTCACTTTGTGGATGTAGAGCATGGTGCATATTCAAAAGTTTATGCTTTTTCCAGTCTAGGTGTTCCAGTTCAGCCAAAGTCCAGTTGATAATTCCAGCTGGTTAGTGTATCACTGGGACTGCCCATGTATTAATGGCTTTAATTATATTTCCAGCATTCAGCTTTGATTTTACTATTTTGCGGACTCTCCTGATGTATTCCTTTTGTGTTGACTCTTTGACTTTTCCATTCAATAATAAATAATCAAAGCCTATAATGTGGGTGTTATGTACTAGGCTTTTTGGAATATCACCACGTGAATTGCTGGAGGACTAAGGGTTCTCCAGCAACCCAGACAGGATGTCTCTGGTCCTGCCATTGGTCAACTTTGGGCGGCAAGTATAGCTTCAATCCAATTGGTTAATACCATAGGGGCTGGCTATATATTGAAGCAGGGTGACTCCAATCTCTCAGTACAGTTTCTGCTTAAATAAAGTATGAGTTTGTCTGTACTCATCTGTGTGTTCTTGTTCCTGCTCATCAGAGCCCACAACATAATGGTGGTGATGAGGATGGATCCTGCTTCTCCGCCTGAGGGCTGAAGTCACGAGGGGACAGCATTACTCGCTGGAGGGAAGAGGCATCTTCCCCCCCCTCTAGCCAGCTAGTAAACTACGCTAGCAGCCGCATGCTCAGAGGAAGCGTTCCCTGAGACTAGAAGCAGGATTCAACAGCAGCGCAGGAATTGAGGAAAAATGCCAAAGTTCAGCAAACTCAGAAAATTTGACATTAAACACCCAGAAGATTGGCTGTCTTACCTCTCACAGGTAGAAAATTACCTACGAGCTAACCAGACAGCAGAGGAAGACCTTAAAGCTGTGATGTTGCTGTGTGTATGTGGGCCAGTGACTTTCGATCTAGCTGAGAACCTCTTCACACCAACGCCCATCGAAGCAGTATCTTTTGCTGACCTGAAGAAGAAGCTGACCGGGCATTTCCAGACAAAAATGTCAGAGATGGCCTGGTGGTTTAAATTCAACCAACGAGTGCAGCTTCCTGGTGAGACAGCATCCGAGTTTATCGTGGGCCTAAGGCAGGCTGCACGTCTCTGCAAATTTTCAAATTTAGAGGAACGCCTGAGAGACCGACTCATCTGCGGACTGAGAGACAGAACCTTGCAGAAGAGATTATTTGCCAGACCAAATCTCACACTCACCGAAGCACAAGATGAGGTCATAGCTGATGAATCAGCTGGAGGTGCAGTACAAACAGTACAGCCCACCAAAGCCCCAGAGACAGAAGATTCCATCCACCACATGGTCGCCATTTGTGGTGGAGAATCGTCAGAAGAAGAGGATCCCGAAATCAATAAGCTCCAGAGACAGTCAAGCGCGCAAAACTGTGGAAATCAACAAAGAGAGAACAATTACAAGGCAGTTCTCTTACCTAGATGTAAAGGGTGCAGAAGCAAACACTCCCACGCAAACTGCAGATTCCGTTCGGCCACGTGTAGAGCTTGCAGTATGACTGGGCACATCGCGGTGGTATGCAGAGCTAGCCAGAGAGACAGGCCACCCAAGCACCAGTTGGAGGAACTGACTAGGAAAGGTACTGGGGCCCTGGGTCCAGTCAGTGTGGGGTTCTTCAGGAGCCAGAGAAGCGTTTGTCTCACCGGGGCTCGTCGTCCCCTTAAGCCTAAACTTAAGCTCTCAGTAGACCTACAAGGAATTCCATGCAAAATGGAATTGGACTCCGGCTCGGCGGTCTCAATTATTTCACATGACACATTCAACCTTGTATGCAGACACAGCAGACAGTGGGCCACATTAAGACCGTCAGACATTATTTTAACAGATTTTCAGAATGCTTGGGTTAAAGTTAAGGGTGAAGCCACCTTATTGGTGAAATTTAAAGCGTTTTTGGGGCACCTGGATGCCATAGTAGTAGAGGGCCCTAGGACAAGTCTTATAGGACTTGATTGGTTTGAGGCTTTGGGCATTCAAATAACAGGCATTAACCGGACACAGTCAGCAGACCTCAAGGCTGTTTGTGAGGAATTTGCAGATGTTTTCGAGTCTAAACTAGGAACTTATACTGGGCCACCCATCTCTTTTAAATTAGATTCTAACGTTGTTCCAATAAGAGTCAAACCTCGCAGAGTTCCTTTCGCCTTAAAACATAAAATCGATTCTGAAATCAATAAGTTAGTAGAGCAAGGTGTATTGAAGCCTGTTGATGGGGGGGAGTGGGAAACTCCTATTGTCACCTCACTAAAGCCCAACGGGGAGGTTCGCATTTGCACAGACTACAAATGCACGTTAAATAAAGCCTTAAATCAACATGCATACCCGGTCCCGATAGTCAGCCATATTTTAGCCTCTTTGCAAGGGGGAACCATTTTTGCTAAACTTGATTTAGTGCAAGCGTATCAGTAGCTGCCGGTAGACGAGGCCACAGCCGCGGCTCAAACTATAGTGACTCATAGAGGAGCATTCAAAGTCAAATGCTTGCAATTTGGGGTTAGCGTTGCACCAGGCATTTCCCAAGGAATTATGGAGCGCACACTTAAAGGAATTCAGGGTGCCTGTCCTTATTTTGATGATGTTCTCATTGCCGGGGAATCCCCAGAAGTATTGGCCAACAGGCTCAGGGCTGTGTTACAAAGGCTACGCGATGCGGGCCTCAAGTTAAAGAAAAACAAATGTAGTATTGGGGTTTCTTCAATGGAATTCTTAGGGTTCTTTATCGATGCTAGTGGGATTCACCCCACTGAGTCAAAATTTAAGGCCATCAAAATGGCTCCTAGCCCAAAATCAAAAGCAGAGCTGCAAGCATTTTTGGGCCTCCTGAATTTTTATCACACATTTGTACCTCATAAGGCTGCAATAGCTGAGCCCCTCCACAGGTTACTTGTTAAAAAAGTCCCTTGGAAGTGGACTGAATTACATGAAAAAAGTTTCCAGGATCTAAAGGCCCTCCTTTCAGAAAAGTCCACTGTATCTCATTACATTGAGTCTAAACCTGTATGTCTTGCATGTGATGCATCTCCCTACGGGGTGGGGGCAGTCTTAAGCCACATAGAGAAGAATGGGAAACAAGTTCCTATTGCGTTGTATTCTAGAACCTTATCTGCTGCTGAGCGTAATTATGCACAGATCGATAAAGAAGCCTTAGCCATAGTGGCTGGAGTCAAAAAATTTCATGATTATTTATATGGCAGGGATTTCACTGTCTTCACTGATCACAAACCCCTTTTGGGCTTATTCACCACAGATAACCAAACTCCCCACATGCTGTCTCCAAGAATGCTGAGATGGTCTATATTTTTGGCTGCATACAAATTTAAGTTAGTTCACAAACCTGGAAAGGAAATGGGCCATGCAGATGGCCTCAGCAGATTACCACTGCCACTGATGGATCCTGATCCATCTCCTGCAGCTAAAATATTGTCTATTCAGGATTTACCTGAGTTTCCCCTCCATGCTGTGGATATTGCTGCTGAGACTGCTACAGATATAATTCTGAGCAGAGTATTGTCATGGGTACACAGACAGAGTGGCATCCAAAGCCTCTAAACCAAAACCCCCAAGGGGGCTGCAAACAGGTGATTGGGTTTGGGCCAGAAACTATGGGCCTGGAAACTTGTGGGTTCCTGGTCACATGGTCAAAGAATCCGGACCCCTATCTTACAAAGTGGGGTTGGAGGGAGGGTGACTGGTCAGAAGATTGACCAACTTAGAAAAATATTCCCAGAGTGGTCACTAAATGAGGACTATGGCACAAGTCCCTCCCAAGATCCTCAAGCTGGCATCCAGGCCAGCTCACACCAGTACCACCAGGGTTTTCCTTCTTCAGTGGAATTTTATCCAGAAGAGGAACATGGCAACTCAGAAGTGCAACGTGGAACCCCTGACCAGGCAAACCAGCCAAATCTCAGTGACCGTTGTGCCTACTCTGCTAAACAGTCAGACTCTGGGGTGGGCCCACTGGAAGAGGCCAGCCAGAGCAATTCAACTCCCCTGGACATAGGAGCTCAGGGGAATATGGGTGTAACCAGCCCACCGGGTAAGCTGGTAGACCACAAAGTGACTGGAACCCCAAGGCGTTCATCCAGACCAGATATATCCCCAGCATATCTTAAAGACTATGTTGAAAAATAAAGTGATGTGTAATTGTATGACATTTTGCCACTAGCTACAGAAATTGGGGGTAAATTGTAACTGCTATAAGGCATGCTCACTGAGCCGTTGTTTTATCTCTTTGTAGCATATTGCATTGACATATTGTTCTTTAATTTCATTGTAGTCCACTCTACAAGGCACGTCTGAGAAGGTTGCATAATGACTTCTAACTACCTTGCCTTAACAAAACATCACATTTATATTGTTTAATATTATTTTAGTTTTTGGGCCTTGACAATTGTCAAGGGTATTATAGCCTGATGCTGTTGTGATTCAGGGTCAGCCTGTGGGTTCGGCAGTTGGGTCGGACGACTCAGAGGAGGAGGGGGGTGTTGAAGAGCTTGCTGAGGGGGTTGGAGTGCTTGCTGATGAGAGCCCTCAGCCAGGCCCCTCCCACCTGGTCACGACGGAGACTCAGCTGTGTGAGCCTGACAGCGTGGATGAAGATGACCCACAGCTGGCCCTGTTCAAGGACGCCCGACGCAGGAGGCAGTCAATCAGGAGTAAACAGAGGAAGGCAATGGGGCACCTCGGAAGGAGGCAGAGAGAAGCCACGCCCTGAACTGTATAAAAGGGGAATGCGTGGGAGGGCTGGTTTGCTGAAGGCAACCGCTTGAATAGCTCCTGTTTCATGGTTCATGTCTTGTTTGCTTTTGTATCCATAAATTTGGTAGGCTTAGTTCCAGCCTCTTGCCTTCTTGTAAAAGGGGTTGTCCCTGCCTTTTCTGCAGGGCCGGTAGCAGGCTGGTACAGAAGAGATGTTAGGAGGGAGGGGTGTTATGTACTGGGCTTTTTGGAATATCACCACGTGAATTGCTGGAGAACTAACGGTTCTCCAGCAACCCAGATAGGACGTCTCTGGTCCTGCCATTGGTCAACTTTGGGCATCAAGTATAGCTTCAATCCGATTGGTTAATACCATAGGGCCTGGCTATATATTGAAGCAGGGTGACTCCAATCTCTCAGTACAGTTTCTGCTTAAATAAAGTATGAGTTTTTCTGTACTCATCTGCATGTTCTTGTTCCTGCTCATCAGAGCCCACAACATAATAGTGGGAACATCAAAATATATGACGTACTTTACAACTTGGGATGATGAGAAAAGTCCAAGTGCTTGGTTGGCTAGCAGGTGACTCAGTTTCTCTTATATCTATGTTAGGAGATCCATGGGACTGCGAGTGGTAGAAAACCTCTTTGAGAATATAATATGTGTGCATTGGGCTGGATCAATGTGCAGACAATTATGGTCACTTGTTAATTTAAAATCTCAGTGATTTAAAGCTAGGAATTATGGCCCCACTCTTTATTTAGCTCTTTACAATGCCAGAGCATTCCAGAGGAGCAGGATGCAGAGCAGGGCTAGACAGGGTGCAATGGGCACTTCAGCAGTGGAACCCCCAGGGTAGAGCCCAGCGCCCTCCCTTTTAGGGGTGGCAGGGTGCTGCACCACCCCTGGAAAGATGTGCCTGGCAGAGAGGAGCACTTCAGTTGCCTCACACAGCAACCACTACATCACCAGATCCAAAACTGCTGCCCACATCACCCAGAGCCACCACATTAAATAGGAAGGCAGAGGCCCACCCCTCAGCATGATGATTTGCTGTTGAGATCTACAGGAATTTGTTCTGTGCCGTCAATTTGCTGGTGACAAATGTACCTCTGTGAATTGCCCATGACCGGTGGTAGTCGACCAGTGGTGGGGTAATAATGCTGGCAGAAAGCCAGCTGAAGATTAATGGCCATAGTTGGTCAGCTGTGTTGATGGGGCCATAGTCAAATGGGCACAGCCACGTGCCCACGGTTAATTGTCCTAGACTTACTTTGTGGATCTGCCTCTTCCTGAAGTGTATCTGCCCATTGTACTAAGGGAAGGTGTGCATGCAATGTTCCATCTTTTCAATGTTGTCATCCAACAGGCAGGACACTTTCTGGGTAGCAGCCACATCCTTTGAGATACCATTCCACAGTCCTGGGCCTTCCAAAATGCTAGATGATCTGGCTTTTCCCAAAGCCTTGGAATGTTCTGGGACTGAAAACATGTTAAATTCTAAAGTTATATTTGAATGTGCATGGAAATGTGCTGGTTTTTGGTGATTATTTACACAATAAATGTCCATGGTGATTCTGCATAACATAACATGGATAGTTAAACAATTCCATTACATACATACATATGTACAGTACATCATCTTATGTGCAAGTTCATAGCTTCTTTATAGCATGCTAATTAATGTTTTTGAAATACCATATTAAATCTTCAGGTTTCTATCTTTTTCTAAAATGTTAATTAATCATGCCAGCAGTACTTGATTTCATGCTTTTGATCTTTGAAGGGTTATGATCAATAGGACTCAATTGCTAGAATGTGAACACCACAGATACATAAGACTCATTTATAAGCAAATGTAGGAACAATGAATCAAATCTGAATTTGTCTGGCTACATGTATGTGCATGTGCATTTGTATATACACACACACACACACACACACACACCTCTTTAAGAATGTCTTGGTTGTACTTGTTCTTAATCAGTGTTGGAGCTGGAATGGAAGTGATGTGCCCATCATTGGGCTCCATGATCTCTCTGTGGCCTTTGATACTGTCAGTCAACATATCTTTCTGAATTGGCTGCAGGAATTGGGAACTGGGATCAGAATTTATGGTGATTCTTGTTTTTCCTTCATACTTGATTCCAGTTAGTGGTGGAGTGTATGAAGTCATTCCCAAAGCTCCTTTGTTTGTAGCACTACTCTCTCCTCCCTTGTTTATCATTCACATGGTTCCATTGGGTGAGTTTATTCATCAGTTTGAGATTTGGTATCATCAATTACAAATGTTATACCCTAATAACCTTTGAACCCCTATCCAGCCAAATGAGTTTCTTGAGGTTCTGGGGACTGTATGGGCCTTTCTGGGGAGGAACCAATGGTGGGATTCAGCCAGTTTGCACCACTTCAGCAGAACCGGTAGCTAATTTTTTGTTGCACAGGCCCAGAATGGACTTCTGGAAGTGGCATCCACACAGAGAACCAGTTGTTCACATATTTGAATCCCACCACTGGGAGGAACCAACACTGAGGCTCTAACACATGGCTGTGGATATTGGTTCCTATACCCCACAAGAATTGAAGACTTTCCATCCATACACTTGGATGAGGCACTTTCATATTCATGAATGATGAATGATGAATGTATCTGAATCTTCTCTGATCTACATATACCTAATAATAGCTAAGCAGGATATTTGTAAGGGGCGCAGTGGCTCAGTGGGTTAGGACGCTGAGCTTGTCGACCAGGTGGTCGGCAGTTTGGCAAGTCGAAGTGCCACGTAACAGAGTGAGTGCCTGTTACTCGTCCCAGCTTCTGCCAACCTAGCAGTTCAAAAGCATGTAAAAATGCAAGTAGAAAAATAGGGACCACTACGGTGGGAAGGTAACAGCGTTCCGTGTGCCTTTGGTGTCTAGTCATGCCGGCCACATGACCACGGAGACGTCCTCGGACAAGCGCTGGCTCTTTGGCTTTGAAACGGAGATGAGCACCAGCCCCTAGAGTTGGAAACGACTAGCACACATGTGCATGGGAACCTTTACCTTTACCTTTTTTAGGATATTTGTGTTTTTTTTCTTACCAAAAATGGTGCAACCTATATCATATTTATGCATAAATAAAACTCCCCCTCCCAAATGTATTTTTCAGAATTAAAATTAGATGTATGGAATATTTTTATATCAATTGGCCTAGATTTCTTTTTAATAATGATAACAACAACAACATCTTGAATGGAAAAGTCAAAGAGTCAACACAAAAGGAATATATCAGGAGAGTCCGCAAAATACTAAAATCAAAGCTGAATGCTGGAAATATAATTAAAGCCAATAATACATGGGCAGTCCCAGTGATACGCTAACCAGCTGGAATTATCAACTGGACTTTGGCTGAATTGGAACAGCTAGACTGGAAAAAGCATAAACTTTTGAATATGCACCATGCTCTACATCCACGAAGTGACATCAACAGGTTGTACCTGCCAAGAAGAATAGGGGGCAGAGGGCTACTGCAAATCCACCAAACTGTAGAAGAAGAAAAATGAAGTTTGAATGACTATGTAAATCAAAGTACAGAAAAATTGCTGAAGGCTGTGAAAACAGAGAGCTGGACTGAGTGAATCGGAGTTTGGGCTCTGCTCGTGGTTGTTTGCTCGATTGTGAGCCCCAGGTTATGGCTGGGGGGAAGGGGGCTTCGATGTTATGTTTCCCCCCCGCCACTCGGCAAGTTTGGCTCTGTGAATGCGGTGGACCTGGTGGTGCTGTGATGGCTGTGGGGTCTGCCGCTGCTGCTGTTCCTTCTTCTTGCCACCACGGAGGTCGCAGCTGTCCCTGTCGTTGTGCTTGAACCTGTTGGCTTAGGTCCGTCAGCATCGTCCTCGGGCTGCCCCCCCTTCTGGATTTGTCATCTTTATTTCATTATGACTTTTGCTGTCGCCGCCGTTGATTATCTCACTATCATCATGATTGTGGCTTTGGGACCTGCCACTGGCTGACTGAACTTTTCATTGATTCCATCTACTGCCACCCTCCATTGTCCGATGTTACCATTACCATTTTACTTTCCAGCGTATACCTCTGGAGAATTTTACTCACTGTGAGATTCCCCCCTCTCGCAGGAGCGTCCATCTGTTTTAAAGATCTTTCTTGATGATGGGTTATGGGACCCTGAGAGATGGCATGCTGCAAAGAGGGGTTTGAGGGGTTTTTTATTGAGTTTTTTAAATAAAATTTTAATGGGATCCGGGAGGGGGGAGGCCCAAAGGATCCGGAATGAACTTGGGGGAGTTTGATCCAGACAGCAGTCCAGACCATCAGATGGTCACGGGGGGAAGTAGGGGTTTGGGGTGGGACTCAGCTCTGAGTGAAGAGGGTCTTCCCATCCCAATGGTGATTGGGAGGGGCAGAGAGTGTGGGAGCAGAGGGCTTTATCACAACTGGGGAACGGGCCACTGCTGTCTTCAAGCGGTTGCCTGTTCCTGCCCTCATGGCTCTTCATGCTCCCTCGGGGGCACAGGATTGCAGGACCCTAGGCTCAGGTTGGTTTATTTTAATGCCAGGTCCGTGGTGAACAAGGCTCCCTGAATACATGATTTTATCGAGGAGGAGAACGCGGACCTGGCCTGCATCACGGAGACCTGGTTGGGCCAAGAGGGGGGTGTCCCCCTCTCGGAATTATGCCCACTGGGTTTCCGGGTACTTCAGCAGCCATGGGCCCAGGGCAGGGGTGGTCGGGTGGTGGTTATTATTAGGGAGAGTCTTTGTCCGCGAGTGGCCACTGCCCTCAGATAGGCGGGTGTGAATCTCTCCTTTTGAAGTTGGGTCCTAGAGTTCAGTTGGGCCTATTGGTTATGTACCTGTCTCCCAGCTGCGTGTGATCGGCCCTGCCCAAGCTCCTCGACATCTTGCCCGGGTTGGCGATTGAGTTCCCCAGGCTTATAGTTCTGGGGGATTTCAATTTGCCTTCCGTGGGTGAGGCGTCTGAGTTGGCTCGGCAGTTCATGGCTTCCATGACAGCCATGGACCTGACTCAAATAATTCAAGACCCAACCCATAATGGAGGTCACACACTTGATCTGGTTTTTATCTCTGGGCAGTGGATTAATGATCTGGGTAGGGGAGATTTAACCATCCAACCCCTGTCATGGTCTGATCATTTCCTTCTCTGGCTAGACTTTCAGTATGCCAACCCCCGCCGCTGGGAGGCAGAACCGACCAGGTGGTTCCGCCCCAGGCGCCTGATGGACCCTGAGAGTTTCCAGACAGAGCTTGGGACATTTCCTGCTTCCCTTGCGCATGACTCTGCCGAGGCCCTAGTGGTAGCCTGGGAGAGGGCTGCTGCTGGGGCCTTGGATCGAGTCGTGCCTTTGGGACCTCTGACCCAGTGCAGATCCCAGGTAGCCCCCTGGTTTACCGAGGGACTCCAAGAGATGAAGTGCCAGAAAAGATGCCTAGAGAGCTGTTGGAGGTCCAGCAGATCAGAATCTGATCAAACACGGCTAAGAACTTGTCTTAAGTCTTACCTAATGAATGAATGAATGAATGAATCTTTATTGTCAAAGTACAACTATGTATACATTGAGATTAGCTGAGCCTCCCTTTGTGGTCCCACCCCCCAACACACAGTGACAACAAACCCTCCATCTTACTACACCATGTGAACCAACTACACCACACACTGGCCCCCCAAGTCAATTCTGCATAAAATTCATAAAAGTTATTTCTCATTCAAAAGCCTAACAGCCCACGGATAAAAGGTGTTTTTCAGCCTGTTGGTGTGGCTGGCTATACTCCTATATCTCCTACCCGATGGTAGGAGAGTAAAGAGATACCGTCCAGGGTGTGAGTCATCCCTGAGAATTTTCCTCACACTTCCAAGGCAATGAGCCCTGGCGATGTCATCCAGTGGTGTCAGGGAACAGCCTAGTGGCGATGAAAGCGGGAAAGCATGTTTACTTTTCCACTCTCATTGCATCCGCAGATAACCGCCCAGCCACCCTGTTTAGAGTGACCCGTTCACTGCTTAATCAGTGACCGAGGGATGACCCCTTGCAGGGTAGGGCTGAGGAATTTGTACAGTATCTGCAGGACAAAATCGCTCAGATCTGGACTGGTTTGGACTCCGACTGGGCAGAATCCGACGGAGTGGAGAGGGCAGGTCTTGGTCATACCATTTGGGGTGAGTTTGACCCTGTGACTTTGGATGATGTGGACAGGATTATGCGTAGGCTGAGCACTACAACTTGTTTATTGGACCCATGTCCCTCCTGCCTGGTTTCGGCTGCCGGGGCGGTGACAGGGGGCTGGCTCCAGGCAGTTGTCAATGCTTCATTGACAGAGGGTGTCTTCCCCTCCGCTTTAAAAGAGGCGGTGGTAAGGCCCCTACTCAAGAAGCCTGCTCTGGACCCGGCCTCGTTGAATAACTATTGTCCTGTCTCCATCCATCGCTTTGTAGCGAAAGTTGTCGAGAGTGTTGTGGCACGTCAGCTTCCACAATTCCTGGATGAAGCGGATTATCTGGACCCGTACCAGTCCAGTTTCAGACCCGGTTATAGCACAGAAATGGCATTGGTTGCACTGGTAGATGATCTCTGGTGGGCCCGGGACAGGGGTTGCTCCTCTGTCCTGGTCCTACTTGACCTCTCAGCGGCTTTTGATACCATCGACCATGGTATCCTGCTGCGACAGCTCGAGGGGTTGGGAGTGGGAGGCGCTGTTTTATGGTGGTTCTCCTCCTACCTCTCGAGCCATTTGCAGTTTGTAGTGGCAGGGGGGCAGAGATCTACCCTGAGGACCCTTTCTTGTGGGGTTCCTCAGGGGTTGGTTTTCTCCCCCCTCGTGTTCAACATCTATATGAAGCCGCTGGGTAAGATCATCCGTGGCTTTGGGGTGAGGTATCACCAATATGCCGATGACACCCAGTTGTTTATGTCCACCCCGAGCCAACCCAGTGATGCCCTTGACGTGATGTCCTGGTGCCTGGAGGGGGTGCGAGTCTGGATGGGAAGGAACAGGCTCAGGCTGAACCCCTCCAAGACCGAGTGGCTGTGGATATCGGCATCTCGTACTGTCCAGCAGGTTCCATCTCTTCTTATGGGGGGGGGAGTTATTGCCCCCCTCAGAAAGGGCCTGCAACTTGGGTGTCCTCCTGGATTCATGGCTTAATTTGGAAGACCATCTGGCTGCCATGACCAAGGGGGCTTTTGCACAGGTTCTCCTGGTACGCCAGTTGTGCCCCTTTTTGGACCGAGATACCCTATGCATGGTCACCCACACCCTTGTCACTTCTCACCTGGATTACTGCAATGCTCTCTACATGGGGCTGCCCTTGAAGTGCACCCGGAGGCTTCAACTGGTGCAAAATGTAACCACGCGGGTGCTTATGGGAGTATCTTGATACTCCCATGTTACACCACTCCTGCGCGAGCTGCATTGGCTTCCAGTTGCCCTCCGGGTGCGATTCAAGGTGCTGGTAATTACCTTTAAAGCCCTACATGGCTTAGGCCCGGGGTACTTGCGAGACCACCTGCTGCCAATGTCAACCTCCCATTGCCTGTTTCACTCCCACAGACTCGGCCTCCTCAGAGTTCTGTCGGCCAGGCAATGCCGTCTGGCGACCCCCAGGGGGAGAGCCTTCTCTGTGGGCGCGCCGACCCTCTGGAATGAACTGCCTCCGGAGCTGCGGATGGCCCCCGACCTTCGATCCTTCCACCATGACCTGAAGACATGGCTGTTCCAACAAGCGGGCCTGGACTGATCATGGTTTTTAAATTTGGTTTTTATCAGCTTAAATTGTCCTTTATTTCTCTATTTTGTTTAATTCTTTTTTAATCTTTGTATTCTATGTTTTTTTATTTTTTATTGTTGTGAGCCACCTTGAGTCCTTAGGGAGAAGGGCGGCATATAAATTGTAATAATAATAATAATAATAATAATAATAATAATAATAATAATAATAATAATAATAATAATAATAATAATAATAATAATAATAATAATAATAATAATAATAATAATAATAATAATATAAAAATAACAGGAACAAAGGCAGAATATAAGGAAAAATGGCTGGATGACAGATTAAATAGATGGAAAACCAAAGCTTTGCATGGACAGCATTTGAAAACATTGAAGGAAAATGTGACAACAACTTGACATGGGAATAGCTTAAGATGGGAACCATCAAGAAAGAAACAGAAGGCTTATTACTGGCTGCTCAAGAACAAGCACTACAAACTAATGTCATGAAAGTGAAGATACAAAAATCTACTGACAATCCAAATTGCCGACTTTGCAACAACAAAGTTGAAACTGTTTCACATTTAATATGTGAGTGCAGCAAAATCGCGCAAACTGATTACAAAGCTAGACATGACCAAGTTGCTAAAGTAATCCACTGGGTTGAAAAGTTATGGGAACATAGGGTGGAAAAAGTTGTCAAGAATGAAAGGGTGAAGATTTTGCGGGACTTCCGAATGCAGACAGATCGCCATTTGGAACACAAAATGCCAGATATCACAGTCATAGTAACCGAAGCATACAGTTGATTGATATCACTCTACCAGGAGATGTCAGAGTCAGATACCTCTGCAGTCGAGAACACAGCCTCAGGTTGACACACGCATCAACCCAGGGCTCCATTCTAGGCTGCAAAGCCCTTTCCTGAAGGCCTCAGACAGCAAAACAAAGGCCGGGGCGATCTGCATGAGTGGCGGTGAGTGGCCACAAAAGAAGTGGGCTGGCAGCAGCCACATGGACTCCTACTGAATGGGCTGTTGGGGCTGCCTGTTCTGTACCAGCCTGCTACCGGCCTTGCAGAAAAGGCAACCCCTTTATAAACGGCAAGAGGCTGGAATACGTCTGCCAAATTTATTACAAAAACAAACAAAACACATACCAAGATACAGGAGCTTTGAAACACTATCGGAGCGGTTGCTTTCAGCAAACCAGCCCTCCCCAAACATTCCCTTTATAAAGAGTTCAGGGCGTGGCCTCTCTTTGCCTCCTTCCGAGAAGTCCCACAGCCTTCCTCTGCTTGCTCCTACTTGACTGCCTCCTGCGTCGGGCGTCCTTGAACAGGGCCAGCTGTGGGTCATCTTCATCCACACTGTCAGGCTCACACAGCTGGGTCTCCATGGTGACCAAGTGGGAGGGGCCTGCCTGAGGGCTATCATCAGCAAGATCTTCAACACCCCCCTCCTCCTCTGAGTCGTCGTCCGACCCAACTGCCGAACCCACAGGCTGACCCTGAATCACAACACTGCCACCATGAGGCGAGACAGTGGAAAAATTAGACATCCTCTGAAAATAAGATTTAATGTCTCTTTTAGATGTGTGTGTGTGTGTGTATTAACAAACTAAGCGAACACTGGGATGGAATAAGAAAAACTAAAACAGTTTTTATTGTTAAAAGATCAAGCTTTCGTTGGCTAACTGCCAACGTTGTCAGGACATAATGTAATTTCTGCATTTACAGCAGACATGAAAGCATGCAAAGAATGCTCGCCTGGAATGCTCCTCTTCCCCCCCCCACACCAACAGAATGGCAGGGCATCCAGAAGGGAACCTGACAGAATCACTGCAGTTGTTAAGTGAATCATGCAGTCGTTAAGCAACTTTGACTTCCCCCATTAAGTTTTCTTGTTGGAAGGTGACTGGGAAGATTAAAAATAATGATCACATGATTCTGGAACAATGGAACTCTCATAAATATATGCCAGTAGCCAAGTGCAAGATTTTTGATCCCTTAACTTATTAAATAATAACTACAGTATAATCATTTTTTATTAATTAAATAAATGTACCGTACCTGTAGGATCACTGGAACATTGCACATAAGAAATATTCCCTTCATGTGTAAACAGTTTAGAGTGTCACATAATTCTATATCTTAACCATGCTGTCTTTCTCTCTCTCATTCTTTTCTTTTTACAAATATATTCAATTATTTCTAAATTCAGCTTCACTTCTTTTTGAAAAGAATTGCATTTAACAACAGTGTTGGGGTTTAAATTTCTTTTGATGAGAAAGGAGAACTAGTTACAGGACTGGATATTGAGAACTCGATCATGTTCCCCAATCAGTCTGTATTCCAAGTGAAAGTTGGGAAGCTGGATCCTTGGGCTGCTAAAGACCAAATTTTCATCATTCATGATGAAGCTATCACTTGGCTCAAGACTTTCAACCAAGTAGGTTCTGAATGTAGGTGATTTTATTTGGATGACTGGGATGATGTATGTAGTTCTCACTTACCAACCATAATTAGGACTGGAAACTCTACTGCAAAGATACACAAGCAGTCAGTGAAATATCACATGATAACACTAACTTACAGCATAAATTCCTGATGCAATCAATAGCAAATCACTCATATGATTTAGTGGGGCATTGCATGACTACTACATGAAACTCCCTGTTGGCTTCCCTATTTATTTTATTTATTTCTTTTTTTATTGAAAAGTTTTAAAATACATTTTTTAAAAACATAAACTCCCTCCCTCCCCCTCCCCCCACTTCCCCTCCCTTCCCCTCCCCCCCCGTGACTTCCCAGAGCTGAATACAGGGTATAAACTTTAACCAACTTAAGCTAAAATATGCTAACCAACTAAAAAAAGACACTTTAGATTCTATCACACTTTAACTCCTCTTAACATAACTAAATAACTAAATAATAATAACTAATTAATAATACATCATATAATACTAATACTTATTCATATACTAAATGAAACTCTCTAGTCCCATATTTATTCTGAATATAATCGATCCATCTTCTCCATTCCAAAATATATCTCTGTTGCGATTGTTCTTTCAAATATGCTGAAATCTTTGCCATTTCCGCCAGGTTTGAAACTTTTAAAGTCCACTCTTCTATAGTAGGCAGTTCCTCCTTCTTCCAATATTGCGCTACCAAGAGTCTTGCTGCTGTAATTAAATTTAACATCAATTTAGTATCTATAACAGTACAATCTGTAACAATACCCAACAGAAATAACTGTGGAGAAAACCTTATCTTTTTCTTAAATATCTTCTGCATGTTCCACCAAATTTTAATCCAAAAAGCTTTAACGTTTTTACAAGTCCACCATATATGATAATAGGTTGCATCATCACAACCACACCTCCAACATTTAGGCTGATAATTCGAATACATACATGCTAATTTTTTTGGATCTAAATGCCATCTATAAAACATCTTATAAAAATTCTCTCTTAAATTTTGTGCCTGTGTAAATTTCACATTTCTGACCCATATCTTTTCCCAGATATCCATCGTTATGGGCTCCTGAAAATTCTGGGCCCATTTTATCATGCAATCTTTATCAAGTTCCGTTTCTGAATCTATTTCTATCAGTGCATTATATATCCTCCTTATATGCGCTGGACTTTGATCTCTTATTTGTTTAACCAAATTTTCATCGGTTGTCCAAATACCAACTTTCTGATCCTCCTTCCATCTAGCTTGTAACTGACCATACTGAAACCAAGTCCGCACTATTCTTTCTTCTTTTAAAATATTGAATGGCTTTAATTGCCATACATTCCTTTCCATTCTAAGAATTTCTTTATATGTAAGCACATCATGTTTGAATCCCACACTTATATTTTCTGTTGCATGTTTAGGTATTGCCCAAATTGGTATTTTATAATTTAGCTTATGTCGATATTTTTTCCAAACTCACAACAGGGCATACCTTAATATGAGGGTGAGCAGGCGGACCTGGCTTGCATCACGGAGACTTGGTTGGGCCCAGAGGGCGGGATTCCTCTGGTTGACCTTTGCCCACCAGGTTTCCGGGTGCTACACCGGCCTCGGGCTCAGGGTAGGGGTGGGGGTGTGGCTGTTGTTATGAGGGAGACTTTGTGTCCGCGGGAGGCCACCGTTCCCCAGATAGTCGGGTGTGAGTCTCTCTTTCTGAGATGCGGCCCTGGTGCGCAGTTGGGCTTGCTGCTGGTGTACCTTTCGCCTACTCACGCAGCAGCAGCCCTGCCTGAGCTGCTCGATGTTCTCTCTGGGCTGGTGATTGAGTTCCCGAAACTTATAGTTTTGGGGGACTTCAATCTACCATCGCTGGGAGGATCATCTGAGTTGGCTCAGGAGTTCATGGCTTCCATGACGGCCATGGACCTGACGCAAGTAATTTTGGGACCGACTCATGAGGGAGGCCACACCCTTGACTTAGTTTTCTTATCTGGACAGTGGTTAGATGATCTTGGTGGGGGCTCTCCAATTACTATGCCCCTGTCATGGACCGATCATCATCTCCTGCGGCTGGTCTTCCGTCTTGCCACCCCCCGCCGTGGGTGTGTGGAACCAAATAAATGGTACCGCCCCAGACGCTTAATGGATCCCCAGAGGTTCCAGGCGGCGCTGGGGTCCCCTCACAGCTCGGCAGATGCCTTAGTGGAAGCCTGGGAAAGGACGGCCACTGAGGCTCTTGACCGAGTTGTACCCCTGCGGCCCCTGACCCGGTGCAGATCCCGTCGAGCTCCATGGTTCTCTGCGGAGCTCCGGGAGATGAAGCGTCGGAGACGGGGCCTAGAGAGCGGTTGGAGGTCCAGCCGATCCGAATCCGACCAATTGCGACTAAGAGCCTACATTAGGTCTTATCTCGCTGCGATAAGGGAGGCGAGGTCTAACCACTTCGCCACCCTTATCGCGTCCGCAGATAATCGCCCGGCCGCCCTGTTTAGGGTGACTCGCTCCCTCCTGAATCAGGAGGTGAGGGAGGATCCCTTGCAGGGTCGTGCCGAGGAGTTTAACCAACATCTGTCGGACAAAATCGCTCGGATTCGGACCGGTCTGGACTCTGACTGGGCAGAGTCTGACGATCAGGACACGGGCGGTCTTGTCGATATCACCTGGGAGGAGTTTGATTCTGTGACTCCGGAGGAAGTGGACAGGATCATGGGGAGGCTGAGCACCACCACATGTTTATTGGACCCGTGCCCTTCCTGGCTGGTCTATGCAGCCCGGGAGAGGACACGCAGCTGGTTCCAGGCAGTTATATCGGCTTCTTTGAACGAGGGTAGCTTCCCCACCGTCTTGAAAGAGGCGGTGGTGAGGCCCCTCCTCAAGAAGCCTGCCTTGGACCCAGCTGTATTGAACAACTTTCGTCCTGTCTCCAACCTTCGCTTTCTTGCGAAGGTTGTTGAGAGTGTGGTGGCACATCAGCTCCCTCTGGTCCTGGATGAAGCGGATTATCTAGACCCGTACCAATCGGGTTTCAGGCCCGGGCACAGCACGGAGACGACATTGGTCGCGCTAGTGAATGATCTCTGGAGGGCTCGGGACAGGGGACATTCCTCTGTTGTAGTCCTATTAGACCTCTCAGCGGCTTTCGATACCATCGACCATGGTATCTTGCTGCGGCGTCTCAGGGGATTGGGAGTGGGAGGCACGGTCTTACAGTGGTTCTCCTCCTATCTCCAGGGACGTTCGCAGTCGGTGTTGGCAGGAGGGCAGAGGTTGACCGCGAGGTCTCTCATTTGTGGAGTTCCTCAGGGGTCGGTCCTCTCGCCTCTCCTGTTCAACATCTATATGAAACCGCTGGGTGAGATCATTCGTGGTTTTGGAGTTGGGTATCATCAGTATGCTGATGATACCCAGCTTTTCCTTTCGACCCCAAACCACCCCAGTGATGCCCTCAACGTGATGTCCCGTTGCCTGGAGGCGGTTCGGGTCTGGATGGGGAGGAACAGACTTCAACTCAACCCCGACAAGACTGAGTGGCTTTGCATACCTTCATCCCGGGTTTATTCGGACATTCCACCTCTTGCTATGGGGGGTGAACTATTACCCCCCGTAGATAGGGCTCGCAACTTGGGAGTCCTCCTAGATTCACGGCTCACCTTGGAAGACCACATAGGAGCTGTGACTAGGGGGGCTTTCGCCCAGGTTCGCCTGGTGCGCCAGTTGCGGCCCTATCTAAGCCGGGATGATTTATGCACGGTCACTCATGCGCTCGTGACCTCTCGTCTGGACTACTGCAACGCTCTCTACATGGGGCTGCCCTTGAGGACCACCCAGAAGCTCCAACTGGTACAGAATGCAGCCGCGAGAGTTGTGCTGGGAGTCTCCCGATACTCCCACGTTACACCTTTGCTCCGTGAGCTGCATTGGTTACCAGTTGCCTTCCGGGTGAGATTCAAGGTACTAGTAATGGTGTTCAAAGCCCTACATGGCAGGGGGCCGGAGTACCTCAGGGAACACCTGCTGCCGGTATCAATCTCCCTGCGCCCTGTGCGTTCCCACAGAGAGGGTCTCCTCAGGGTACCACCGATCAGAGAATGTCGATTGGTGGCCCCCAGGGGGAGATCCTTCTCTGTGGGCGCTCCGGAGCTATGGAATCAGTTACCGGTAGAGCTCCGGATGGCGCCCGATCTTCGCTCCTTTCGTCGCGATCTCAAGACGTTTTTGTTTGTACAAGCCGGCCTAGCCTGATGGGGGATTGGTGGGGTTTTTTATTCTTGTGTTCTTAATATTGTATCTTTGGGGTTTTATAATTGTAACATATCAATTGTTTTAAAATCGGGCAATTATTTAATTTCCTTTTAATATTTGTAACTTTGTATTTTATTCTTGCCCTGTGAACCGCCCTGAGTCCTCAGGGAGAAGGGCGGTATAGAAATATTATTAAATTAAATTAAATTAAAATTAAAATATATGTGTCTTAAAAATATTATCCACCTTCTTATCATACAATAAATATGCATACCAACCAAATAATAAATCAGATCCCTCAATATTCAGTAATCTTAGGGGGGGAGGGAGAAGGGAGGGGGAGGGGGGATTTTTTAAGGGAAAAATTGTATGTTAAAACTTTTCAATAAAAAAAAAATATTCAGTAATCTCCCTTGTGTTAGATTAAACCAATCACTAATTGATGATAAAGCCGCAGCCTCATAATATAGTTTAAAATTGGGCATTTTAAGACCACCTCTTTCACGTACATCTTGCATTATCTTAAATTTTACTCTTGGTCTTTTCCCTGCCCAAACAAATTTATTAATACCTTTCTGCCATTCTTCCAAATTTGAATCTTTTTTGAGTATACGTATCATTTGAAAGAAAAATAAAAATTTTGGTAAAACATTCATTTTCACTGCTGTGATTCTTCCCAATAAAGACAATTGTAATTTTTTCCAACTATCTAACTCTTTTTGTATTTTTAACCATAACAATTCATAATTATTTTTATATAATTTCGCATTTGAAACAGAAAGATATACCCCCAGATATTTAATCTTTTTAACTATTTCAAATCCTGTTAATTTTTCTAAGGCTACCTTTTGTTCTGTGGTCATATTTTTAGGCAATATTTTAGTTTTTTGTGTATTTATCTTAAATCCAGAAACTTTTCCATATAACAATATTATCTCCATCAGGTCTACAACTGACTGAGTCGGTTGACTTAATGTAATAACCAGGTCATCCGCAAACGCTCTCAGTCTATAATCTTGATCTCTTATATTAATTCCCTTAATTTTATTTGAATCACGTATCTTAATCAATAATATTTCCAGTGTTAAAACAAACAACGAAGGTGACAACGGGCACCCCTGTCGTGTACCCTTTTCAATATTACATGCTTCTGTCAAACTACCATTAACTATTATTTGAGCTGTTTGCTTCTGATATATTGCTCTAATAGGTTGTAAAAACTCATCCCCAAACTCCATCTTCTCTAATACTTTAAATAAAAATTGCCAATTCAATTGATCAAAAGCCTTTTCAGCATCCAAAAAGATCAGCGCTGCAGAGACCTGGTTATTTCTCTCCAAAAATTCCAATAAATCTACAATATGTCTCACATTATTTTCCATTTGTCTACCACTTATAGTGTTTGATCACTATGAATCATTTGCTGCATAACCTTCATTAATCTATTTGCTAAAATTTTTGCAAATATCTTATAATCAGTATTTAAAAGCGATATTGGTCTGTAATTTTTGGTTTGGGTAAGATCTTGATCTTCCTTTGGAATCAATGATATAAAAGCTGTTTTCCACAATGGAGGCACTTCTCCTCCAGATTGAATTGTTCTAAATAACTCTTTTAGAGGTTCCACCATTTCTAACTGTAAATTTTTATAATAAATGGCAGTCAAACCATCTGTTCCTGGTGCTTTACCCACTTTTAATTGTTTAATTGCCAAAATAATTTCTTCAGCATTTATCAATTGATTCATCCCTTCCCTTTGCTCTTGTGTAAGTAAAGGGATATTCACTTCTTGTAAATATCTATCTATATCTAAACCTTGAATTCTATCCCCAGCATATAACTTAGAATAAAATTCAACAAAAGCCTTTTTAATATAATTTTGCTGAAACATCTCTTTACCCATATATTCTATCTTATCTATGTTACGTGACCTTTGTTTTTTCCTTAACAAATAAGCTAGCCACCTACCCGGCTTATTAGCATTACAAAAAGTATTGTGTTTAACATAACACAGATTAGATGCCACTTGATCTGCCATCAACATATTAAACTGACCTCTTAACAAAGTAATTGTTTCCTTCACCCTCTTATCAGATGGGTTCAAAATTAGAGCCTTCTCTTTCCTCTTGATTTCCTCCTCTAACTCTTTACGCTTGTATTCCAATCTATGTCTATATTTATTATTCAAATATATTAACACTCCTCTCATATAGGCTTTACTTGCATCCCAAACCATTTCAATAGGAGTACCCCTATGCATATTTATATTAAAAAATTCTGTCATCTGTTTTTTACATTCATCCACATTCTCTTGATATCTAAACAAATTTTCATTTAATCTCCAAGATCTTCTATCTTTCCTCTCCTTATCCAATTCCAACCATACTGGACGATGATCTGATAAAGTTCTTGGACATATCTTAATCTTCTTAACCCTAGAAAAAATAATCATTAGTATTTAATACAAAATCAATCCTAGAAAAGGATTGATGTCAATCAGAAAAAAAGGTAAAATCTTTTTCTTCCAGATTTCGTTCTCTCCAAACGTCTCTCAATTCCAAATCATCTTTCATCTCAAAAAAAGATTTAGGCAATCTGGCATGATTCGGAGAACTTTTAAAAAGACCTTTTTTGACTTTCTGTGCATCCAAGACTCCATTCCAATCTCCCATCAAAATACACAATTTATAATCCCATTGAATTATTTTATTATGTAAAATTTTATAAAATTCTCCTTGTTGTTGATTAGGTGCATATAGTCCAACTAAAAGTATTTCCTTGCCTTCTATTAAAAGTTCAATTATAACATATCTTCCTTGTTTATCAGCTTCAATTAAATTGGCTGTTAAATTCTTCTTTACATAAATAACTACTCCATTTTTCTTATCTAAAGCAGACACGCTAAACTGTACACCCAGTCTGGAATTTATCAAATATTTTTGGTCTGATACATGAATGTGTGTTTCCTATAAGCACACAACATCATTTTTAAATTGTTTCAAATACTGAAATACTTTCCTTCTCTTTTGCGGGGAGTTTAAGCCATTAACATTCCAGGTTAGAAACTTTGTCGCCATCTTTTGTGACCTGAAGCTTTCAGAGCACATCTTGCAAAACCATAAGCACCTGCCTCTTCGGTCTCGCTCCTCCCACTGGTTCACTATAAGTAGATTCTTGAGATATAATTGTGGATTTCTGTTCTTCTTGTTCTTGTTTTATTCGTCTGTTTGCAGCCCATGTCATTCTTTGTTCCTTAACCTCTTCTAACGATGCCTGGGGCTGCACAGTTTCCAAAGTTTGCTGAAGTTCTTTAACCATCCGCGAGATGACTTCTTCATCTCCCTGTGTACTCTCCATTTGTGTCTGTCGCCCTCCATCTTCCTTCCTTCCTTTAAATTCTGGGGATAGCGGAGAACCTGCTTTCAATATATTAGAATAAAAGTCTTGTGCCTTCAAAACTGTGTTGAGACGGTATCTCATGCCTGAATAATTCACCACCAAGCCTATTGGTATCTCCCATCTGAACTGAAGCTGACGTTTCTTTAATTCATCTGCCAAGAAAGTAAATTCTTTCCTTCTCTTTAAAATTCTCGGTGGAATTTCTTTCAGAATTAAAACTTCTTGATCAGCAACTTTAAATCTATTGTGATAAAAAGCTTGGATAATCACATTTCTGATCGATCTCTTTGTAAAATAAACAACCACATCTCTAGGTAGTTTCCTTTGCCTGGCAATCCAAGAGTTAACACAAAATATTTATCTATATCCCTTATAATTTCTTCCACTTGACAGCCCAAAATCGATTCCAGGGCTTCTGCCAGTAACACTTTCAAGTTTTCCTTTGGATCGTCTTTCAATCCTCTTATCCTCAAAGCAAACTCCATATCTCTATATTGTATCATAACCACCTCGTCCTCAGTCTTATGTATTTTATTCTCAGCTTCTGACATTTTAGCATCCAATCTCAAATTATTTTGATACACCTCTTCCACACGTTCATCCAAACGCTCAATGCACACTGCCAGCCCCTGAAAGGCCACTAAAATGTCCTCTCGTATTTCTTTATTCTTCTCATTAATAAGTTCAGATATTTGCTGAGATTGATCTTTTAAAGCATCTTGTAAATCTTTTAATGGTAATGCAGGTGCAGGTACCGCAGGGGGTGGCATCAGTGCCTGTAATGAAGAATGTTTTTTTTATTCAAAAGTTTTAAAATACATTTTAAAAACATAAACTCCCTCCCTCACCCTCCCCCCCACTTACCCTCCCTCCCCCTCCCCCCACCGACTTCCCAGAGCTGAATACAGGGTCTTAACTTTTACAAGCTTAAGCTAAAATATGCTAACTAACTAAAAAAAACACATTAAATTCTATCACACTTTACCTCCCCTTAAACATAACTAAATAACTAACTAGTAATGAATACCTAATAATACATCATATAAAACTAATATTTATTCATATGCTAAATGAAACTTTTTAGTCCCAGACTTCCGGTGGCGACGCGACGCCGAAGACAGCCGCCTCCGGGCTGTCCACTCCGCTGCTGTGTTTTTTTCATCGTAAACAGCGCCGATCAGCTGTTTAGATGGATTTGAAGCCCCCTCCTCGGGAGAAGAGGATGGGGTGAGGCCCCAGGTAGGGGTTGAGCTCTCTGGGGCTGCCTGAGCTGAGAGTTTGGGCGGCTGAAGAATTGAGCCCCCCCGAAGCCTGGGTTGCTCCGAGCTGCGCAGCGTCTCTGCTCCGTGATTTTTGGAGCAGAGCCAGGCGTTAGCAACCACCCCTGCCAGAAGGAAATACCCTTGAGTATCAAGATGCAGGCAGAGCGGTACAGGAGGTCAAGGTGATGTGGACTTTTATCTTTACTCTCTAGCTCAATGGATTTTATAGCTTTAAAGTGAAAGTGCGCAACAAGTGAAAGTGAGGAAAGATGGCGGCCAAAACTTCTAAAGCTCTTCGGAATGTGGGGTCTTCCCTGGTGCAACAGACCTCGTTGCAAGCTTTGCTTCCTCCTGCACCTCCTCCGGCATTGACGCTTAAGGATTTACAAGATGCCTTTGAAAAGCATTCACAATTAATGTCTGATATGATGGATGAAAAGTTGAAAAAGCTGGAGGAGAAATTCGAGAAGAAGATGGAAGAGAAGTTTAGAGCAATGAGGGTAGACATGTTGTCTACAATTGAAAGTGTAGCTGAATGTGTGCAACAGCTGGATGAAAAAGTGGAGGATCTCAGTCAAAAGAACTCTATATTACAAGTAAAGGTATTAGAGAATGAAAATATAAGGGACAAAATGGACGGAGAATTGAGCCTTGTTCAGTACCATCAGATGCAGTATGCTATTAGAATCAGGGGCTTAAAAGAGAATCCTAAAGAAGATTTAAAGCAGCTGATCTCTGAGGCTTTGGAAGTGGTATTGGGCCAGCCAGCATCTGAAATTGAGGGAAGCATGGATAAAATTTTTCGTGTAAATTCATGGATTGCAAGACAGAGGAAGTTACCCAGAGATGTGGTGGTCTATTTTACAAAGAGAGTAATTAGAGATGAAGTCATTCAAGCTGCTTATGATACTAAATTGGTAGTTGCTGAGCAAGAAGTCCTGGTTTTAAAAGAGATTCCTCCAAAGATTTTAAGGAGAAGGAAAGATTTTGCATTTCTTGTACAGGAACTTAAGAAATGTGATATCAAGTTTAGATGGGAGATTCCAGTCGGACTGGTGGTGATGTACGAAGGTAAAAGACATTGTCTGGTTACTGTGGCCCAGGCACATGATTTTTACAGCAATGTGTTAAAAGCAACCCCCCTACCACTTCTGGAAGCTGCAAAGGGATATGGTGAGGGAAAGCCTCAAGATGTTGCAGGTAGACAGACAGAGGAGAATGGTGTTGGAGGGGATCAAGTTACAGTCTCATCGGCTGCTGCTGGAGAGCAGAGGATGACGCGTGCCGCCCTAAGACGAGCGAGACGAGAGCAAGAGCAAGACCAGCAGAAAGTTATGGAATCTCCAAAGCGTACTTACAGTGAAGCTGTGGGAGGGACGCGGTCCAAAGAAGTTACAGGGGCCATTTCAGACGTGATCCAAAAGCTTTGGGGCGTCAAGATTGGTGACTAAATTTCTAATTTAGAATGTCAATGGATTAAATTCATCATAGAGGAGAAAGAAAGTTTTTCAATATTTAAAACAATTTAAGACTGATGTTATTTGTTTGCAAGAAACGCATATTAGGGTTATGGACCAAAAGGATTTATTGAATTTAAGATGGGGTACGCAAGCTCCTAATCAACAATAAGTTGACTTTTCTTAACTTATTACACATGAAAGTTACCTAATTGGATTATAATTTTTTTAAATTTTTTATTTTATTTTCATTGGAGATTGGAATGGTGTCCTAGACGTACAGATGGATAAAGCTGGTTTTTTTTTTTTTAGCGTGTCCTGAGTTATGCTAGATTGCCTAAATTATTATTTTTTATTTGTACTCAAAGATGATCTGGAACTGCGAGACATTTGGCGTGACATATGCAAGAATTATTTTTGATTATAGTTCAGTTTGGTTGGAGATTAATAAGGTTAATAGAGATAGGCGCTCTTGGCGTGTAATTGAGAATTTGTTTAGAAATTAGAGAAATGTGGGAGAATGTAAATAGTTGATGAAAGTTTTTTTTCTTTTTTTGAAATTAATATGAATAAGGATTGGGACTAAGAAATTTCATTTAGCATTTGAGTAAAGCTCCTTTTCTGTTTTATTTATCTGTAATATTAATATTGTTTGTATTCATTTTACATGAGCTAGAGGGTGATAGAATTAATATTTTATTGTTGATAGCATATGGATGCTTATGTTTGTTTTTCATTTTTATACCCTGTATTTAGCTCTGGGAAGTCGGGGGGGAGGGGGGAATGGGGGAGAGGGATAGGGAGGGTTAGATAGGGGTGGGGGAGGGGGGGATTGTTAAAGTTAAAATGTACTGTAAAACTTTTTAAATAAAAAAAAGAAACTTTTTAGTCCCATATTTATTCTGAATATAATCAATCCATCTTCTCCATTCCACAATATATCTCTGTTGCGATTGTTCTTTCAAATATGCTGAAATCTTTGCCATTTCCGCCAGGTTTGAAACTTTCAAAGTCCACTCTTCTATAGTAGGCAGTTCCTCCTTCTTCCAATATTGCACTACTAAAAGTCTTGCTGCCGTAATTAAATTCAACATCAATTTAGTATCTATAACAGTAAAATCTGTAATAATACCCAACAAAAACAACTGTGGAGAAAACCTTATCTTTTTCTTAAATATCTTCTGCATGTTCCACCAAATTTTAATCCAAAAAGCTTTAACTTTTTTTACAAGTCCACCATACAGTATATGATAATATGTTGAATCCTCACAACCACACCTCCAACATTTAGGCTGGCAGTTCGGATACATACTTGCTATTTTTTAGGATCTAAATGCCATCTATAAAACATTTTGTAAAAATTCTCTCTTAAATTTTGAGCCTGTGTAAATTTTACATTTCTGACCCATATCTTTTCCCAAGTATGCATTGTTATAACCTCCTGAAAATTCTGGGCCCACTTTATCATACAATCTTTAACAAGTTCCGTTTCTGAGTCTATTTCTATCAGTACATTATATATCCTTCTTATATGTGCTTGACCTTGATCTCTAACCTGTAATGAAGAATGTTGAACTGGTGATGCACCAGTACTTCTAGGAGCAGAAGCTTTAGCTAATTTAGAGGCCATTTTGACACCCAATTAATCTTCATTGTGCATTTTCACTTTTCCACTTAGCTTGCAACTTTGTTTCTCCCCTATTAAATATGCAAATCCTTAAGTTCACTTTTAAAGCAATTTCAAATATTTTGCGCAGAGTGACTTTAAAAAAAACCCCGATCTCTTCTGTTATGTATGCAGGCATCTGCATAGCAACAGCCCTCAGGGGGCGTTGGCCTGGACAGTTTCGGCGGGAAACCTAGGGCCAACCCCATTGGCTGTTAGCTTACCTGGCCAGGTATATAAGGAGGCCAGGTAGCCCTCATTCCTCAGTTCACTTCCCCTTCCAATAAAGAGCTGAACTCACACACCGGCTGGCGTCTCTCTTGCGTCGGACCCACTACACAATAGTGGCGACGAAGGTGGGATTGCTGCCGACCAAGAGCTGAAGTCAGTGGGGAAACGCTCCGCGAGCTGAAGGAAAAGGCATTTTTTCCTTCTTCCCCCCACGACCGCCAGCCGAACCGGCAACGCCAAGCGCCACATCCACGACCAACTGCCGCCATGGCTAGAGCCGGACAACCCCGTGAATTCGAGACCCGCCGCCCCGAAACCTGGACCCGTTACCTGGCTCACGTTGAACTGTACATGCGGTTCAATCAGATATCCGAGGACGGTGCAAAGGCGGCCGCCCTGCTCTGCCTTGGGGGACCAGCGCTGCTGGAAGTCGCCGCGAACCTGTTCCCCCAGGAGGCCATCAACAACGTCGCGTACCGAGACCTCGTGGCCAGGCTCAACGCACATTTCAAGCCCCGGCGCTCCAAGGTGGCCGCACGGTCACAATTCGAGAAAAGGGACCAGCGCCCCGACGAGACCGGTGCCGACTTCCTCGCCGCCCTGCGGGAAGCTGCCGTCGCTTGCAGGTTCACAAATTTGGAGGAGCGACTACGGGACCGGCTGATTTGTGGCCTACGCGACAGGCGGTTGCAGGAGCGCCTGTTCGAAAGAGAGGAGGTCTCTCTCCAGGAAGCCGAGGACACCATCCTAGCCCACGAAGCGGCCTGCGGGGCCGTCCAAGCCTGCCAGGAAACCCGGCCCGGCAACCAGGCAACCAGCGTCCACCGGCAAGGGGCCACAGAGTGTTGTGACTCAGGGCCAGCCTGTGGGTCCGACAGCCGGGTCCGATGTATCGGAGGACTCAGATGTGGGGGAGGAGGGAAACGAACCGGCTGATGATGATTTGGAGGCTTTGCAGAGTCCTCAGCCGGGGACCTCTTCTCAGCTGTGTGAGCCCGAGAGTGCGGAGGATGATGACCCACAGCTGGCCCTGTTCAAGGACGCCCGACGCAGGAGGCAGACGAGCAGGGACAAACAAAGAAAGACTATGGGACTCCTCGGGAGGAGGCACAGGGAGACCACGCCCTGAGCTCTCTATAAAAGAAGTGTTTGGGGAGGGGCTGGTTGCTGAAAGCAACTTTTCCGCTTGAGAAGACAAGCTCTTGTGTTTTTGTTAGCTGCGTAATTAAATCTTGGCAGAAGCCTTTTAGCCTTGGACGCTTTCCAGACTCTTCTCTTAATTAGGGGTTGCGAGAAGAGGGCTGGTTCAGAACAGTTTGCTTTCAGCCACCCACCCCTTAATACTACGATGGAGCAGCTTCTTGCCAAGAATGCCCAGCTCAACCAGCAACTCACCTTGCTGGCCACTCAGGTGGCACAACTGCAGGCTCAGGTACATGCTGCCCCCCCACCCAGGAGGAAATGTCAGATAGCTATGCCGGATAAATTTGCTGGTAAACCAGAACTGTTTCCTGCCTTCCTGGGACAATGCCAGCTTTATATCAGCGTGAGAGCAGCTGATTTCCCCACTGACCGAGATAAGGTGGGATTCGTGTTGAGCCTTCTGTCGGGAGATGCAGCTCGTTGGGGCACGCCTCTGTTGGCACAGCCTAGCCCTTTGTTGGATAACTTTGGGGGGTTTTGTGACCATATGCGCCTCATGTACGAGGACCCGATTAAGGCGCAGACCGCCACCCGACGTCTGAAAGCTTTGAGGCAGGGTCAGCGCCCCCTACAGGCCTATATCAGCGATTTCCGGCTGCTTAGCCAGGATTCCGCCTGGAATGAGGCTGCGCTCGTGGATGCCTTTCAGGATGGCTTGTCAGAGGAGATGTTGGATGAGCTGGCCCGCGTGGACATTCCCTCAGACCTGAATGGGCTGATCCATCTTTGTCTGCGGATCGATGCCCGGCTGCAGCAGCGTAAGAGTCGCCGTGCCACCCCGCAGACCCCTGCCGCCCCTGTTGTGCGTGAGCCCCCAGTCCAGAGGGAGGAGCCAATGGAGCTGGGTGCCGCCAGGTCCCGTCTATCGGTGACGGAAATGGACAGACGACGATCGGAGGGGTTGTGTTTTTACTGTGGGGACCCTGGACATTTGGCTGCTTCTTGCCCGAAGAAGCGTCAGCGGGCGTCAGTGACCAAGCCTGCCCCGAGAAAGTCCCCTGCTTTGCTATCGGGAAACTGCCCGAGCCCGATCTAGACGGTGTGAAAGATCGGGCGACCCACAACGATCACGCCGAGCGACGCCGTTCCGACGGTGCCTGTGAACCTCCACGGCATTTGATTTTGGAGGCACGACTGATCCTTCCTGGCAAGCCAGAGGGGATTCCGGTCCATGCCTTAATTGACTCTGGGGCTACCACTAACTTTATGGATTCGGCCTTTGTGGCCAAATGGGCTGTTCCCCAGTGTCCGGTGGATCCGCCCATGCTTGTGGAGACCATCGATGGTCGAGTGCTCCTGTCCGGGCCTATCACGGCCGCCACGCAACCCGTGTGTATGGCCATCAGTACCCATGTGGAGGCCATTCAGTTTTACGTCACTTCGGATCTGCACTTCCCCGTGGTCTTGGGACTGGCGTGGCTCCGGGCGCATGATCCACAGATCTATTGGTCTCAGAACTTGGTCACCTTCCCAGGATTGCAGTGCGTGGACCACACCCGCCATATCTGTGCCGGCCAGGTGGAGGGTTCCTCAGGGGTTTCCTTGCCTCCCGTACTGTCCGACTTTGCTGACGTGTTCAGCGAGTCAGAGGCGGACCAATTACCCCCGCACAGGCCCTACGACTGCTCCATTGACCTAGTCCCTGATGCGCCTCTCCCAGTGGGGCGTTTGTACTCCATGTCGGAGCCCGAGTTGGCTGCATTGCGGGACTTCCTGACAAAGAACTTGGCTCGTGGTTTCATCCGGCCCTCGTCCTCGCCAGTGTCTGCGCCCGTGCTCTTCGTCAAAAAGAAGTCGGGCGAGTTACGACTTTGCTGTGACTACCGGAAACTCAATGCCATCACGGTGCGTAACCGCTACCCGCTGCCCCTCATCCCCGAGCTCTTGGACCGACTCCGGGAGGCTAAGATCTTCACGAAACTGGACCTGCGTGGAGCTTACAACCTCGTCAGGGTTCGGCCGGGTGATGAGTGGAAGACGGCGTTTGGTACTCGCTATGGACATTTCGAGTACACGGTGATGCCGTTTGGCCTGACCAACGCCCCCGCTGTGTTTCAGCATTTTATGAACGACATCTTTCGGGATCTGTTGGACCAGTTTGTTGTGATTTACCTGGACGACATCCTGATTTACTCCCCGTCGCGTGAAGCGCATCATCAGCATCTCCGTCAGGTCCTGCAGCGCCTCCGGAAACATCGGCTGTTTGCCAAGTTGGAGAAGTGCCAGTTCTACCAGGTGACCATTGATTTCTTGGGCCACCGCATTTCTCCTGAGGGCATCGCCATGGATCCAAGTAAAGTTGAGTCGTTGCAGAGTTGGCAACCCCCGCGTCGCGTGAAGGATGTTCAGCGACTTCTTGGATTTGCCAACTACTATCGGACATTCATCCCTGGCTTTGCTGCCTTGACAGCCCCCCTCACCCGGCTCCTGCAGAAGAAGACTCGGTTCCAGTGGAACGCCCCCGAACAACAGGCGTTCCAAGCTTTGAAGGACGCCTTCATGAAGGAGCCCATCTTGAAGCATCCTGACCCGCAACGGCCGTTTGTCGTGGAGGCGGACGCCTCCGACATTGCCATTGGGGCCGTGTTACTCCAGGCAGCGACGCCCAACGGTACCCTTTTCCCTTGCGCGTATCACTCTCGGAAATTGAATCCCTCGGAGCGCAACTATACCATCTGGGAGAAGGAGCTGCTGGCCATCAAGGCGGCGTTCGAGGCTTGGAGGCATCATCTGGAGGGGGCGCGGCATCAAATCGAGGTCCGGACGGACCACAAGAATCTGGAAAGCCTGCAGACCGCTCGGAATTTGAACCAACGCCAGATCCGGTGGTCCCTCTTCTTTGCGAGGTTTGACTTCCGGGTGCGGTACATACCAAGCGGGCACAACCAGAGAGCGGATGCTCTGTCCAGGAAGCCCGAGTACACCCGAGTGGAAGACAAGCTTCCGCCCAGGACAGTGATCCCCGTCGAGTCTTTTGCTGCGGTACGGGAGCCGGTGGATATACGGGCTCGGATCCGGGAGGCGCAGCAGCAGGAGGCGTGGGTGGCTCAGCGGAAGGAAGAGGTGGGGCCAGATTCGCCTTGGTCGGTCACGGATGGACTCCTGTATTATCGTGACCGGCTCTATGTTCCAGGAGGGCCACTCAGGGGACTCGTCCTCAGCCAATGTCATGATAACCCGGCTGCGGGGCATTTTGGCCTGTTCAAGACTCTGAACCTGGTCTCCCGTACTTTCTGGTGGCCCCGAGTCCGACACGATGTCCAGTCTTATGTCACCTCCTGCGTCCCATGCAGGCAGGCCAAGTCAGCGACAGGGGCCCCGCCTGGTTTATTGCAGCCTTTGCCAACGCCCAAGAGACCCTGGGGGGCTGTGTCCATGGACTTTCTGACGGATCTACCCCCATCCTCCGGCTTCACGACAGTGTTTGTGGTGGTGGACATGTTGACCAAGATGGCGCACTTCATCCCCTGTCGCGGCTTACCGTCAGCTCGCGCCACTAGTCGCATGTTCATCCAACAGGTGTTCCGGCTGCACGGCCTTCCCGATAGGGTCGTCTCCGATAGGGGGGCCCAGTTTACAGCCCGCTTCTGGCAGGAGTTGATGCGGGCGTTGGACATTAAGGTTTGCCTCTCGTCCGCGCATCATCCTCAGACCGACGGGGGTACCGAGAAGGTCATCGGCATCTTAGAGCAGTATCTGCGCTGCTACGTTAACCTGCAGCAGGACAACTGGGTGGACTATTTGGCCATAGCCGAGTTTGCCTTTAATAACTCGCAACACACCTCCACGCAGATGACACCGTTCTTGGCCAACGTGGGTTATCACCCCAGGTTCTTCCCTCTTTCTCCCGTGGACTCACCGGAGCCGGCAGCGAACGAATTCATGGCGGAGTTACAGGCGATCCATCGGTTGGTGCGACGGCAGCTGGAGAAGGCCAAGGCCGACTACAAGAGGTTCGCCGATCGGTCGAGAAGGGATACGCCTCCACTATCGGTGGGGGATCGGGTCTGGCTGTCCACCAGGAACCTACCATCCACTCGGCCGGCGAGGAAGCTGGACCACCGTTACCTTGGACCGTTCCCAGTCGAGGCCGTCATCAACCCGGTCGCCTATCGTTTAACTCTGCCACGTTCCCTGCGCGTGCACCCCGTCTTCCATCGGTCCTTGTTGGTCCCCGAACAACCGGCCTGTCCACTTCGCCAAGCGGAACCTCCCCCATCAGGAACTCGTGATGGAGGCAGCACCCCCGAGTACGAGGTCGCCAGCATCAGGGATTCCCGCTGGCTGAAAGGTCGCTTCCAGTACCTGATCGAGTGGAAAGGGTACGGGCCGGAGGACTTCACATGGGAAGACGCGACCGCCGTTCATGCCCCTGCGTTGGTGACTGCTTTTCACGAACAGTTCCCATCCCGACCGCATCCGGATCGGCAGACCCGAGGGAAGGGCCCTGCGGTGCGGGATAGTGTTGTGACTCAGGGCCAGCCTGTGGGTCCGACAGCCGGGTCCGATGTATCGGAGGACTCAGATGTGGGGGAGGAGGGAAACGAACCGGCTGATGATGATTTGGAGGCTTTGCAGAGTCCTCAGCCGGGGACCTCTTCTCAGCTGTGTGAGCCCGAGAGTGCGGAGGATGATGACCCACAGCTGGCCCTGTTCAAGGACGCCCGACGCAGGAGGCAGACGAGCAGGGACAAACAAAGAAAGACTATGGGACTCCTCGGGAGGAGGCACAGGGAGACCACGCCCTGAGCTCTCTATAAAAGAAGTGTTTGGGGAGGGGCTGGTTGCTGAAAGCAACTTTTCCGCTTGAGAAGACAAGCTCTTGTGTTTTTGTTAGCTGCGTAATTAAATCTTGGCAGAAGCCTTTTAGCCTTGGACGCTTTCCAGACTCTTCTCTTAATTAGGGGTTGCGAGAAGAGGGCTGGTTCAGAACACAGAGGAGGACGACCTGAGCATCGACCTCCTCCAGCGGAAGTCGACCCCCGACCAGCGAGCCAGACGCCCAGACAGGACCAGGCCTCCCAGCAACACCGCCGTTCCCCAGAGGTGCGCAGGGTGTGGTGGGAACCACGTGCGCAGCCTCTGCAAGTTCCGGTCCGCCACGTGCCGGGCCTGCAAGAAAACAGGCCACATAGCCGCCGTCTGCCGTAGCCGCCGCCCCCGAGAGGAGATCCACGAGCTGCAGCCGGAGGAACCGCCGTTCGAAGGTACTGGGGCCCCCACCAAAACAAAAATTGGCTATGTCGAGAGCCGGCTGGCCATTAACGATACAGGTAGCCGCCGGCTGCTCAAACCCAAAATTAGATTAACAATCCGTTTGCAAGGTGTCCCTTGCAGCATGGAGCTTGACTCCGGATCAGCGGTCTCGATTATTTCGGACGAGACCCTTAACCACATAATTAGCCGGAGCAAGCAACGGATTAAATTACGGCCTACTAAATTAACCCTGACCGATTTTCAGAATTCGCCGGTCAAGGTGAAGGGGGAGGCCACCATTTCAGTGGGCTTTAAGGGTCGCGAAGGGCACCTGGATGTTGTAGTGGTAGAGGGCCGCAGAGCCAGCCTGGTCGGGCTGGACTGGTTTGAGGCCCTGGGAATCTCAGTATCCGGGATCCATCGGATCCAGGGGGACTCCGTTGAGGCCGTTTGCCGGGAGTTCGCCGACGTCTTCGACGGGTCATTAGGCAAGTACACCCGGGCCCCCATAATGTTCAAGCTTAACTCGAACGTCCCCCCCGTTAGGGTCCGGCCGCGGCGAGTCCCGTTTGCGCTCAAACACAAAATCGAGCGCGAACTAGACAAGTTGGTGGCCCAGGGAATCTTAGAGCCTGTAGATGGAGGGGAGTGGGAAACCCCCATTGTGACCCCCCTCAAGCCCAACGGGGAAATAAGGATCTGCGCCGACTATAAGTGCTCGGTGAACCGCGCCCTAAACCCGCACGCTTACCCGGTTCCCGCGGTCAGCCACGTTCTCGCTTCCCTCCAAGGCGGCGCCATTTTTGCAAGGCTCGATCTTGCACAGGCGTACCAGCAACTCACGGTCACTAGGGAAATAGCTGACATCCAAACCATAGTAACCCATAGGGGGGCGTTCCGGGTGAACAGGCTGCAGTTTGGAGTCAGCGTTGCTCCCGGCATTTTCCAGGAGGTTATGGAAAAGACACTCAAGGGCATTCCAGGAGTCTGCCCCTATTTTGATGACATCCTGATCGCAGGAGCATCAGCAGAGGAACTGGCAGGGAGGCTTAGGGAAGTGCTGGCAAGGCTGCGCACAGCTGGCCTCAAACTCAAAAAGGAAAAATGCAGCATAGGCGTTCCTTCCACAGAATTTTTGGGGTTCAGAGTAGACGCCAGGGGAATCCACCCCACAGAATCCAAGGTGAGGGCCATCAAACTAGCACCCACACCCAAGAACAAAGCAGAGCTTCAGGCATTCCTGGGTCTGCTGAATTTCTACCATACATTCCTCCCACACAAGGCAGCCATCGCTGAACCGCTCCACAGGCTGCTAGACAAACAGGCAACATGGGCCTGGACGGCCACCCATGATCAGAGCTTCAAGGCCCTGAAGGCATTGCTGTCGGACAAGTCCACAGTAACCCATTTCATCGAGTCCAAGCCCATTTGTATCACCTGCGATGCATCCCCTTATGGTGTGGGCGCTGTCCTAAGCCACCTTGAGCCCAACGGGGCACAAGTCGCCATAGCATACTATTCTAGGACACTGTCTGGAGCAGTTTCAGTTTCAGTTTCAGTTTTATTTAATTTATATACCGCCCTTCTCCCTAGGGACTCAGGGCGGTTCACAGGGCATATATAAATAACAATACAAAAGTTAAAAAAGATTAAATCAATGCCCAGTTAAAAACAATAATACAATTCTAAAACAACAATTTAAAACCCATAATCCCCCGTCAGGCCAGACCAGCTAATTCAAATAAGTGGGTCTTCAGGCCACGACGGAAAGTTCGGAGGTCTGATGCCATCCGGAGCTCCACCGGCAGTTGGTTCCATAATGCCGGAGTGCCCACAGAGAAGGCTCTCCCCCTGGGGGCCGCCAGTCGGCATTCCCTGACTGGAGGCACCCTGAGGAGGCCCTCTCTGTGGGAACGCACAGGGCGGAGGGGAGTTGACGCCGGCAGCAGGTGGTCCCCGAGGTAACCCGGACCCATGCCATGTAAGGACTTAAAGATCATAACCAAGACCTTGAACCTCACCCGGAAGACAACTGGTAACCAATGCAGCTCGCGGAGCAAAGGTGTAACATGGGAGTACCGGGAAACTCCCAAGACAACTCTCGCGGCCGCATTCTGTACCAGTTGGAGCCTCCGAGTGGTCTTCAAGGGAAGCCCCATGTAGAGAGCATTACAGTAGTCAAGGCGAGAGGTCACGAGCGCATGAGTGACCGTGCACAGGGCATCCCGGTCCAGATAGGGCCGCAACTGGCGCACCAGGCGAACCTGGGCGAAAGCCCCCCTAGTCACGGCCACTATATGATCTTCCAGGGTAAGCCGTGAATCTAGGAGGACTCCCAAGTTGCGAGCCCTATCCACGGGGGGTAGAAGCTCACCCCCCATAGAAAGAGATGGAACATTTTGAATGTCCCGGGATGCCGGAATGCACAGCCACTCAGTCTTGTCAGGGTTGAGTTGAAGTCTGTTCCTCCCCATCCAGACCCGAACCGCCTCCAGGCAACGGGACATCACAGCGAGGGCATCACTGGGGTGGTTTGGGGTCGAAAAGAAAAGTTGGGTATCATCGGCATATTGATGATACCCAACTCCAAAACCACGAATGATCTCACCCAGCGGTTTCATATAGATGTTGAACAGGAGAGGCGAGAGAACCGACCCCTGAGGAACTCCACAAACGAGAGACCTAGGGGCCGATCTCTGCCCCCCTGCCAACACCGACTGCGAGCGTCCCAGGAGATAGGAGGAGAACCACTGAAGAACTGTGCCTCCCACTCCCAATCCCCTGAGACGCCGCAGCAAGATACCATGGTCGATGGTATCGAAAGCCGCCGAGAGGTCTAATAGGACTAGGACAGAGGAATATCCCCTGTCCCGAGCCCTCCAGAGATCATTCACCAGAGCGACCAATGCCGTCTCCGTGCTGTACCCGGGCCTGAAACCCGATTGGTAGGGGTCCAGATAATCCGCTTCATCCAGGACCAGAGGGAGCTGATGCGCCACCACACTCTCGACAACCTTCGCAAGAAAGCGAAGGTTGGAGACTGGACGAAAGTTGTTCAAAACAGCCGGGTCCAAGGCAGGCTTCTTGAGGAGAGGTCTCACCACCGCCTCCTTCAAGACGGTGGGGAAATAGCCCTCACTCAAGGAAGCAGATATAACCGCCTGGAGCCAGCCTCGTGTCCTCTCCCTAGCTGCATAAACCAGCCAGGAAGGGCACGGGTCCAACAAACATGTGGAGGAGCTCAGCCTCCCCATAATCCTGTCCACTTCATCAGGGGTCACAGAGTCAAACTCTTCCCAGGTAACGTTGACTAGACCGCCCGTGTCCTGATCGCCTGACTCTGCCCAGTTGGAGTCCAAACCGGTCCGAATCCGAGCGATTTTATCCGACAGATGTTGACTAAATTCCTCGGCACGACCCTGCAAGGGATCCTCCCTCACCTCCTGATTAAGAAGTGAGCGAGTCACCCTAAACAGGGCGGCCGGGCGATTATCTGCGGACGCGATGAGGGTGGAGAAGTAATTACACCTCGCCACCCTCATCGCTGCGAGATAAGACCTAATATAGGTTCTTAACCGCAACCGGTCGGGTTCGGATCGACCGGTTGCGGTTAAGAAAGAAACTATGCCCAAATAGACAAAGAAGCCCTGGCAATCGTGGCAGGAATCAAGAAATTCCACGATTACTTATATGGCAGGGAGTTCACTGTCTTCACGGACCACAAACCACTCCTGGGCCTGTTCACCACAGACAGGCAAACCCCCCAGATTCTGTCCCCCAGGATGCTCCGGTGGTCCATCTTCCTTGCAGCATACAATTGCAAGCTGGTACACAAACCAGGGAAGGAGATGGGCCACGCAGACGGTCTAAGTAGGCTCCCCCTAGACACACACGACCCAGACCCAGCACCAGCCACACAGATCCTAGCCCTGCAGGAACTACCCGAGTGCCCAGTTCTTGCCAAGGACATTGCCAGCCACACAGCCACAGACAACATCATGGGCAGGGTGCACTCATGGGTTTGCACAGGGTGGCAGGACAAATCCCCGGGACCAGAGTTTCAGGCCTATTTCATTAGACGCGATGAAATCTCCACACACAAAGGGTGCCTCCTTTGGGGTAGCAGGGTCATCATTCCACCCGCACTACGCGCCAGGGTATTGGACTCCTTACACGAAGGGCACCCGGGGGTGGTCAGGATGAAGGCACTGGCTAGGAGCTACCTCTGGTGGCCCGGGTTGGACAAGGAGGTTGAGGATCGGGTCAAGGCCTGTTATACGTGCCAGAGATCCAGGCCAGAAGTGCCACATGCACCAGTACACCGGTGGGAGGCCACACACACGCCATGGTCCCGCATTCACATTGACTATGCGGGGCCATTCCAGGGTCAACTATTTTTAGTAGTGGTGGACAGTCACTCCAAGTGGTTAGAGGTAGTCCCTGTCCCCAACATGACCTCGGGGAGGACAATCCAGGTGCTCAGAGCTCTCTTTGCCACACACGGCCTCCCCGACGTAATTGTGTCTGATAATGGGCCTCAGTTTACTGCTGCTGATTTCCAGGCGTTCTTGAAGGCGAACTGGATTAGGCACGCCACCTCTGCGCCTTTCCATCCATCTACCAACGGGCAGGCCGAACGGATGGTAAGGACGACCAAAGACGCACTCCGGCGCATCATCAGCGGGGACTGGCACCACAGACTGGCCAAATTTTTACTAGCCCAACACACAACACCATGCGTGGCTACCGGCAAGAGCCCAGCAGAACTGCGATGGGGACGGCGCCTCATCACCAAGCTGGACCGCCTACACCCAGACTGGGTAGCAGCCGAAACCGGTAGGGCAACATCACCATCATCAACATCATCACCATCACCACCAGCATCACTACCATCACCATTGCCATCATCATCCACACACAGGGTCCTCAACCTGGGGGACCTGGTCTGGGCAAGGAACTATGGGGCTGGACATCCTTGGGTTCCGGGGACAGTGGTCGGGAAAACAGGACCCCTTTCGTACATTGTAGGGGTGGAGGGGGACAGACGCATAAGGCGACACATCGATCAACTCAGAGGAAGAGTCCCTGAGCACGTCACACACGCCCCTGAGCGTGTCACACACGTCCCTGAACTCAACGCACACGATCAACAGGAGGACCACACTCCAGGAGGGGTCAACCCAGCTGAGGATGTCACAGGGCAGGGACCAGAGGAGGAGGACTTCCTGATGCCGGCTCCTTGCAGCCCTGCACAAAGGCCTCAGGAACCCACGGTCCAAGCCCAGGGGCCAAGCACACCCAGACGATCCACCCGTCCACACAGGACACCAGCCTACCTGTCGGACTATGTGTGCAAGTGATCCTCACACAAGGACACCACTGTTTTTTTTATATATATACTCATAGTTATAGTAGTTGCATGTTGTTGTTGTTATGTGGGTCTTCTCTAAGGGGGGAGGGGTGTTATGTATGCAGGCATCTGCATAGCAACAGCCCTCAGGGGGCGTTGGCCTGGACAGTTTCGGCGGGAAACCTAGGGCCAACCCCATTGGCTGTTAGCTTACCTGGCCAGGTATATAAGGAGGCCAGGTAGCCCTCATTCCTCAGTTCACTTCCCCTTCCAATAAAGAGCTGAACTCACACACCGGCTGGCGTCTCTCTTGCGTCGGACCCACTACACAATATCTTCCTTCTCAGTCTTTATATTTTATAATATATTCCTTGTCCTTTTATTTTTCACTAACAATTCACTCCTGCGCCATCTTTCTTCCTTTCTTTTAGTATAAACTGGAGTTAAAGTTCATATACTTGCTGTTTCAAAATTCTTCTGCACAGCTCTGCCTGCATCCAAGTAATCCAAAATACAATGTTGATTGCAGGGATGGTTGCAGCATCCTGCTCTGTTCCAAAGCCTTGGAACAGAGGAGTCCCCGAGTCCGGAGCTAATTCAGGCTATGGGGGGGCTCTCACCCTTCAACCCCCAGAATAACAATTCTAGGGGTCTATGGGAGCTCTACCCCTACCTGAATGCTCCCCCTCCCCTCTTTTCCCGAGGGTGGGGTTTTCAAACTGCAAAACAGCTGATTGTCACTGTTTTCGCGGTTCAAAGGAGAACAACGGGGCTGACGGTCGAAACAGCTGCCATCGACGGAGCCTTGCCACCCGGAAGTCATTTTATTTATTTCAACTGGCAAAAATTTGTCAGTGAGATCTACACTTTACAAAATAGTCCTGTCAGCCTAATTTCTAGTTCATTCAGTTTTGTACCTATGTGCTTATCTATGGTATACCTTCTGGCTAATGGTATTCAGGTTGATGACATCTTCCAGGCCTCTTCCACTGATCTTGCCTCCTACCTGGGCAGGTCCTCACTGGTGCCCTTTTCTTTGTACAACTAGCCTTTTCCACTGATGTTGTACACATTTAACTACTTGCAATAATGATTTTGAACTCCTGGGTGGGCAGGGCATGAGCTAGAGGTGAGTGACAGGAGCTTACCCTGTCCTGCAGTGCTACTAGAACTCAACCACCCTATTGACTTTGCTTGTCAGAAGCCAGCTACAAAGTCATAACTGGTGATCATGAGACCACAGGAACACTGTAACAGCTGCAACTTTGAAGAACAGCCATAAATTTCTCTTTTCAAGACCATTATAACTTTGGATAGTCACTGAACAAGTGCTCAAAAAGTGAGGACTATCTTTATCTAAAGGACACCTCTATAGCATTTAACATAGAAAGAACATAAAAGACATTATTTCAGTTGATACAAATCTGTCCAAAACTGAAAAGAATTATAGGCAATATAAGAATTTCTGAAAAGCAGTATTATCTAATCTATTACACAAAATATTATTGAGATTCCACAGAAAAGTTGCAGTAAATTTTAAAGTCACTGGAGATATAGTGAATGTACTTGCTCATACATTATTCTAATGCAGTGTTTCCCAATCTTGATTTATTTATTTTTTTGGCTCATGGTCCCTTTCTAAGACCAATTTACTTCTGTGAATTACCTCAGAGTCATTTCTGGATGACAATTATTCATTACAAACAGTAGTAATGATTAATATTTAGGGTGCTGAAATTAGCACAAAGAATGACAAATTGATTGTGCACCTAACTGCCCACCTCAGGATCATAGTCTTCATACCCTAGAGCACGGGTGTCAAACTTGCTGTGTCACGTGACATGTTGTGATATATTGGAACTTTTTTGCATTGCTGGAGCTGGGGTGGGCGTGGCTTCCACATGATGCAACCAGCCCATGGGCTGGCAGTTTGACACCCCTGCCCTAGAATAAGAGTCTCCAATCTTGGCAACTTTAAGACATGTGGACTTCAACTCCCAGAATTCATTAGCCAATCATGCTGGCTGGGAAATTCTGGGAATTGAAGTGCACAAATCTTAAAGTTGCCAAGTTTGGAGATACCTGCCATAACAATATGAATCGGTTCCATTTATAAAAATGGTCATTAGTTACTTTTGTTAGTGCCTATGTAACTTTGAACAATCACTAAACAAATGATTTTGGCTCAAGGACTACCTGTATATTAGTTTTATTAGATCTATAGGGGAAAAAGATAAAGTAAGATTTTGCAAAAATAGTCCAAAAAATAAAGCCCTGGATTTCCAAAAAATGAATAAAACTATGTAATTCTAATCCTTTTGCTCAGATAATTATTAATTGGCTCATTTATTTTGCAATAGGCATGAGACATAGAACTCATATAGATAGTATCAACCATAGTATCTTCCTTGAATTCCTACAACTCTAGGGAGTTAGATGTGCCAACTTGTGAGTGGGTGGTTCCAATCAATGGCTCTGGAGAATGGAGAGAAAGTCCATTAGTTGCTCCCATGAAGGACACCACAAGATTTGGTTCTCACTCTCTTATCTACCCAAAGCCATGATGGATGTCTTCCATTGAATTGGAATATTATCATCTATATCCTGAGAACCATTCCAGGAGTTGATCAGAAGCCTGGGTTTCTGATTTTTGCATATGAATGTCAGGTATCCCTGTAATACATAAGTCCTTACTCACGATACACTTTACTTATAGCTAACCTGGGTTTTTTTGTTTTTGTTTTTGCTAACTAATATATTATAATACAATATATATTATATTACCGCCAACCAATTTGTGTTTGCATTGCACAATTGATTTTTCATTCAAAATTTGTCATCAATTTGAATTTGCCTTTTTTCTAGGTCAAATGGCTATCATCATTTTTTGACAAAATTCTTGTAAATACTTTCATTATATCCAAGACCCTGAATCAGATTGTTTTATTAAAATAAGTCTGATATAAATGTTAATTGATGATTAATATTACAGACTTATGGAACATGTTCTCTATAGTCATAGTTCATGATGGCTGTAAAGGGATCAACTTGTGACCCACCACTTTATGACTGTTCTTCTGCAGGAGACATTAAGTGAATCCCCATGAATCTGCAGTTATTAAGAGAACATCATGGTTTTTAAATAAACCTGTTCTTTGCTATGGGGCATTTTGCCAAAAAACCTGAAGTAAACACTGGTTTTCAGCAAAAATGTTGTAAATTGTGGTGACATAACCAGAGGATTTTGCAAACATCTGTTTTTGTGGGTCATTTGCTGAGTGCATGAAATGCGGTCATATCACTGTAAGACTGGAATTGGAATATAATATTTTCCAACTGTGAGAGATTACATGTCCAGAAAGAAGAGTTCAATTAAGTTGAGTATCATATAATTAAATTCAGCACTAGGACTTGGTTTGAGCTTAAAATATTTCCCAGTTTAAAAGAAACAATTTATGTAATCAGTAAAATAAAACAAATAATTTAATTTTTTTTATGATGCTGATGATTGATGCTGATGATAAAGAAAAAGAAATGAAGATAGAATTAACCCTTATTATTTGCTAAATATTAAAATGTCATGACTGTTCTATCTTTTCTCCCAAGTACCTGAGTGAATACTAACATTTTCCTTTTTATTTCACCTATCTGGTAGATACTACCTATTTCAATGTGTACTGAGAGCTGCCTCCCTGGTTATTTCAAAAGAAAGCAGGAGGGAAAGACATTTTGCTGTTATGATTGCCATCCATGTCCCAAACAGAAAATGTCAAGCCAGAAAGGTAAGAAACTTCATAAATTAAGTTACATCATCATTCTATGGGAAGCTGAGTTGTTTTTGTTGTAGTTGTATTCTTATATGTTTTAGAAGATTGTGCTCTCCCAAAAAGGATTCCCTTTTCTAATTAGATGATTTCAGGCAAAGAATTAAGAATTTAAAATCAGCTCTGGTTAAACAACAACAAAAAAAGTCAAACAAAAACAGTCAAACAAATAACACATTTATAGGGTAAACTTCTCATTTCTATAACTGTGTTTTATTTAATATCCCATATCTGCCAATGAACAGGTGGAAAAGTGTTGATGAGCCAATTCCCTAAAAACAAAGTGCAATTCTTAAACTAGAGAATTATAGCTAAAAATACTAAAGATAAATTCTTAAGACAGAATTGCCATATTAAAATCAAACACTAAAAAGTCAGACAATGTCAGTGCTAATCTTGCTTTTAAGAAAAGCAAATCAAAGGCCTATGTCATACTAATATTCATAGAATAATCATAAAACTCAAATGGAAATTTAAATATAGACACACACACGTGTGTATATATATATATATATATATATATATATATATATATATATATATATATATATATATATATATATATATCTGTGTGTGTGTGTGTGTGTGTGTGTGTGTGTGTGTGTGTGTGTGAAGTATTTGTCAAGGCTTTTGAATGCACCTTGCTAATTGTGCATTCAAAAGCCTTGACAAATACATAACACATATTTCCCTTGCCTTCTAGCTAATAAAAGAGAGAAAGAACCTGTGGCTCAGGAAGTTAAAACAACTGCCTAATATATAATCAGCCCAGGTTATATATTAAAATTCCAGACATGGATGACTGTTCCAAATGTCCAGAAGATCAATATCCAAACAAGGACCAGGATTCATGTCTTCCCAAAAGAATATCATTCTTATCCTATGAGGAACCAATGGGAATAAATCACTTTTCTTTTTTCTCTGCACAACTGTAGAGCTTGCAACATTTTTGAAATATCACCATATTCCCATCCTCAAGGCCAATAACTGAAATCTCAGCTACATTCTACTCATCTCCCTCCTCCTGTGTTTCCTTTGCTCACTTCAGTTGCTTGTTGCACCAGCCAATATAATACAGTATGTCTCCTGCAACAAATTAGCTTTGGCATCATCTTCTCAGTGACTGTTTCTTCTGTGCTGGCATCACTGTGGTCCTGGCTTTCATGGCCACCAAATCATGATGTAGGGTGAGGAACTGGGTGGGAAGACAACTAGCTACCTCCATTGTTCTTTCTGATTCCCTGATTCAAGTAGGCATCTGTACATGTGGTTGTTCACATTTCCCCCTTTCTCTGACATTGACACACATTCAGAAATTGAGGAAATCATACTGCAATGTAATGAAGGCTCAGCTACTATGTTCTACTGTATCTTGGGCTACATGGGCTTTCTGGCATCTGCCAGTTTCACAGTAGCATTTTTCTCCAGGAATCTTCCCAGCAGTTTCAATGAAGTTAAATGTCTCACATTCAGCATGATGAACTTCTGCAGTATGTGGGTCTCATTTGTTCCATTCTACCTGAATACCAAAGGCAAATATATGGTTGCTGTGGAGGTTTTCTCCATTTTGGCCTCTAGTGCAGGGTTGCTTGTTTGTATATATTTCCCCAAATGTTACCTTTATTTTTAGACCAGAGCTAAACAACAGGGGGTTGGGAGTGGGAGGCACCATTCTACGGTGGTTCTCCTCCTATCTCCTGGGCCGCTCGCAGTCAGTGTTGACGGAAGGGCAGAGATCCGCCCCGAGGCCTCTCGTTTGTGGAGTTCCTCAGGGGTCGGTTCTCTCTCCCCTCCTGTTCAACATCTATATGAAGCTGCTGGGTGAGATCATTCGTGGTTTCGGGGTGGGGTATCATCAGTATGCTGATGATACCCAACTTTTTTTTTCTCCACCCCGAACCAACCCAGTGATGCCCTCGCCGTGATGTCCCATTGCCTGGAGGCAGTCCTGGTCTGGATGGGGAGAAACAGGCTTCGTCTCAATCCTGCCAAGACTGAGTGGCTGTGCATACCAGCATCTCGGGTCAACCAGACTATTCCATCTTTAACGATGGGGGGTGAGGTGTTACCTCCCGTTGATAGGGCTCGCAACTTGGGCGTCCTCCTGGATTCACAGCTCAATTTTGAAGACCACATAGGAGCCGTGACCAGGGGGGCTTTTGCCCAGGTTCGCCTGGTGCGCCAGTTGCGACCCTACCTGGACCGAGATGCCCTATGCACAGTCACTCATGCGCTTGTGACCTCCCATTTAGACTACTGCAATGCTCTCTACATGGGGCTGCCCTTGAGAACCACTCGGAGGCTTCAGCTGGTGCAGAATGCGGCCGCGCGAGTTGTGATGGGGGTTTCCCGATACTCCCATGTAACACCTCTACTCCGCGAGCTGCATTGGCTTTTGGTTGCTCTTCGGGTGAGATTCAAGGTGCTGGTGATGACCTATAAAGCCCTAAATGGCTTGGGTCTGGGATATTTGAGGGAACACCTGCTGCTGGCATCAAGCTCCCTTCGTCCTGTGCGCTCCCACAGGGAGGGCCTTCTCAGGATACCGCCGGTTAAGGAATACCGGCGGGTTATTCCCAGGGGAAGAGCATTCTCTGTGGGTGCGCCGGCCTTATGGAACCAACTTCCCATGGAACTTAGGACTGCCCCCAACCTTCGCTCATTTCGCCAGGACCTGAAAACTTGGCTCTTCAAGCTGTCTGGCCCAGGCTGAGGGGTTTTAATTTTTATTGGGTTTTAGTTTTAAATTTCGGGGACTTGAATTAATTAATTGTTTTAACTGATTTTAATTTTTGTATGTTATGCTTTTAATTTTCCCTGTAAACCGCCCTGAGTCCTGCGGGAATAGGGCGGTATATAAATTTAATAAAATAAATAAAATAAATAAAAATTAAGAGACGAAGTTTGTAATATATGACCTAAACTCTGCTATAATTATTTCTCTATTTTGGAAGTGTTTGTTTACAGCTCTAGTAAATTCATCACTGATTTTGGAGAGGTAGAAATGCTTAGATAAGTTTCCATTATAGGAGCAAAGCCGTGTCAAATTATCCCTCATTTAACTTTAATTGAAAATGTGAGATATTAAGAGGCCAGATTGCAGATTGGAATTTAAGGATCAATTGGTTTGATTCATGCTTTTAAATAATTAAGAGAGAGAGAGATACATACAACCAAACAAATTATGCCCATAGTTTCCATAGCTTAAAATTGGAATGCATAAAAATTGCTGGCTCTATGTTATTTTTTTGGAAAGATGGGATTTTTTTAAAAAGAAAGAATGGTGGGATCTCTTCTGAATAATACCAACCCTCAATATTAAGTGCTTCAATACTAAAAAAAACTTATTTGAAGCATTAACCCATTATACTACCATGTTTCCCCAAAAGTAAAGGCTACCCCCAAAATAAGCACTAGTTTTGGAGCGAGGCACACATTTAAAAATCAAACTAGGGTGGAGGTAGGGGTATGGAGCAAGGGACGTGGTGGCTTAGTGGGTTAGGACGCTGAGCTTGTCGATCAGATGGTCGGCAGTTTGGCGGGTTGAATCCCGAGTGCCGCGTAACAGAGTGAGCGCCTGTTACTCGTCCCAGCTTCTGCCAACCTACCAGTTTGAAAGTATGTAAAAATGCAAGTAGAAAAATAGGGACCACTACAGTGGGAAGGTAACAGCGTTCCGTGCACCTCTGGCGTCTAGTCATGCCGGCCACATGACCACGGAGATGTCCTCGGACAAGCGCTGACTCTTTGGCTTTGAAATGGAGATGAGCACCGGCCCCTAGAGTTGGAAATGACTAGCACACAAGTGCAGGGGAACCTTTACCTTTAGGGGTATGGATCTGCCCCACATACCTGCACTCACTTACCTGACAGCCATCTGCAGCATCTTCTGCAGCCAGGCCTATGCTACAGCTGCAGAGAGTTGGCCAGGACTCCAGGCTCTAGGTGATGACATGGCACTGGTCACTCCAACAGCATGAGATGATCACTGCCCACCAGATCTGAAGGTGAAGTTCAATGGGGAGGCAAAGCAATTGGGATTTTTCCTTACCCAAGTTTGGGATTTCATGGTGGAATACAGACCAGGCATCCCAGACAATAAAACCAGGGTTGGCTATGTTACAAGGGTCCTAGAGGATGAAGTAGCTGACTGGTTTATAGGACTACATGATAAGGATACCAAAGAACTCCATGATTTTGATGACTTCATGATCACCCTGAAACAACAGTTTAAGGACCTACTGTTAGACTGGAGGGCAAAGCAAAGAATCTGGATCACCAATCAAGGCAGGCAATCTGTTGTGACCTATGTCCAAGACTTCTGATGGCTAACTAGCAAGCATCTGGACTGGCCCCAAGAAACACTCCTAGAATATTTCTGGCAAGGCCTGAATTGAGAGGTTCTTTACACCTGCTTACCTGGGGGTAGCCCATAACCCTCCAAGGGTATTATGTCCTGGTCAGTGAAGTGGAGATTGATCTAACCATGTTCCATGACCACCCAAGGAGGAAAATCCAATATTGTAGAATCCCAGAGAGCAGCGACCCTGCAAAAATGGGAAAGAGATGCTCCAGCCTTAGATGATGCCCAATGTTGTTTCCAGTGAGGCAGAGAGGCAAATTGAGTGAATGATTATGTGAATCCATGATAGACACCGACAACTTTGAATGCCCCACCAGTGAGAGAGACTAGCCACTAGACCTAAGCAGCTGTCTATAAAGGGGATGAGACTGTAGGGTTGGGATACACTGTTACATGTTTTGTGCCAGCCATGGCAGTTCCCCAAATACGTCATCAGATGGAGCAAAGAGGCTTCTTTGCTCCCCTGCAGCAGCCCCATTGGCGAGAGAGTTTTATGGCTAGGAAGGGGCCGAGACCCCCCATAAATACCTCTGCCCAGGGGCTGCTTCTTTGTTCTGCTTCTCATTCTCTACTTTCTCTCTTGCATGCATTCTCTATCATACAAGCATGGATGCTTCCATGCCATATAGCTCTTTCCATATAATCTATCGATGAATAAAGCTTCATAATGACTGCATCTCTGCATCCTGCCTTTTTTACTTGGAAGCACCTTAACGACCCATCGATCTCTCGTCAGAGCAGCCTTAACAAGTTGGTAGCAGAGAGGATGGTTTAAGGCAAAGCTTCCAACCTTGCAGACAGCAGTGAGATACCTAGATTTGAAACTGAAATGGATGGCCGGAGATCCCAGATTGTGACCAGGAGTCTTCAATCAAGATCAACAGCCCTAGCCCCTGAAGCAAGCTCCACTCCAGGTGAGAGCACAGATGGCTTCCTTCTGCACGCCACAGAGGGAAGCTTGGAAGTTTTACAGTCCGCCCAAGACTGTCCAGATGCAGCAGAAGCGCTCCGGGCCCAACGCAAGCAACGCGTGGATCAAATGTCTACACAGGAATGCAAGGAACTGCTTCTAAAACTCCTTGCAGTACAGAAGACCCCACAAGCCTCTCCACGAGGGACATCAGTGCAGAAGGACTGTGGATGCCGGGTAAGCCCCCCCTCAGCGACCACGAGGCCCCTCAATATGGCGCCCGCCACCCTGAGTAACCCCAGGACCCCAGGGCTTTCGGCGCGAAATCCCCTGCCTAACTGTGACCTACAGCTTCCTGGGGCAACAGAAAACAAGATGGCTGCGCCCAGGGAGACCGCATGGCCTGGCACAGGAAACAAGATGGCAGCCCCCTGTGCGCCCACATGTTCTAACAAAGAAAGGCCTCAATTAAGTCTGGAGGCCCTGCAATCCCTGGCATCCAGCCGTAGCAACATGCAAACTCCTGGGCTCTCTCCACCAGAAACCCTCATGACCTATGATGGCAATAAGACTGCAGCTCCAACATCGGGAGTAGCCAACCTCCCTCATTACCCTCCAAGGCCCCTGACCCTCTCTCCGGGGCCCCCAGTCTTCCTTTCGCCCCCACCCAGACTCTCTCCTTACCAAATGGCCTTCGGGGGGGGTTGGCCCCCTCCTCCAGCATCGGCTTTAGCCATCCCCAAGGTTTTCAGGACCAGCGATGGGCTTCTCAAGGCAACCAACAGCATCTTTGGGGCAATCCAGGGCCGGGGGGGCTCCAGGAAGGTTTTCCAGAGTCTTTTCAGATCCAAATGCCGGCCGGCAATCTTGGGCAACGCCCACCCCCTGTTCACATGTTTTTCGGACATGCCCAGTACGGGCCTTTTAACCCTGAAGGAGGGCCATCCCAAAATCAGAGAAAAATACCACCAACGCCCACTAGAGGGGTCCCTTTACCTTTCTTTTCAATGCAAACCTCTCAGATGCTCTCGGAACAAGACAAAACGTTTCTCCCTGCGTCCCCGTTGTCATATAACTTTGAAAAACTGAAAATTGGGGGGGAGAACTACCACAGTTGGAATAGAAATGTGCAGGTATGTCTATTAAAGGATGGGACTCTTGAAATGGTTCTGAACCCCCCACCTTTCCCATGGAGATCACGAGAAGAGTGGCTCCACAGACAGGCTTTTTCTACTCTGATGGGTTCAATGGATGATAACTTGTTCCCAAGCATTTCAGATGGGCTCACAGCTAGCGCAGTTTGGCGGTTATTGTACAATTTATTCAACAGCAACAGCATTGGTTCCCTCACCAGACTCACAACTGAGTTTTACAGCACAAGACTCAGGTTTGGGGCCAGCATGGCAGAACATCTCAGAAAATTAAAATCACTCAGGTCGCAACTGATGTCCAGAAACTTCCATATACATGAAGAGAACATGGTCGCAGTCATCCTGGCTTCCCTGGACAAAAATTGGAGCAATTTTATTATTTCTCTGGAAGGGGGCAGGGATGGACCCATGGCTCTGTCCTATCTCGAGAGCAGACTCATTGAGGAAGATATGAGACGGAGACATGCAGGAGAATACACCAGAGTCACCACCCAGCCAGCCAGCAGACGACACCACAACTCAGAGCAGGTTAATGCTCTACTCAAGTGTTTCACCTGTGGCTCTGAGGGGCACCTCAAGAAGGACTGCCCCCATTTTCAACAAGGCCCCAAGCATGGTCCCAATCAAGGTAGGGGCAAGGGACAAGGAAGAGGGCGTGGCGGGGCGAAAAGTACAACCAAAGGCAATTTTGTGTCTAGTGCCACCACCACAAAGGCTGATAGCCCCACTGACTTATGGTTACTGGACTCTGGAGCTTCTTCTCACATTACCAATATGAGTCAAGGGTTTAAAAGGTTAAAGAAAATTAACTCATCTGTCAAAGTGGCAAATGGTGGTAAAGCTTTAGTTATTGGGGAGGGCACGGTTTCTGTACCCGGGCTTGGAAAAGTTGAAGGGGTTTTACATGCTCCCTCCATTGCCAACAACCTATTAAGCATTATCAAATTATGTGACGATGACAGGGTGGAAGTTCTATTTCGCAAAGGGGGAGGTCATGTCACCCGGGACCAGAGGGTCATCGGAAATATTGCCATCATAAATGATTTGCCATATTTTTCCCCACAACCAGCCCCAAGGCTGCTTAACCAGCGCAAGGCCAAAGCGGTTGCATCCAAGCCCCCACAGCAAGGCAGTGCGGATAAGAAATCCGAACCTCAGCTGTCACCTGAAGCACCGCTCAAGGCAACCAATGCCAAGAGGGTGTCAGTGGGGAAGCCACTCCACGATAAGTGTGCCCACCTCTTACACCGAAGATTAGGTCATGCAAGCTTCCCTGTGGTTAAAAAGATGGGAGAGTTTGCTGAGGGAGTCCAGATCAAAGATTGTGAGGTATTCCTGGACTGTGCAATCTGTAAGAGGTCAAAGAGGAAGGCTGCGCCCATTCCAAAAACGTCACTGCGTAAGACCCAATACCCGTACCAACTAGTACATGTTGATTTGGTCGGGCCTTTCACACCATCCCTAGGGAAAAGTCAGTATTTTCTCACTGCCGTTGATGATTTTTCACGGTACGGCCACGTGTATATCCTCACAGAAAAATCTGAAGCCTTTGACGCCATAAAATCACTCTACAACTTTGTAGAGACCCAGTATAAAACCAAGATCGCACAACTGCAGAGCGACCGCGGGGCTGAGTTCATGTCCCGAAAATTCCAGGACTGGGTAAAGCGTAAGGGCATCCGCCATTTTCTTACCGGGCCTTTCACTCCCGCTCAAAATGGCGTGGCAGAGAAAAGAAATGGAGTCCTACAAACTATGATGCATAGTCTGATTGCAGACGCTGGGGTCGCAGAATCATACTGGGCAGAAGCGGTAAAATACGCCAATTACACTTTAAACCGCACCTGGAGCAGTGTTGTGAACCAGACCCCATATTTCCTAGTTCATGGTAGGAAACCAAATCTTGGACATTTACGTGTGTTTGGGTCCTACGCATGGGTTCACATCCCCAAGCAGCTGCGGAAGAAGGGGAGATCTGTCTCCCAGAGACTGAGGTTCTTGGGCTACGCTCCTGGCTCCAAGGCCTACCGTTTCCTGGGAGAAGGGGGCAGGATTGTGACTTCTCAATCTGCCTCCTTCGAAGAGGACTCCAATTGGGCCCAGATACACTCCAATGATCTGAGACCATATATCAACCGTCCCAGCAAGGGCACACCGACTACGACATCACCTGAGACGTCCACATACCCTGCCACCGACGAAAGTGTGGAACAAGATGAAGATGTCATCCCACTTGGTTCAGATGGGGAGGATGAGCCGTCCAGTTCCCCAGCAACGCCTCAGAAACCCGCGGAAGAAAAAGGCGATGAGTGGCAGAAGGTAAGGAGGTCAAAGCGGCCCAACAAAGGCATCCCGCCAAAGAGAATTGACATTGGGCACATCGCGTCTGTCAACAGCGTTGTGGTCACCCCAAAATCCTTCTCTGACATCCAGGAGCTGCCCATCGAAGAACAGGAGAAATGGCAGCTCGCGATGGAGAAGGAAATGCAGAGCCTAAAACAACTCAAGGTCTTCACCCCGCAGCAACCTCCAAAGGAGAGGAAAGTCATTGGCACAAGGTGGGTTTACAAGGCAAAACCACTTGCCAATGGCCTCTACCTGTATAAGGCCCGTTTGGTAGCTCAGGGATTCGCCCAACGCTACATGGAGGACTATGGGGAGACTTACTCTCCAACTGTCCGGGCAGAGAGCGTCAAGACCGCCCTCGTGACTGCAGCCGCTCTGGGGGAGGAAGTCTTCCAATTCGACATCCAGACGGCTTATCTCCACGCCAACTTGGACCGGCAGATCTACGTGAAGGCCCCTCCTGGCTACCAGCAAGAAGGGGAAAATACATGGTTGCTCCACAAAGGGTTATATGGCCTCAAGCAGTCGGGGAAACTATGGTATGACTGCCTTAGAAAAAGTTTAGAACGAGTTGGTTTCACTGCATCCCGTGCAGATGAATGTGTTTTTACACGCAACTCCAAGGGTACCACAGAACGGGTGTTAGTTTATGTGGACGACCTACTATATGTAGGACCTGACAAGGAAGGGTGTGATGAATTTGCCAAGGCCCTGGAAGAAAAGTTCACTTTGAAATCTTTGGGGCGGGTTGATAAGTACTTGGGTGTGCATATTTTGGCCACTAAGGGGGGGTTCGCTCTATCTCTTTTTTTTTTTATTGAAGAGTTTTAAAATACAGTTTTCCTTTAAGAATCCCCCCTTCCCCCTCCCTCCTCCCCCCTCCCTACCTCCCCCCCTCCCCCCCTCCCCCCCGACTTCCCAGAGCTAAATACAAGGTATATATATAAAAAGCAATCATAAACAATCATATACTAACAATTATAAACTCTAAAATCCATCACTCTCTAGCTTATATAAGATAAAACAAATAATAATAATATTGAATATGTATAAAAAAAACTAAGATAATAAAGAAAAAAAAAAAAGAAGACTTATTCAAATGCTACATAAAACTTCTTAACCCTATACTTGTTCTGGATAAAATCAATCCATTTTCTCCATTCCATAATATAGCGTTCTTGCGAATGATCTTTCAAATAGGCCGAAATCTTCGCCATCTCTGCCAGGTCGGAAACCTTTAAAGTCCACTCCTCTATGGTCGGCAGTTCCTCTTTCTTCCAGTATTGGCCTATCAAAAGTCTTGCCGCCGTAATTAAATTCAACATCAACTTGGTGTCCACAACTGTGGCATCTGTAATTATTCCCAACAAAAAAAATTGCGGACAAAACTTTAACCTCTGTTTAAAAATCTTCTGCATATTCCACCAGACTTTTATCCAAAAAGCCTTAACCTTTTTACAAGTCCACCATATGTGAAAATATGTTGCATCTTCATCACCGCACCTCCAACATTTAGGCTGATAATTCGGATACATACTTGCAAGCTTTTTAGGATCTAAATGCCATCTATAAAACATTTTGTAAAAATTCTCTCTTAAATTTTGAGCTTGTGTGAATTTTACGTTCCTCACCCAAATCTTTTCCCACGTGTCCATTGTAATGACTTCCTGGATATTTTGGGCCCATTTTATCATACAATCCTTAACAAGCTCTGTTTCTGAGTCAATCTCTATCAATGCAAGATATATCCGTTTGATATGTGCTGGTCCCTGATTCCTAATTTGCTTTATCAAATTTTCATCAGTCATTGTAAATCCATTTTTCTGGTCTTCTTTCCACCTGGCCCGTAACTGAGTATATTTAAACCAATTTTGAACAACCTTCTCTTCTCGCAAGAGGCTATATGATTTCAAACACCAAACATTTCTTTCCAAACTGAGAATCTCCTTGTACGTAGTCAAATCATGTTTGAAGCCAGCATGTATATTTTCTATTGCGTGTTTTGGAATTGCCCACAATGGTATCTTGCAACTTAACTTATGTCTGTACTTCTTCCAAACTCTCAGCAATGCCTGTCTTAAAATATGCACCCTAAACACGTTGTTTACCTTCTTATCATACAACAAATATGCATGCCAGCCAAACAACAAATCATGGCCCTCAAGATTTAATAATCTCTTCTGTGTCAAATTAATCCAATCACTTATTCCTACTAATGCAGCAGCTTCATAATATAGTTTAAGATTGGGCATTTTAAGCCCACCTCTCTCACGAGTATCCTGCATAATCTTAAGTTTAACTCGTGGCTTTTTCCCTGCCCACACAAATTTATTGATACCTCGCTGCCATTCCTCCAAATTAGAATCTTTCTTAAGAATCGGTATCATTTGAAATAGAAATAAAAATTTAGGCAGGACATTCATTTTCACTGCTGCAATCCGTCCCAACAAAGACAATTGCAATTTTTCCCAATTCTCCAATTCTTTTTGAATTTTCCCCCATAGTTTTTCATAATTATTTTTATATAACTTTGTATTAGAGGGCGACAAAAACACCCCCAAATATTTAACCCTTTTAACAATCTCAAATCCAGTTAGTCCTTCTAAAAGAGCCTTTTGCGAAACTGTCATATTTCTGACCAAAATTTTGGTTTTCTGTGTATTAACTTTAAATCCAGAAACCTTCCCATATTGTGTTATTATCTCCATCAGGTCCACAACAGAGTTCTCTGGCTGGGTCACTGTAACAACCAGATCATCTGCGAATGCTCTCAATCTATAATCCTGATCTCTAATTTGTATCCCCTTAATTTTTTCCGAATTCCGTATTTTAACCAATAATATCTCTAATGTTAACACAAATAACAAGGGCGATAACGGACAGCCTTGCCTTGTGCCCTTCTCAATATTACATGCTTCTGTCAAGCTATTATTAACTATAATTCGGGCAGTTTGTTTTTGATATAATGCCCTAATCGGTTGCAAAAAATTTTCCCCAAAATCCATTTTGTCTAAAACTTTCAACAAAAATTGCCAATTCAATTGATCAAAAGCTTTTTCAGCATCTAAGAAAATTAGCGCCGCAGAGATCTGGTTGTTCCTTTCCAAAAACTCTAACACATCAACTATATGCCTCACATTATTTTTCATTTGCCTACCACTAATAAACCCCGTTTGGTCCCCATGAATCACCTGTTGCAGAACCCTCATCAATCTATTAGCCAAAACCTTAGCAAATATCTTGTAATCTGTATTTAAAAGCGATATCGGTCTATAATTTTTAACTTGAGTAGCATCTTGGTCTTCCTTCGGAATCAAGGAAATAAAAGCTGTTCTCCAAGACGGTGGCACCTTTCCCCCCCTCTGGATTGTCTGGAACAGTTCCTTTAACGGTTTTATCATCTCTATTTGTAGATTTTTGTAATAGGCCGCAGTCAAACCATCCGTACCTGGTGCTTTATCCACCTTCAATTCCTTAATTGCTGTAACAATTTCCTCTTCTGTAATCAATTGATTAATCCCTTCTTTTTGTACTTGCGTAAGAACCGGGATGCTAGCATTTTCCAAATATATATCAATGTCTTTTTCATTAATTTTCTCCTTAGCATATAATTTAGAATAAAAATCCACAAAAGCGTCCTTGATAAGGTCCTGTTGAAACACAACCCTTCCTCTATGCTCAATCTTGTCTATGTTAGAAGCCCTTTGTTTTTTCCTCAATCTATAAGCTAACCATCTTCCTGGTTTATTAGCGTTGCAAAAAGTATTATGCCTGGCAAACCGCAAATTGGTTGCCACTTGGTCAGCCATTAATTTATCAAATTGTCCTCTTAACAATTTAATAGCCTCCTTAGTTTTCACATCCTTTGAGTTCAAAATCAAAGCCTTTTCTTTTTCCTTTATTTCATTCTCCAGTTCTTTCCTCCTAGCTTCCACAGCACGTCTATGTTTATTATTCATATATATCAACACCCCTCTCATGTAGGCCTTGCTAGCATCCCACACCATGTCCATAGAGGTACCTTTGTTCATATTAGTTTCAAAAAAATCCTTCATCCGCTGTTTACATTCTTCCACATTTCTCTGATTTCTAAACAAATTCTCATTTACGCGCCACGAGCGCCTGTCTCTTTTCTCCTTATCAATCTCTAACCAAACTGGACTATGATCAGAGATAGTTCTTGCACAAATCTTCACCTTTTTAGTCCTCAAAAAAAAGTCATTAGTCACCAAAATAAAATCAATCCTCGAAAAAGATTGATGTCTATCAGAATAAAAAGTATAATCCTTTTCCTGCAAGTGTCTCTCACGCCAAATATCTCGCAATTCCAAGTCATCCTTCATTTCAAAAAAAGATTTAGGCAGTCTAGCATGACTTGGAATGCGCTTAAAAGCTCCAGCCTTATCCATCTGTACATCCAAAACACCATTCCAGTCCCCCATAAAAATAAAAGATTTATAATCCAACTGGGTAAGCTTTGTATGAAGTAAACTAAAAAAGTCAGCCTGTTGTTGTTGTTGATTAGGGGCGTACAGTCCAACTAAAAGCGTCTTTTTGCCTTCTAGCAACAAGTCTATCAGTACATATCTTCCATGCTTGTCTGCTTCAATTAAGTCCGCTGTTATGGCACTTTTAATATAAACAACCACTCCATTTTTCTTATTCATTGCAGAGGCAACAAAGTGCGTACCCAGTCTTGAGTTCAATAAAAGCTTTTGGTCCGTAGCCCTAATATGCGTTTCTTGCAAACATATAACATCTATCTTGAATTGTTTTAAATATTGAAAAACTTTCTTTCTCTTCTGTGGTGAATTTAGTCCATTAACGTTCCAAGTCAAAAATTTAGTTGCCATGCATATCCTCCCAAAGCTCTTGAAGCACTGCTTTGATAGGACTATCTTCTTTAGGCCGTGCTCCTCCCACTGCTTGGCTATGAGTACGTTGTGAAGATTCCGAAGACTTTTGCTGATCTTGTTCTTTTATTTTCTTTGCTCGTTTTAAAGCAGCACGCGTTACCCTTTGCTCTCTAGGATCATCCAAAGAAGCTATAGCTTGATCTCCTCCAGCACCGTTTTCCTCTACTTCAACCTCTTGATGTTCTCCCTCTCCAGATCCCTTTGCAGCTTCCAGAAGTGTTAATGGGGTTGCTTTTAAAACAGTATTGTAGAAATCACGCGCTTGCTTCACAGTAATCAACCGGTACCTTTTGCCTTCATACATCACCATCAGCCCGTCTGGAATCTCCCATCTGAACCTTATATCTCGTTGCTTGAGCTCTTGCACAAGAAATGTAAAATCCTTCCTTCTCCTCAAAATCTTTGGAGGGATCTCTTTTAAAACCAAAACTTCTTGATCAGCAATCACAACTTTAGCATCATAAGCAGCTTGTATAACTTCATCTCTGATTTCTCTTTTTGTGAAGTAAACCACCACATCTCTAGGCAACTTTCTCTGTCTGGCAATCCATGAGTTTACACGGAACACTTTATCCATAGCTGCTCTTATTTCAGATGCTGGCTGATTCAATACCACTTCAAAAGCCTCAGAAACCAGCTGCTTTAAATCTTCCTTAATGTTCTCTTTTAAACCTCTGATTCTAACAGCAAACTGCATCTGGTAATATTGGGCAAGGCTTAGCTCCCTTTCCATTTTGTCTCTTAAATTTTCATTCTCCCGTACTTTAACTTCTAATATTTCATTCTTTTGAGTCAAATCATCCAATTTTTCATCTAAATCTTCCACACATTCCGCCACTTTATGCACTGAAGACAAAATGTCTACCTTCATCACGCTGAGCTTCTGTTCCATCCTCTCTTCCATTCTCTCCTCCAGTTTCTCCAATTTCTCCTCCATCTGTGCAAATTTATCAGCCATTGATTGATTAATTGATTCCAAAAGTTTATCCAGAGCATCTCGTAAGTCCTTCGGTGTCAATACATCAGGAGGATGCAACGCCTGTAATGATGATTGTTGCACCGGAGAAGATCCACCACTCCGTAGAGTTTTAGGGGGAGGTTTAGCCGCCATCTTTTACTTTTCAATTGTGACGCACTTTCACTAAAAGTTTAAAAAGTCCATCAAGCTCGAGAGTATAATAAAATAATCCTCTTCACCTTTTCCTCTTGTACCGCTCTGCCTGCTCCTTTAATCCATAGTCCTTTCTTCAGGCAGGGGTGGTCGCAGACGCCTGGCTCTGCTCCAAGAAGTCCGGAGCAGAGACGCCAGCCAGCTGGGAGCAACCCAGGCTTCGGGGGAGTTCAATCCTTCAGCCGCCCAAGCTCCAAGCTCAGGCGGCCCCGGAGAACTCTACCCCTACCTGGGGCCTCACCCCCTCCTCTTCTCCCGAGGAGGGGGCTTCAAATTCGCCCGAACAGCTGATCGGCGCTGTTTCGGGCGAAAAAACAACAGCTGAGCCGCGGGCAGCCCGGGAAGGCTGTCTCCGTCGCCGCGGAGCCACCGGAAGTGGGTTCGCTCTATCTCAAAAAGAAAAGATAGAGGAGTTATTGGCCAAATGCAAAATGGCAGAATCTAATCCTACGCATAGCCCAATGCAAAGCGACTTTTACAACCACACTCATAAGGACGGTCCTGAGTTCACAGATAATACGCTTTATAGATCTGTGATTGGCTCCTTGCTATATATCAGCAATTGGAGCAGGCCTGACATAGCTTTAGCTGTAAATCTATTGTCCAGGCATGTGGAACACCCAAAGGAATTCCACTGGACTGCTGTTAAGAGGGTACTTAGGTATCTCAGGGGCACGACCGATGCCCTCCTTGTGCTGGAACCAGAGAAGGGGGAGACGGCCCAGCTCTCTGCTTACTCAGACGCAGACTGGGCTGGCGACACCAAAAGTAGACGGAGCACCTCTGGTTTCCTCATATTGCTAAATGGCTGCCCAATACATTGGCATGTTAGGCAGCAAAAATTTGGCTGAATATGCCAGCCTGTCAGACACGGCCAATGATTTGATTTGGTTCAATGATCTGATAACGAGCATCTGGGCATCTCCTCCTCTGCCCATCCAAATTCTAGAGGACAACACGGCCGCCATTGCAATCTCGGAGGCTTATGCAGTAGGCTCTAGATCTCGCCACATAGACATACGCTATAAAAATGTCAGGTAGCTTGCCAAAGAGGGTTTCATACGTGTAGAGCATTGTAATACAGCCGACCAGATAGCTGATCTGTTCACCAAACCTGTCCCCATTGACCGGCACAACCTTCTGTGTAAGCGTTTGTGTTTGGTCTTCTGAACGTTTTTATACATGTCTATGACACCTGCTCGCCCCCTCACACACATTCACTGGTCCCTGTCATTGGCTGGCAAGAAGGGGAATTGTTACATGTTTTGTGCCAGCCATGGCAGTTCCCCAAATACGTCATCAGATGGAGCAAAGAGGCTTCTTTGCTCCCCTGCAGCAGCCCCATTGGCGAGAGAGTTTTATGGCTAGGGAGGGGCCGAGACCCCCCATAAATACCTCTGCCCAGGGGCTGCTTCTTTGTTCTGCTTCTCATTCTCTACTTTCTCTCTTGCATGCATTCTCTATCATACAAGCATGGATGCTTCCATGCCATATAGCTCTTTCTATATAATCTATCAATGAATAAAGCTTCATAATGACTGCATCTCTGCATCCTGCCTTTTTTACTTGGAAGCACCTTAACGACCCATCGATCTCTCTTGAGAGATGCTTCACATACACTTTGAGAATTGAAGGTGCTAGTTAGATGGCTTCATATGGGCCCCCAGTAAGTTCATGACTGAGCCTGTGGAAATGAGGATTGAAACCCACATAGAACCCACATTATATTTATTGTAGTTCCTAGCTTGGGCAGACCTATGATCTTGGGCCTTGCTTGGCTGGAAAAATGTAATCCCACAGTATTATTGGGCAAAGAAGGTTTTAAAATTCCCCTTGAAATGCCTTCAGTGACAGTGAAGCTGTGAAAACTTGCCAACCATCATCAAAAGAGAGGAGGGAGTTGGTACTCTGCCATACCACAGAAGAGGCAAGGAGGACCCCTGCATTCCAAAGGAATATTGGTGCCTTAAGAAAGTGTTCAGTGAGCAGGAATCAGAAGTATTCCTCTCTCATTGCCCTACAGACTACATCATACAGATTTTGCCTGGAACCAAGTTAGCCAAACCCAAATTGTATTCAATGACACCAAGGGAATTAGATGCACTCAGGTAATTCATTCAGAAAAACCTAGCTAGGGGATTCACCAAACTGGCAAAATCACAGTTTCCCAGTTTTATTCTGGGGAAAAAAGATGGTTCTCTAAGGTTGTGTGTGGACTATTAAGGATATTTTCTAGATATTTATTTGATGAAGGAAGGCCAAAGGCAAAATTTTCACCAACCTTGGCCTAAGAGAAGTGTGAGTCAAAGAAGGTGATGAATGGAAAACTGCTTTCAATTACCTGCTAGGTTGTTTTCAATTCCAGGTCCTCCTGTTTGGTGTTCAAGTGGCACCCACCATGTTCATGCAGCTAATGAGCACCTGTTCCAGGGAGTTCTAGTATGCCTAGATGACATTCTAATTTACACTGAATCCATGGACAAATATGTGAAACTAGTGAAAGCTGTCCTAGAAGAGTTTCTAGCTGCCCCGCTATATATGGAACTTTCTGCAATGTCGCGTAGTCGCACAGAGAGACGGACACTTGAGCTGAGTAGTAATTCTTTATTTGATCAGGAATGAAGCTGAGGCAAAGGGGTTACCTGGCATCTCTTTATACCTGCCCAGGTGAATCGCAGCCAATAGATTCAAACCTGGGCTTCCCGCCAGTGCAGGTGGCCAATGGATTTAAACCCTGGCTTCCCGCCAGAGCTGACCATGCCCTGGGGCTGTCAACGACTCACTCTATTCAGGCTTTCCCGCCAAAAGCGGTTATAGCCTGGAGCTGTCCAGCCCCCTGCTGTGCTGACATTCCATGTATGCTTTAAGAGCATACACTACACCCCTTCCCCCATAGTGAGGAATTACCCTCTGTCATTCCGTCTCCCATAACTATATACACTTATTTACACTATACACAAAATTTACAATTGTTATCCCTTGGTTGCTTCTCCACCCCCCCTAAGAGCGCACATAGTCCACGAGGTAGCTTGGAGCCTTGTGCGGCCTGCTTGATCTTCTTGGGATTGGTTCTCCTGGTGGTGTGGTGCTGTGTATAGACTCTCTTCCTTGTTATGATTGTTGTGGTGGATTGTGGTGTGTGTGTGTGTGTGTGTGTGTTGTGGTGCCCGGGTTTTGTGTTCTGCTGGGTTCTGGTGACTGCCTGGTTTCTCTGTCAGTCTCCTGCCTGGGGTGGGGTTGCCACTGTGCCCCTCTGGTAGCCCTCCTGGGTGTTTGTGTTTGTGTTTGTGTTGGCTCTTCCTCCTCAGCCCCCAGTGTGTCCTCAACAACCCTTTCAGGGGCCCTTTTCCTCAGCTGGTCCAGGTGCCTCTTCCAAAGGAGTCCCCCCTCCACCCTTACTTTGTAGGAAAGGGGTCCTGTTTGCTCTAGTATCTCCCCTGGCACCCATGGGTAACCTGTGCTATAGTTCCTGGCCCAGACGGGGTAACCCGTGTGGAAACTTGTTTTGATGTTGGGGGTCCCGGCGTCTGCTGCTACCCTGTCTGGTTGAAGCCTGTCCAGTGTTGTTATGAGGCGTCTGCCCCATCTGAGTTCCGCTGGACTTTTGCCTGTGGCGGTGCAGGGTGTTGCATGTTGGTGTAGGAGGAATGTGGCTAGTCTTTGCTTCCAATTTCCCTGTACTATGCGCTTGAGGGCATCCTTTGTTGTCCGCACGAATCGTTCTGCCAACCCATTACTGGCAGGGTGGAAAGGAGCCGAGGTGGCGTGCCTAATCCCCAAGGTCCTCAGGAACACCTGGAAATCCGAGGAGGTAAATTGTGTTCCATTATCTGACACGATCACATCAGGCAGACCATGTGTAGCAAACATCCCCCTCAATGCTTGAATGGTTCCTGCTGAGGTCATGTTGCCCACAGGCACCACCTCCAGCCATTTAGAATGGCTGTCTACTGCAACCAGAAATGTGTGTCCTTGGAATGGTCCCGCATAGTCTATGTGTACCCTGGACCATGGGGTGTGTGTTTCCTCCCACTTGTGAACTGGTGCATGTGGCTGTTCTGGCCATGACCTCTGGCATGTGTAACACCCTGCTACTAATTCTTCTATCTCCTTGTCCAACCCTGGCCACCACAGGTTGCTCCTTGCCAGGGCCTTCATTTTTACTATCCCTGGGTGGCCCTCGTGTAACGACTGGAGAACTCTTTCTCTAAGCCTTGTGGGGATGATGACTCTACTCCCCCACAAGAGACATCCCTTGTGTGTGGATAGTTCATGCCTTCTGGAGAAGTATGCAATGAACTCTTGCCCTGGTGATTTGTCCTGCCACCCACTGCTCACCCATGATTGTACCCTGCTCAGAACCTTGTCCTTGGGGGTCTCTGTGGCTATGTCCCTTGCGTTGAGGGGGCATTCTGGCAGTTCCTGTATTGCCAGTATTTGGGCAGCCGGTGCTGGGTCCGGCTCCATATCCCTTAGTGGGAGTCTGCTGAGGCCATCTGCGTGCCCCATCTCTTTGCCCGGCCTGTGTACCAGCCTGCATGAATATGCAGACAGGAATATGGACCAGCGTAACATCCGGGGTGACAGGATCTGTGGTGTCTGCTTCTCTGTTGTAAATAACCCTAACAATGACTTATGGTCAGTATATATTAGAAATTCCCTACCATAAAGGTAGTCATGAAATTTCTTTACTCCTGCAACCACTGCCAGTGCCTCCTTGTCTATCTGCGCATAATTTCTCTCTGCAGCTGACAGGGTCCGGGAGTAGTATGCGATGGGGGCCTGGGTTCCATCCTCCTCTAAATGGCTGAGGACTGCCCCAATCCCATAAGGGGATGCATCGCACGCAATGCAGATTGGTTTGTCCTCTCTGAAATGTGTGACTGTAGCATTGCCTGCTAACAAGTCCTTCAGTGAGTTGAACGCGTTTGTGTGTGCGTGCGACCAGTCCCAGTGTGCCTGCTTGTCCAGCAGCCTGTGTAACGGTTCTGCAATGGTTGCCTTGTGTGGCAGGAATGCATGATAAAAGTTGAGGAGGCCCAGGAATGCCTGCAACTCAGACTTGTTTTGGGGAATTGGGGCTTCCTTGATTGCCCTGACCTTGGATGCAGCTGGGTGGATGTCCCGAGCATCGATTCTGAACCCCAGGAACTCTGTCTCCTTCACCCCAATCTTGCATTTTTCCCTTTTCAGTTTCAGACCTGTAGCCCTAAACCTCTGTAGCACAGCTTTCAATCGGTCTGCCAAGACATCCTCCGAGCTACCCGCAATTAGGACGTTGTCAAAATAGGGGCAAACCCCAGGTATTCCCTTGAGGGTTCTTTCCATCACCTCCTGAAAAATTCCAGGAGCGACGCTAACCCCGAACTGCAGCCGGTCTACCCGGAACGCCCCCTTGTGTGTTACGATCGTTTGCGCTTCTGCCGCCTCCGGGTCAACCGGTAGCTGCTGGTAAGCTTGGGCCAGATCCAGTTTAGCGAACACCGACCCGCCTTGCAGGGACGCAAGAATGCTGCTTACCGCAAGAACTGGGTATGAATGAGCGCTCAGAGCCCAGTTGATTGTCCCCTTATAGTCGGTGCAAATTCTAATTTTGCCGTTTGCCTTGAGCGGTGTTACGATGGGGGTTTCCCATTCCGCTCCATTGACTGGCGTTAGCACCCCCTGGTCTACCAGCTTATCCAATTCCCGCTCTATCTTATGTTTTAGTGCAAACGGAACTCTCCTGGCCTTCATCCTTATGGGTTGCACCTGGGGGTTTAATTTAAATGAGATTGGGGGACCTGTGTACCTTCCCAGCTGCCCGTCGAACACGTCCGCAAAATCCTTGCAGACAGCTTCAAGGGAAAGGCAGCTCCGCGTCTGGTGAATCCCCGTGATTCCGATGCCCTGCGCATTGAACCACCCTAACCCCACGAGGCTGGTCCGCTGCCCTTCGACGACCAGTACACTTAATTTGCCCTCGAACCCTTTGTACTGAACCCTCACCAACGCCTCCCCCCGGACGTTAATGGGTGAATTTTGAAAGTCAGAGAGGGTCAGTCTGGATGGCCTCAAGGGAACCCGTTGGCCGCTCCACTTGCAAATCTCCTTAAACGTTCTGGCGGAGATGATGGACATGGCTGACCTGGAGTCCAGCTCCATTGTGCAGGGGACCCCTTGCAGCTTCACCCTCAATTTTATTTTCGGGGTTAGTGCTGCAGGGGCCCCCGTTAGACAAACATCCGGCCGTCCCGCCGTGTGGCTGACCGTCAGTCCCGGCAACCACTCCCTGGTACCTGTAGCAAACTGGAACTCCACCTCCACTTCGTGCAGGCTATCCCGCTGCTTGCTCCTGCAGACCGCCGCGATGTGCCCGGTTTTCCCGCATGCCTGACACTTGGCCGACTTGAAACGGCAGGTAGACCGGGGATGCTGTCCTTCGCAGCTGGCGCAATGGGTAGACCAGGAGCTGTTCGTACCGCAGCCAGAGAACTGGGTAGACCGGGGTTGTCCGCAGCCGCTGTGCTGGGTAGACCGGGGGCCGCAACCACAATGCTGGGTAGACCGGGGCCGATTCGCGCTGTAGCCGTGGAGTTGGGTAGACCGGGGACCGTTCGCTCCACACCTGCACTCCTGGCACCTTGGGTCCACCGCGGCTGGTCTTGGCTCCCTCACGTTGTCTTGGTTGGAGGTGACGGGTCGCTGTTGTCGGTGGATGGCGTCCACCTCCGACTCTGCCCTGTCCACGTCGCTGCAACCGCTCAACTGGTGGATGGATCCGCCCTCTCTCGCGTCGGACTCTTCGGCCGCGTCCCAGGCTAGGAATTCCTCTTGGACATCCCTCAGGGTCAACTTCTGGTTTGTGAAGATTTTCTGGCACAGCTTCCTGTCCCTCAACCCACAGATGATCCGATCCCACAGCTGGATCTCTAAATTTTCAAAGTTACAGAGGCGAGCTGCCTGCCTCAGGGCTGCCATGTATTGCTTGGCAGACTCACCCAGCCGCTGGTCCCGTTTCTCGAAGCGATACCGCCAGGCGATCTCGGACGTCTCGGGCTTGAAGTGCTTGGTCAGCTTCGCCAGCAACTCATTGTACCTGAGGGTGTGGATGTCGTCGGGTGCGCAGAGACCGACCGCCAGCTGGTACGTTTCCGTGCCGCAGCTGCAGAGTAGCGCCACCGCTCTCTGCCGGTCATCTTTCACCCCGTTTGCCCTTAGATAGCACTCGAGCTGCCCCACGAAGGCTTCCCACTCCTCTGGGTGGTTGCTATTGAAAAGGGGATACTGACCCAGTTGTGCCATTCCGCCGTCTCGGTCGTCCTGCGTCTTGGTCCGGGGCTGCCGATTGGATTCCGTCCACAGCTAGCGTTGTCCGGTGCAGGATCCCACCTTCGTCGCCAGTGCAATGTCACATGGTCGCACAGAGAGACGGACACTTGAGCTGGGTAGTACTTCTTTATTTGATCAGGAATGAAGCTGAGGCAAAGGGGTTACCTGGCGTCTCTTTATACCTGCCCAGGTGAATCACAGCCAATAGATTCAAACCTGGGCTTCCCGCCAGTGCAGGTGGCCAATGGATTTAAACCCTGGCTTCCTGCCACAGCTGACCATGCCCTGGGGCTGTCAATGACTCGCTTTATTCAGGCTTTCCCGCCAAAAGCGATTATAGCCTGGAGCTGTCCAGCCCCCTGCTGTGCTGACATTCCGTGTATGCTTTAAGAGCACACACTACACTTTCCAAATGAGAGTTTTGCCAGACTAAATCTACCAGAACTGCCACAAAGGGGTAGAAATGGACTCAGAAAAAGTTTGGGTGGTACTTAATTGGGAGGCACTCTAGGCTCTATGGGCCTGGCTGGGGAGGAACAAAAACTGACTCAAGGCTAAGGAGGCTCTGACTCATGACTGTGGACATTGGACAGACCTCATCCCCTGCATCTGAAGACTTTCTTTCCATACTCTTGGATTAGGCTGCAAGATTGATGCATTGGGAGTCCTCTTGAATTCACATCTGTACATCAAATATTTACAGTATATGTATAAAAATACTTTTGTATCTTTTACTAAGATGTAGAAGTATTTTTTAAATGAATGTGAAAGTTACAAGTTGGGCCTGGCTTTAGAATTGAGCACACATTCATTGGTAATTTCTGTCCCTTGCTTTTCATCTCATAAACATATCGTTTAATATTTGAGGACTGTTGTCAGATTTCAGTTCTGTTGTTTGATTAATGGGTGGAATTGCTAATAATGTGTTCAAAATTGAGAAACATTCTTAAATCTACAGAGTAATGGCAATTTAAAGTTGCATTCCCCCCTATAATTATCAAAAAGATTATTATTAACCTTGTTGGTTCTCAAAATCCTAATAAACAATTGATGTTTACTTCGAAGAATGAGCCATAAGAGATGATGGGCAGTTTAAATCCTTTACAGTATATGTTTTGAATAACCTGTTTTTAGATTTTGGGGCAAGTAAGATAATTATTGGAATGATATCTCAAAATAATTTTTATTCTGAAGATCAAAACCCAGCTGGAATTATATGAGGAATAGAGAAATTTATTTCAAGGTTACCTATTCTTGGAGATTTATCAACATTACATGGAAATGATAAAAAGCTAATAAGATGATATTGATTCTTCTGCTGTTATTGCCACATTCGTCTTGCAATGCTCAACCAATAATGTGCAGAATCCAAGACACTATCCCGATTGTTCATAAATATTTTCAACCAGGTGATCTCATTATTGGTGGTATTACTTCATTAGTCTTCATAAGCAGAATTCTAGAACGCTTTGAGGAAATTCCCAAGAATTCTACTCTTGATGAACCACTGTAAGACTTTATTATTATTTTCTTTCTATTACTATACCAATCTACTGTACCTAAAATTCTTTTATACACTGTCTCTGAATTATACTTAATTCCAAAACTGCTCAAATAAATTTTAAAATCAAAATGAAATAATAATTTCAACTTATATATGTTTTCATTCTACTTTCTAAAGCAAAGCAATAGCAAGATTCTGTGTTCCTTAAAAAAGAGGAAAATCAAAATAATAATTCAGTCCTTGGTGATTAACAGATTTTATATATTTCTGGGATTACAGCATCAGCTTCTAAGACTAAATCTCAAAAAAGTAAAATTGTATTTAACTATTACAATAATACTATTAAGTCAGAGATGGAGCATATTTTATATTAATAAATAAAACACCAATAAATAAATATGGCCACATGATGATATATTAATATTTTTGGAGTGGGGAGAGGAGAAATACATGTCTTTAGGGTAATTTAATTATTAAAATCTTATTCTGCTTTTGTAATTTTTTTTTAGAAATTCTGATTTCACAAGTATATGAAGTTCGTACATTTAACCTAATAAAGGCATTGCGCCAAACTCACATTTTGCTACTTTTATTTTTATGGTAGAAAAATTGATGGATTTTGCTTAACTGGCTTTGGCACATTATGGGATATTTGAAGTGCTTATTAATTAACTTATTATAGGTACAATTTAAAGAGCTACAACCCATTTGCTACCCAATAATGGAGTGCTGTTAAGATAATATTTGTCAGTTCTGGAAAAGAACTTAGATACAACTCTAAGAAAATTTAAAACTAACCAAAATCAAAATCCATGCTATTTCTTTTAAGTCCCTTAAATTACAACAAATCTTCTCCACCAAAAGATACAGGGATCAAATTCTACAGTTTAAAGTTTAATTAAATTTAATGTGTATTTTACATGTAGGGCAAATACTTTGCTCAGTATCATATAATCAAAATTGTTTAACAAAAACACTCATGAAAAGCCAGTAATTATTTCACTGAAAAGTGAATGGTATCCAATTAATCAGTTAATATTATTATTGTAAAGTTTAGTTTGACTGCCCATTTCAGATGCAGAATTTATCTGACTCAGCATCTAATTCCCATTGCAGAGTTCTAATCAAGTATTATCAACATATTTTGACTATGATATTTGCTATGATGAAGATCAATGAAGACCTCCAGCTCTTACCTAACATCACCTTGGGCTTTAGAATCTATGAAAGTTATGGTGGAGAGAACACATATCAAGCCACAATGGAACTTTTTTCCAGTCAGAACCAATTCATTCCCAACTACCAGTGTAGCATCCTGAACAACCTCAAATCAGTTATTGGGACTCTTGATCCTAAAATTTCTATTGATATGGCAGACATTTTAGGTGTTTACAAGGTTCCACAGGTAATATGCATTAATTGTAAATTGCTATTTTGCTTTATTTTTCAGATAGAAGGAAATGCAAGACGTTAAGATATATTTAATTTCATATACTGTATATTTAAGTATATTTAAGAAAGTATATTTGTCAAAGGATAAAGCAATGTGAATCTAACTTCAGAATTTGATATGATTGGGATCATATGATTTGATTTGAGTGGGAGAAAGTGCCAAGAAGGTGACAAGCAACAGGGAGAAAACAGAACTACTCAACTTGTTTTTTGCATCCGTATTTACATAAAGGGGAAAAAAAACAACAGTCCAACCTATCAAAAACAGTACCATAAAAACAGATTAGAAACACAAGTTAAGATAGGCAAGAAAATGGTAAGTGAGCACCTGTCCATCCTAGATGAATTCAAATCACTAGGACCAGATAGACTACACCCCAAGGTTCTGAAGAAACTGGCAGATGTGATCTCAGAACCACTGAACTATATATTTCAAAGATCCTGGAGCACTGAGGAACTACCAGAGGACTGGAAAAGAACAGATGGAGTTCCCATTTTTTTTTTTAGAAAAAGGGGGGGGGGAATGGTTCCAGGAAACTACAGACCTATCAGCCTGACCTCAATACCTGGGAAGATCTTGGAAAAGCTAATCAAGAAATGAATCAGAGAACACCTAGAGGGAAACAAAGTCATTACCAAAAGCCAACATGGGTTTGTGAAAAACAGATCATGTCAGACAAATCTTATTGTATTATATTCTGACCAGGACACAAAATTAGTGGACCAGAGGAATGTTGCAGATATAATTTACTTGGACTTCAGTAAGACATTTGATAAAGTAGACCACAACCTACTACTTGATAAGGTAGAAAAATGTGGGTTAGACAGCATCACCACCAGATGGATTCATAGCTGGCTGACCAGCCATACTCAGCATGTTGTCCTCAATGGAACTGCATGTACAGGCTTAAGATACAGAAGGATCTTGACAGATTTGAACATTGGGTGCTACCTAACAAAATGAAATTCAGTGGTGAAAAAAGTAAGGTTCTACATTTAGGCAAGAAAAAACAAATGCACAGGTATAGTATAGGTGGTACCTTGCTCAATATTAGTAACTGCGAGAGGGTTCTTGGAGTCCTAGTGGACAATCACTTAAATATGAGCCAGCAGTGTGCTTCAGCTGCCAAAAAACCCAACCCAGTGCTAGGCTGCATTAACAGAGGGATAGAATCAAGATCACTTGAAGTGTTAATACCACATTTGGAATAAAAGAAGTAATATACAAAGAAGAAGGAAATTCAGAGAATCATTGAATTATGCGGATGAAGGTGAACTCAGCAATCTTTTATCTCAAATGTACTTCCACAAATATTTCATGCACATAAATAGCGTGAGAGCATATTCTGAGACATTTTAGAATTCTTTATTTGCAGAAAGTGCACATTGGTTTTGTCAATCATTTTTCTGTTTATTTTTTATTTGTATAGCTCCTATATGGCCCTCCTCCAAATATGAATGGTAAAACTGATATCCCCTTCTATTACCACATGATTCCAGGTGAAGACTTATATTTTAGGGGGATTCTTCAGCTACTTGTCCACTTCAGGTGGACCTGGGTTGGGATTCTTGTGAAAGGAGATGGTGGAGCAAAATTTGAAAAACTGATATTTTCATGGTTTTCTCTCCATGGTATCTGCATTGCTTTCTTAGAGCAGCTCAGGACAATTTATATCAGCAATGTGGATGATGGCCTGAAATGGTTTGCGAAGATATTTCTTATTTTTACTAACAGCAAAGCTAATGTTATGATAATCAAAGATAAATACGTTTTAGAATTGAGATGGTTGTTATATCTACCTGAAATGGAAATTGTTTCTATAAAGGCAAAAGGAAAAGTGTGGATTGTGGCTTGCCAAATGGGTCTTGCATCATTCTTTTATCAGAAGAGCTGGGATATCCAAGTCCTCCATGGTGCATTGTTCTTTGCAGCTTACTCAAATGAAGTTAAAGGATTCCAGCATTTTCTTGAGACAAGAAACCATTTCTCATTCTTTCCCCAAGATGGTTTCATTAAAGATGTATGGGAACATGCATTTGGCTGTGTATTTCGAGACCCATCTGTGAATGAGGATCCTGAGGGTATCTGCACTGGGAAGGAAAAACTGGAAAGCCTTCCTGGGGCCTTTTTTGAAATGATGATGACTAGCCATAGTTACAGTATATATAATGCAGTATATGCTGTGGCACATGCTGTGGCACAGATGGGTCAACAATCATATACAAGAAGACTGGGTGGCAGAAAACCTAAACCTCAGGATGTAGAGCCATGGCAGGTAATTCTGTAAGCACAGTAATCAAATATGCTAAGAATGAGACATCAATTGCAGATCAGAAGTGATAGTGTTCTGTGAATAGAAAGTTGGGAATTTTTCTTATGTTTTTTCTTTATCCCTTTTTTATTCTTGGGGGATTGCTAATCTCAAGGTAGTTTCTTCCTGCCTTAATCATCCAAACTCTTGTCCTCTCTAAATCCTTTCCTGAGCAATTTGTTCAAGTTAAATTCCTAATCTTCTAGAACACAGTCAAAATCATTTCTGCCAAAATAAATTATTGTGTAGTGGGTTCTGGACCACATGGCAAGGAAGGAACAGATGAGTATCGCATGTCAGCTCTTTATTAGTGGTAGGCACGTACTGAACAAAGGGGGTTACCTTGGACCCCTTATATACCTAGCCAGGTATCACTCTGGCCAATCCATCCATCTGTATCTCCCGCCGAAAACCCTTCAGCCAATCCAGCCACAGCACAGCGCCACCTGGTGGTACCTGCAGAGCTGCTGCTCCCACCCCATACATAACATAAATTATGAGCCCAAAGTCATGAATACAGCTATTCTTTGAAAGAGAAGGAGGCTAAATTAAGCTGAGCAGCTGAACTATAAATTATAAAGAGAAAGAAGACTACTTGCAGAAAGGCAACAAGAAAGCTGTAATCAGTGTAGAAGGTGAAAGAAGTTCTTATTTGGTTTTTCTAGATGAAAATGTTTCTGAAGAATGAGAAGACATCTTATAAGATAGGATGCAGGAATATAAACAAAAATATTCATGTTCTCGCTTCTAAATGAACTGCCAGTGAGTTTTAAGACTATAGTATGTGCATTAGAACATCAATTAGTGGAGAAGCAGAATGATGAAGAAAAAATAAGAATAAGCAGTAGAGAGAAAGAAGAGGTTATGGAGAGAAGTTGCACAAGGGACTGATTAAAAAGAGAAAGCAAAGATGCAGAAGAAAAGAAGGAATTCCTTGAGATGAATTGCTCAGGATGTAGGATGCTCAAATGCTTCAGATTTACAAAACTCAAAAAATTAGAATATCGTGCAAAAGTTCATTTATTTCAGTAATGAAACTTAAAAGGGGAAACTAATATATGAGATAGACTCATTACATGCAAAGCAAAATAGCTCAAGCCGTGATTTGTCATAATTGTGATGATTATGGCTTACAGCTCATGAAAACCCCAAATCCACAATCTCAGAAATTAGAATATTGTGAAAAGGTGCAATATTCTAGGCTCAAAGTGTCCCACTCTAATCAGCTAATTAAGCCATAACACCTGCAAAGGGTTCCTGAGCCTTTAAATGGTCTCTCAGTCTAGTTCAGTAGGAATCACAATCATGGGGAAGACTGATAACCTGACAGTTGTGCAGAAAACCATCATTGACACCCTCCATAAGGAGGGAAAGCCTCAAAAGGTAATTGCAAAAGAAGTTGGATGTTCCCAAAGTGCTGTATCAAAGCACATGAATAGAAAGTTATGTGGAAGGGAAAAGTGTGGAAGAAAAAGGTGCACAAGCAGCAGGGATGACCGCAGCCTGGTGAAACTCAAAAAATTATAATATCGTGCAAAAGTTCATTTATTTCACTAATGCAACTTTAAAGGGGAAACTAATACATGAGATAGACTCATTATATGTAAAGCAAGATAGTTCAAGCCGTGATTTGTCATAATTGTAATGATTATGGCGTACAGCTCATGAAAACCCCAAATCCACAATCTCAGAAAATTAGAATATTACATACAATCAATAAAACAAGGAGTGTACATAGAACAATATCAGACCTCTGAAAAGTATAAGCATGCATATGTACTCAGTACTTGGTTTGGGCCCCTTTTGCAGCAATTACTGCCTCAATGCAGCGTGGCATGGAAGCTATCAGCCTGTGGCACTGCTGAGGTGTTATGGAAGATGCTTCAATAGCGGCCTTCAGCTCTTCTGCATTGTTCGGTCTCATGTCTCTCATCTTTCTCTTGGCAATGCCCCATAGATTCTCTATGGGGTTCAGGTCAGGCGAGTTTGCTGGCCAATCAAGCACAGTAATCCCACGGTCATTGAACCAGGTTTTGGTGCTTTTGGCAGTGTGGGCAAGTGCCAAGTCCTGCTGGAAAATGAAGTCAGCATCCCCATAAAGCTCGTCTGCGGAAGGAAGCATGAAGTGCTTCAAAATCTCCTGGTAGACGGCTGTGTTGACCCTGGACTTCTTGAAGCACAGTGGACCAACACCAGCAGATGACATGGCTCCCCAAATCAACACAGACTGTGGAAACTTCACACTGGACTTCAAGCATCTTGCAGTGTGTGCCTCTCCATTCTTCCTCCAGACTCTGGGTCCTTGGTTTCCAAATGAGATGCAAAAATTGCTCTCATCAGAAAAGAGGAATTTGGACCACTGAGCAACAGACCAGGTCTGTTTTTCTTTAGCCCAGGTAAGATGCTTCTGATGTTGTTTGTTGTTCAGGAGCGGCTTGACAAGAGGAATACGACATTTGAAGCCCAGGATCCATCTGTGTGTGGTGGCTCTTGATGCACTGACTGCAGCCTCAGTCCACTCCTTGTGATAGTCCCCAACACTTTTGAATGGCCTTTTCCTGACAATCCTCTCCAGGCTGCGGTCATCCCTGCTGCTTGTGCACCTTTTTCTTCCACACTTTCCCCTTCCACATAACTTTCTATTGATGTGCTTTGATACTGCACTTTGGGAACATCCACCTTCTTTTGCAATTACCTTTTGAGGCTTTCCCTCCTTATGGAGGGTGTCAATGATGGTTTTCTGCACAACTGTCAGGTTATCAGTCTTCCTCATGATTGTGATTCCTACTGAACTAGACTGAGAGACCATTTAAAGGCTCAGGAACCCTTTGCAGGTGTTATGGCTTAATTAGCTGATTAGAGTGGGACACTTTGAGCCTAGAATATTGCACCTTTTCACAATATTCTAATTTTCTGAGATTGTGGATTTGGGGTTTTCATGAGCTGTAAGCCATAATAATCACAATTATGACAGGGTGCTTCCCTGCCGCCTTGAAGGAGGCGGTGGTGAGGCCCCTCCTCAAGAAACCTGCCTTGGATCCAGCTATTCTAAACAACTTTCGTCCTGTCTCCAACCTTCGCTTTCTTGCGAAGGTTGTTCAGAGTGTGGTGGCACGGCAGCTCTCTTTGGTCCTGGAGGAAACTGAGTATCTGGATCCATACCAATCGGGTTTCAGGCCCGGGTACAGCACGGAGACGGCATTGGTCGCACTGGTGGATGATCTCTGGCAGGCCCGAGACAGGGTTTATTCCTCTGTCCTGGTCCTTTTAGATCTCTCAGCGGCTTTTGATACCATCGACCATGGTATCTTGCTGCGACGTCTGGTGGGGTTGGGAGTGGGAGGCACCGTTTTACGGTGGTTCTCCTCCTACCTCTCGGGCCATTCGCAGACGGTGTTGACAGGAGGGCAGAGGTCAGCCCCTAGGCCCCTTAGTTGTGGGGTGCCTCAGGGGTCGGTACTCTAGCCTCTCCTGTTCAACATCTTTATGAAGCCGCTGGGTGAGATCATCCGTGGTTTCGGGGTGAGGTATCATCAATATGCCGATGATACCCAGCTCTTTATCTCCACCCCGAACCAAGCCAGTGATGCCCTCGATGTGATGTCCCGTTGCCTGGAAGCGGTACGGATTTGGATGGGGAAGAACAGGCTCCAGCTCAACCCGGCCAAGACTGAGTGGCTTTACGTACCGGCATCTTGTCTTGTCCAAGAGGTTCCATCTTTGGTTATGGGGGGAGAGGTGTTGCCTCCCGTTGATACGGCACGCAATTTAGGCGTCCTCCTGGATTCACGACTCAGTTTTGAAGATCATATTGGAGTCGTGGCCAGGAGGGCATTCGCCCAGGTTCGCCTGGTGCGCCAGTTGCGCCCCTATCTGGACCGAGATGCCCTACATATGGTCATTCATGCACTCGTTACCTCTCGGATAGATTACTGCAATGCTCTCTACATGGGGCTGCCCTTGAAGACCACCCGGAGGCTCCAGCTGGTGCAGAATGTGGCCGTGCGGGTAGTGATGGGAGCATCCCGATACTCCCATATTACACCCCTCCTGCGTGAGCTGCATTGGCTACCGGTTGTCTTCCGGGCGAGATTTAAGGTGCTGGTACTTACCTTTAAAGCCCTACATGGCTTAGGCCCGGGATATCTGCAGGACCGTCTGCTGCCGGGGACGACTTCCCATCGCCCAGTGCGCTCACACAGAGAGGGCCTCCTCAGGGTGCCGTCGGCCAGACAATGTCGGCTGGCGACCCCCAGGGGGAGGGCCTTCTCTGTGGGAGCGCCAGCCCTTTGGAATCAACTCCCCCTTGAGCTTCGGATGGCCCCGGACCTCCGGTCCTTTCGCCGTGACCTCAAAACGTTCCTTTTCCATCAGGCTGACCTGGATTGATGATGGGTTTTTAAAAGTTTTAATTTTTAACTGTGTAATTAATATTTGGGGCTGTTATTTAATTTTTTCTTAACTTTTGTACTGTTGATTTTTTATTGTTGTTAGCCGCCCTGAGTCCTCTGGGAGATAGGGCGGCATATAAGTCCCATAATAAATTAATTAATTAATTAATTAATTAATTAATTAATTAATCACGGCTTGAACTATTTTGCTTTGCATGTAATGAGTCTATCTCATATATTAGTTTCCCCTTTTAAGTTTCATTACTGAAATAAATGAACTTTTGCACGATATTCTAATTTTTCGAGTTTCACCTGTAGTTACCAACCAAGATTTAGGAAACACCTCTAAGGAGAGAGAGAAGGGAGGGAGGGAGGGAGGGAGAGAGAGAGTGAGTGTAATGGGCAAAGTTGTTGTGATTCAGGGTCAGCCTGTGGGTTCGGCAGTTGGGTCGGACGACTCAGAGGAGGAGGGGGGTGTTGAAGAGCTTGCTGAGGGGGTTGAAGATCTTGCTGATGAGAGCCCTCAGCCAGGCCCCTCCCACCTGGTCATGATGGAGACCCAGCTGTGTGAGCCTGACAGCGTGGATGAAGATGACCCACAGCTGGCCCTGTTCAAGGACGCCCGACGCAGGAGGCAGTCAATCAGGAGTAAACAGAGGAAGGCAATGGGGCACCTCGGAAGGAGGCAGAGAGAAGCCACGCCCTGAACTGTATAAAAGGGGAATGCGTGGGAGGGCTGGTTTGCTGAAGGAAACCGCTTGATTAGTTCCTGTTTCATAGCTCCTGTTTCATGGTTGGTGTCTTGTTTTGCTCTGTTTTATCTTAATAAATTTGGCAGGCTTAATTCCAGCCTCTTGCCGTTTGTAAAGGGGTTGTCCCTGCCTTTTCTGCAGGGCCGGTAGCAGGCTGGTACAGAACAAAAGTTAGGAAAGAAAGTCTTGTCAGTGGATACAGACAGACATTCACAGTCCCCTTAGTATAGTATAGAAAGTTCATATGAAAAGACCAAGGCTTCCTTTTGATTTTCTTATGGAAACTAATTATCCAATGCTGCTCCTTCACCATCACTCAGTTGATAAACTTTATTCTATTGTCTGATCCTTTCCCCTCCATTTCACTCCCATCCTTTGGGTTCAAATAATACCCTGGTGGCCTACCTTCCACCTGGAGGACCACTAGAACATTGTACATTAAGAAGTATCCTCCATATCTGTAATCTATTTTGAGCTGTCATGCAATTCTTACCTTAACCATGCTCTCTCTTTCTCTCTACTCTTCTTTTTATAAATATGTTCAATTGTTTCTCTATTCAGCTTCACTTCTTTTTGAAAAGAATTGCATTTAACAACAGTGTTGGTGATGAAATTTCTTTTGATGAGAAAGGAGAACTGGTTACAGGATTGGATCTTGAGAACTGGGTCACATTCCCCAACCAGTCATTCCATCGAGTGAAAGTTGGAAAGCTGGATCCATGGGCTGCTGAAGGCCAAATGTTCACCATTTGTGAGGAAGCCATCACTTGGCCCAGCATTTTCAACCAAGTAGGTTTTGAATGTAGATGATTTTGTTTGGATGACTGGAATGATACAGGTAGTAATTTCTCACCAATCATAATTGGGACCAGCAAGTCTATTGCAAGGATACACATTTATAAAGTGAAACAAAGCATGATTACAGTAACTTAAAGCATTGATTCCAGATGCAATTGTTAGTAAATCACCCATGGTCATTAAGCAGTTTGTTACAATACTGCAAATGAAACTTCCTGCCAGATTCCTTTTTGACTTTCCTTGTCAAAAACCAGGTATAAAATCACAATTGGTGTCAATTGATTGCAGAGACACTGTGATAGCTGCAAATTTAAAGACTAGTCAAAAGTCACTTCAGCACCATCATAATTTTGAATAATCATTGAATAAGAGGTTGAAAGTGAGCACTACCTGTGTCTAAAGTACATCTCTATATCATTTAACATAGAAAACAGATAAAAGTCTTATTCTTTCTGTTGTTACAAATGTCTAACATTGGGAAGAATGTTAAGCAGTATAAGAATTACATATATCTGAAAAGCAGTGTTATCTAATCTGTTAAAAATATTATTCAGTTTCCATGCATACATTATGGTAAAGTTGGAGTAAAGTCATTGGAGGTATACAAAAAGCATTTATTCATACATTATTTTAACACAGTGTTTCCCAAACTTTTTCTTTTATGGCTCTGACCCCTTTCTTAGCCCAATTTACCTCTGTGAAAACCCTCAAAGTCATTGTTAGCTGACAGATCATACTGTGCAAAAGAGACAATCAACAAGCCAAAAAAGAAAAAGAAAAAGACCAAAACATTTTCCCATCATCAGTCAACTTCAGAAGGGAATGAAGTAGGAACTTTTGCTTAGAGTGTGTTATCTATTGAGAGATGGATGGAGAACAATTCTGACTAAAATTGCCTTCTAAATGTTTGTTTATATTGCTATTTACTACTTAGAGTGTGGGGGATCTGGACCAATTCAGAATATATTTGTATTTGTTTCTGTTTGTTTTTATGTCCATGTACTGCTTAAATTAATTCCAGTTTCAAGCATGCTTGCTTTATAAAATATTGCCAAGCCTGTACTAATGTTTTGATAAATATTTTAGTTTTCTATTATCTCTATCACGCATAGCCACTCCTGCCCTGATCATCTCTCTGTTGGATGATTGCAATCTGCTCTACATGGGGCTACCCTTGAAGAATAATGGAATCTATAGCTGGTGTAGAATGCAGTGACAAGTAAAGTTCTGGGGGTCCCTAGGATGGCCACATAACGCCGCTGTTGTATAAGCTGCATTGATTGCCAGTTTGTTTACTGGTCCAATTCAAGATATTGATTATTATCTTTAAAGCCCTATATGACATGGGTTCAGGATATCTGAGAAACCATCTCAACACAATGGGACTAGTCCACCCCATGTGCTCCAACAGAGTGGGCCTGCTGTGGAGCCCACCTGCTAAGGAATTTTAGCAGGCAAGGTTAAGGAGAAAAGGCTTTTCCTCTGGGGCCATGGCCATATGGATCACTCTACCACTAAAGGGGAAAACTGTTCCCATCCTTTTGGCCTCCTGGATGGTTATAAAAATTTGGTTATGCTAGTTGTCCTTGGGCCCCAAAAGGGGCTCTTGAGGGTGGAGATAATTAACAGGGTAAGAAGATCTCATCCTCATGCCAACCGTCTACTCGGTTCCAGTTTTTATATAATTTTTAAACATTTAATTAGTGTTATATTTATCTTTTGTTCTTTGTAAGCCCCCTGAGTCACCTTATCAAGGAGATAGGTGGCATATAAATTAAATGAATGAATAAATAAAAATTAAACAATCATGATTTTTAAAATCTTTTCAAGTATCAGAGTGAGCACTAATTTTCCCCTTCTTATTTCATTTATTGGGTAGACACTGCCTATTTCTCTGTGTACTGAGAGCTGCCCCACTGGTAATTTCAAACAAAAGCAGGAGGCGAAGCCGTTTTGCTGCTATGACTGTCATCCATGTCCCAAGGAGAAAATATCCAGCCAGAAAGGTAAGAGGCATCATGAATCAAGTTTCATTATGGATCTACAAAAAGTTGAGTCATATTATTTTGTTTGTTGACAGATTATGCTGCCCTCAGAAGAAAGGATTCCCTTATCAACTTAAAGGAAGACTTAAGGCAAAGAGTTCAGCATTCATCTATGGCTCTGGTTTAACAAACAAACGAAAAGAATCAAACAATTAATAGAGTTCATTAAAATAATTTGCTCTTTAGGCCAGAACCTGAAGTTGAAACTCAAATACTTTGGCCACCTAATGAGAAGAAGGGACTTACTGGAGAAGAGCCTAATGCTGGGAAAGATTGAGGGCAAAAGAAGAAGGGGATGACAGAGATTGAGGTGGCTGGATGGAGTCACTAAAGCAGTAGGCGTGAGCTTAAATGGACTCCAGAAGATGGTAGAGGACAGGAAGGCCTGGAAGAATGTTGTCCATAGGGTCGCGATGGGTCGGACACGACTTCGCAGCTAACAACAAATTAAAATAATATTGAAACTCCCAATTTCTCTAACACTGGGATTACCTTCTCGTTTCTATAATTGTATATTATTTGGTCTCCCATAAAATCTATATCACATGAGTGAGATTGACATGAGCTGATGATAGAGAAAAGCCAAATCCTTAGCTCTTTTCCTTGAGCCTTACTTGCATTGATGGTTAAATTTTTATCCAGCAGAAATATACAAAATGAATAAAATTCAATATAGATGAAGTGATAGGAGCACATTTTTACATTATTTTCTATATTGTAGAAAACTGCATTCCATAAAGTCAAGATGCAGCTATGAAATAAGACAAATGTATAGCTAAATGCACACAATTGATAGAAGATAGTAATAGTATTAGTAATAGTAAGTAGAAACTTTAAGAGATAATTGCTTGTTAAAATCTAATTAAAAGACTGGAAAATCAGATGGGTAACGTTGTTACATTTTAATTTTGCTGTTAAGAAAAGTAATTTAAAGACTTGTGTCATGATAATATTCATAGAATAATAATAGAACCAAACACAAATTTAAATACCTACAGATATAATACATGTATATTTCAATTTCAGACATGGATGACTGTTCCAAATGTCCGGAAGGTCAATATCCAAATAAGAACCAAGATTCATGTCTTCCCAAGAGAATTTCATTTTTATCCTATGAGGAATCAATGGGAATAAGTATAATCATACTGGCACTGTTCTTTTCTCTCTGCACAACTGTAGTGCTGGCAACGTTTTTAAAATATCATCATACTCCTATTGTCAAGGCCAATAACCGAAATCTCACCTACATTCTACTCATCTCCCTCCTCCTGTGTTTCCTTTGCTCACTTCAGTTCCTTGTTGCACCAGGCAATATAATATGTCTCTTACGACAAATTAGTTTTGGCATCATTTTCTCAGTGGCTGTGTCTTCTGTGCTGGCAAAAACCATAATTGTGGTTCTGCCTTTCATGGCCACCAAGCCAGGATCCAGGATGAGGAACTGGGTGGGAAGAGGACTGGCCACCTCCATTGTTCTTTCTTGTTCCCTGATTCAAGGAGCCATCTGTATGGTTTGGCTAGTCACATTTCCTCCTTTCCCTGATATTGACACCCATTCAGAAATTGAGGAGATTATATTGCATTGCAATGAAGGCTCGTCTACCATATTCTACTGTGTCCTGGGCTACATGGGCTTTCTGGCATCTGCCAGTTTCACTGTTGCTTTTTTTTCCAGGAAACTCCCCAGCAGTTTCAATGAGGCTAAATGTCTCACATTTAGCATGTTGATCTTCTGTAGTGTGTGGATCTCCTTTGTTCCTTCCTATCTGAGCACTAAAGGAAAATACGTGGAGGCTGTGGAGATTTTCTCCATTATTGCATCCAGTGCTGGCTTGCTAGTCTGCATATATTTTCCCAAATGCTACATAATCATTCTTAGGCCAGAGCTAAATAATAGGGAACAGCTCATTAAGAGAAAAAGTTAATAATATGAAACTAAATCTTTCTTTAATTATTTCTGTCAATTAACAGCCTTTATTTAAAGCTATAGTAGTTTAGTCTTTGATTTTGGAAATATAAATTTTTGGGTGAATTTTCATTGTGGATGCTAAGCCTGGTCAAATTTGCTATTATTCAGTTTTAATGGAAAGCCTGATGTATTAAGTGGTCATGATTCTTTATAAGTTTGGTCTCAATGAAAACATATTTGAAATATTAAGCAGACATAGCAGGCAAGTGGGATAATAGAGCATCATTAGACTGTATTAGAGATATTAATTTAATTTGCATTGAAATATTACAGAAAGCACTCTAATAGTTCCTGCTTTTCTGAAGTGATCCTCCTTTTTTTTAAGGCTGTGCTATAGTAAGGATCTTGCAAATAGTTATTAGGTGCACAAATGGCTGCACATGTGACACTAGCTTTTATCTAGCTATCTGTTTATTTCACTCTCCTCCTCTCTTTTCTCCTCCTCATCTTGCTTCATTATTGAAAAAAATATAGTTATATAACAAATTAAATAAACGTTCTCTAATTTTTGATCACTTTGTTTTACTCTTTTTTCCGTGCCCATTAGAAACTCTATGACACCCTTTTAGGATGAATTCCATTAGCCATTTATAAGGCTCTTAAAACCTGGCTGTCTCCCCAGACATATGATATAGTTAATGGGAGCTCTATTGGTGAAATGGCTTTTTATTTTTGGGACGATGACAGTATGTATGTATGTATGTATGTATGTATGTATGTATTTATTTATTTATTTATTTATTTATTTATTTATTTATTTATTTATTTATTTATTTATTTATTTATTTATTTATTTATTTAATATACTTCCAATCTTTTTGTTTGGGGTGACTCTAGATTATCTCAACCATGCACTATATGGGGCAGCCCTTGGAGACCAAACAAATATTTCAACTGGTCCAAAATGTAGCAGCATGAACAACTTTGTGTATCACATGTTTTGCCTATGTTACATAGTTACTGTGTGAGCTACACAGACTTGCATTTCTTTCCTTGTGCAAATCAAGTTTGCTGATTTTGACCATCTTTCTTTATTTTGTTGCTGTTTTGCTCAATTTGCACAAAATGTTACATTTTATCTAAGATCCTCTGAAACTGTAGTGTGGCCACTTTCTCAAGAGCCTTCTCCAGAAAGGGAAGGTTGAAGACAGGCAACAAATTGTCCATTAGGGTAGAATTCAGCAATGGCTTCTTAAGAAGGGAGTGAACAACAGTCTCCTCTTTGGGAATTTCTTGGTTCCACTTGTTCATGATCTGTGATAGAGTTGGAATGGAGAGGATGCATCTGTCATAGTGGTCCTTGATCTCTCAGTGGCCTTTGATACTGCCAACCATAGTATCCTTCTGAATTGGCAGCAGGACTTTGGAATTGAGGTCAGCATTTATAGTGGTCCTTGTCTTTTCTTTATGCTTTCTTCCAGTTAGTGAAGGGGAGTTAATTCATCACCTAAGCCCCTGTTATGTGAGATGCTACAGGGTTTGTCTCCTCCACTGTTTAATAATCACATGAATCGCTGGAGTTAATCTACCAGTTTGGCAGTTTGTATCATCAATCATCAATATTGTACAATTTTGAACTTCTATTGGCCAAGTGTGGCTGTTGAGGTCCTGTTTAAATGCCTGGAGGCTGAGTGGGCCTGGTTGGGAAGGAACCAACTTTGACACAAGACTAATGAGGCTCTGACTCATGTTCGTGTATGTTGGAACTCTACTTCACCCTGGGTCTGAGGACTTTCCATTCATACTGTCAGATGAGGATGTGCAAACAAGGGGTCATTTTGGACTCATAACTACTGCTGAAAGAATAGGTGGCTCCTGTGGCCAAAAGGGGGGAGTTTTACTTTGCTCCATATGGTATGACAGTTGCACTCTTTTTTGAAACAAGGGGCCCTTGTTTCATACTCTTAAGATTTCAAAGTTATCCTGTAAACGACCCTGAAACTTTTAGCAATAGCACTTAGACTTATATACTGCTTCACAGTGCTTTACAGCCCTCTCTAAGCAGTTTGCAGAGCCAACATATTGGCCCCAACTCATTTTACTGACCTCGGAAGAATGGAAGGCTGAGTCAATCTTAAGCTAGTGAGACTCGAACTGCCAAACTGTTGTCAGCCAGCAGTCAGCAGAAGTAGCCTGCAGTACTGCTTTGTAACCACTGTGCAACCAGGGCTCTTTAGTTACGGTAGTTTGCTATAGAAATGAAGTAACACCAGCAACTGTTATTACTCTTTGAGGTCACCCTCAAGAAAAGAAAGTATTTTTAAAATGAAGGTGAAAGTTACATGTTTGCCCTGATTTTAGGATCCAGCACAGACTCATTACTATTTTCTATGCCTCACTTTTCATCTCAAGAATATATCCTTCAATATTTGATGATGATTATCTCTTTTCAGCCTTATCATTCCATTCGTGTGTTGAATTGCTAATACTGTGTTCAGAATTGAGAAGCATATCCTTAGTTCCACAGAGAAATGGAAAATTAAAGATTGCACTTTTCTTTTCCCCTCCTTTATAATTATCAAAAAGATTATTATTAATTTTGCTGTTTCTCAAAGCCCTTATGAACAACTTATGTTTACTTGGAAGAATGAGCAACAATTGCTGATGGTCAGTATAAATCCTTCATATGTTTTGACAAACCTGCTCTTAGAGTTCATGAGCAGGTAAAATCATTATAGGAGTGACATCTGAGAATGACTTTTTATTTTAAAGTTCAGAACAAAATGGGAGGAACAGAGAGTATTTATTCCAATCTTGACTATACTTGGAGACTCATAAAGATTACATGGAATGATAGAAACCTTGACAGCTGGCTCATGATGATATTGATTCTTCTCCTATTATTGCCACATATGTCTAGTAATGCACAACCAATGACCTGCAAGATTCAAGATACCATCCAAATTTTTCATCAATATTTTCAAGCAGGTGACTTCATTGTTGGTGGCATTACATCCTTTGTCTTCATAAGTAGAAATGTAGAAAACTTTGAGGAAGTTCCCAAGCATTCTGATATTGGTGAACCTCAGTAAGATATTTTCTTTATTGGTAGCATTGCATCAATCTAAACAAAAATATTTTATCAATCTATTGTTTATTCCAGTATTGCACATATAAATTTTAAAATATAAATATAAAACTAAAGTAATATTTTTCAAGTTAAATATGTTTTCATTATGCTTTCTAAAGAAAACCAGTAGTGAAATTCTGTGTTCCATACAGAAAGGGGGAAAATCAAAATAACTAGTATTTTGTTATTCTAAGATTCTATACAATATTGGGGATTATAGCATTAGCTTCTAAAACTGCTTCTCAAATGAAAGGTCAGTTATATTTAACCATATGAATAATACTATTAAGTAAAAAATGCAGTATGCTTTACTTCAATAAATAAATGTATCCCTGTGTTGATATGCTGAAATCTTTTGGAGCAGGGAGAAAAGAAATATATGTCCTCAGGGTGATTTAATTAGTAAAAGTATTATTCTGCTTTTTATTTAATTTAATTTAATTAAAAAGATTGTTTTACTAATATATCAATTTCTTATAGCTAAAATAATGAAAGCATTAATGCAAACTTTTGCTACTATTGTTCTTATGATAGAAGAACCTTAAATCTTGCTTAAGATTAAATTGGCTTTGGCATGTCTTGCGATTTTTGAATTGCTTATCAAGTTAACATAGAGAACTATAACTTTAATATAATGAAAATTGATTAACAAGCACTTTTAAGAAATGCTAGCAATGATTTCATTGAAAACTGAATGGTTACCATTAATCAATTAACATAATTTTATGGAGCTTAATTTCACTGCCCTTTTTAGATAATTTCATTTGATGTAGCATCTAATTCCCATTGCAGAGTCCTGATCAAGTATTACCAGCATATTTTGAGCTTGATATTTGCTGTGAAGAAGATAAATGAAGACCTCCAAGTCTTACCTAATATCACTTTAGGCTTCAGGCTATATGATACTTATGGTGGAGAGTACACCTATCATGCCACAATGGAACTTTTCTCCAGTCACAACCTATTCATTCCCAACTACAAATGTGGCATCCTGAACAACCTCGTATCAGTTGTTGGGACTCTTGATCCTGCAATTTCTTTTGATATGGCAGATATTTTAAGCATTTACAAGGTTCCACAGGTAAGATTTCTTAATGATAAGATCTTCACACTTTGCTTTGTATTTTTGGGTAGAGGAAATTGTAATTCATTAAGATATTTGAACTTCACATATATTTATCTATAAAGTATATTTAAGAAAATGTATTTATTAAAGCATAAAACAATGAGAATTCATTTTCAGAATTTGATATGTTAGGTAAGATTCAAAAAATAACCAATAATAAATTTCCTATTGGGCAGAAGCTTTGGACTTCTGTAGTCCTCCCATGCAAGTTGATATAATGATGAACAATAAATAATATATAGTTTCTGGATTTTATTTATTTATATTATATTTTATTCTGTGTTTTATGTTGCTCAGAATCCACTGGGACTGGGAAACTGAAATATTGTGGCTATATATCTGGCTAACTAATTAAAGAATGACATATTAAAGGAATTTATAGAAGCAGTTTTTTAATGGATATAGTATACAAAAAATTATATTTCATCCTGATACATGACATTTTGTAAGGAAATATTCAGTGGTGCAATTAAAATTCTCCAATAAATTGAGAAAATACATTTTTAAATTAGAACCATACTGTCTATAACAAGAAAAGAGAGATTATAAGTGTGCTATATATTGGTATACAACACAAGATTCATAACCACAGACTCATAAATAACTTATGCAAGGGAAGAATCTTAAAGCATAACATTGAGATATATTTAAGAACAGAGGTTGGATACTTTTTTCATCAATCTATTTCTGTCTGTAGAACAAGGAATTTACAAATGGTCTGTGGTTCTACCATATAGTATGAACAACCTTCATAGACAAAATTATTTATATTTATGAAGAAACAGCAAGAATATATAAGTTAAGGAGAAAGAGGATGAAAATTTATAGAGTCATACAACTCTGCACTTTTGGAATACAAAACAACAATCATGTATTATCTTGTCTCACAAATATTTCATGCACATAAATACTGTAGTGTGAGAGTATATTCTGAGATATTTTAGAATTCTATATTTGGAGAAGATACATATTGCTTTTGTCAATCATTTTCCTGTGTTTTTTTTTCTATAGTTCCTGTACGGCCCTCCTCCAAGCATGCATGGTAAAACCGATATCCCCTTCTATTACCACATGATTCCAGGTGAAGACTTATATTTTAGGGGGATTCTTCAGCTACTTGTCCACTTCAGGTGGACCTGGGTTGGGATTCTTGTGAAAGGAGATGGTGGAGCAAAATTTGAAAAACTGATATTTTCATGGTTTTCTCTCCATGGTATCTGTATTGCCTTCTTAGAGCAGCTCAGAACAATTTATATCAACAATATGGATGACGGCCTGAAATGCTTTGTGGAAACATTTCATATTTTTACTAACAGCAAAGCTAATGTTGTAATAATCAATGATAAACATGTTTTACATTTGAGATGGTTGTTATATCTACCTGAAATGGAAATGGTTTCCATAAAGCCAAAAGGCAAGGTGTGGATCATGGTTTCCCAAATGACTCTTGCATCATTCTTTTATCAGAAAAGCTGGGACATCCAAGTCCTACATGGTGCACTGTCTTTTGCGGCTTATTCAAATGAAGTTGAAGGATTCCAGCATTTTCTTCGGACAAGAAAGCATTTCTTATTCTCTCATCAAGATGGCTTTATAAAAGATACGTGGGAGCAAGCATTTGGCTGTGAATTTCCAAACCAATCTGTGAACGAGGAAACTGAGAATATCTGCACTGGGAAGGAGAACCTGGAGAGCCTTCCTGGGGCTGTTTTTGAAATGAGGATGACCAGTCACAGTTACAATATATATAATGCAGTGTATGCTGCAGCACATGCTTTACATGCCATACAGGTGGCTCAACAACCACATAAGAGTGGCAGGAAACCTAATCTTCAGGATGTACAGCCATGGCAGGTAATCTCAGTAGTCAAATATATTGGAAGTGAGACATGAATTGCAGATCAGAAGAGTCAGTGGGGTGCAAATAAAAAGTTAGGAATTTCTTGTGTGTTTTCTCTTTATCCTTTTTTTTTCTTGTGGGATCACTAATCTTGAAGATACTCACTTCCTGCTTTAGTCTTCTAAAATGACCTGTTCTCTAACTTTCAGATAGGCTGCAGCTACCTGAGGTTTAGCTTTTGCCTATGCCTCCCCTTTCTGTGATGGGCAAAGTTAGCCAAGAAAGCCTTACCTGTGGATATGGACAAACATTTACAGTGTCCTTAGTACAGTCTCAGAATTAAATAGATTACTAGAAATCTTATGTAGGAAGTCTCAACACTTTCTTTTGATTTTATTATAGAGTCCAAATGTCCAGTGCTGCTCAATCACCTTATATACTGCAAATTAGAATAAATGGCTGCTACATATCTATCCACTCTACTCACTCACTTTCTTCGGTTGCTAATAATACCCTGATACTCCACCTTGCTCCTCACAAAGTGAGACATAATTATAAACACCCCGATCATAGAAAGCTACCACCTCTGAAAAATTCCCAGGCTCTGATTTGAAAGGAAACTGCTTGACACCCAGGTGACCAGGATAAAGTCATCCTTCTAACCTGGAATTTGATTTGCATTTGCAAGAAATCCCTATTTTACTGACCTCCTCATTCACCATGACATCACATTGATCCAGGAAATATGAAATGCTATTTAATGAATTCCATTCATTTCCCATTGGGGCACTGAAAAGTGAAAAGCAGCCTGGGGTCTTAGTCTTCACTATTATACATGCCACAACAATACCACCATTCAAATAATATGCCATGACTTGTTAATCAATTCAGTCACCACTTGATGTTTGTAATAAATGTTTCTATGTCCCCAATGAAGCAGAAACCCCAGATCAGATGATTGTGGGATGATGTCAGAATCCATTTATATCACATTCATAAATGTATGTTTAAAACAGACATATCAAACACAAGGCCCGGGGGCCGGATCCGGCCCGCGAAGTGGTTTCATGTGGCCCGCGAAGCCATCCTGGAAACAGTGAGGGAACAGCCCCCACTGCCTTGGCCCTGGCCCAGAGACCCTCCTTCTGCCAGAGACCCTCAGATCTGTCCCACTCCTGCCCAGGCCCCCATAGGCACCCTTGATGCGAACGATGTAGAGCTGGCCACGCCCACCCAGTAGGCCATATGCACCCTAGCCACGCCCACCCAGTAGGCCACGCCCACCCTGGCCATACCCACCTGGCCCCCTGAGGGCAACCACAATGCTGATGCGGCCCTCAATGGAATTGAGTTTGACACCCCTGGTTTAAAACATTATCCCCCCCCTATGGATTCTGCCATCTCCCGAGGAAGGAGGAGCATATGTGGATTCAGCCTGCCTTAGGTCATTTCAAAGACCAAGGAAACCTTTTGAACTAGGGGGATCAAAAGGGAGGGGGAGAGGAAGAAGGCAATAACTATAAACCAAAAAAAGTTCCTTTTTTCCCCACGAAAGGGTTGACACGAAGTAGAAGGATGGGAGCTGACCAAATGGGATTGAGGGAAGGGGGGTTGAACTGGGTACCCTTTATAAAATTTCAGTTCGTAAAACAATACTAAGTCCTGTCTTGTATTCCCACAACCAAGCATGTCCTAGTAAAGATTCCTTTTGGACTAGAACTGACTGAGTTTTTGTCTTCCTAAGACGTGGTTTGGGGTGGGTCCTGACAGATGAACTGGAAACTTATGCTGCTGTCCTTATACTATTCCAATATATTTATAGTTCTGTGATGGGACTTCAGTGGTACATGACACTACAGTGACCACACTCTCTATATACAACACAAATGTCCCCTTCCCAATCCTTGTTCAAAAGATCAGCAACCAAACTTTACAGGCTTTTGCTGCCTCAAATAGCCATCTGGCTAAACCTCCACATTTTAAATCATGTCCTTGAAAGTGACTATCCAGCTGAATTCAACTGTATTTCTGGCTCCAGAATGAGTACACAATAGCCTCTAGGGGCCTATTCTCTTACTCCAAGACCCTAGAATTTATGCTTAGAGGGATAGCAATCACTTCCCAATCCAGCTCCAGTTAAAATGCTTCATTTAAGATACCAAGGACGATTACAAATCAGTGTGCTCTGACATCTGCTGTGTCTCCTGATGTACTCTTGGAGAATTATGACTTCCTTACTCAAAAGCTCCACCAGCATGTAACTATAATAACAATGCATCCTTGAGGCAGTAACAGTGATAACTACAAGCTATGGTTTGACAAGTCCTTTCTTAATGTGTAAACTGTTTTGGGCTGTTACACAATTCCACATATTAACTATGATAACTCTGTTTTGTTTTGTTTTTTCACAAATATATTGAATTATTTCTCAATTCAGCTTCACTTCTTTCTGAAAAGAATTGCATTTAACAACAATGTTGGGAATGAAATTTCTTTTCATGACAATGGAGAATTTGTTACAGGACTGGATATTGAGAACTGGGTCACATTCCCCAACCAGTCAATTCATCGAGTGAAAGTTGGGAAGCTGGATCCCTGGGTTGCTAAAGATCAAATGTTCACCATTTATGAGGAAGCCATCACTTGGCCCACCACTTTCAATCAAGTAGGTTTGATTATCTGTATCTAAATGACAGCTCTATATCTTTTAACATAGAAAGAAGGAAAAAAGACTTATTTCACTTGAAATAGATCTGTCTAGAATGGGAAGAATTATAAGGATAAGAATTACATGTTTTTTAAAACCAGTAGTATGTCATCCATTACACAAAATATTATTGAGTTTCCATGCATATGTTGCAGTAAAATTTAAAAGTCATTGGCGATATAGAGAAAGCATTTATTCATACATTATTCTAATACATTCATTATTGATAAATTATTCCCATTTTTTAAATGTTTTTTGCTCATGGTCCTTTCTGAGTCTAATTTATCTCTGTGAACCCCCTCAGGGTCACTTTAGCTGACAGATATTTATTACAAGCAATATTAATGTTCAATATTTACAGTGCAAAGTTAGCACAGAACATGAGGTGATAAATCATAAAGGACTCAAATGTCTATACACCAATGCACAGCGTATGAACAGTAAACAGGGTGAACTAGAAATTCAGGTAAATGAGGGCAGATATGATATTGTTGCCATTACGGAAACATGGTGGGATGAAACCCATAAATGGAACACACAGCTAGAGGGATTTAAATTATTTAAAAGAAACAGACCAAATAAAAGGAGGTGGAGTTGATATATATATATATCATGTGTGTGTGTTAAATTTATTTATTTATTTATTTATTTATTTTATTACATTTATATACCGCCCTTTCCCGAAGGACTCAGGGTGGTTTACAGGGTGATTAAAAAACCAAAATACAAAAGTTTAAAACAATTTTTTTAAAAAATTATATGTGTCCCTGCCTAAATAAAACCCCAGTTAAAATAAGATTAATCCTCAGCCTGGGCCAGAGAGCTCGAAGAGCCAGGTCTTCAGGCCCCGGCGGAATGAACGGAGGTCGGGGGCAGTCCTCAGCTCCACTGGCAGCTGGTTCCAAAGGGCAGGCGCCCCCACTGAGAAGGCCCTATCCCTGGGTGTTACCCGCCGGCAATCTCTTACTGGTGGCACCCTGAGAAGACCCTCCCTGTGGGACCGCACTGGACAAAGGGAACTTGATGCCGGCAGCAGGTGTTCCCTCAGATATCCCGGACCCAAGCCATTTAGGGCTTTATAGGTCATCACCAGCACCTTGAATCTCACCCGGAGGGCAACTGGAAGCCAATGCAGCTCGCGGAGTAGAGGTGTTACATGGGAGTATCAGGAAACCCCCATCACAACTCGCGCGGCCGCATTCTGCACCAGCTGAAGCCTCCGAGTGGTCCTCAAGGACAGCCCCATGTAGAGAGCATTGCAGTAGTCTAAACGGGAGGTCACGAGCGCATGAGTGACTGTGCGTAGGGCATCTCGGTCCAGATAGGGTCGCAACTGGCGCACCAGGCGAACCTGGGCAAAAGCCCCCCTGGTCACGGCTCCTATATGGTCTTCAAAATTGAGTCGTGAATCCAGGAGGACGCCCAAGTTGCGAGCCCTATCAACGGGGGGTAACACCTCACCCCCCATCGTTAGAGATGGAATAGTCTGGTTGACCCGAGATGCCGATATGCACAGCCACTCAGTCTTGGCGGGATTGAGATGAAGCCTGTTTCTCCCCATCCAGACCTGGACCGCCTCCAGGCACCGGGACATCACGGCGAGGGCATCGCTGGGTTGGTTCGGGGTGGAAAGAAAAAGTATGGTATCATCAGCGTACTGATGATACCCCACCCCGAAACCACGAATGATCTCACCCAGCGGCTTCATATAGATGTTGAACAGGAGGGGCGAGAGAACCGACCCCTGAGGAACTCCACAAATGAGAGGCCTCGGGGCGGATCTCTGTCCTCCCGTCAACACCGACTGCGAACGGCCCAGGAGATAGGAGGAGAACCACCGTAAAACGGTGCCTCCCACTCCCAACCCCCTGAGACGCCGCAGTAGGATACCATGGTTGATGGTATCAAAAGCCGCTGAGAGATCTAATAGGACCAGGACAGAGGAACAACCCCTGTTCCGAGCCCGCCAGAGATCATTCACCAGCGCGACCAATGCCGTCTCCGTGCTGTACCCGGGCCTGAAACCCAATTGGTACGGGTCCAGATAATCAGTTTCCTCCAGGAACAGAGGAAGCTGATGCGCCACCACACTCTCAACAACCTTTGCCAAAAAGCGAAGGTTGGAGACTGGACGATAGTTATTTAAAACAGCCGGGTCCAGGGCAGGCTTCTTGAGGAGCGGTCTCACCACCGCCTACTTCAAGGTGGCAGGGAAGACACCCTCCTTCAAAGAAGCAGTTATTACTGCGTGGAACCAGCCTCGTCTCTCCTCCCAGGCCGCATAAGCTAGCCAGGAGGGGCACGGATCCAACAAACAGGTGGTGGTGCTCAGCCTCCCCATGATCCTGTCCACATCATCAGGGGAAACAGGATCGAACTCAGTCCAGATAACATGCTCACGACCGTCCGATTCCTCCACGTCAGACTCTGCCCAGTCAGAGTCCAGACCGGTCCGGATCTGAGCGATTTTGTCCGCCAGATGATGACTAAACTCCTCGGCTCGTCCCCGTAAGGGATCCTCCCTCACCTCCTGATTAAGGAGGGAGCGAGTTACCCTAAACAGGGCGGCCGGGCGATTATCTGCGGATGCGATAAGGGCAGCAAAGTAGTTAGACTTCGCCGTCCTTATCGCCGCAAGATAAGACCTTATAAAAGTTCTTAGCTGCAATCGGTCAGATTCGGATCACCTGGACCTCCAACCGCTCTCTAGACCCCATCTCCGACGCTTCATCTCCCGGAGCTCCGCAGAGAACCATGGAGCCCAACGGGATCTGCGCCAGGTCAGAGGTCGCAAGGGTACAACACAGTCAAGTGCCCCGGTGGCCGCCCTTTCCCAGGCATCCACCAGGACATCGATTGGGCTGTGGGTAAGGGTGATGGGTATAGGCCCAAGCGCCCTCTGGAACCGTTCCGGGTCCATTAGGCGCCTGGGGCAGAACCACCTGGTCGGTTCCGCAGCCCAGCGGCAGGGGGTGGCATAACGGAAGACCAGCCACAGGAGGTAATGATCTGACCATGACAGGGGACCAAATGTTTGTTAAGTATTTAGAATCTAAGGAAGGGTATGGCTGACTGATGAGAACAAATAAGTTTGAAATGATCATATCTGTCTCCCTTTATTCTTTGTTAGCAAGCCAAAAAATTTACACAAATATGAGCTGCCACTGCTGTGGCTACTGCCTGTAGATGGCCTTGGGTTAGGCTGAAAGAGGAAATAAGATTTGTCTCGTGTTTGGGACCTAAGCAAGTGCATTCTAAATACTTAACAAACATTTAACACATATCTCCCTTGCTTCTCAGCTAACAAAGATAGAGAGAGAGCCTGTGGCCTAGGGGTTAAAACAACTGCTTAAGATGCAGTTGGCCCAGGTTCGAATGTCAGAAGGGTATGGCTGATTGATGAGAACAAATGAGTTTGAAATGGCCATATCAGCCTCCCTTTAATTCTTTGTTAGCAATCCAAAAAAATTACACACACACACACACACACACACATATGCATGCTTCTCCCAGAAGAAGGAAGCTGAAGCCACCAGCCTGAGGATGACGGATGGGATTCCGTCGAAACGTTGCTCCTACACCTTCAATTCTACGTGGGAAAAAAACCCGAATGACCAAAGATCCACATACAAACACCCGCGAAAACCTCAGAAAACACACACACACACACACACACACATATATATATATATATTCGTAGATTTTCACGGGTACAGGTATGTAGGTCTTGGCGTATTCGGGTCTTTTCCTGTGTAAGATTGAGAGTGTCTTGGTGACATTTTGACAAGATCCTCATCAAAAACGTTGCCAAGACACTCTCAATCTTACACAGGAAAAGACACCGAATATGCCAAGACCTCTCTCTCTCTCTCTCTCTCTCTCTCTCTCTCTCTCTCTCTCTCTCTCTCTCTATATATATATATATATATATATATATATATATATATATATATATATATATATATATATATATATATATATATATATATATATATATATATATATCGCCTGTTACTCGTCCCAGCTTCTGCCAACCTAGCAGTTTGAAAGCAGTCAAACTAGAGTCTTGGACTTCAAGAGAACTAATTTCAATAAACTTTGAGAGAGCTTGGGAAGGATTCCATAGGTGAGAATCCTCAAGGAGAAAACAACTGAAGAAGCTTGGGAAATTTTGAAAAGTGAGATAATAAAAGCCCATTCGAGCACAATACCAACAAAGAAGAAAAATAACATCTCTCAAAAGAAACCAGCATGGCTGCATAAAGAAGTCTCTGATAAATTGAAAGATAAAAAGAACAAGTATAAAAAGTGGAAAGAGGGGCACATAACTAAAGCAGAATATCAGCAAATAGTCTGAGCCTGGAAAGATGAAGTGAGGAAAGCTAAGGCTCAAATGAAAAAAGTCTTGTGACCAAAGTCAAAAATAACAAAAAAAAGCTTCTTTCAACATGTGAAAAACAAGAAAAAAGTTAAAGAAATGATTGGTCCATTAGTGGGGGAAAGTGGCAAGAAGGTGACAAGCAACAGGGAGAAAGCAGAACTATTTGATTTGTTTTTTTACTGTGATTGAATCATCAACCAGAAGGTGGCTTCTCTTTTTGGATGCCTTCCTCTTCTTGCATGACTACTGTGTATTACCTGATTCACACTTTCCCCTATCCAAAACAAGTTCTTTGTCTCAGATCATGATCCTCTGCTTATTTGAGTTATCATCATCACAACTACCTTGATCTGCCACCTTAGTATCCCTATTAAGGTCAGCAAAGGCACTATATCTGTTATGCAGGGACACAGCAAAAGCTTTGTGTTTATGGTTCACAGCCCTCATCCTGCCAAATCCCATGGTTGTCTATACTCCCCTTCTCCTGCAGGATCTTTGTGGTAGAGGGGCTGATAGTACAGCAGCTCTATAGAGCAGAATGGCTAAGTTGGACACCTAATTTCTGTTTGAAGAGCACAGACTATAGACTCCAGATAAGCAATCTGTCCATGTACACTACTAATTTCTTTAAAAATAGTATGGATACTAAGTGACCTGTAGAAAATTGAGGATTACATGTATTTAAAACATTGAATTGTCTAACTGTGAAAGATTACATGTCCAGAAGGAAGAGTTCAATTAAGCTGAGTACCATGTAAATAATTCAGCACTGGAACATACTATGAGCCTAAAATATTTCCCATTTTAGAAGAAACAATTTATGTAATAAATAAAATAAAAAAGACTGAAAATTGATTTTTGTGATGATGATGATGATAAAGAAAAATAATTGAAGGTAGAATTAGCATTCATTATTTACCAAATAATAAAATGCCATGACATTTCTTTTCTTTCTTTCTTTCTTTCTTTCTTTTTTTTGCTGAGAGAATACTAACATTTTCCTTTTTATTTCATTTATTGGATAGATGCTACCTATTTCAGTATGTACTGCGAGCTGCCTCCCTGGATATTTCAAAAGAAAGCAAGAGGGAAAGCCATTTTGCTGTTATGATTGTCATTCTTGTCCGAAAGACAAAATGTCAAGCCAGAAAGGTAAGAAACTTCATGAATCAAGTTACATTATGACTCTACAGGAAGCTGAGTTGTATTTGTTGCAGTTTTATTCTTTCATCTCTTGGGAGATTGTGCTCTCCCAAAAAGAAGAAGTCTTTCCAATTGGAAGACTTCAGACAAAGAATTAAGAGTTTAAAATCAGCTCTGCTTTGACATAAATAATAATAATAATAATAATAATAATAATAATAATAATAATAATAATAATAATAATAATAATAATAATACCTAATTGATTAAAATATTAAAGTCCCATTTTTTCTTACATTGGCATAAACTTCTCATTTCTATGTACAATTCTATATCCCATAATATCTGTGTCAATGAATAGGTGGAAAAAGTGTTGATGACTGCATTCCCTAAAAAACACAGTGCAACTCTTAAAACAGAGAAATATAGTAAAATGCACATAATTGAACAGTAAGAAATTACAAATACTAAATAGAAACCCTTAATGGAGAATTGCCATGTTAAAATCCAAACACTAAAAAATCAGATTGAAAACTTCAGTGCCAATCTTTCTCTGAAGAAAAGCAAATCAAATAAATGTGATATAATAATATTCATAAAATGATCACATAATCAAACAACAAATTAAATTTGGACACATACTGTATACTTGTGTATATATTTAATACATATATATTTAAATTTCAGACATGGATGACTGTTCCAAATGCCCAGAAGAACAATATCCAAATAAGGACCATGATTCTTGTCTTCCCAAAAGAATATCATTCTTATCCTATGACGAACCAATGGGAATAAGTCTAGTCATTCTGGCGCTCTTCTTTTCTCTCTGCACAACTGTAGTGCTGGCAACATTTTTAAAATATCATCATACTCCCATCGTCAAGGCCAATAACCGAAACCTCACCTATGTTCTACTCATCTCCCTCCTCCTATGTTTCCTTTGCTCACTGCAATTCCTTGTTGCACCGTACAATATAATATGTCTCTTGCGACAAATTAGCTTTGGCATCATCTTCTCAGTGGCTGTGTCTTCTGTGCTGGCAAAAACCATCACTGTGGTTCTGGCATTTGTGGCCACCAAGCCAGGATCCAGGATGAGGAACTGGATGGGAAGAGGACTGGCCACCTACATTGTTCTTTCTGGTTCCCTGATTCAAGTAGGTATCTGTACAGTGTGGCTATTCACATTTCCCTCTTTCCCTGACATTGACACACATTCGGAAACTGAGGAAATCATACTGCAATGCAATGAAGGCTCAGCTACCATGTTCTACTGTGTCCTGGGCTACATGGGCTTTCTGGCATCTGCCAGTTTTACAGTAGCGTTTCTCTCTAGGAAACTCCCCAGTAGTTTCAATGAAGCTAAATGTCTCACATTCAGCATGGTGATCTTTTGCAGTGTGTGGCTCTCCTTTGTTCCATCCTACCTGAGCACCAAAGGCAAATACATGGTGGCTGTGGAGGTTTTCTCCATTTTGGCCTCCACTGCTGGATTGTTGGTGTGCATATATTTCCCCAAATGTTTCATAATTATTTTTAGACCAGAGCTAAACAACAGGGAGAAACTCATTAAGAGAAAAAGTGATAAAATATGAACCTAACTCTCCTATAATTATTTCTCTATATTAAAAGACATTCGTTTAAAGCTCTAGGAAATTCAACATTTATTTTGAAGAGATGAAAATGTTTGGGTGAGTTTCCAATGTAGAAGAAAAACCCAGTCAAATTATTTCTCATTTAGTTTTAACTAAAAATCTGAGATATTAAGAGGCCATGATTCACTTTAAGTTTACTGATTAGAATTTGAGGACCAATGGATTTGATTGATGCTATTGAAATAATTAAGATTTAATGTGAAAGCATACACACACACAGAGAGACACACAATCCAACAAATTTTACATATATTTTCCATAGCCTAAAATGGGAAAGTATGAAAATGCCTAGCTTTGCATTATTTTTGAAATGATGGGATTTTTTAAAAAAGAAAAAAAGCTGAATAACCTTTAATAACTTCAAATATTAACCCTGCCAGATTCCACATCAAGAGCTTCAATATTAAGAAATATATTTGAAGCATTAACCAGTTGTACTAGGAATGATGTCTAAGACATCACCAATTTGACCTGAAATGAAATGTCATTGTATTCAACAAATGTAGCACCCTACTAATCCCAATTTTAATTTTAATTAGAAATTATTTGGTGAGTCTTCATCATAGAAATAAAGCCTAGTGAAGCCTTCATTTATTAAAATGTAAAAAGTGACCTATTAAGAGAAATTTTGAGAAAATTATTCAAGTTGTTGTTGTTGTTGTTGTTGTTATTATTGTTATTGTTATTGTTATTGTTATTGTTATTTTAAGAGTAACTGGTTTATTCTTATTCTATAATGGGAAAGCATGAAAATGTTAGTAAAAATGTTAGTAAAAAAAGCAGTGGTAGGAAATGAGTAGTAGTGGTGCATTGGTTAGAATGCAGTATTACAGGCAACTTCAGGTTTGCCACCGCGGCCACTGCAGCCTCTTGGAAGGTGAGCTCCTTCTTCCATGTCTAATTAGCCTTCGCTGGGGACCCCTGGAGGGGGTAGAAATTCACTCTATGGGCAACGAGCAAGGAGGCACCAAGGTCTTATTTTTGGAGGATGTCTTTTCCATGGTCTCACCTTGTGGCAGTGGCACTGAAAGCCCCACCCAACTGGCCCATTTCTTCTGCCTCCTCATCCATATGTTGCCCCAGCATCCATTTCATCATCAAGAGCCTTCAGGAAATATCTCTGCAGCTGAGAATGGAGCTCCCCCCAGCCGGCCATTTTGTCATCCGAAGCCTTCTGGAAAGGCCTCTGCAGCTGAGAACCAAGCTCTGGTTTTTCTTGAAGGACTCTGATGGCAAAATGGAGGCTGGGGATGATGTGCACATAAGAGTGATAATAAGCAGCTGCAGAGGAACTGGGCAGGTGAGGCGAGGCAGGTATCAGGGCATGGGAGGCCTAGCTGCAGTGGTAAGCAGGTGCGGGGTGCATGGAGTAGCTCCAACCCCACCCCCATCCTAGCTTGATTTTAGGCATGCTCCTCTTCCTTACACTAGGGATTATTTTTGGGGTAGCAATTTTGAAATTGCTTCCAGATTTTGTGCTTGAAATAAATAAATAAACTATTATTTTGTTTTTGCTAATTAGATAGGTTTATTGTTATAGAAATAGTTTATACATTCTGTTGTGTAAAAGTAAAAAGTTGAAGTTGTAATGTTGTTATCTTCTACTGTGCTAAAGAGAGTTGGAATTTGGTGCCTTTTTCTTTTCTCTCTTTACACTATTTTTTTTGTTTCCCTCCCCCTCCTCCTAGTTTTCTATTACATTTTTGAATTTCTCTTTGTATTTTATATTTTGATGAACCAATAAAAAACTATTACTAAGAATAAAAAAAGACATGGAGTGAAACTGCAGTTCTGTGAAGTTCTGAAGTTCATTTTGATTGTGTGGGGTTATGTTGCTTTTGTGGCACCAGGAGATTCTTTATTGATTATTTTTTATTTTGTTTATTATTTTTGCCAATATTTGTGTGCTACCTAGGATTATGCCACATAACATAGACAACTATAGAAATGTTTATGAAATTACTCTGAGCCATTGGATACTCAAGTTTTCATTCCCCTCCCCCCCTAAAATTTTAAAATAAGAAAGTCCGTAGTACTGGATTGCACACCTTAATTCTTTGAAGGGTTATGATCAGTATAACTCAACTCGTAGAATGTGAGCACTACAGATATAACTCAGTAATCCCTGAGTTATGAGCATTACCTTAATGAATGTTTGAAATTACACAATAAGCGCCCCTAGTATTTATAAAAAAACTCCTGAAATTATGAACGTTGCCACACCATGGCAGTTGTTCACCCTTTCAAATGATCGCAGTGGCACTGCAACATTCACCCTGGGTATTCCCTCCCCCCCCCAACCCACCCCAGGCCTCCCTAGGCACTAGGCCTATGGATACTCACATTGAAAAGATTGAGAGATCCTTTGTTTTCTTGGCTGCTCCAGGACTTTGATGCATTTGCAGAGAATAGAGGCCTAAAGTAACACAAGATTACATGAGATCAGTGGTGCAAGATCTCACGTGATCTCACGTGATCTCACGTGATCTCATGGTAGGTTAGGACTCTGTTCTTTGCAACAGTGAATGGAATGGAAGCCAGGGGAGGCTTCTGCGTGCCTCCAGAGGCCCATTCTGACCTTTTCTGGGCTGCTGATGGCCAGAAAGGAGGCCAGAGGTGACTTCACTCTATCTTGTTAGGATTCAGTTTTACATTTGCTCCCCATCCAGGCCTCAAATGCCTCTAGTCACCAAGAAAGGATAGTTACGACAGGGCTTAACACACATGGGCAGAGATGTACAGTAGAAGACAATCAGCATACAGATGATATCTCACCCCATAGGTGATATCTCACACAATGGATTCTTGTGGATATTTTACAGCAGGGAAAAAGCACTGAGATCCTACATGGCAGGGCTGAGTGTCCTATATTTAGTCTGAATTCCAATTTAAAAGGGTACAGATAATTCATCCTGGAGTTGCAGCACCGTTATCTCCTGAACAAGCTTCCTCAGAAAGGGAAGGTTGGAGATAGGATGTCAAGCTATCTGGCTCATATGTAATGTATTCTTAATGAGGACCATAGCATAGCATCAATACAGTATTATATTCTTCTAACTTTGAGGTCAAGTTCCAATGCTTGGAGGCTCTATGGGCCTGACTGGGGAGGAATAAACCCTGACTCAAAGCTAATGAGACTCTGACTCATGGCTGTGGACACTGAACAGCCTTTATCCTCTACATCTGAGAAATTTTCATCCATAATCTTGGATTATGCTGCATTTCTCAATTCAAGATTGATGTACAAAATGGGGATCCTCTTCTATTCAAACTATTGCTCAAGGAGCAGGTGGTAAGTGTGGCTGGGGGTAGGAGTTGTGTGTTCCATCTGTTTTACCAATTGCATCCTTTCTTGAATTGAGAGGCCTTTCAGTTAGACATTCATGGTCCTAAGGTGTTAAGACTGTCCTGTGAGATATCTTGAGAAGTCTGGTACTGAAATGAAATAATATCAGATACTGCTACTACTCCATGAGGTCAGCATCAAGACAAAAAAAAATTTTTAGAAAATGAATGTGAAAGTTACTGTCAGAACCCATTCCTATTTCATTTGTATCTACCCCCTCTGACCTAGAATCAAATCTCACCTCTCCATGGGTTCTGCCATACTCCCAAGGGGGAGGGGGGATGTGCCTGCAGGTTTATTGCCTCTGTTTCCTCTATCTGCTACAATGTAACATTTTGCTTTACTGAGGTATATCTGTCTCTGGACTTTCTCTCACTAAACTGTAAGCTAGAACAAGGAAGGGAATAAGGAATGTAACCTCCGTGCCTGGTTTATTTCTATGCTCTAAGAGGAAGGTGTGAAGAGCTGCCTGACCATTGCTGTGTCAACTGGAGACGGGTTGATATTATCTCCCCTTTTCCCATGATGGGCCTAACACCTGGGGATTGGCTGTCCCACACTGGCCAGATGAACTATGGAGTGGGGTCTTGCTTGGGGATACTTTAACCTATCGTTCTGCACAGGAAATCTCAGTTTCTGTCTATTATGCCTGCTAGCAACTGCTCTTAATAAAAGTTCCTATTGGAAGAAATCACTTCCAAGAGTTCTGCTTTCTTAAGATGTCAGTTTGAGGTGGGTCCTGACAGTTACAAGTAGAATCAAGCACACATGCATTGGTAATTTCTGTCCCTCATTTTTCATCTCACAAACACATTGTTTAATATTTAAGGACTGTTGTCACATCTCAGCCCTGTTGTATGATTAATGGGTGGAATTACTAATACTGTGTTCAGAATAGAGAAGCATATTCTTAATTCTATAGAGTAATGGCAATTTCACCCTCTTATAATTATCAAAAAGATTATTATTAACCTTGTTGCTCCTTAAAGTGCTTAAAGATGTTTTCATATGTTTTAAAAAACCTGTTTTTAGAATTTAGGGGCAGATAAGATCGTTATTGGAATGATGTCTCAGAATGATTTTTATTTAAAGTTCAGAAGCTAATGGAAGTTATGTGAGGAACAGAAAAATTATTTATTGCCTATTCTTGGAAGCTCTTAAGCATTACATGGAAATGATAGAAAGCTTAATTCTTCTCTTATTATTGCCACATATGTCTTGCAAACCTCAAACAATATGCAAAATCCAAGCAGCTATCCCAATTGTTCATAAATATTTTGAAGCAGGTGACCTCATCATTGGTGGTATTACTTCATTCATCTTCATAAGTAGAGTTGTAGAAAGCTTTGAGGAGGTTCCCAAGAATTCTACAGTTGGTGCATCTCTGTAAGACATTACTATCTTGGTAGTGCCTTGTCACACAAGTCAGTCAAATGTTCAGACTGGATTTGGCATTTTTGTATGCCGATCAAGTCCTTCTCAAGAACCTGGGATAGATAGATGTGGATGTTTGGTGGTGTTAGAAGCATTGTTGCAGGATGCAATTTGTTCTGAATAAAGCTGCCTTTTGTAATTATTACTATTTAAGTGCTTATTAAATTACTTGCTATAGATATAACGAGTTACAATCTATTTCCTATTGAATAATGAGTTGCTGCTAAGAGAATAATATTTTTTGTAGATTCTGGAACAGGATTAAGAAAAGCCAAAATCTGTGTTATTATTATTATTATTTTTGCTCAGTGTCTTATAATCAAAATTGTTTAACAAATACACTCATGAAAAGTCAGGAATGATTCTACTGAAAACTGAATGGTAACTAATTAATCAGTTAACATTATTCTTATGGAACTCAGTTTCACTGCCCTTTTTAGATACAGAACTTTATTTGATACAGCATCTAATTCCCAATGCAGAGTTCTGATCAAGTTTTATCAGCATATTTTGAGCTTGATATTTGCTGTGAAGAAGATCAATGAAGTTCTTCAGCTGTTACCTAACATCACCTTGGGCTTCAGAATATATGATAGTTATGGTGGAGAGTACACATATCAGGCCACAATGGAACTTTTCTCCAGTGAGAACCCATTTATTCCTAACTACAAGTGTGGCTTCCTGAACAATCTCATATCTGTTGTTGGAACTCTTGATCCTGAATATTCTTTTACTATTGCAGACATTTTAGGTATTTATAAGGTTCCACAGGTAAGACTCATTCATTGTAACTTGTCCATACATTGCTTTGTATTTTCAGATGGGCTAATTGTAAGACATTAATATTTATTTAATTTAGTATACATTTATCTACAAAGTATATTTAATGTTTTATCAAAGGAGAAAGGAAAGTGAATTTAATTTCAGAATTTGATATGATAGGTCAATTTTAAAAATTAACCATTAATAACCATTAATAACCATTTCCTGTTGTGTAGGAGCTTTGGATTTCCTCCCAAGGAATTTGCTATTGTGATGACCAAAAAAAAAGATGTAAGGTTTCTGCATTGTGTTTATTTATATTGTTAGATTTAGATGCATTTAGATGTTCATGAAGTTACACTTAGTGTTTCTTCTCCTATATTTTTCTCCAACTACCAGTGTGAAAGTCTGTGAGGTGCCCAAGTTACACAGTGAGCTCCTTTATCTGAGAGTAGACTTTAACAAGGTCTCCCAATATTTCATCTGCCCATAATCACTATCCTATCTTTCTTTTATTCTTTCCTTGACTGAGGTAGATTTGAACTTGGGTCCTTCCACTCCTCATCCTCCCTTTAATCACTGTATTTTTTGAAGCAAGGCTCATCATGGTAGAATTTGAATAATTTGACACACACACACACACACACACACACACACACACACACACACACGCGTGTGTGTGTGTGTGTGTGTGTGTGTGTGTGGTGTAACTCCATGAACATCTGAATGCATCTTGCATATTTTGTTGTTGTTCATCACAATAGCAAATTCCTTGGGAGGAAATCCAAAACTCCTACACAACAGAAAACGCTTAAATATGCTCTATGGTTCTACAGCAATATGAACCACATTCAAGGACAAAATTATTTTTATTGTTGAAGAAGTAATCTGCAAGTTCAGTAGAAAGAGGATAGAAAGAATCATTTGGTTGGGCAGATGAAAAGGAACTCAGCAATCATTTACTGCAAACCTACTCTCACAAATATTTCATACACATAGTGTGAAAGTGTATCCTGAAAGATTTCACACTCTTTATTTGCAGAAGATACATATCAGTTTTGCCAATCATTTTTCTGTCTATTTTTTTTGTTCCTATCTAGTTCCTATATGGCCCTCCTCCAAGTATGAATGGTAGAACTGATACCCCTTTCTATTATCACATGGTTCCAGGGGATGACTTACATTTTAGGGGGATTCTTCAGATACTTGTCCACTTCAGATGGACCTGGGTTGGGGTTCTTGTGAAAGATGAAATTGGAGCAAAATTTGAACAACTGATATTTTCATGGTTTTCTCTCCATGGTATCTGTATTGCCTTCTTAGAGCAGCTCGGGACAATTTATATCAGTAATGTGGATGATGGCCTGAAATGGTTTGTGAAGACATTTCATATTTTTACTAACAGCAAAGCTAATGTTGTGATAATCAAAGATAAATATGTTTTACATTTAAGATGGTTGTTATATCTACCTGAAATGGAAATAGTTTCTGTAAAACCAAAAGGTACAGTATGGATTGTGGCTTCCCAAATGGGTATTGCATCATTCTTTTATCAGAAGAGCTGGGACATCCAAGTCCTCCAAGGTGCTCTGTCCTTTTCAGCTTATTCAAATGAAGTTGAAGGATTCCAGCATTTTCTTCAGACAAGAAACCATTTCTTATACTCTCATCAAGATGGTTTCATTAAAGATGTATGGGAACATGCATTTGGCTGTGTACTTCCAGACCCATCTGTGAATCAGGAATCTGAGGGTATCTGCACTGGGAAGGAGAAACTGGAGAGCCTTCCTGGGACTTTTTTTGAAATGAAGATGACCAGTCCTAGTTACAGTATATATAATTCAGTATATGCTGTGGTACATGCATTATATGCCATACAGGTTGCTCAACAATCACATAGGAGAATGTTGAGTGGCAAGAAACCTAATCTTCAGGATGTAAAACCATGGCAGGTAATCTTCTCAAGAGTCCAATAATGAGAAAAATGAGATGTGAGTTTCATATTAGAAGTGACATTGTTCTTTGCATAGAAAGTTAGGAATGTTTCTTGTGTTCTTTCTTTAGTCTTTTTTTAATTCTTGAGGGGGTTGCTAATCTCAGAGTAGTTTGTTTCTGCCTTAGTCTTTCAAACTCACTTCTCTAAATCCTTATCTGAGCAATTTGCTCCTTAGATTTCTATTCTTCAGGCATACACTCAAAATAATTTCTGTTAAAAACATTATGGAAGTGAAGTCATGAATACAGCTGTTATGTGAAAGAGGAGGAGGAAAAATTAAACAGCAGTTGAACTAAAGATTACAAAAAGAAAGGACACAACTTTCAGAAAGGCAACAGGAAAGTTGTAATCATTTCTGGCTTCCAAACGTACTACCAGTAAGTTTTAAGACTGTAGTGCCTGCATTAAAACTTCAATTAGTGGAGAAGCAAAAGGATATAAGGAGAGGTTGAACAAGGGACTGATTAAAAGAGAAAGATTAGGTGCAGAATAAGAGGAAGGAATTCTCTGAGGTGAATAGTTATTATGTAGGATTTTCAGTGCTTCCACACTTATCATCCTCATTAACCTTTCCATTTGGCTTAATAAAAAGGAAGGAACAAAATTTACAGTGTTGAGGTTGTCGAGAGTTTTTGTTTTGATGACAGTTGACTCTGTTATGGTTGCTTGCGGTGGTTGAACTGGTTCAACGGAAAATGTCAACAAATTATATAGGGCTTGTGTACAAGATTTATGGGTTAAGAAATAGATGTTGTATAACTATGAGATAACAAAATATATTTACCAACCAAGGTTTAGAAAACACCTCTAAGACCCACAGGAGGGATGAGATAATAATGGGCAAAGTTAACTAAGAAAGTCTTGCCAGTGGATATGGACAGATATTGACACTTTCCTTAGTATAGGCTCAAACTTAAATAGAGGAGATTCTCTAATAAGAAAAGATCAAAACTTCATCTTGATTTTCTTATGGAAACCAATTTTCCAGTGCTGCTCCTTCACCATCACTCACCTGATAAACTTTATTCTAATGTCTGATCGATTCCACTCCATTCCACTCCCATTCTTTGGATGCAAATAACATTCTGGTACCCTACCTTCCCCCCCCTCCAGAGCTAGACACAATTAAAACCAACCCATTCATCAGCTAATAAGAAGCTACCACCCCTGCAAAAATTACCCTCCCAGGCATGGTTTGGAGGGCAATTACTTCACATCCAAATAACCAGCATAAAGCACACTTTTTTTTATTTAAAAAGTTTTACAGTACATTTTAACTTTATCAATCCCCCCTCCCCCACCCCTATCTAACCCTCCCTATCCCTATCCCTCTCCCCCATTCCCCCCTCCCCCCCCGACTTCCCAGAGCTAAATACAGGGTATAAAAACGAAAAACAAACATAAGCATCCATATGCTATCTACAATAAACTATTAATTCTATCACCCTCTAGCTCATGTAAAATGATTACAAACAATATTAATATTACAGATAAAAAAAAGAAGAAAAACAGAAAAAGGAGCTTTACTCAAATGCTAAATGAAATTTCTTAGTCCCATATTATCATATTAATTTAAAAAAAAAACTTCTACTATTTACCTCTAATTTCTAAACAAAATCTCAATTACGCGCCAAAAGCGCCTATCTCTATTAACCTTATTAATCTCCCACCAAACTGAACTATGATCAAAAATAGTTCTTGCATATATCACACCAAATGTCTCACAATTCCAGATCATCCTTGAGTTCAAATAAAAAGGAAATTTAGGCAATCTAGCATGACTCATGACACGCTTAAAAAAAAAAACCCGCTTTATCCATCTATATGTCTAGGACACCATTCCAATCTCCAATGAAAAAATAAAAATAAAAAAAAATTAAAAAAATTTATAATCCATTTAAGTACCCTTTATGTGTAGTAAGTTAAGAAAAGTCAACTTGTTGTTAATTAGGAGCTTGCGTACCCAATCTTAAATTCAGTAAATACTTTTGATCCATAACCCTAATATGCGTTTCTTGTAACCAAAAACATCAGTCTTAAATTGTTTTAAATATTGAAAGACTTTCTTTCTCCTCTATGATGAATTTAATCCACCGACATTCTAAATTAGAAATTTAGTCACCAATCTTGACGCCCCAAAGCTTTTGGAGCACGTCTGAAATGGCCCCTGTAACTTCTTTGGACCGCGCCCCTCCCACAGCTTCACTGTAAGTACACTTTAGAAGTTCCATAACTTTCTGCTGGTCTTGCTCTCGTCTCGCTCGTCTTAGGGCGGCACGCGACATCCTCTGCTCTCCAGCAGCAGCCGATGAGACTGTAACTTGATCCCCTCCATCACCATTCTCCTCTGTCTGTCTATCTGCAACATCTTGAGGCTTTCCCTCGCCATATCCTTTTGCAGCTTCCAGAAGTGGTAGGGGGGTTGCTTTTAACACATTGCTGTAAAAATCATGTGCCTGGGCCACAGTAACCAGACGATGTCTTTTACCTTCGTACATCACCACCAGTCCGACTGGAATCTCCACACTTATCATCCTCATTAACCTTTCCATTTGGCTTAATAAAAAGGAAGGAACAAAATTTACAGTGTTGAGGTTGTCGAGAGTTTTTGTTTTGATGACAGTTGACTCTGTTATGGTTACTTGCGGTGGTTGAACTGGTTCAACGGAAAATGTCAACAAATTATATAGGGCTTGTGTACAAGATTTATGTGTTAAGAAATAGATGTTGTATAACTATGAGATAACAAAATATATTTACCAACCAAGGTTTAGAAAACACCTCTAAGACCCACAGGAGGGATGAGATAATAATGGGCAAAGTTAACTAAGAAAGTCTTGCCAGTGGATATGGACAGATATTGACACTTTCCTTAGTATAGGCTCAAACTTAAATAGAGGAGATTCTCTAATAAGAAAAGATCAAAACTTCATCTTGATTTTCTTATGGAAACCAATTTTCCAGTGCTGCTCCTTCACCATCACTCACCTGATAAACTTTATTCTAATGTCTGATCGATTCCACTCCATTCCACTCCCATTCTTTGGATGCAAATAACATTCTGGTACCCTACCTTCCCCCCCTCCAGAGCTAGACACAATTAAAACCAACCCATTCATCAGCTAATAAGAAGCTACCACCCCTGCAAAAATTACCCTCCCAGGCATGGTTTGGAGGGCAATTACTTCACATCCAAATAACCAGCATAAAGCACACTTGTAACCTGGAAACCAGGTTAGTGAAGAAACCTGGACTGCTGAGAAATTGTTAAAAACTGCTATTTAGTTCATTACAATTTTATTTTTAGTTGGGAGGTAACCAGAACTAAAGCACTAGTATCCACTATTCTATAAGCTGTGTCAATGCCATTCCTCTCATTCAAGTTTTATGATGCCCTATTGATGATAAATGCCTCTGTACTGCCATTGAGAAAGAAACTCCAAATCAGATGCTAGTGGAATGATCTGGAAACTAATGCTACTTTCATTATGCTATTGAATTGATAGTCCTGGGAAGGAATCTCAAATAATAATAATAATAATAATAATAATAATAATAATAATAATAATAATAATAATAATAATAATAATAATAATAATAATAATAATAATAATAATAATAATAATAATAATAATAATAATAAAAGTTGGAAGGGACCTTGGAGGTCATCTAGTCCAACCCCCTGCTCAGGCAGGAAACCCTATACCATTTCAGACAAATGGCTGGCCAGTCTCTTCTTAGAAACTTCCAGTGTTGGAGCATTCACCACTTCTGGAGGCAGGTTGTTCCACTGGTTAGTTGTTCTAACTGTCAGGAAGTTTCTCCTTAGTTCTAGGTTGCTTCTCTCCTTGACTAGTTTCCATCCATTGCTTCTTGTCCTGCTTTCAGGTGCTTTGGAGAATAGCTTGACTCCCTCTTCTTTGTGGCAGCCCCTGAGATATTGGAACATTGCTATCATGTCACCCCTCACCATTCTCTTCATTAAACTACACATACCCAATTCCAGCAACTATTCCCTATATGTTTTAGCCTCCAGTCCCCCAATCATCTTTGTTGCTCTTCTCTGTACTCGTTCTAGAGTCTCGACATCTTTTTTACATCATGGTGACCAAAACTGGATACAGTATTCCAGGTGTGGCCTTACCAAGGCATTGTAAAGTGGTATTAGTACTTCACGTGATCTTGATTCTATTCCTCTATTAATGCAGCCTAGTACTGTGTTGGCTTTTTTGGCAGCTGCAGCACACTGCTGGCTCATATTTAAGTGATTGTCCACTAGGACTCCGAGATCTCTCTCACAGTTACTACTATTGAGCAAGGTACCACCTATACTATACCTCTGCATTTGATTTTTCCTGCCGAAATGTAGAACCTTACTTTTTTCACCATTGAATTTCATTTTGTTAGATAGTGCCCAGTGTTCGAGTCTGTCCAGATCCTTCTGTATCTTAAGCCTATCTTCTGGAGTATTGGCTATTCCTGCCAGATTGGTGTTGTCTGCAAATTTGATGAGTTCCCCATTTATCCCCTCATCCAAATCATTGATGAAGATGTTGAAGAGCACTGGGCCCAGAACAGAGCCCTGGGGCACCCCACTTCCTTCCATGTAGATGCAGTTCCATTGAGGACCACACGCTGAGTACGGCCTGTCAGCCAGCTACGAATCCATCTGGTGGTGATGCTATCTAACCCACATTTTTTTCTATCTTATCAAGTAGTAGGTTGTGATCTACTTTATCAAATGCCTTACTGAAGTCCAAGTAAATTATATCTACAGCATTCCTCTGGTCCACTAGTTTTGTCACTTGGTCGAAGAATGCAATAAGATTTGTCTGGCGTGATCTGTTTTTGACAAACCCATGTTGGCTTTTAGTGATAACTTTGTTCGCATCAAGGTGTTCGCTGATTTGTTGTTTGATTATCTTTTCCAGAATCTTCCCAGGTATTGAGGTCAGGCTGATAGGTCTGTAGTTTCCTGGAACCATTCCCCCCCCTTTTTTTTTAAAAAAAAAAAATGGGAACTACATCTGTTCTTTTCCAGTCCTCTGGTAGTTCCCCAGTGCTCCAGGATCTTTGAAATATATAGTTCAGTGGTTCTGAGATCACGTCTGCCAGTTCCTTGAGAACCTTGGGGTGTAATCCATCTGGTCCTGGTGATTTGAACTCGTCTAGGCTGGACAGGTGCTCACTTACCATTTTCTTGCCTATCTTAACTTGCGTTTCTATTCTGTTTTTTATGGCACTGGTTTGGGTAGGTTGGACTGTTTTTTTCCCTTTGTGTAAAGACAGAAGCAAAAAATGAGTTAAATAGTTCTGCTTTCTCCCTGTTGCTTATCACCTTCTTGCCACTTTCCCCCACTAATGGGCCAATCATTTCCTTAACTTTTTTCTTGTTTCTTATATGTTGAAAGAAGCTTTTTTTGTTATTTTTGACTTTGGTCGCAAGCCTTAGTTCATTTTGAGCCTTAGCTTCCCTCACTTCATCTTTGCAGGCACGGGCTGTTTGCTGATATTCTGCCTTAGTTATGTGCCCCTCTTTCCACTTCTTATACTTGTCCTTTTTATCTTTCAGTTTATCAGAGAGTTCTTTATGCAGCCATGCTGGTTTCTTTTGAAAGCTATTATTTTTCTTCTTTGTTGGTATTGTGCTAGACTGGGCCTTTATTATCTCACTTTTCAAAATTTCCCAAGCTTCTTGAGTTGTTTTCCCCTTTAGGATTCTCATCCATGGAATTCTTCCCAAGGTCTCTCTAAGTTTATTGAAATTAGCTCTTTTAAAGTCCAAGACTCTAGTTTGGCTGTATAATATTGCTTGTGCTTCCATAATGTCGAAGATGACCATGTTTTCTATGCACCAAATAAGTACTGTATCCCCTTTTCAGCACTGAGGCTGAAGGATACTTTCTCACCAATTGATCAAAAGATCAGAAATCAAAGTTTGTGCCTGGTTCAAACAGCCTTCAGATTGAATCTCCACATTTTAAATGGTGGCCTTGAAGTTGACCATCCAGTTGAATTCAGCTACCTATCTGGCTTCAGAATGCATGCTATTAATTATATAATAAACTCTAGAGAACTTCTACTTTTTTCCAAGATTCTAGAAGTATAACAGAAATCACTTTCCAATTCTGCTCCAATTAAAATGCCTCATTTAAGAGACACACATAGAGGAAAACTTTTCTGCAAAGCCAAGTGAAGCCCCATTTAAATCAAATGATAACTGAGCTTCCTCAGATCTCCTACAGTACCTTCAGTCTGCTCTGACATCAGTTGAATCTCCCGATGCACCCTTGAAAAATTACAACATCCTTACCCAAGACCTCCACCAGCATGTAGCCCACAATAATAGTGCACTTTGAGGCAACTATCGCACCAGCCCAAGCTACGGTTTCACAAGATGTTTGTTAACATCAAAACACCTCTTGCTACCACTTACCAATTTTAACTATCTGCTGTACTGAATCTCCACCACCAGAAAAGATAGTATGAACATCTGCTGGCATGCAAGAAAAAGACAGCCATAAAAAAAAACTCTTTTGGGCAGCCATATACAATGACTCAACTTCATTCTGGCACATCACAAACAAAAAAACAAAAAATAAAAACAAAAAGAGGAGAATATAACTTTAAAAGAAAAAAGAAAAAGAGTAACAAAATAGGGAAGGACTCTTCACTAGTGTAACCTTCACTAATATTAATGCCTCTCAAACCCAGCCTTTGTCTAAACCCAACTCAGAATGTCACAGAGAACTAGATACTTTTTTTTTCTTTTAGGGTTGCTATATTTGTAAAAACTCAGACGACACTAGATAGCAGCAAAAAGTCATTTCTGTATCTCTCTGTTGCCAGCAAGTGACTGGCTGGATTTTTTTAGACATCCAAACATGACAGATGCTAACCTACAATGACAGCTGCAATAATTATATCTGTTATATTATTTGTATATCTAAAATTTTCTATATAAATCTTCCCTGATTTGCACGTCTCTAATAATAGCTGGGAAGAATATTTCTACTTAGTCCTTGCAAAATAATAGTACAAATTTATGTAATAAATAACATCTGCCTAACCAACCAGGTAAACTTTTGAGAATTACATTCTCCTAGATGTATGGTTACTTTGATTAGGGTGGGATGTGTGCATTAAATTTCTTTATTATTAAATAGTTGAAGAGTATGATAAAATCATTTTTGATCAATAATGCCATATAACCAAATGTATCTGGTAGACCACCAGACCATTGCACATTAGGAAGTATCCCCCTCATTGTTTTGATCTGTCACATAATTCTGTATCTTACCCTTGTTCACACTATCTTCTCTTTTCCTTTCACAAATATGTTCAATTGTTTTTTTTTATATTCAGCTTCACTTCTTTTTGAAAAGAATTGCTTTTAACAACAGTGCTGGGGTTGAAATTTCCTTTGATGAAAAAGGAGAACTGGTTACAGGACTGGATATTGAGAATTGGGTCACATTCCCCAACCAGTCCTTACATCGAGTGAAAGTTGGGAAGCTGGATCCCTGTGCTGCTAAAGACCAAATGTTCACCATTCATGAGGAAGCCATCACCTGGCCCAGCAGTTTCAACCAAGTAAGTTCTGAATGTAGATCAGGGCTGTTAAACTGCAGGCCCATGGGCCGGACACGTCATTGGGAAACCACGCCCACCCCATTGCTGGCAATGGGGAAAAAGCTCTGATATGTTGTGTGATGTCACATGACATTATGAGTTTGACATGTCTGATGTAGATGATTTCGTTTGGATGTCTGGGATGATGCTTTATTACTAACCATAATTGGGGCCAGCAACTTTATTGCTAAGTCATAAAATGAATCATCATGTTACTGCACTAATTTGCACTATTGGTTCTAGCTGTGATCATTAGCTTACCGGTAATTGCCCGTTGTCATTAAGTGGGATGTTGCATGAGTGCAATATGACTTCTTGCCAGCTACCCTATTTAAGCTTGTGGATGATCTCTGGTGAGAGTGGGATAGGGATAGTGCATCTATCCTTGGTCTCTTTGATCTCACAGTGGCTTTTTATATACTGACTATGGCATTCTTTTGGGCCAATTGCAGAATTTGGCATTTAGTGGTGCAGTATTGCACTGGTTTGGCTTCTTTCTCTGAGGTCATTTCTAGTCAGTGTTAATGTGGAGCAAGTGGTCCAGTCCATAACCATTCCTTTGCAAGGCGGCATAGGGCTCAGTCCTTTTTAACATCTGCATAAAACCACTGAATGAGATCATCTGGCACCATGGGATTCAGTGGCGTAGCGTGGGGGGTGCAGGGGGGCCGGCCGCACCGGGCGCAACATCTGGGGGGGGCGCGCTCGCACTGAGCTGCTCGGTAGCCACCGAGGCTCTGTGTCATTTCTGTCCGCGCCACGGGCTGCGAAGAGGCGGGGCGGGGCCAGGCCGCCGACATACACGCCGCCCAGTGACAGGCGGCGCACGCGGGCCCAACCAGGAGAGGCCCCCTGCTGCAGAGGCCCTCCCCCTCTCCCGGCCCCCGCCCCCTCCCGTGTCTCCTTCATCCGCTCCGGGAGAGCGAGCCAGAAAGGGTAGTGGACAGACGGACGGGCGTGCGGGAGGGCGGCGGCAGGGTGACTTTGGATTCCAGTTCCGCGAAGGAAGAAACTGGGGTCCCTTCTTTGTCAACGCACCGGACTGCTCCAGAATAAGAGCCTTCCTTAAAAGTCGCCCGGTTTGGCTCCGTGATAGCCGGCGATGGAAAATATCTGGTCCAAACCCAAAACCCGAAGTGAACAAGTGCACACGGTCTCACGCCTGCGCTTCCTGCTTGGAGAGCGCCGCGGGACTCTGCGCGGACTACCTGTGGCGAGAAATCAGTGAAAAAGGCTCGTCAGGGACCGAGAAGGAGTTCTAGATGCAAAGCTCCGCAAAGGGGGCGGGAAAGAGTCCGAAACGTGGGTTCGTTGCTGAACGCAGTGCTCAGGGAGCCCCAAGGGCTGCACAGAGTTGGCTTGGCTCCGCTCTCGAGCTGCTCTTTCTTGCAAAGCGAAATGAGTCCGGCAGGTGAGATGGGCGGCCACATAAACTGAATAAAATAAATAGAAGCGGCCAACTCTCCGCCCAGGCTCAGGCCAACCGCAAGCGCCCCGCAGGCGCCCTGGCAGGTTTGGCCGAGCGAAGACGGACCCGCTGGCCGGCCGGCCTAGCTTCGTGCGCATGCGTGGCTTTATTTAGCGGGGCTCACGTGCGAGCTTGAATGCAGCGGCTCTTGCAGGTTGGAGCCCCGCCCAGCCGCCCTCGAGAGGGACCCGGAAGCATCCCGCATGCGCGCGACTCTTCTTGGAAAGTCTACGCCGCTGCGGGGCGCGTCTTTTCAGCAGTGCCGTGACGTCACCGCCCGCCCGCCCCTCTATTTCCGCTTCCGGTTGCCTTGCCCCGCCCCGGGTGCTGACAACCCACGCTACGCCACTGATGGGATTACATATCATAGTATGCCGAAGATACTCCACTTTATATCTCTATCTGTTGTGATTCAGGGTCAGCCTGTGGGTTCGGCAGTTGGGTCGGACGACTCAGAGGAGGAGGAGGGGGGTGTTGAAGACCTTGCTGAGGGGGTTGAAGATCTTGCCGATGAGAGCCCTCAGCCAGGCCCCTCCCACTTGGTCACCACGGAGACCCAGCTGTGTGAGCCTGACAGTGTGGATGAAGATGACCCACAGCTGGCCCTGTTCAAGGACGCCCGACGCAGGAGGCAGTCAATTAGGAGTAAACAGAGGAAGGCAATGGGGCTCCTCGGAAGGAGGCAGAGAGAAGCCACGCCCTGAACACTATATAAGGGGAATGTGTGGGAGGGCTGGTTTGCTGAAGGCAACCGCTTGGATAGTTCCTGTTTCTTTAAGCTCCTGTTTCTTGGTTTGTCTTGTTCCGTTTGTTTTTGTAGTAATAAATTTGGCAGGCGTAATTCCAGCCTCTTGCCTTCTTGTAAAAGGGGTTGTCCCTGCCTTTTCTGCAGGGCCGGTAGCAGGCTGGTACAGAACACTATCCCTGGTTATTGAAATAATGTAATAGTTGGCCTTTAGGAATGCCTGGAGGCTGTAAGGGTCTGGATAGGGCTTCAGTTGAACCCTCATAAGATGAAGTAGTTGTGGACCTCAAGATTGTTAGCAACTTTATTTATGGATTGAATTGCACTACCTTAGATGCACCTGATGCATAAACTTGAGATTCTCACAGAGTCACAAAAAGCAGGTGACAGTCGTGGCTACTTAATGTTGTGCATTAGTTGTGAGGATTGTGAGGCCCTGTACATATTCACTCATGCCCTAGTCATCTCTCATTTGGATTACTACAAAATGCTCTGCATAATGCTATCCTTGAAGAGTACTCAGAATCTAAGATTGGTGCAAAATGCAGTAATGCTCACAGTTCTGGAAGGTCCTAGGGAGGCATACATAACACCATTGTTGTGCAAGCTGCATTTGTTACCAGTTTGCTTCTGGGTCCAATAAAAGTTGTTGGTTTTTACCTTTAAAGTCCTATGTAGCATTGTTCCAGGATATCTGAGGAACCCAATGAGACTAACCAACCCAAATTGCTCCAGCAGAAGGGATCTGCTGTGGATCCCATCTGCTAAGGAATTTGGCAGATAGGATCAAGGAGAAGAGCTTTTTCATCTAGGACCATGACAATGTGGACTGCTCTATCACCAAAGATAGGAACTGATCCCACCCTTTTGGTCTTCTGGATGAATATCAGACCTTGATTCTGCTGGTTTTCCTGGGGCCCCAGGAAGGGTGCTCACTGCTGGAGATGGTTGATGGAGTAAGAAGATCTCCTCATTCTGCCTTCCATTTTTTTCGTTTCAGTTTATATATATATATCAGTTTATATATATATAAAAACGGAGATGAGCACCGGCCCCTAGAGTCGGAAACGACTAGCACGCATGTGCAGGGGAACCTTTACCTTATATATATAGATATATATATATGTAAAGGTAAAGGTAAAGGTTCCCCCGCACATGCGTGCTAGTCGTTTCCGACTCTAGGGGCCGGTGCTCATCTCCGTTTCATAGCCGAAGAGCCAGCGTTTGTCCGAGGACGTCTCCGTGGTCATGTGGCCGGCATGACTAGACGCCAAAGGCGCACGGAACGCTGTTACCTTCCCACCGTAGTGGTCCCTATTTTTCTACTTGCATTTTTACGTGCTTTCGAACTGCTAGGTGGGCAGAAGCTGGGACGAGTAACAGGCGCTCACTCTGTTACGCAGCACTCGGGATTCGACCCGCCAAACTGCCGACCTTTTGATCGACAAGCTCAGCATCCTAACCCACTGAGCCACCGCGTATATATATATATATATATATATATATATATATATATATATATATATATATATATATATATATATATGTGTGTGTGTGTGTGTGTGTGTGTGTGTGTTTCAAATGTTAACTATTTAGATTACCTTGCTAGGCCCCAAACATGGGGCAAATCTTTATTTCCTGTTTTCAGCCTATCTTGAAGGCCATCGAACAGGCTGTAGTCACACCGGACAGTTCATATATTTGTGTAAATTACTAATTCTTTGTTAGTAATTTACACAAATATATATATATATATATATATATATATATATATATATATATATATATATATATATATATATATATATATATATATATATATATATATAAAATTTTTAACAGATTTTATATTTGCCATTTACTTTTTGTAAACCACTTAGTCACTTTATCGATGAAATGGGTGGCATATAAATAAATATTAAACAATCATGAGTTTTTAAAATCTTCTTTTAAAGTACCAGAGTGAACACTAATATTTCCCTTCTTATTTTTCTTATTATTCGGTAGACACTGCCTAGGTCAGTGTGTACTGAGAGCTGCGGTCCTGGTAATTTCAGAAGAAAGCAGGATGCGAAGCCGTTTTGCTGCTATGATTATCATCCATGTCCCAAAGAGAAAATGTCAAGCCAGAAGGGTCAGAGGAATCATAAGCCAAGTTGTATTATGGCTCTACAAAAAGCTGAGTTATATTTTTTTGCTTGTTGTCATATTATGTTGTCCTCAGAAGGAAAGATTGCTTTACCAACTGAAAGGAAGACTTAAGGCAAAGAGTCAAGCATTTAGCTATGGCTCTGGTTCAACAAACAAACAAAAAGAAACAAAAAATTAACTGAGTAATTAAAATAATATTGAAATTCCCATTTTTCCTTACACTGGAATTACCCTCTCATTTCTATAATTCTGTATTGTTTTGTCTCCCATAAAATCTGTATCACATGAGTGAGATGGAAATGTGTTGATGATATACAGTATGTAAAATCTTAGCTCTTTTACTTGAGCATATTTGTATTTATGGATATGAACACACATTTTAACCTGCAAAATAAATTCAGCAGAGATGAAGTGATAGAAGCACATTGTCCAGTTTTAATCCCCCCTTGGCCACCAGTCTCAGAAAAGGAGATACAGTCCATCATTAAGAGCAATAAAGCCTCAGGCGAGGATTTTTTACCAGCAGAATTATTTAAGAAATTTCCCAACTGGTGGGGCCCTGTATTAGCAGGTCTTTTTACACACATAAATAACACCTGCCATATACCAGATGGGTGGAAGATGGCAATAGTTGTCCCCATATATAAAAAAGGGAATAAAAAGGATCCTAGTAATTATAGGCCCATCAGCCTGATTGACATTGTAGCAAAAATATATGCTAGGTACCTTTTGAACAGAATTGAAATCTGGGTAGAGGAAAACAACATCCTCACAGAAGAACAAGCAGGTTTTAGACAAAACAGATCTACTATTGATAACTGCTTTGTCTTGAACCATCTAATTGCCAAATATGCCTATAAGAGGAGACCCCTGTTTGCTGCTTTTATAGACCTTACAGCAGCATTTGATATGGTAAATAGAGACGTACTATGGAGTAAATTGAAATCTCTTAAAATAGAACCCAGTCTCCTGGCTTTGATTAAAGCCCTTTACACAAGTACCTGTTTGAGGGTGCGGTATGGGGTTAATGGGGCCCTGACTAACAGGATTCACACAAATAAAGGGATAAGGCAAGGGTGTATCCTGGCCCCATTATTATTTAATTTATACATCAATGACTTGCCAGGGTTAATGAAGGATACCATGGTACACATGCCGATGATCCTAAATACTTACTGTAACAGCTTGCTTTATGCTGATGATATGATTTTATTATCATACTCACAAGTAGGATTACATAGGCTATTAAGAAGATTCAGCTCTTATTGCCAGGATAACTCCCTAATCATTAGCAAATCTAAATCGAAAATAATGGTGTTTGGAAGAAACCATCAGAGACATAAGTGGCAATTAGATGGTGAACCAATTGAGCAGGTTAATACCTTTGTATATTTGGGAGTAACTTTTTCCAAGACTGGATCTTGGGCCTGCCATCATCAACGGAGTACATTTAGAGCAAAAGCCCGTTTGAATTTATTGCTCAAACTAAAGAAACATAGTTACCCAGGGTCCCTAGCTCCATTACTCAAGGTTTATAAGGCTAAGGTTACGACAATGCTCTTGTATGGAGCAGAAATTTGGGGTCTTTACTCAACCACAGTTTTAGAACAAACACAGTCCCAGCATCTGAGATGTATTTTGGGTGTAGATCCAAGAACATCTGCTGCAGCAGTTAGAGCTGAATTGGGAATTCATACAATTCATGCATTATCTAAAATTAGAGCTTATAACTACTGGTGCAAAGTTAATGAAATGGAGACTGATAGACTCCCCAAATTATTTATTTATTTTATTTATTAATGGGATTTATATCCCGCCCTATCTCCCGAAGGACTGTCTACTAGAGCAAATAAAACTACAATCACAAATCTCCTGGATCACCAAACTAACAAATTTTGTAAGAAGCTGTGGCCTTCCTGTTTCTTGCGTAACAGGAGAACAATCTAAAAAAAGAGCTGCCCAAAGAATTAAGGATATAGAAGCACAAACTGATATAGCTATCCTTAGTAAGGTGGGTAGCTTGAAATGGCTGAGTAAATACAAATGTACTTTTTAAGTGGACAGTTATTTGAAGTTACAGCTCCCAAAACATCTTAGGGAGATATTTATGAGAGCGAGATTCGAACAGCTTGAGACAATGGTCAGATATGGGAGATTTCATGCTATACTGTACAATGAGCGTCTCTGCATTTGCGGAGCAGCAGAGGTAGAGGACCTGGCTCACATCCTATTTGACTGTTGTCTGTATAAGAGGGTGAGAGACAGGTAACTTGGTCTATATACCAAACAAATGACCCATTGGGATCCCCATATCAAAATAACTTATCTTATGTCCGGTCAGAACTTGAAAATAACATTTAACGTAGCACAGTATTTAAACAAAATGATCCGGTTAAGATCTGCATATGTGGGACTGATTGGGGTAGATTGCAAGGGCGACTCCGAAATATAATGTTATCATATTTTATCTATATCTTAAATTTGTATTTTATTACTATTTCATCTTAAATTGTATTTTATTGTAATTCCATTTTAAATTGTATTTTATCAAATTCCATTTTGGATTGCTTTTATCAAGTTTTGGTGATGGTTTGTTGCTGGAACTTTGCACTTTGATATGGCCCAAGGGCTAATCAATAAAGTTGTTGTTGAAGCACATTCCTATTATGTTTAGTTTTATTTACATTATTTAAAATAAAACTGTTAAAAGATATTGTAGCAGATTGCATTCAGTAAAGACAAGATGCAATTGTGCAACCAAATAAATATATAGGTAAATGCATATAATTGATAAGAGATAGTAATCATATTACAAATATTAAGTAGAATCCTTTGGAGATAATTGCCTTGTTAAAATTCAAATACAAGATTTGTAAGTCAGATGAATAATGTCAGAGCCAATTTTGCTCCTAGGAAAGGCAATTTAATGTGTCATAATAATACTCATAGAATAATCACAAAACAGAAGCACAAATTTCAGTATATATACATATGCATGTATGTTTATATATAATACATGTGTATTTAAATTCCAGATATGGATGACTGTTCCAAATGTCCAGAAGATCAATATCCAAATAAGGATCAAGATTCATGTCTTCCCAAGAGAATATCATTCTTATCCATTGAGGAACTGATGGGAATATGTCTACTGATTCTGGCACTTTTCTTTTCTGTCTGCACAATTGTGGTGCTGACAATATTTTTGAAGTATCACCATACTCCTATTGTCAAGGCCAATAACCGAAATCTCACCTACATTCTACTCATTTCCCTCCTCCTCTGCTTCCTTTGCTCACTGCAGTTCCTTGTTGTACCTGGCAATATAATATGTCTCCTCCGACAAACTAGCTTTGGCATCATCTTCTCAGTGGCTGTGTCTTCGGTGCTAGCAAAAACCATCACTGTGGTTCTGGCTTTCATGGCCACCAAGCCAGGATCCAGAATGAGGAACTGGGTGGGAAGAGGGCTGGCCACCTCCATTGTTCTTTCTGGTTCCCTGATTCAGGCAGGTATCTGTACAATATGGCTGGCCACATTTCCTCCTTTCCCTGACACTAATATCCATTCAGAAATTGAGGAAATAATACTCCAGTGCAATGAAGGTTCAGCCACCATGTTCTACTGTGTTCTGGGCTATTTGGGCTTTCTGGCAATTGCCAGTTTCACTCTTGCTTTTTTCTCCAGGAATCTCCCCAGCAGTTTTAATGAGGCCAAATGTCTTACATTCAGCATGCTGATCTTTTGCAGTGTGTGGCTCTCCTTTGTTCCATCCTACCTGAGCACCAAAGGCAAATACATGGTGGCTGTGGAGGTTTTCTCCATTTTGGCTTCTAGTGCTGGATTGCTTGTCTGTATGTATTTCCCCAAATGTTATATTATCATCATTTTGCCACAGCTAAACAATAGAGAACAACTAATTAAGATGACTTACATTTTAGGGGGATTCTTCAGATACTTGTCCACTTCAGATGGACCTGGGTTGGGGTTCTTGTGAAAGATGAAATTGGAGCAAAATTTGAACAACTGATATTTTCATGGTTTTCTCTCCATGGTATCTGTATTGCCTTCTTAGAGCAGCTCGGGACAATTTATATCAGTAATGTGGATGATGGCCTGAAATGGTTTGTGAAGACATTTCATATTTTTACTAACAGCAAAGCTAATGTTGTGATAATCAAAGATAAATATGTTTTACATTTAAGATGGTTGTTATATCTACCTGAAATGGAAATAGTTTCTGTAAAACCAAAAGGTACAGTATGGATTGTGGCTTCCCAAATGGGTATTGCATCATTCTTTTATCAGAAGAGCTGGGACATCCAAGTCCTCCAAGGTGCTCTGTCCTTTTCAGCTTATTCAAATGAAGTTGAAGGATTCCAGCATTTTCTTCAGACAAGAAACCATTTCTTATACTCTCATCAAGATGGTTTCATTAAAGATGTATGGGAACATGCATTTGGCTGTGTACTTCCAGACCCATCTGTGAATCAGGAATCTGAGGGTATCTGCACTGGGAAGGAGAAACTGGAGAGCCTTCCTGGGACTTTTTTTGAAATGAAGATGACCAGTCCTAGTTACAGTATATATAATTCAGTATATGCTGTGGTACATGCATTATATGCCATACAGGTTGCTCAACAATCACATAGGAGAATGTTGAGTGGCAAGAAACCTAATCTTCAGGATGTAAAACCATGGCAGGTAATCTTCTCAAGAGTCCAATAATGAGAAAAATGAGATGTGAGTTTCATATTAGAAGTGACATTGTTCTTTGCATAGAAAGTTAGGAATGTTTCTTGTGTTCTTTCTTTAGTCTTTTTTTAATTCTTGAGGGGGTTGCTAATCTCAGAGTAGTTTGTTTCTGCCTTAGTCTTTCAAACTCACTTCTCTAAATCCTTATCTGAGCAATTTGCTCCTTAGATTTCTATTCTTCAGGCATACACTCAAAATAATTTCTGTTAAAAACATTATGGAAGTGAAGTCATGAATACAGCTGTTATGTGAAAGAGGAGGAGGAAAAATTAAACAGCAGTTGAACTAAAGATTACAAAAAGAAAGGACACAACTTTCAGAAAGGCAACAGGAAAGTTGTAATCATTTCTGGCTTCCAAACGTACTACCAGTAAGTTTTAAGACTGTAGTGCCTGCATTAAAACTTCAATTAGTGGAGAAGCAAAAGGATATAAGGAGAGGTTGAACAAGGGACTGATTAAAAGAGAAAGATTAGGTGCAGAATAAGAGGAAGGAATTCTCTGAGGTGAATAGTTATTATGTAGGATTTTCAGTGCTTCCACACTTATCATCCTCATTAACCTTTCCAAGGTTTAGAAAACACCTCTAAGACCCACAGGAGGGATGAGATAATAATGGGCAAAGTTAACTAAGAAAGTCTTGCCAGTGGATATGGACAGATATTGACACTTTCCTTAGTATAGGCTCAAACTTAAATAGAGGAGATTCTCTAATAAGAAAAGATCAAAACTTCATCTTGATTTTCTTATGGAAACCAATTTTCCAGTGCTGCTCCTTCACCATCACTCACCTGATAAACTTTATTCTAATGTCTGATCGATTCCACTCCATTCCACTCCCATTCTTTGGATGCAAATAACATTCTGGTACCCTACCTTCCCCCCCCTCCAGAGCTAGACACAATTAAAACCAACCCATTCATCAGCTAATAAGAAGCTACCACCCCTGCAAAAATTACCCTCCCAGGCATGGTTTGGAGGGCAATTACTTCACATCCAAATAACCAGCATAAAGCACACTTTTTTTTATTTAAAAAGTTTTACAGTACATTTTAACTTTATCAATCCCCCCTCCCCCACCCCTATCTAACCCTCCCTATCCCTATCCCTCTCCCCCATTCCCCCCTCCCCCCCCGACTTCCCAGAGCTAAATACAGGGTATAAAAACGAAAAACAAACATAAGCATCCATATGCTATCTACAATAAACTATTAATTCTATCACCCTCTAGCTCATGTAAAATGATTACAAACAATATTAATATTACAGATAAAAAAAAGAAGAAAAACAGAAAAAGGAGCTTTACTCAAATGCTAAATGAAATTTCTTAGTCCCATATTATCATATTAATTTAAAAAAAAAACTTCTACTATTTACCTCTAATTTCTAAAATCTCAATTACGCGCCAAAAGCGCCTATCTCTATTAACCTTATTAATCTCCCACCAAACTGAACTATGATCAAAAATAGTTCTTGCATATATCACACCAAATGTCTCACAATTCCAGATCATCCTTGAGTTCAAATAAAAAGGAAATTTAGGCAATCTAGCATGACTCATGACACGCTTAAAAAAAAAAACCCGCTTTATCCATCTATATGTCTAGGACACCATTCCAATCTCCAATGAAAAAATAAAAATAAAAAAAAATTAAAAAAATTTATAATCCATTTAAGTACCCTTTATGTGTAGTAAGTTAAGAAAAGTCAACTTGTTGTTAATTAGGAGCTTGCGTACCCAATCTTAAATTCAGTAAATACTTTTGATCCATAACCCTAATATGCGTTTCTTGTAACCAAAAACATCAGTCTTAAATTGTTTTAAATATTGAAAGACTTTCTTTCTCCTCTATGATGAATTTAATCCACCGACATTCTAAATTAGAAATTTAGTCACCAATCTTGACGCCCCAAAGCTTTTGGAGCACGTCTGAAATGGCCCCTGTAACTTCTTTGGACCGCGCCCCTCCCACAGCTTCACTGTAAGTACACTTTAGAAGTTCCATAACTTTCTGCTGGTCTTGCTCTCGTCTCGCTCGTCTTAGGGCGGCACGCGACATCCTCTGCTCTCCAGCAGCAGCCGATGAGACTGTAACTTGATCCCCTCCATCACCATTCTCCTCTGTCTGTCTATCTGCAACATCTTGAGGCTTTCCCTCGCCATATCCTTTTGCAGCTTCCAGAAGTGGTAGGGGGGTTGCTTTTAACACATTGCTGTAAAAATCATGTGCCTGGGCCACAGTAACCAGACGATGTCTTTTACCTTCGTACATCACCACCAGTCCGACTGGAATCTCCACACTTATCATCCTCATTAACCTTTCCATTTGGCTTAATAAAAAGGAAGGAACAAAATTTACAGTGTTGAGGTTGTCGAGAGTTTTTGTTTTGATGACAGTTGACTCTGTTATGGTTACTTGCGGTGGTTGAACTGGTTCAACGGAAAATGTCAACAAATTATATAGGGCTTGTGTACAAGATTTATGTGTTAAGAAATAGATGTTGTATAACTATGAGATAACAAAATATATTTACCAACCAAGGTTTAGAAAACACCTCTAAGACCCACAGGAGGGATGAGATAATAATGGGCAAAGTTAACTAAGAAAGTCTTGCCAGTGGATATGGACAGATATTGACACTTTCCTTAGTATAGGCTCAAACTTAAATAGAGGAGATTCTCTAATAAGAAAAGATCAAAACTTCATCTTGATTTTCTTATGGAAACCAATTTTCCAGTGCTGCTCCTTCACCATCACTCACCTGATAAACTTTATTCTAATGTCTGATCGATTCCACTCCATTCCACTCCCATTCTTTGGATGCAAATAACATTCTGGTACCCTACCTTCCCCCCCTCCAGAGCTAGACACAATTAAAACCAACCCATTCATCAGCTAATAAGAAGCTACCACCCCTGCAAAAATTACCCTCCCAGGCATGGTTTGGAGGGCAATTACTTCACATCCAAATAACCAGCATAAAGCACACTTGTAACCTGGAAACCAGGTTAGTGAAGAAACCTGGACTGCTGAGAAATTGTTAAAAACTGCTATTTAGTTCATTACAATTTTATTTTTAGTTGGGAGGTAACCAGAACTAAAGCACTAGTATCCACTATTCTATAAGCTGTGTCAATGCCATTCCTCTCATTCAAGTTTTATGATGCCCTATTGATGATAAATGCCTCTGTACTGCCATTGAGAAAGAAACTCCAAATCAGATGCTAGTGGAATGATCTGGAAACTAATGCTACTTTCATTATGCTATTGAATTGATAGTCCTGGGAAGGAATCTCAAATAATAATAATAATAATAATAATAATAATAATAATAATAATAATAATAATAATAATAATAATAATAATAATAATAATAATAATAATAATAATAATAATAATAATAATAATAAAAGTTGGAAGGGACCTTGGAGGTCATCTAGTCCAACCCCCTGCTCAGGCAGGAAACCCTATACCATTTCAGACAAATGGCTGGCCAGTCTCTTCTTAGAAACTTCCAGTGTTGGAGCATTCACCACTTCTGGAGGCAGGTTGTTCCACTGGTTAGTTGTTCTAACTGTCAGGAAGTTTCTCCTTAGTTCTAGGTTGCTTCTCTCCTTGACTAGTTTCCATCCATTGCTTCTTGTCCTGCTTTCAGGTGCTTTGGAGAATAGCTTGACTCCCTCTTCTTTGTGGCAGCCCCTGAGATATTGGAACATTGCTATCATGTCACCCCTCACCATTCTCTTCATTAAACTACACATACCCAATTCCAGCAACTATTCCCTATATGTTTTAGCCTCCAGTCCCCCAATCATCTTTGTTGCTCTTCTCTGTACTCGTTCTAGAGTCTCGACATCTTTTTTACATCATGGTGACCAAAACTGGATACAGTATTCCAGGTGTGGCCTTACCAAGGCATTGTAAAGTGGTATTAGTACTTCACGTGATCTTGATTCTATTCCTCTATTAATGCAGCCTAGTACTGTGTTGGCTTTTTTGGCAGCTGCAGCACACTGCTGGCTCATATTTAAGTGATTGTCCACTAGGACTCCGAGATCTCTCTCACAGTTACTACTATTGAGCAAGGTACCACCTATACTATACCTCTGCATTTGATTTTTCCTGCCGAAATGTAGAACCTTACTTTTTTCACCATTGAATTTCATTTTGTTAGATAGTGCCCAGTGTTCGAGTCTGTCCAGATCCTTCTGTATCTTAAGCCTATCTTCTGGAGTATTGGCTATTCCTGCCAGATTGGTGTTGTCTGCAAATTTGATGAGTTCCCCATTTATCCCCTCATCCAAATCATTGATGAAGATGTTGAAGAGCACTGGGCCCAGAACAGAGCCCTGGGGCACCCCACTTCCTTCCATGTAGATGCAGTTCCATTGAGGACCACACGCTGAGTACGGCCTGTCAGCCAGCTACGAATCCATCTGGTGGTGATGCTATCTAACCCACATTTTTTTCTATCTTATCAAGTAGTAGGTTGTGATCTACTTTATCAAATGCCTTACTGAAGTCCAAGTAAATTATATCTACAGCATTCCTCTGGTCCACTAGTTTTGTCACTTGGTCGAAGAATGCAATAAGATTTGTCTGGCGTGATCTGTTTTTGACAAACCCATGTTGGCTTTTAGTGATAACTTTGTTCGCATCAAGGTGTTCGCTGATTTGTTGTTTGATTATCTTTTCCAGAATCTTCCCAGGTATTGAGGTCAGGCTGATAGGTCTGTAGTTTCCTGGAACCATTCCCCCCCCTTTTTTTTTAAAAAAAAAAAATGGGAACTACATCTGTTCTTTTCCAGTCCTCTGGTAGTTCCCCAGTGCTCCAGGATCTTTGAAATATATAGTTCAGTGGTTCTGAGATCACGTCTGCCAGTTCCTTGAGAACCTTGGGGTGTAATCCATCTGGTCCTGGTGATTTGAACTCGTCTAGGCTGGACAGGTGCTCACTTACCATTTTCTTGCCTATCTTAACTTGCGTTTCTATTCTGTTTTTTATGGCACTGGTTTGGGTAGGTTGGACTGTTTTTTTCCCTTTGTGTAAAGACAGAAGCAAAAAATGAGTTAAATAGTTCTGCTTTCTCCCTGTTGCTTATCACCTTCTTGCCACTTTCCCCCACTAATGGGCCAATCATTTCCTTAACTTTTTTCTTGTTTCTTATATGTTGAAAGAAGCTTTTTTTGTTATTTTTGACTTTGGTCGCAAGCCTTAGTTCATTTTGAGCCTTAGCTTCCCTCACTTCATCTTTGCAGGCACGGGCTGTTTGCTGATATTCTGCCTTAGTTATGTGCCCCTCTTTCCACTTCTTATACTTGTCCTTTTTATCTTTCAGTTTATCAGAGAGTTCTTTATGCAGCCATGCTGGTTTCTTTTGAAAGCTATTATTTTTCTTCTTTGTTGGTATTGTGCTAGACTGGGCCTTTATTATCTCACTTTTCAAAATTTCCCAAGCTTCTTGAGTTGTTTTCCCCTTTAGGATTCTCATCCATGGAATTCTTCCCAAGGTCTCTCTAAGTTTATTGAAATTAGCTCTTTTAAAGTCCAAGACTCTAGTTTGGCTGTATAATATTGCTTGTGCTTCCATAATGTCGAAGATGACCATGTTTTCTATGCACCAAATAAGTACTGTATCCCCTTTTCAGCACTGAGGCTGAAGGATACTTTCTCACCAATTGATCAAAAGATCAGAAATCAAAGTTTGTGCCTGGTTCAAACAGCCTTCAGATTGAATCTCCACATTTTAAATGGTGGCCTTGAAGTTGACCATCCAGTTGAATTCAGCTACCTATCTGGCTTCAGAATGCATGCTATTAATTATATAATAAACTCTAGAGAACTTCTACTTTTTTCCAAGATTCTAGAAGTATAACAGAAATCACTTTCCAATTCTGCTCCAATTAAAATGCCTCATTTAAGAGACACACATAGAGGAAAACTTTTCTGCAAAGCCAAGTGAAGCCCCATTTAAATCAAATGATAACTGAGCTTCCTCAGATCTCCTACAGTACCTTCAGTCTGCTCTGACATCAGTTGAATCTCCCGATGCACCCTTGAAAAATTACAACATCCTTACCCAAGACCTCCACCAGCATGTAGCCCACAATAATAGTGCACTTTGAGGCAACTATCGCACCAGCCCAAGCTACGGTTTCACAAGATGTTTGTTAACATCAAAACACCTCTTGCTACCACTTACCAATTTTAACTATCTGCTGTACTGAATCTCCACCACCAGAAAAGATAGTATGAACATCTGCTGGCATGCAAGAAAAAGACAGCCATAAAAAAAAACTCTTTTGGGCAGCCATATACAATGACTCAACTTCATTCTGGCACATCACAAACAAAAAAACAAAAAATAAAAACAAAAAGAGGAGAATATAACTTTAAAAGAAAAAAGAAAAAGAGTAACAAAATAGGGAAGGACTCTTCACTAGTGTAACCTTCACTAATATTAATGCCTCTCAAACCCAGCCTTTGTCTAAACCCAACTCAGAATGTCACAGAGAACTAGATACTTTTTTTTTCTTTTAGGGTTGCTATATTTGTAAAAACTCAGACGACACTAGATAGCAGCAAAAAGTCATTTCTGTATCTCTCTGTTGCCAGCAAGTGACTGGCTGGATTTTTTTAGACATCCAAACATGACAGATGCTAACCTACAATGACAGCTGCAATAATTATATCTGTTATATTATTTGTATATCTAAAATTTTCTATATAAATCTTCCCTGATTTGCACGTCTCTAATAATAGCTGGGAAGAATATTTCTACTTAGTCCTTGCAAAATAATAGTACAAATTTATGTAATAAATAACATCTGCCTAACCAACCAGGTAAACTTTTGAGAATTACATTCTCCTAGATGTATGGTTACTTTGATTAGGGTGGGATGTGTGCATTAAATTTCTTTATTATTAAATAGTTGAAGAGTATGATAAAATCATTTTTGATCAATAATGCCATATAACCAAATGTATCTGGTAGACCACCAGACCATTGCACATTAGGAAGTATCCCCCTCATTGTTTTGATCTGTCACATAATTCTGTATCTTACCCTTGTTCACACTATCTTCTCTTTTCCTTTCACAAATATGTTCAATTGTTTTTTTTTATATTCAGCTTCACTTCTTTTTGAAAAGAATTGCTTTTAACAACAGTGCTGGGGTTGAAATTTCCTTTGATGAAAAAGGAGAACTGGTTACAGGACTGGATATTGAGAATTGGGTCACATTCCCCAACCAGTCCTTACATCGAGTGAAAGTTGGGAAGCTGGATCCCTGTGCTGCTAAAGACCAAATGTTCACCATTCATGAGGAAGCCATCACCTGGCCCAGCAGTTTCAACCAAGTAAGTTCTGAATGTAGATCAGGGCTGTTAAACTGCAGGCCCATGGGCCGGACACGTCATTGGGAAACCACGCCCACCCCATTGCTGGCAATGGGGAAAAAGCTCTGATATGTTGTGTGATGTCACATGACATTATGAGTTTGACATGTCTGATGTAGATGATTTCGTTTGGATGTCTGGGATGATGCTTTATTACTAACCATAATTGGGGCCAGCAACTTTATTGCTAAGTCATAAAATGAATCATCATGTTACTGCACTAATTTGCACTATTGGTTCTAGCTGTGATCATTAGCTTACCGGTAATTGCCCGTTGTCATTAAGTGGGATGTTGCATGAGTGCAATATGACTTCTTGCCAGCTACCCTATTTAAGCTTGTGGATGATCTCTGGTGAGAGTGGGATAGGGATAGTGCATCTATCCTTGGTCTCTTTGATCTCACAGTGGCTTTTTATATACTGACTATGGCATTCTTTTGGGCCAATTGCAGAATTTGGCATTTAGTGGTGCAGTATTGCACTGGTTTGGCTTCTTTCTCTGAGGTCATTTCTAGTCAGTGTTAATGTGGAGCAAGTGGTCCAGTCCATAACCATTCCTTTGCAAGGCGGCATAGGGCTCAGTCCTTTTTAACATCTGCATAAAACCACTGAATGAGATCATCTGGCACCATGGGATTCAGTGGCGTAGCGTGGGGGGTGCAGGGGGGCCGGCCGCACCGGGCGCAACATCTGGGGGGGGCGCGCTCGCACTGAGCTGCTCGGTAGCCACCGAGGCTCTGTGTCATTTCTGTCCGCGCCACGGGCTGCGAAGAGGCGGGGCGGGGCCAGGCCGCCGACATACACGCCGCCCAGTGACAGGCGGCGCACGCGGGCCCAACCAGGAGAGGCCCCCTGCTGCAGAGGCCCTCCCCCTCTCCCGGCCCCCGCCCCCTCCCGTGTCTCCTTCATCCGCTCCGGGAGAGCGAGCCAGAAAGGGTAGTGGACAGACGGACGGGCGTGCGGGAGGGCGGCGGCAGGGTGACTTTGGATTCCAGTTCCGCGAAGGAAGAAACTGGGGTCCCTTCTTTGTCAACGCACCGGACTGCTCCAGAATAAGAGCCTTCCTTAAAAGTCGCCCGGTTTGGCTCCGTGATAGCCGGCGATGGAAAATATCTGGTCCAAACCCAAAACCCGAAGTGAACAAGTGCACACGGTCTCACGCCTGCGCTTCCTGCTTGGAGAGCGCCGCGGGACTCTGCGCGGACTACCTGTGGCGAGAAATCAGTGAAAAAGGCTCGTCAGGGACCGAGAAGGAGTTCTAGATGCAAAGCTCCGCAAAGGGGGCGGGAAAGAGTCCGAAACGTGGGTTCGTTGCTGAACGCAGTGCTCAGGGAGCCCCAAGGGCTGCACAGAGTTGGCTTGGCTCCGCTCTCGAGCTGCTCTTTCTTGCAAAGCGAAATGAGTCCGGCAGGTGAGATGGGCGGCCACATAAACTGAATAAAATAAATAGAAGCGGCCAACTCTCCGCCCAGGCTCAGGCCAACCGCAAGCGCCCCGCAGGCGCCCTGGCAGGTTTGGCCGAGCGAAGACGGACCCGCTGGCCGGCCGGCCTAGCTTCGTGCGCATGCGTGGCTTTATTTAGCGGGGCTCACGTGCGAGCTTGAATGCAGCGGCTCTTGCAGGTTGGAGCCCCGCCCAGCCGCCCTCGAGAGGGACCCGGAAGCATCCCGCATGCGCGCGACTCTTCTTGGAAAGTCTACGCCGCTGCGGGGCGCGTCTTTTCAGCAGTGCCGTGACGTCACCGCCCGCCCGCCCCTCTATTTCCGCTTCCGGTTGCCTTGCCCCGCCCCGGGTGCTGACAACCCACGCTACGCCACTGATGGGATTACATATCATAGTATGCCGAAGATACTCCACTTTATATCTCTATCTGTTGTGATTCAGGGTCAGCCTGTGGGTTCGGCAGTTGGGTCGGACGACTCAGAGGAGGAGGAGGGGGGTGTTGAAGACCTTGCTGAGGGGGTTGAAGATCTTGCCGATGAGAGCCCTCAGCCAGGCCCCTCCCACTTGGTCACCACGGAGACCCAGCTGTGTGAGCCTGACAGTGTGGATGAAGATGACCCACAGCTGGCCCTGTTCAAGGACGCCCGACGCAGGAGGCAGTCAATTAGGAGTAAACAGAGGAAGGCAATGGGGCTCCTCGGAAGGAGGCAGAGAGAAGCCACGCCCTGAACACTATATAAGGGGAATGTGTGGGAGGGCTGGTTTGCTGAAGGCAACCGCTTGGATAGTTCCTGTTTCTTTAAGCTCCTGTTTCTTGGTTTGTCTTGTTCCGTTTGTTTTTGTAGTAATAAATTTGGCAGGCGTAATTCCAGCCTCTTGCCTTCTTGTAAAAGGGGTTGTCCCTGCCTTTTCTGCAGGGCCGGTAGCAGGCTGGTACAGAACACTATCCCTGGTTATTGAAATAATGTAATAGTTGGCCTTTAGGAATGCCTGGAGGCTGTAAGGGTCTGGATAGGGCTTCAGTTGAACCCTCATAAGATGAAGTAGTTGTGGACCTCAAGATTGTTAGCAACTTTATTTATGGATTGAATTGCACTACCTTAGATGCACCTGATGCATAAACTTGAGATTCTCACAGAGTCACAAAAAGCAGGTGACAGTCGTGGCTACTTAATGTTGTGCATTAGTTGTGAGGATTGTGAGGCCCTGTACATATTCACTCATGCCCTAGTCATCTCTCATTTGGATTACTACAAAATGCTCTGCATAATGCTATCCTTGAAGAGTACTCAGAATCTAAGATTGGTGCAAAATGCAGTAATGCTCACAGTTCTGGAAGGTCCTAGGGAGGCATACATAACACCATTGTTGTGCAAGCTGCATTTGTTACCAGTTTGCTTCTGGGTCCAATAAAAGTTGTTGGTTTTTACCTTTAAAGTCCTATGTAGCATTGTTCCAGGATATCTGAGGAACCCAATGAGACTAACCAACCCAAATTGCTCCAGCAGAAGGGATCTGCTGTGGATCCCATCTGCTAAGGAATTTGGCAGATAGGATCAAGGAGAAGAGCTTTTTCATCTAGGACCATGACAATGTGGACTGCTCTATCACCAAAGATAGGAACTGATCCCACCCTTTTGGTCTTCTGGATGAATATCAGACCTTGATTCTGCTGGTTTTCCTGGGGCCCCAGGAAGGGTGCTCACTGCTGGAGATGGTTGATGGAGTAAGAAGATCTCCTCATTCTGCCTTCCATTTTTTTCGTTTCAGTTTATATATATATATCAGTTTATATATATATAAAAACGGAGATGAGCACCGGCCCCTAGAGTCGGAAACGACTAGCACGCATGTGCAGGGGAACCTTTACCTTATATATATAGATATATATATATGTAAAGGTAAAGGTAAAGGTTCCCCCGCACATGCGTGCTAGTCGTTTCCGACTCTAGGGGCCGGTGCTCATCTCCGTTTCATAGCCGAAGAGCCAGCGTTTGTCCGAGGACGTCTCCGTGGTCATGTGGCCGGCATGACTAGACGCCAAAGGCGCACGGAACGCTGTTACCTTCCCACCGTAGTGGTCCCTATTTTTCTACTTGCATTTTTACGTGCTTTCGAACTGCTAGGTGGGCAGAAGCTGGGACGAGTAACAGGCGCTCACTCTGTTACGCAGCACTCGGGATTCGACCCGCCAAACTGCCGACCTTTTGATCGACAAGCTCAGCATCCTAACCCACTGAGCCACCGCGTATATATATATATATATATATATATATATATATATATATATATATATATATATATATATATATATATGTGTGTGTGTGTGTGTGTGTGTGTGTGTGTTTCAAATGTTAACTATTTAGATTACCTTGCTAGGCCCCAAACATGGGGCAAATCTTTATTTCCTGTTTTCAGCCTATCTTGAAGGCCATCGAACAGGCTGTAGTCACACCGGACAGTTCATATATTTGTGTAAATTACTAATTCTTTGTTAGTAATTTACACAAATATATATATATATATATATATATATATATATATATATATATATATATATATATATATATATATATATATATATATATATATATATATAAAATTTTTAACAGATTTTATATTTGCCATTTACTTTTTGTAAACCACTTAGTCACTTTATCGATGAAATGGGTGGCATATAAATAAATATTAAACAATCATGAGTTTTTAAAATCTTCTTTTAAAGTACCAGAGTGAACACTAATATTTCCCTTCTTATTTTTCTTATTATTCGGTAGACACTGCCTAGGTCAGTGTGTACTGAGAGCTGCGGTCCTGGTAATTTCAGAAGAAAGCAGGATGCGAAGCCGTTTTGCTGCTATGATTATCATCCATGTCCCAAAGAGAAAATGTCAAGCCAGAAGGGTCAGAGGAATCATAAGCCAAGTTGTATTATGGCTCTACAAAAAGCTGAGTTATATTTTTTTGCTTGTTGTCATATTATGTTGTCCTCAGAAGGAAAGATTGCTTTACCAACTGAAAGGAAGACTTAAGGCAAAGAGTCAAGCATTTAGCTATGGCTCTGGTTCAACAAACAAACAAAAAGAAACAAAAAATTAACTGAGTAATTAAAATAATATTGAAATTCCCATTTTTCCTTACACTGGAATTACCCTCTCATTTCTATAATTCTGTATTGTTTTGTCTCCCATAAAATCTGTATCACATGAGTGAGATGGAAATGTGTTGATGATATACAGTATGTAAAATCTTAGCTCTTTTACTTGAGCATATTTGTATTTATGGATATGAACACACATTTTAACCTGCAAAATAAATTCAGCAGAGATGAAGTGATAGAAGCACATTGTCCAGTTTTAATCCCCCCTTGGCCACCAGTCTCAGAAAAGGAGATACAGTCCATCATTAAGAGCAATAAAGCCTCAGGCGAGGATTTTTTACCAGCAGAATTATTTAAGAAATTTCCCAACTGGTGGGGCCCTGTATTAGCAGGTCTTTTTACACACATAAATAACACCTGCCATATACCAGATGGGTGGAAGATGGCAATAGTTGTCCCCATATATAAAAAAGGGAATAAAAAGGATCCTAGTAATTATAGGCCCATCAGCCTGATTGACATTGTAGCAAAAATATATGCTAGGTACCTTTTGAACAGAATTGAAATCTGGGTAGAGGAAAACAACATCCTCACAGAAGAACAAGCAGGTTTTAGACAAAACAGATCTACTATTGATAACTGCTTTGTCTTGAACCATCTAATTGCCAAATATGCCTATAAGAGGAGACCCCTGTTTGCTGCTTTTATAGACCTTACAGCAGCATTTGATATGGTAAATAGAGACGTACTATGGAGTAAATTGAAATCTCTTAAAATAGAACCCAGTCTCCTGGCTTTGATTAAAGCCCTTTACACAAGTACCTGTTTGAGGGTGCGGTATGGGGTTAATGGGGCCCTGACTAACAGGATTCACACAAATAAAGGGATAAGGCAAGGGTGTATCCTGGCCCCATTATTATTTAATTTATACATCAATGACTTGCCAGGGTTAATGAAGGATACCATGGTACACATGCCGATGATCCTAAATACTTACTGTAACAGCTTGCTTTATGCTGATGATATGATTTTATTATCATACTCACAAGTAGGATTACATAGGCTATTAAGAAGATTCAGCTCTTATTGCCAGGATAACTCCCTAATCATTAGCAAATCTAAATCGAAAATAATGGTGTTTGGAAGAAACCATCAGAGACATAAGTGGCAATTAGATGGTGAACCAATTGAGCAGGTTAATACCTTTGTATATTTGGGAGTAACTTTTTCCAAGACTGGATCTTGGGCCTGCCATCATCAACGGAGTACATTTAGAGCAAAAGCCCGTTTGAATTTATTGCTCAAACTAAAGAAACATAGTTACCCAGGGTCCCTAGCTCCATTACTCAAGGTTTATAAGGCTAAGGTTACGACAATGCTCTTGTATGGAGCAGAAATTTGGGGTCTTTACTCAACCACAGTTTTAGAACAAACACAGTCCCAGCATCTGAGATGTATTTTGGGTGTAGATCCAAGAACATCTGCTGCAGCAGTTAGAGCTGAATTGGGAATTCATACAATTCATGCATTATCTAAAATTAGAGCTTATAACTACTGGTGCAAAGTTAATGAAATGGAGACTGATAGACTCCCCAAATTATTTATTTATTTTATTTATTAATGGGATTTATATCCCGCCCTATCTCCCGAAGGACTGTCTACTAGAGCAAATAAAACTACAATCACAAATCTCCTGGATCACCAAACTAACAAATTTTGTAAGAAGCTGTGGCCTTCCTGTTTCTTGCGTAACAGGAGAACAATCTAAAAAAAGAGCTGCCCAAAGAATTAAGGATATAGAAGCACAAACTGATATAGCTATCCTTAGTAAGGTGGGTAGCTTGAAATGGCTGAGTAAATACAAATGTACTTTTTAAGTGGACAGTTATTTGAAGTTACAGCTCCCAAAACATCTTAGGGAGATATTTATGAGAGCGAGATTCGAACAGCTTGAGACAATGGTCAGATATGGGAGATTTCATGCTATACTGTACAATGAGCGTCTCTGCATTTGCGGAGCAGCAGAGGTAGAGGACCTGGCTCACATCCTATTTGACTGTTGTCTGTATAAGAGGGTGAGAGACAGGTAACTTGGTCTATATACCAAACAAATGACCCATTGGGATCCCCATATCAAAATAACTTATCTTATGTCCGGTCAGAACTTGAAAATAACATTTAACGTAGCACAGTATTTAAACAAAATGATCCGGTTAAGATCTGCATATGTGGGACTGATTGGGGTAGATTGCAAGGGCGACTCCGAAATATAATGTTATCATATTTTATCTATATCTTAAATTTGTATTTTATTACTATTTCATCTTAAATTGTATTTTATTGTAATTCCATTTTAAATTGTATTTTATCAAATTCCATTTTGGATTGCTTTTATCAAGTTTTGGTGATGGTTTGTTGCTGGAACTTTGCACTTTGATATGGCCCAAGGGCTAATCAATAAAGTTGTTGTTGAAGCACATTCCTATTATGTTTAGTTTTATTTACATTATTTAAAATAAAACTGTTAAAAGATATTGTAGCAGATTGCATTCAGTAAAGACAAGATGCAATTGTGCAACCAAATAAATATATAGGTAAATGCATATAATTGATAAGAGATAGTAATCATATTACAAATATTAAGTAGAATCCTTTGGAGATAATTGCCTTGTTAAAATTCAAATACAAGATTTGTAAGTCAGATGAATAATGTCAGAGCCAATTTTGCTCCTAGGAAAGGCAATTTAATGTGTCATAATAATACTCATAGAATAATCACAAAACAGAAGCACAAATTTCAGTATATATACATATGCATGTATGTTTATATATAATACATGTGTATTTAAATTCCAGATATGGATGACTGTTCCAAATGTCCAGAAGATCAATATCCAAATAAGGATCAAGATTCATGTCTTCCCAAGAGAATATCATTCTTATCCATTGAGGAACTGATGGGAATATGTCTACTGATTCTGGCACTTTTCTTTTCTGTCTGCACAATTGTGGTGCTGACAATATTTTTGAAGTATCACCATACTCCTATTGTCAAGGCCAATAACCGAAATCTCACCTACATTCTACTCATTTCCCTCCTCCTCTGCTTCCTTTGCTCACTGCAGTTCCTTGTTGTACCTGGCAATATAATATGTCTCCTCCGACAAACTAGCTTTGGCATCATCTTCTCAGTGGCTGTGTCTTCGGTGCTAGCAAAAACCATCACTGTGGTTCTGGCTTTCATGGCCACCAAGCCAGGATCCAGAATGAGGAACTGGGTGGGAAGAGGGCTGGCCACCTCCATTGTTCTTTCTGGTTCCCTGATTCAGGCAGGTATCTGTACAATATGGCTGGCCACATTTCCTCCTTTCCCTGACACTAATATCCATTCAGAAATTGAGGAAATAATACTCCAGTGCAATGAAGGTTCAGCCACCATGTTCTACTGTGTTCTGGGCTATTTGGGCTTTCTGGCAATTGCCAGTTTCACTCTTGCTTTTTTCTCCAGGAATCTCCCCAGCAGTTTTAATGAGGCCAAATGTCTTACATTCAGCATGCTGATCTTTTGCAGTGTGTGGCTCTCCTTTGTTCCATCCTACCTGAGCACCAAAGGCAAATACATGGTGGCTGTGGAGGTTTTCTCCATTTTGGCTTCTAGTGCTGGATTGCTTGTCTGTATGTATTTCCCCAAATGTTATATTATCATCATTTTGCCACAGCTAAACAATAGAGAACAACTAATTAAGAGAAAAAGTTAATAATATACCACTAAACTCTTTAATTATTTCTGTCTTTTGACAGTTTTATTTGAAAGCTGTTATAATTTGGTCACTAATTGTGGAGAGGTAGAAATTCTTAGGTGAGTTTTCAGTATAGGAGAAAAGTCTGGTCATATAAGTTTTAAGTGAAGTCTGAGAGATTAAAAAGAAATGATTCTCATTAAGTTTACAGGTTGCATATTGCATTGCAAACAAATTGTTTTGAATCAGGTTGTTTATATGACTAAGATTGAATCTGAAATAGGAAGAAATACACTATAACCATACTTCCCATAGCCTGTAATGTTAAAGCATGAAGATTCCTTGCTTTGTATCAGTTTTTTGAATGATGGGTTTCTTTTAAGAAAAAAAAAATGGTTGTGCCTATGCTGCAATCAACATGTGAAGGGAAAAGGTTGCCTTGAAGCACACATGTGTGTACAAATATTGCTTGCCTTTTTGAAAAAGAAATACATTAAATAAAGTTATATACTGCTACCTTATTTTCTTATTTTACAATAGATTATCTAAATATGTTTTCTATACTAAAAAAAAACCCAGAACCATTTCAATGAATAAAACCATGACCATAGAATGCTGTTTTATAAGTATCTCAGTTTACGACTGAGAGTGACTGGTCCAAAATCCCCTAGTTGGTTTTGTGCCTAAGACAGAAGTAAAACTCACTGTTTTATAGTTTATTACCAGATGTCATAACTGCCATAAATTCCCCAGACTGTTAGAAAATTATTATGATTTATACAAAGCTCCCTTTTTCTTTTTTTGCTAGATTGCTAGGGCTACCTCTCAACACAATTGAATCTAACCTGACATTGAAATATTATTGTCTTCAATGTATCAGTTACACTTCTAATAGTCACCAACAAAGTTACTGTAATTTTATATCCACAAATGCTGTTAATGCTTAAATTAGAACTGAGGACACCTCAATTAAATAATTTTACTATTTCAGTTAAAATGTATTTTTTTAAAAAAAATGTTTATTTTTGTGCAAGACCAACAGTTATATAAATAAGTTCCATTTCTGTTACAACCTCTCCAACATGTTTGGTTTGATTTGGTTATTATTATATTCAATTTGTCCTTAAAGGATTTCAGTAATTTCTTCAGACAAAATACATTTCTCATTCTCTCATCAACATGGTTTCATCAAAGATGTGTATGTGTTGTCTATATATTTCCAAACCTGTGAATGTGTAAACTGAGGTCTGCCCTGGGAAGGCAAAACTGGAGAGCATTCCTGGGCTTTTTAAAAAAAACCTAAGATCACCAGTCATATTTACAGTATATATAATGCATTGTATGCTGAGGCACATGCTTTACATTCTATGAAGTCATGACAACAACCATAGGATAATGTTGAGTGGCAGGTAATTTAATCTTCAGAATGTACTGCTATGGCAGATGATTTTCTTAGTTGTCAAATAGGTTGAGACTTCAATTGCAGATCAGAAGGGACAGTGTTTTGTGAATAGAAAGTTATGAATTTCTCCTATGTTTTCTCTTTATTCTTTTGGGATTGCTAAGATCAAAGCACTTTCTTCTTTAGTCTTCAAACTCATTTCCTGTCTAAATCCTTTCCTAAGCATTTTTCCAACTCTTTTACTAATAGATTGAGCAAGCTGAGATCTGGGTTTTGTCTATGCCTGTTCTCCCTACACAAACTCAGAAGAGCTACTTGCTCAAGTTATATTTCTACTCTTTAGGAACACACTCAAAAGCATTTCGGTCAACAATATTATGGGCCCAAAGTCATGAATACAGCTGTTCTGTGAAAGAGAAAGAGGAGCAGCTAAAGAAAAAATTACAGAGAGAAAGGAGCCCTGCAGAGTGTTCTTCAGTGCTGAATTGTTGTGTTGTACTGTATATTTTTACAAAAAGCCTTCATCATTATTCTGAGGCTTGAGATAAAGAAACTATTAAGAAGAAAAGACTAAACAAACAATAATGGAATTCTCCCTTTTCACTTTCCCTGCTGTTAAAAATATGCCCCTTCAGTTTAAGATTTAAAATAAAATATTTGGCAGATCTCTGCAGGGATCTGTTGAGATATTGTTTAAAACAAAACATTTAGATTACTTTTCCTTTTATTTGAGTGCTTTTGAGTTATTGTTGCGTTCTGGCAACTGCCTGATTAGTCTAAAATATCTGTGAATTTTCTTTTGACTCGAATGCATGCTCATCTAGCCAAGTTCTGTCTATTATGCAAAATGAGTCTGAATCTATGATTCAAGGATTAATCACGAAGATATAATTCAAGCCAAATTGAGATTCAAGATCTAAGAAAAGCTTCAAGGCTAGGTTATCATGAGAAAACATCAAAAAGTATTTTCTTCTGTCACTGCTTCCTCCTGTCCCTCTTTCTCCTTGTTTTGACAGATTGATACGAAAATAACATGGATAGTAGTTTCAAGGGAATTTTACAATATTTACTTGAAATGTTTCTGTCCCTTTTCTGGAAAATAAAATAGGCAGTGAGAATTAAACAGGAACCTAGCAAATGAAAATCTATGTTCAGAAATCACCTAAAGCTAAAGTGTGATTAAAGTAGTGTGGAAAATATTATTTGAAGTGAAAAATCAAAACTTTCAAAACTGATTACAGTACGTTCTTAACAACAGCAACAACAACAACAACAACAACAACAACAACTCATTATCCCACAGTTAGATTAATGTTTGTTTGGAAAATTTTGGAATCAGCCAAAATACCTGTACATGTTTGAAAGCAAATATACAAAAATGGAAAACAGTCCTAACAGTAAATGGGGAGAAGATTGGTAAAATCAATGTCAGATGAGGAATTTTCCAAGGGGACTCACTTTCACCACTACTGTTCAACATCGCATTAATTCCATTGACAATAACCTTATGAAACACAAAACTGGGATACAACATCTCAAGCCAGCATGGCAAAATAAACCATCTACTATACATGGATGATTTAAAACTGTACGCGAAAAGCCACACTGAACTTGAATCAATACTCAGTGCAGTTCAACTGTTTAGCAGTGACATCAGAATGAACTTTGGAATTGGAAAATGTGCTATATTATCCATACAACGAGGAAAAATGGGGAAAATAGAAGGAATGGAATTGGGAAATGGAAGTATTGTGAAAGGACTAGCAAAGGATGATGGTTACAAATACCTAGGAATATTGGAAGCAGATAACATCTTGAATGGAAAAGTCAAACAGTCAATGCAAAAGGAATACATCAGGAAAGTCTGCAAAATATTAAAAACAAAGCACTACAAACTAATGCCAAGAAAGCAAAGATGCAAAAATCCACTGACAATCCAAATTGCTGACTTTGCAATGACAAAGTTGAAACTGTTTCACATCTAATATTTGAGTGCAGCAAAATCACACAAACTGATTACAAATCTAGTCATGACCGAGTTGATAAATTAATCCACTGGGCATTGTGTAAAAAATACAACTTGTCTGTGTCCGAAAAGTCGTGGGAACATAGGGTAGAAAAAGTGTTGACAATGAGAAGGTGACGATCTTGTGGGACTTTCAAATACAGACAGATCGCCATTTGAAACACAACACGCCAGATATTGCAGTTGTAGAGAACTGAAGCATACATGTGATTGATATTGCTGTATCAGGACATGCCAGAGTGGAAGAAAAAGAACTGGAAAAAATTACAAAATATCACGAACTGGCCATCGATGCTGAAACGTGTAACATTGATGCCCATTGTCATTGGGGCACTGGGAACTATGTCCCAAAACTTTGCAAAACACATCAAGAAACTGCAGCTTCCTGCAATAACTCCAGCAATGCTACAAAAAACTGTGTTACTTGGAACATCTTACATTTTAAGGAGGTACCTAGTTGATACCTAGGATGCTGGCAGCAACACATGTCAACCATCAGGGCCAGTCAATTTTAATGTTCAGTTCACTGAAGTTCATGTTTAATTAATAATAATAATAATAATAATAATAATAATAATAATAATAATAATAATAATAATAATAATAATAATAATAATAACAATAATAATAACAATAATAATAATAATAATAATAATAATGTCCACTGACTGACTGACTGACTGACTGACTGAGCACAGTTCTAATCTTGAGAGCTGGCATAATTCAAATGGCTTAAACACCTGGTTTCACACAGTACCAGGCTGGCTTGTTATTTTGAAATCAATACCTTCATTTGGTAGGTAGGTAAAGTAAATGTCATGGTTCTGATTAATGGACCCAAACAAATCAGAACTCTGAGGCTTGAAGTTTCCTCAAAGAACATGTTTATTGGATACATAATATTGGCTATTGAATAGAATAGAGCTGGAAGGGACCTTGGAGGTCTTCTAATCCAGCCCACTGCTCAAGCAGGAGAACATCTCAGACAGGTGATTGTCTAGGCTCTTCTTAAAAATCTCCAGTGATGGAGCACCCACGATTTCTGGAAGCAAGCTGTTCCACTGGTTGATTGTCCTCACTGTCAGGAGGTTTCTGCTTAATTCCAGGTTGCTTCCCTCTGGTGAACAACGTGACCCCCAATTCCTTATGGCAGCCTCTCAGATATTGGAATACTGCTATCATGTCTCCCTTATTTCTTCTTTTCTTTAGACTAGCCAAATCCAAGTCCCATAGCGGTTCTTCATATGTTTTAGTCTCCAGGCCTTTGATCATCTTAGTTGCTCTTCTCTGAATTTTTTTCCAAATTCTCAACATCTTTTTTGTGATATGGTGACCAAAATTGGCTACAGTATTCCAGGTGTGGTCTTACTAGGGTTTTATAAAGTGTTACTAATACTTTGTGTGATCTTGATTCTATGCCTCTGTTTATACAATCCAGAACTGTATTAGCTTTTTTGGTTGCTGCTGCACACTGCTGGCTCATAGTCAAGTGATTGTCCACTAGGACTCCAAGGTCTCTCAAAGTTACTGTTTTTAAGCCAGGTCTTGCCCAGTCTGTACTTATATCTTTGATTTTTTTCCCCTGCCTAAATGTAAAACTTTGCTTTTTTCAACATTGAAACTCATTTTGTTGGATAGGGCCCATTGTTCAAGTTTGTCAAGATCTTTTTGGATCCTTAGTTTGACTTCTGGGGTGTTGGGTACTCCTGTCAGTTTGTTGTCATCTGTAAATTTGATGAGTTCCCCTTCAATTCCCTGCTCTAAGTCATTGATGAAGATATTGAAGAGTACTGGGCCTTAGATGGAACCTTGTGGTACCCCACTGCTTACTTTTCTCCATGTGGATATAGTGTCATTGAGGACTACTTGTTGAGTATGATTTGCCAGCCAGCTACAGATCCATCTAATGGTGATTTAATTTAATTTAATTTAATTTAATAATTTAATTTGTATACCGCCCTTCTCCCGAAGGACTCAGGGCGGTGAACAGGGCAATACATAATAAAAAACAGAATACAAAAATTAAAAAACCATTAAACCATTATGCCCATAAAATTAATACATATTAAAATTAAAACTATTTATAAAAACCCAACCCCATCCCGTCAGACCAGGCCAGCTTGTTCGAAAAAGAAGGTTTTGAGATCGCGCTGGAAGGAGCGAAGGTCGGGGGCCATCAGGAGCTCAACCGGTAAGCGGTTCCAAAGGTCTGGCGCGCCCACAGAGAATGCTCTCCCCCTGGGGGCCACCAATCGGCATTCTTTGATCGGCAGCACCCTGAGGAGGCCCTCTCTGTGGGAGCGCACTGGACGGAGGGAAGTTGACGCCGGCCGCAGGTGTTGCCGTAGGTAATCCGGACCCATGCCATGAAGGGCTTTGTAAGTCATCACTAACACCTTGAACTTCACCCGTAGAGCAACCGGTAACCAATGCAGCCGGCGGAGCAAAGGTGTAACATGGGAGTATCGGGAAACCCCCAAGACAACTCGCGCGGCTGCATTCTGCACCAGTTGAAGTCTCCGGGTGGACCTCAAGGGCAGCCCCATGTAGAGAGCATTACAGTAGTCTAGACGAGAGGTCACGAGCGCATGAGTGACTGTACGCAAGGCATCCCGGTCTAGATAGGGTCACAACTGGCGCACCAGGCGAACCTGGGCAAAGGCCCCCCCTAGTCACAGCTCCAATATGCTCTTCTAAAGAGAGCTGTGAATCTAGAAGGACCCCCAAGTTGCGAGCCCTATCTACGGGGGGTAATAGCTCACCCCCCATGGCCAGAGATGGAATAATCGGAATTTCCCGGGATGCCGGCACGAACAGCCACTCAGTCTTGTCAGGGTTGAGTCGAAGCCTGTTCCTCCCCATCCAGACCCGGACCGCCTCCAGGCAACGGGACATCACGTCGAGGGCATCACTGGGGTGGTTTGGGGTCGAAATAAAAAGCTGGGTATCATCAGCATATTGATGATACCCAACTCCAAAACCACGAATGATCTCACCCAGCGGCTTCATGTAGATGTTGAACAGGAGAAGCGAGAGAACCGATCCCTGAGGAACTCCACAAGTGAGAGGTCTCAAGGTCGATCTCTGCCCCCCTGCCAACACCGACTGCGAACGTCCCAGGAGGTAGGAGGAGAACCACTGGAGAACTGTGCCTCCCACTCCTAACCCCCTGAGACGTCGCAGCAGGATACCATGGTCGATGGTATCAAAAGCCGCTGAGAGGTCTAAAAGGACTAGGACAGAGGAGCAGCCCCTGTCCCGAGCCCGCCAGAGATCATTCACCAGCGCGACCAATGCCGTCTCCGTGCTGTACCCGGACGTGAAACCCGATTGGAACGGGTCTAGATAATCAGCTTCATCAAAGAACAAAGGGAGCTGTTGCGCCACCACGCTCTCAACAACCTTTGCCAGGAAGCGAAGGTTGGAGACCGGACGAAAGTTGTTTAATATTGCTGGGTCCAAGGCAGGCTTCTTGAGGAGGGGTCTCACCACCGCCTCCTTCAAGGCGGTGGGAAAGCTACCCTCACTCAAAGAAGTAGTAATCACTGCCTGGAACCAGCCTCGTGTCCCATCCCGAGCCGCATAAATCAGCCAGGAGGGACACGGGTCCAACAAACACGTGGTGGAGCTCAGCTTCCCCATGATCTTGTCCACTTCTTCAGGAGTCACAGGGTCAAACTCTTCCCAGATTAAATCGACAAGGCCGCCCGTATCCTCATCGTCAGACTCTGCCCAGTCGGAGTCCAGACCGGTCCGGATCTGAGCGATTTTGTCCGACAGAAATCGACTAAACTCCTTGGCTCGACCCTGCAAGGGGTCCTCTCTCACCTCCCGATTAAGGAGAGAGCGAGTTACCCTAAACAGGGCGGCCGGGCGATTATCTGTGGACGCGATGAGAGTGGCGAAGTGGTTAGACCTCGCCACCCTCATCACCGCGAGATAAGTTCTCGTAAACGACCTTAGTCGTAACCGGTCGGATTCGGATCGGCTGGATCTCCAACAGCTCTCTAGGCCCCGTCTCCGACGCTTCATCTCCCGGAGCTCCATGGAGAACCATGGAGCCCATTGGGATCTGCGCCGGGTCAAGGGCCGCATGGGTACAACTTGGTTGAGTGCCTCTGTGGCTGCCCTTTCCCAGGCTTCCACTAGGGCATCGACCGAGCTGTGAGCGAAGGAGGCAGGTGGGGGCCCCAGCGCTGTCTGGAACTGCTCAGGGTCCATCAGGCGCCTAGGACGGAACCATCTTATTGGCTCAACCACCCCACGACGGGGAGTGGCAAAACGGAAGACCAACCGCAGGAGATGATGATCGGTCCATGACAGGGGTGTAATAATTGGAGAACCCCCCCCGAAATCATCTAACCACCGTCCGGATAGAAAAACCAGATCGAGTGTGTGACCCCCCCCCATGAGTTGGGCCCTGAATAACCTGCATCAGGTCCATGGCCGTCATGGAAGCCATGAACTCCCGAGCTAACTCAGATGATCCCCCCAGGGATGGTAGGTTGAAGTCACCCAAAACTATAAGTTTGGGGAACTCAACCACCAACCCTGAGAGGATATCGAGAAGCTCAGGCAGGGCTGCTGCTACGCGACTAGGCGAAACGTACACCAGCAGCAAGCCCAACTGAGCTCTAGGGCCACATCTCAGGAGGAGGGACTCACACCCGACTATCTGGACCATGGTGGCCTCCCGCGGACATAAGGTCTCCCTCGCCACCACTGCCACTCCACCGCCCCTACCATGAGCCCGAGGCTGGTGCAGCACCCGGAAACCTGATGGGCAAAGATCCACCAGGGGGACACCGCCCTCTGGGCCCAACCAGGTCTCCGTAATGCAAGCCAGGTCCGCATGCTCCTCCTCAACCAACTCACGAATGAGAGGAGCCTTATTCGCTACGGACCTGGCATTAAAATATACCAGCCTGAGCTCAGGTGGCTGCTCACCCTCACTCCCGGTACCCCAGGCCGGAATCAGAGGGTCGGAGCGCATCACCGCTTGGAGATAGCGGGGACGCGCTCCCAGATGTTGATACGGCCCTCTGTTCATACACCTGCGGCCATTCCCTACCGCCGTGGGAATAGGCAATCCCACACCCCGCCCCGGGGCCCCATAGGCACCCAACCCAAGCCCCGTCACGGCGCGATCAATCTCAGGCCTGGTCTGAGTAGCGGTTGATGGAACCCCCCCAGTTTCCAACCCAACCTGTAAACCCACCCCCCTCCCTAACCCCACAAAAACCTTTGCTAAAAAGCGCACTAGAGGCCTCTTATTAAATTTATGATAGAGGCTCCTGTCTCTGCCCAACCATCTCTCTGGGTCCCAATAATTGGGCCCGTCATCAAGAGGAGCAATGGAAACAAAGGCGGGTCGCGCCCAGGAGGGGGGGGCACCCCTGAGCGCAAACAAGTCTGTGCTAGAGTAGAACAAACGGACCATTTTCCGGGTAGGTCCCGTCAGGCAGTCCCATAGGTAGATCAATCAGGAAGATGTACGAAGGAAGGTCGAAAACGTCCAGTCCACCAGCTCCCTGCCACTGAGCTGGGTACCTTTCAGGTAGCTTCCAAAGTAGGTTGGGCACCTCCCTCTCACGGAGGGCTCAAATCCATCTTGGAGCGGACGGAATACCAACCCAAACAAGGCATACCTCCCTAGAACTCTCACCTCTAGAGGGGCAGCAGATGGCATAGGTTGGTATAGATGATGTTGTCTATTCCACCTTTTTCTAGCTTACCAAGGAGTAGGTTGTGGTCTACTTTACCAAATGCCTTACTGAAATCTAAGTATACTACTTCCATATTATTTCACTGCTCTACTAGTTTAGTCACTTTAATGAAGAATGAAATAAGATTGGTTTGCCATGATTTGTTTTTAACAAAACTGTGCTGGCTACTAGTTATGGCTTTGTTTGCTTCTAGTTGTTTGCAGATCTGTTTTTGATTATCTTTTGTAGAATCTTCCCAGGTATTGATGTTAAATTGATTGGTCTGTAGTTTCCTGGGTCTGATTTTCTTCCCTTTCTTGAAGATGGGAACCACATCAGCCCTTTTCCAATACTCAGATACTTCCCCAGTGCTCCAGGATTTATGAAAGATGTGGTGCAATGGTTCTGAGATAACATCTACTATCTCTTTCAGAACTCCAGGATATAATCTGTCAGATCCCAGTGGTTTATATTTGTCAATGTCTCTTACCATTTTCTTGCTTATTTTAATTTTTTTTCTAGTATATCTTTTGCAGTGGGTTTTTTGGTATGTTGGGCTATAGTTTCTTTTTGTGTGAAGACTGATTCAAAGTATGAGTCAACCAGCTCTGATTTCTCCTGTTATTTCCTTGCAATCTTCTCTCTTTAGTGGGCCTACAGTTTCCTTGACCTTTTTCTTGTTGTTAATACTGTATATTGGAAGAAGCTTTTTTTATTTTTATCCTTGATTTCTGTTGCGAGTCTTTGTTCATTCTGGGCCTTTGCTTTCCTGACTTCATCTTTGCATGTTTTGGCTGTCTGCTGGCTTTAGTTATGTGCCCCTCTTTCCATTTTTTGTATTTATCCTTTTTGTCTTTCAGTTTGTCAGGGAGATCTTTGTGCAGCCATGCTATTTTCTTGATTTTTTTGTTTTTCTTTCTCAATGGTATTGTGCTGGTATGGGCTTTTATGATCATATTTTTCAGGGTTTCCCATGCTTCTTGGGTTGTTTTCCCCTTCAGGATTTTCATCCATGGGGTCTTTCCTAGGTTTTCTCTGAGATTGTTAAAGTCAGCTCTTTTGAAGTTTAAGTCACTGGTTGGATTGTTTTCTATTGCTAATGTTTGCATTATATTAAATTTTAGTATGATGTGGTCACTTTCACCCAAGGTTCTGGCAATTTGAATTCCTTCTATCACTTCTTCTCTATTTGTAAGGATTAAGTCCAGTATAGCTTTATGTCTAGTTCCCTCCTCCACCTTTTGGGTGACAAAGTTGTTGGCTAGGCTGGTTAGGAATCTGTTTTATCTCCTGCTCACTGAATAGTTTGTCTCTCAGTTGATATCTGGATAGTTGAAGTCTCCCATTACTACTGTGGTATGCTTCCTAATACATTTGTTAACTGGTTGGCAAAGAGATCATCTATTTCTTCTGATTGGTTGGGTGGCCTGTAATATACACCTATGGCAATGTCACTTTTTTTTCTCCTTTATATTTACCCATATACATTCTGGAGAGATTTTATGTTGGATCATGTGCATTTCTGTAGATATGTAGTGTTTTCTTACATATAGTGCAATTCCCCCTTCTCTTTTTGTAGACGTGTTTCCTGTAAACAACTTGTATCCATCCATCAGTCCATTCCATTCAAGGGTTTTGTCCCACTAGGTTTTTATTATACCAACTATGTCATATCCTCCCTTGTGTACTATTGCTTCTAGTTCACTCTGTTTGTTCCCCAAGCTTTGAAGATTTGTATATAAGCATTTAAGACATTTAAGCCTGTCCATGGGTATGTTTGCATCTCCTGATTGTTGTCTGAGTTTTTCTTTTTTTTCCCATCACTGCCTACCTCATTGTTTGATTTGTTTTCTTGGGATTTGTGATTCATCTTGGATTCTAGTAATTCTAGAGATTGGTCACACTCCCCCCTCAGTTTTAGTTTAAATCCTTCCTGATGAGTTGGGCCAGTCTTTTTCCAAATACATTTTTGTCTATTTTCATGAGGTGCAGCCCACCCCTTGCCAAGAGTCCTTCACGGGATTGTGTGTCTGGTCTGCAGATGAATGGTTCTGTTTCTTTGAGGATAGACTCTCCTATTACCAACACTCACTTTCCTTTTTGGGGCCTGCAGTCTGGGGTATTTTTCTGTTTATCTCAGGTTTGTTTGTTGATGTGGCTTTTTAAGGGATATTTGAAGTGACTTTTTAGGGATATTTGAAGTTGTTTTTTTGCTAGATGTCTGTATGTTTTCTTTGAGGGGGAGGTTGTGGGTCTGCATGTTTCCATCTAAGGGGAGAAATTGATTGCTCAGTTTTAATGGGGCTGCTTCTGTTTGGGTAGGATTGGGCAGGGGGAGTTTGTTGTTTGCTGTTTCTTTCTTTGAGTATTTTCTTTCCTTCTGTGTGTGACATACCTCCATTTGTCTTCCTCCAAGGGTTTATCAGTAGGGTTAAATCCTCTGGGAGTTATTTGTTCATTATTTGGTTTGGTTTGGATGGAGATTTCCTTTGTATGTTGGGGTTGGCTAGAGTTGCTTCTAAGTTCCTAACTTTTTCCTGTAGTAGTTCACATAATTTGATCTAATGCATGTATAGTTTGGGTGTTCTTTGGGCATGAGCACATACATGGAACATGTATTGCATACCACAATAGTATCAGTCACCTGTTCCGTGAGTTTGTTGTTTGAAAATCCCTCTTTTTGGTTGGTGGATGTGCTTTGCTGTTAGCTTTGTTTCTAGCTTCTCTGTTTGGGGTAATTATGCCTATTTTTCTATCCTTTTTTCTGCTTGTTTGTGCTTGTTTTTGTGCCTTGTTATTTTGGTGTAGATGAGGTATGTAGTAGTATGCCCATGGTTTTAAGAGAAGAAAAATTGCAGTTTATATTGAGGTTAAGGGTTAATATTAAGATAGGGCTATTTAATGAAGGGAAGGGCTGCTTTCTCCTCAACAAGGAATTTGCTTTTAGCTTTCTGCTCTCTGACTAGAAATTCATCCCTATCCTTTCTTTTCTTGATTTGCTCCTTATTTATCTCTATCCTCTCTGTCTTGCTTTTTGACTGCCTTCTGTGCTCAGCCAGTCTTTCTAGTTGCCCTCAGTTGCCTCTAGCCATTGCTCCATCTCTGATGTTCATCCACGTTCTTTCGGGCTACCAGTCGGGTCCTCTGCTGCTCTACCATCTCTGTTGTGCTGCCTCACCACTGCCTGCAGGCCTCCCAGTCCACCACTGCTACCTTGCCACCACCTGCAGGCCTCACAGTCCACCACTGCTGCCTCACCACTGCCTGCAGGCATGATCAAAAGTGAAACTAACTCTAACTTTCTCCTCAGGAATTCAATGTAATTAAATGTAACATTTCCCTCCCTCTACTATGCTGTTGATCACACTACCCAATGAAGGCAACTGGCAGGCTCCATGACACTTCTTCTCTCCACCTTCCAGCACCTGTGGAAATGACCTTGCTTCCCATGGGAATCGCTCTGTGTTTAGTTTACCAATCCTTTCAGTTTCTTTTCCTCCTTCCTCCCAACCTGTGTGGCAACTAAGAACAATAAAGATGGCTTCAGCCAAGTTCATTTCAGAAGTTGACAGTAAAGCAGATAGGCAGCATCTTTTAGTTGACTTGGAAGGCATAATGTCCAGGATTTCCAAAACTGAGGCGTTGAAAATACCTAACTTCCATTCTCAAATTGCTCACCTTCTAAGTTGCAAGGCTTGGCATTTATTGTTATTCTTGACAACCATTTCCTTATATGTGTCACCCAGATGCACACCGTCAAGATGCCCTGTGATAGGTTTCAGTGCATCTTAAACTTCCAAGGCTTGGGAAGGCTTATTAATCTGTTAATAATAGATTGCTCTTCTGAGGGGATATCATCCTGTAGTAACATCCCTGAAAGGGATGTACTGTAAGGTACAAAGGCAGGAGGGGCCAGTACTGTTGCACACATAGGCAGGGAGTAGGCACTGAAGGAAAAATGTTAATCAATCAGGTTGAAAAATTACATCAGATAGAGCAGTTGGGTTTACTGGGGAAATAGAAGTAAGATAGGCTAACAATGGAAGCTTGCGAGATGGGGGAAAAAAGGGCAGTCAATCTCATCTGTGTTGTTCAGGTGGAACAATTGGGTACATTGGGACATACAGTAGATGTTGATAGAGAATAGAAGAGATGGCCAGAAGTGTCTGGCCCCAAGACAAATTGCTCAGGTACTGAGCTTCTTTTCTAGGCTTCAGCTACTGAGGGCAGGAAAAAGAAAAAAGGAAAGCCCCATGGCTCAATGATAGTGGGCATGGGTCCCACAAAAGTCTAGCCTCACTTTTCCAATCACTGCAAAGAGACTAGAGAAAAGAGCAAGTGAAATCTGACAAAAAACAGCTGATTGAGGTGGTGTAGGTAGTGGACTGCAGTGCCTCCTTCATACATTTTCTTGCTTTCTTCCATACTGCTTCTTTATTGCAACTGTTATTGGAGACTCACAAATCAGGATTGTTAAAGGCATGGAATAAAGAGTAAAATAGCCTGGGTCCTTTGGTTTCAAGGGTTGGTTTGCTTTCTCCCTTCCCTTCCCTTCAATATTGGTATGCTCCTGAGTGGTGAGGTAGGAGGTTCAGAAAATGTCACAACTAGATATTTATTGGTCAGTTTAGGTCAACATTCTAAAAGTCATGAAACTACAGAATACACAAAGAGAAACAGTGTTCAGAAAGCAAACTAATACATAAGAAAGTGAAAAATACACTATGGTTCATGAAAGCATGCAGGTAGAGGCATCAAATCAGAGTCTTTACTGGGTAACAAGATACATTACTTCATCCCTTGCTCTGTAAAATAGCTGATACCATTCTGTGACCTCCACCCGAAAGGTTCACTCTCTGTAAAATTGATGACTTCCTTTTAAGCACACATGCACACCCAAAGGACTGTCATCCATTATGAGCTTCCACATGCCTAGCCTTTGCTCCAAAACTGTCTGGATGTCATTTTGAGTGGATAGACACCTTTGGATATTCTTGTTCTGTCCCAGCCTATGTACATCCTTGTTATTTCACAAAGACAACCCCTCTTTTAACAGTAGACTGGAAAAATCAACCCTTTTTATTTGAGTTGCAGACCTAGCAGTGAAAGAGGGGGAAACCAGGGTGATATCCCACATTGGCCAAGAATGGGGTCATCTGCATGGAGGTGTGCTGCGAGTTGTTGAATGCGAACTCAGCTACCACAAGATACTTTGCCCAATTGATCTGCTGCTGATTTACATAGCAGCACAGATATTGCTCGAGGATCCCGATGACCTTCTCGGTCCCTCTGTAAATTTGGGGATGATGCCTGGATGAGAGGCAGATCTTGATGTCCAACGCCTTCATCAACCCCTTCCAGAAACAAGCTTTGAATTGGGCCCCTCTATTGGACACGACTCTATCAGGGAGGCCCTGCAGCCGGAACACATCCTGGATGAACATATGACAGGAGGCACAGGATGACAGCAAGCCATGGCACGAGATGAAATGCACCATCTTGTAATATTTTTTTACAATATATTACTGAAAAACAAAGAAAGAATTGATGGGAAAGTTAGAGATACAGATTGTAAAGAAGGTAAAATATCTGGGGATTCACCTGACAGCAAGATGTACAACAATTAAAGAAGATAACTATTACAAATTGAAAAGACAAATCGAAGTAGATTTGGATAAATGGAAAAAAGGTACAACTATTATTAATGGGCAGGATTGCAATAATCAAAATGAATATATTACCACGATTGTTGTTTTTGTTTTCAACAATACCAATAAGATTGGAAAAGAAATATTTTGAGGGGCTAAATAAAATAATTTTGAAATATATTTGGCAGGGGGAAAAGGCAAGGATTAATTTAAAAATGTTACAGGATGCAAGACTCAGAGGTGGGTTTAGCTTACCTAATTGGGAAATATATTGCCAGGCTGCAGTAATGTCATGGATGAGAGAATGGATTTTACTGAGGAATACTAGATTATTGACATTAGAGGGACATGATTTACAGTTGGGATGGCATGCGTTCATATGGTATGGGAAAAATAGAGTACATAGCTATTTCCAGAGACATCATATCAGGAATTCTTTATTGATGGTTTGGGAGAAAATAAAGAGGAAGTATTACTTGAGGATTCCAGATTGGCTCTCAATGATGGAAGCGTTAATACACCCCAATATGTTTAACATGGAAATATTATAAGATATAAAGACTTACTAACAGACACGGGGAAGCTGAAAACCAAACAACAATTAGAGGAACAAGGAATAAAGATGGATTGGTACATGAGAACGCAAATACAATCTAGATATGAAAAAGATCCTAAAATAGATGGTTTTAATTTGGGGAGAACAGAGTTAGATGAAATACGGGAACTGAAGAAAAATGGATTAAAAATGTATAGCTACTTATTATATAGGGAATTAGAGGAGGAGCAAGTTAAGGAGTCAATGATAAAATGGTCAAGAAATTTTGGATATACGATTGAATTAGATAGATGGCAGCAATTGTGGGAAAGAAACTATAAACTGACAATGGCGACAGCATATAAAGAAAATATGTACAAGATGTTCTACAGATGGCATATGTCTCCAGAAAGACTAGCTAAAATGTTTAAGGACAGATCTATGAAATGTTGGAAATGCCATCAAATACCAGGCTCTTTCTATCAAATGTGGTGGATGTGTGCAGAAGCTAAAACCTATTGGAACATAATCAAATCATGGATAGAAAAGATGATACAACAATGTATAGAATTAAGACCAGAAATATTCCTGTTGGGTATTTTACCAGAGAAATATAGCAAAGAGAACACATATTTGATTATTCATATAACCACTGCAGCTAGGATTGTGTTTGCACAAAACTGGAAGGCACTGAAAGCTCCTCTAGAAGAAGAGGTGATCAGAAAAATAGTGGAATGTGCGGAAATGAATAGATTAACAAAGATAATTAAAGATAAGACAAAGTCAGAGTATTATGAAATTTGGGGAAAATTTTATGAGTGTGTGAAAAAGAGAATATGCTTAAAAGACAGCTAACACTAATTTAGATGGAAGAAAAATGAGGAGATAAGGATATTATCATACCTAATATAGACATTGAAAATCTAAGGAGAGGAGCTGCTCGGACATCACCCCTGAATTGTATTGGAAGAGGAATGGAAGGGAAGAAAGGAGAGGAGAGAGGGAAGAGAGTAGAGAAGGGGGAAGGAAGTAGGAAGGTTGTAGGGAAAGAGGGGAGAAGTGGGGAGAAACGGGAGGGGAGTGGTGAGGGAAAGAGGAGAGGAGAGGAAGAAGAGGGAAGTAGGAAAGAAAGGAGAAAGGGAGAAAGTAGAGAAGAGGGAAGAGAGAGAAGGAGGGCGGATACAGTGAAAGGGGAAATGGATGAGCAGCGTCCAAACTTACGTGTATGTATTTATGTATGGCGATATATTTGTTGACTTGTTTGTGGAAGAAATGGGAAAATAAAATTGAATATATTAAAAAAGGGGAAAAAAAGAAATGCGCCATCTTGGTCAGCATGTCCACCACCATGAACACCGTTGTGAATCCAGAAGATGGGGTTAAGTCCATCAGGAAGTCCATGGACACAGCCTCCCATAGTCTTTTGGGCATCGGCAAGGGCTGCTGTAGTCTGGGCGGGGCCCCCATCGCTGACTTGGCCTGCCTACATGGGATTCAGGATGTCACGTAGGCCTGGATGTCGTGTCAGACTCAGGGCCACCAGAAGGTATGGGAGACCAGGTTCAGGGTCTTGAAAGGTCAAAATGCCCCGCCGCTGGATTATCATGACACTGGCTAAAGATGAGTCCCCTGAGTGGCCCTCCTGGAACATAGATCCAGTCACGATAGTGTTAAGTGTCAGGTTTCCGACGTATGGGCTTTTCAAGTGACTCTGGGGCATTGTTTACCTTAAAAGTCCTTTATTAGCCTAATCCCTTCCGTTAGAAGACCCGCCAAAGCCTTATATTCTTAGTTAGAGATGGCCTTGAAAAGTGCAATCCTACTCATCTCCCCTCCTAACCTTAAACTAAAACAATACACAAGTCTTAAAGCAATACACAAGTTTAACATATGAAATAACTACTTCTTCATCTCTTGTTAAGCAATAACATTCGATGTTAGCAGCATTGACATCTGCCCCCCCTTACAAAAAGGACAGATCCTGTAATGTAAACATAACACAAGTTAGGAACTGGCTTTTTGTTTGTTGGGGTGTTTCTCATAAAACATTTGATAAGTCTGTCAGCTTTCACATCAGTAGATTTCACCCAAATGGGTTCAGTCAATGGGTATCCCTTCCATTGTACTAGGTATTGCAATTTTCCCTTAAAGATTCTAGAGTCAAGAATATGTTTCACTTCATAATGGGTCTGATCTGCTACCACGAGGGGTCCAGGTGCTTTCTTAGGGGGAGGTCTTAAAGTGGAGGTTCGAAAAGGTTTCAGCAAGCTACAATGGAACACCGGGTGAATTTTTCCCAAAAGTGTGGGTAGTTTCAATTTTACTGTGACTAGGTTGATGATTTTCACAATGGGAAAAGGCCCCAAGAATTTCGGTCCCAATTTCTTATTGGGTAGTTTAAGGCGTAAGTATTTGGTCGACAAATAGACCTTTTCCCCAACTTGGAATGTTCTTTGGGGAGCTCTCTTTTTATCAGCTTGCTTTTTGTAAGTCTCAAAAGTCTTTTTTAAGGCCACCTTTGTATTTTTCCAAACTTCTTCCCAACCCCTCACCCAATGATCAAGAGTCTGGGAAGCGGAGGGTAACTGAGGGTATTCCGGTATGGGGTTGAATTCTTTCTCTGTGGCTACATGGAAAGGAGTGTAGCCAGTGCTGCTATGTACTGAATTATTGTAAGCCACCTCTGCAAAAAGGAGGAGGTCGGTCCAGTTTGTTTGTTGGTAAGAGATGTAGCATCTAAGGTATTATTCCACCATTTTGTTCACAGATTCTGCACCTCCATTAGCAGCAGCCCCCAAGGTGTGGTTTCTCACTGCTTTCTCCTCTTCCCCTGGAGTTGCCCCATTGCCTCCCTCTGACCTACTCGTGTGATCTGTCTGCATTTACAAGTGTCTCTGAGGTCTTCCAGCTGTGCTTCCTCTGAGTCTGACTCAGCCTCCCAGCACAGCTGGCTCTCAACTTGATCATGAGTGGAGGGGTCAGGTTTTTCCTCACTTTGTAAGTCCTGTAGCTCATCAGAGCCTTCCTCCAACTCTGATGACTCTCCAGGCCCCTCCTCCTCCTTCTCCTCTGATTCCCTAGACTCAGCTGCTGGGATCCAAGGCTGGCATGGAATCACAATGGTTCAAGCTTTTTACTTAGAAAGTTTGTGTCTTCACAGATGAAAATAAAACTTTCCTAACACCCCCACTCCTCGAAAGATTTTTCTCCCTGCATTCTATTGATTTCTATCACATTGGCTCATTTAAAATTGATATACTTTTTGTTCTATTCAGCTGCTATCAAAGATAATAATAATAATAATAATAATAATAATAATAATAATAATAATAATAATAATAATAATAATAATAATAATAATAATAATAATAATAATAATAATAATTTTATTTGTATACCACCCTTCTCCCGAAGGACTCAGGGCAGTGAACAGGGCAGACATATAAAAAATACAAAAATACAAAAGTTAAAAAGAATTAAACATATGCCCAGGCTAAAAACAGTAAATACATATATTAAAATGACAATAAAAACCCGACCCATCCCCCATCAGGCCAAGCCGGCTTGTTCAAATAAATGTGTCTTCAGATCGCGACGGAAGGAGTGAAGGTCGGGCGCCATCCGGAGCTCAACCGGCAACCGATTCCATAGCTCCGGGGTGCCCACAGAGAAGGACCTCCCCCTGGGGGCCACCAACCGACATTCTCTGATCGGTGGCACCCTGAGGAGGCCCTCTCTGTGGGAGCGCACAGGGCGGAGGGAAGTTGATGCCGGCAGATGTCTACATACAGGTGAGAAAACATGTTTCAGGCATCACAGAGAAATGGAAATGTAATGACAGTTCTTCCCAGAATCTATAATTATCAAAACTACTGTTATTAATTTCGCTGTTGCTAATGTTGCTTTGGCAAACTTATAACCAACAAGAACTAAGAATTTTTGAAAAATATCAGTATTAGTTGGCCCTCCTCATTTGTAGATGAAAACAGATGAAATCCTATTAGGTTTATTCCAGATAAATTCAAGGTTTCAGAATATTTGTGAATAGTGTGATGGTGTGGTAATAAGGCTCCAAAAATACTAGTATATTTTTGGAGAGTCTTAAGCATTATTAGACAAATTCTGCTATAGATATACATTTGGCATAATGACCATGATCATTTCCCTCTTGCTGTTATCTCATATGGTTTGGATATGTGACATGAGAAAGTGCATTATTAGTGACCCTCTCCCTATTTCTCACAACTATTTCCAGCCTGGTGATTTCATCATTGGTGGCATTACTTCTCTCATGTTCATGCCTACAGAACTAGAAAGCTTCTTGGAAGATCCCCATCTTTCATTTAGTGATGAAGTCATGTAAGTATCCCATCACACCATGCGGTGCAAGAGATTCCATATTATATCTGTATTTGTGAAAATCCTGCACAGACCAAAACTAGTTACAGTGACAAAAACATATTATTTGTCTGGTTCAAATGTTTCACTGTGTTTGATTTCCATGGGATTCTTAAAGGAATTAGAAAGAACTACTTCAATTTACTAACTGAATATTAGAGGATAATGACAATATGTCACAGAAATCTGGTTGTTCAGTGAACCAAAATTTTAGCAGGGAAAAATAACTAAAAGTATCTTCAAACAAGCCATGTTTCTGCAGGAATATTTCTAGAACATACTGAGATTTTAACATTGTAATAATGATTTCCTTTTTAAGTCCACTTATTTGTTCATAGAATGCATATTCATTTTCTCAATAAAGTTAGAAATCCATTCTTCTTACAACTAGGTCAGATTACTAAAAAAATATTGTCAGAAGCTGTATTTTCTATTAAAAATATATAAAGCTAAACCATACGCCAAACCTAGTACATAATATATGAAACATGCATGGATTATTGGGTTCAAAAACAAAACTTTTGGATGAAGCACGTATGTGTTGCAATGTTTGTGTTAAGCGTAACAAGTTACTTTTATAACCTGTAATCCTTTTTACAGAGTCCAAACTAAGTTTTATCAGCATATTTTGGCTCTGATATTTGCTGTGAAAGAGATAAATGAAAACCCTCAGATATTGCCAAATGTTACCTTGGGCATCAATATTTTTGACAGCTATGGTAGAAAATGGATTTATCATGCCACAATGGAACTTTTTTCACCTCTGAAGAGAATGATCCCCAATTATAAGTGTGGAATTCGGAACAACTTGGTCTCAGTCATTGGTGCTATTTATTCTGAAATCTCCATAGATATGGCGGATATCTTGAGGATATACAAACTTCCACAGGTAAGTTATGTGGTGAACTGAGAAACCTTATGAAGTCATTATAATTTTGATGAACTTTTTACATCTGTGTAAGTTGGAAACCCCCTTCATGGATTGCTGCCTTGTCGTGGCGAAGGGGCTTGCGTAATTCAATGAAGCTATGAGCTATGCCGTGCAGGGCCACCCAAGACGGAAAGGTCATAGCAGAGAGTTCTGACAAAACGTGATCCACTGGAGAAGGAAATGGCAAACCACTCCAGTATCTTTGCCATGAGAACCCTATGGACAGTAGCAAAAGGCAAAACGATATGATGCTGGAAGATGAGCCTTTCAGGTCGGAAGACGTCCAATATGCTACTGGGGAAGAGCAGAGGGCTAGTACTAGTAGCGCCAGAAAGAATGAAGCGACTGGGCCAAAGCCGAAAGGACGCTCAGCTGTGGATGTGTCTGGTGGTGAAAGGAAAGTCCAATGCTGTAAAGATTTTTTCTCCATAGGAACCTGGAATGTAAGATCCATGAATCAAGGAAAGCTGGATGTGGTCAAACAAGAGATGACAAGACTGAACATCGACATCTTAGGTATCAGCGAACTAAAATGGACAGGAATGGGTGAATTTAATTCAGATGACCATCAGGTATACTGCTGTGGGCAAGAATCCCTCAGAAGAAATGGAGTAGCCTTCATAGTCAATAAAAGAATTCCAGAGAATAGCTAGAAGAGATAAGAATGCCTTCTTAAATGAACAGTGCAAAGAAATAGAAGAAAACAATAGAATAGGGAGGACCAGAGATCTTTTCAAGAAAATTGGAGAGATGAAGGGAACGTTTCCTGCAAAAATGGGCATGATAAAGGACCAAAATGGCAGGGACCTAACAGAGGCAGAAGAGATTAAGAAGAGATGGCAAAATTACACAGAAGAACTATACAAGAATGAGCTTAACGTCCCTGGTAATCACAATGAGGTGGTCAATGACATCGAGCCAGACATCCTAGAATGTGAAGTGAAGTGGGCCTTAGAAAAACTGAGCAACAACAAAGCTAGTGGAGGTGACAGTATTCCAGCTGAGCTATTCAAAATCTTAAAAGATGATGCAGTAAAAGTGCTACACTCAATTTGCCAGCAAATTTGGAAAACTCAACAGTGGCCACAGGATTGGAAAAGGTCTGTTTACATTCCAATTCCAAAGAAAGGCAGTGCCAAAGAATGTTCAAACTATCGCACCATTGCACTCATTTCACATGCTAGTAAAGTTATGCTTAAAATCCTACAAGCTAGACTTCAGCAGTATGTGGATCGAGAACTACCAGAAGTGCAGGCAGGATTTCGAAGAGGCAGAGGAACTAGAGATCAAATTGCTCACATACGCTGGATCATGGAGAAAGCTAGAGAGTTCCAGAAAAACATCTACTTCTGCTTCATTGACTATGGTAAAGCCTTTGATTGTGTGGATCACAACAAAGTGTGGCAAGTTCTTAAAGGGATGGGAGTACCAGACCATCTTATTTGTCTCTTGAGAAACCTATATGTGGGCCAAGAAACAACAGTGAGAACTGGACACGGAACCACTGATTGGTTCAAAATTGGGAAAGGAGTCCAGCAAGGCTGTATACTGTCACCCTGCCTATTTAACTTATATGCAGAGCACATCATGAGAAAGGCAGGGCTAGATGAATCAAAAGTTGGAATTAAGATTGCCGGAAGAAATATCAACAACCAAAGATATGCAGATGATACCACTCTAATGGCAGAAAGTGAAGAAGAGCTAAAGAGCCTCGTGTTACGTGTGAAGAAGGAGAGTGCAAAACTTGGGTTGAAACTTAACATTAAGAAAACCAAGATCATGGCATCCGGCCCTCTCAATTCCTGGCAAATAGATGGGGAAGAAATGGAGGTAGTGACAGATTTTATTTTCCTGGGCTCCAAGATCACTGCAGATGGGGACTGTAGCCAAGAAATTAAAAGATGCTTGCTCCTTGGGAGGAAAGCCATGGCAAATCTAGACAGCACACTAAAAAGCAGAGACATCACCCTGTCAACAAAAGTGCGTATAGTGAAGGCTATGGTCTTCCCAGTTGCAATGTATGGCAGTGAAAGCTGGACCATAAGAAAGGCTGAGTGCCAAAGAATTGAGGCCTTTGAACTATGGTGCTGGAGAAGACTCCTGCGAGTCCCTTGGACTGCAAGGCGATCAAACCAGTCAGTCCTAGAGGAGATCAACCCTGACTGCTCTTTAGAAGGCCAGATCCTGAAGCTAAAACTCAAATACTTTGGCCACCTAATGAGAAGGAAGGACTCACTGGAGAAGAGCCTAATGCTGGGAAAGATTGAGGGCAATAGAAGAAGGGGACGACAGAGAATGAGGTGGCTGGATGGAGTCACTGAAGCAGTAGGCGTGAGCTTAAATGGACTCCAGAAGATGGTAGAGGACAGGAAGGCCTGGAGGAACGTTGTCCATAGGGTCGTGATGGGTCGGACACGACTTCTCAGCTAACAACAACAACAAAGTTGTAAACATACCAGTGTATGTTTGACATGTACTTAGTTAACATTAATTAGTAAATTGTATAAAAAAGCCAATGTATAAAAACTTGATACAATGCAGATAATGAATTATTAATAAAAATAATAGGCTGATAAGAAAGGATTATGCTGAAAGCAAATTAAACTTTAATTTATCAATCAATCTAGTGCTGTATTTTTTTAAAAAAAATCATTGAAAACATTATTCTGAGAACTCCAGTGTACAAATTTGAAATTCAAGCATGTCCCTAAAGCATAATATCATCAATAATACATTTGTTACATGAAAATTAGATAACAATATTTTTGTTCTTATAAGGCTGCTAAAATAAGTTCTGACAAAAACTGAAATTTGCTAGATGCTTGAGGATTATCTCCCAAATTAAAGCAGCTTTGGTATAGCTACTGTTTTATTAAACATTTCTTTATTTCTTCCCCTTCTCTATATTCCTATTGATTTTCTTATTCCTGTAGTTTATATATGGGTCACACCCAGAGATGTCAGATCAAAGTGAGTCATTTTCCTTCTACCAGATGCTCCCAGATGAAAATATGATATACCAAGGACTTCTTCAGTTGTTTGCTCATTTCAAGTGGACCTGGGTTGGGATCCTTGTGAGAGAAGATGATGATGGAAGATTTGTTAGGATGGCCTTTTCAACTTTTCCTTTTCAGGGCATTTGCATTGCCTTTTTTAAAAGAATGAGACCATTTTATATCAGTACATTATTTAAGGAACTGGAGTGGCTAGTAGAAACATTTTATGTTTCTATGAACAGTAAAGCCAATGCAATAATAGTCTATGAAAAAACACTTATGCTTCTAAGGTTGTTGTTACATCTTCCTAAAATGGAAGAATTATCTATGGAGCCAAAAGGCAAAGTGTGGATTATGCCCTCCCAAATGGATCTTGCATCAGTATTTTACCAAAGGACCTGGGATATTCAAGATATCCATGGTGCCCTGTCCTTTTCAGCTCATTCCAATGAAATTCCAGGCTTTCAGCACTTTGTTCAGGCAAGAGATCATTTTTCCTCAAAAAAAGATGGCTTTATCAAAGATGTGTGGGTACATGCATTTGACTGTTCCTTCCCCAGTCCCTTGGTGAATAACAAAGATAGTGACCTTTGTACTCTGAGGGAGAAATTGGAGAATGTTTCTGGTGCTTTTTTTGAAATGAGCATGACTGGACACAGTTACAATATATATAATGCAGTTTATGCTGTAGCTCATGCTTTACATGACATGCAGATTGAACAAAAACAGAATGGAATGCTGAATACTGGGAAACTGAGTATTCAGGAGCAACAGCCATGGCAGGTACTGAACATTTTTCCTTTTCTCTCTCTAAATACAATCAGCATGCATATGCAAGCTACTATTTTTTTCATACAAATCACAGTAAACCAAAATAATGCAGGGATGGAGATATAATACAAATGGGGGATACATGTACAGTAAATTTAGTTTACACCCACTATATTACTCTATAACTTTCTGTCCTTAAAACCATCCTAGCTTCCACCCATGTATTCCTCTGTTCATGAATTTCTCATCTGCCCTTTTCTCTCTTTCCATTCACTCCTTAATAAACATTTTCTGTAATTCAATTTTCATTTATTCTCAATTGCTCAACATATATCTATTTTCATGTTTTTATTTATATTTAATCCATGTTCATTTGGATCCTTCATTCTTGACTCTTTAATGTATTTTAGCAAACACATTTAACTCCCCATTCCAACCATGCACTTACTCAGAGACACTTTGTTTCTTTCAATAAATATTAACACCACACATTATCCTCTGCTTTCCCAATAGCATCTTATTTTCAGTTTCTTTGTTAAATTTTCATTTTTGTATGCTTTGAACTAAATTTAATCATCTGCTCTAGTTATTCAGCATTCTTAGTGCCATTTCACCAGTCAAAGGCATGCATTGTGGCCTATGTCACACCACTTTTCAGATTCCTAGTCTGTTTACATTTTACAATCTAAATGTCAAGTGCAGGAAATCAGGAGTTCAGGCAATTCAAAAGAATATAGGTTTAATGTATGCTAAAGCTCTCTACAAGAATCTGAACTACTAATTGTCAAAACACATAAGTGGTAGATAAAAGTCAATGGAATTCAAGGTGAGCTGGATGTAGATCTCCTCTGGGTATGAAAGAACTTGAGATTGATGACACATTTCACCTTTCACTTGGGCTCAACCTGGCCATCTCATGTATCAACCCCTCCCCCATCTTGGCCTTCCTCCTCTTTCATTGGTTCTTTGATGCTCCTGAATCAATTCTTTGAAGTCCAAGTTTTCATAGGAACTTGGTAAGTGCAGAAGAGAAGCAGTTTCAAAGGAATCTAAAAAGATAAAGGTTCCCACGCACATGCGTGCTAGTCGTTTCCAACTCTAGGGGCCGGTGCTCATCTCAGTTTCAAAGCCGAAGAGCCAGCACTTGTCCGAGGACGTCTCCGTGGTCATGTGGCCGGCATGACTAGACGCCAAAGGTGCACAGAACGCTGTTACCTTCCCACCGTAGTGGTCCCTATTTTTCTACTTGCATTTTTACGTGCTTTCGAACTGCTAGGTTGACAGAAGCTGGGACGAGTAACAGGCGCTCACTCTGTTACATGGCACTCGGGATTCGACCCGCCAAACTGCCGACCATCTGATCGACAAGCTCAGCGTCCTAACCCACTGAGCCACTGCGTCCCTCAAAGGAATCTACCTGTCCCTCATTTGAAGGAGCTGGTGAATGCTGTAAAAGAAAAACATTGTAAAAGGGACCCTCCTCTGCCCAGGAATTTAAGACCAGAGGTGGAAGGCCTATTGTGCATGCCCTGGCTCCTCCTGGAGCAACCCAGAGGGACTTGTTAACCTCTTCCTTGACAGATTCCTTAGATAAATATGGGCAGGGGTGTTGGGAGCTTGGTTGTCCACAGCTTGTCAGGGAAACACTGGTGAAACTGATGAACTAAATGAGGGGCATTAACATACCATGCATTTTTCCAGGAGCTATTGGGAACAGGGTAGCCTTTCCAATGAATCAAATACTGAATTCCTTGCTTCTTGCTCTCCCTCCACTATAGCTGGTGATAGAGGGGGGTGTTTAGATTTTAGTACACTTGGGGGCATCTTTGGAGAGTAAGGCTCAATGAAAGACTTCATGCACCTTCATTGATGGAGCCAATTGGAGGTGGAAGACTACAGGGATGATTTGTCAGAGAACCTTGAATGGAGTTTGTCAGTGAGTACTGAAATTATATAATGGGATTGAAGGAATGCATCAAATGCTAAGGACAAATAAAACATCTACAAAAGTTTTGTTAATTATGCATTAGTGTAAAAATAGTGTATTAATTACTGATTCTATTTTCTTACTGTTTGGTTATTCATTGACATTCAGCTCCACCAATTTCTCAAAGAGATCTCTTTTAATAACAGTGCTGGAGATAGGATTCAATTCAATGAGAGGAGGGAATTGATAGTTGGATTTGATATTATAAACTGGGTCACATTCGCTAATCAATCCTTCAATAGAGTGAAAGTGGGGAAGATGGATCCCTGGGTTCAAGAAAAAAAATTACCATTCATGATGAAGCCATCACCTGGCACAGTTCTTTCAACCAAGTAGGTTCTGATTTTTTTTTCTTTTTTGCATAACTAGGATGATATCCAAAAAATAACTCTATGTCATTTAACATATAAATTATATTATAGAAATTATTTTAACAAATAAGATTCTGAGCTTTTATTTATAACACAGGCTATTTGAAATACCATTCAGAGAGGGGTATTTTAAGAATAAAGCAATGAAACAGTTAAAAGAAAAAAAATCTTGATTTATTTGGGAAAAAATTAAAAGTTTAGAAGAACAAAATATACTAAGAATTTAAAAAAGAGTTGATAGACTCCGAAATAGGTTTGTCCAGATTCATTGTCAAGCATACTTGATGAAGATCCTTGTAATATTGACAGGTTGGCTCCTGCCCACCTAGTACTTCAAAAGCATGCGAATGCAATTAGATAAATAGATACCACTTCAATGGAAAAATAGCAGTGTTCTGTGTTCCTTGAAATCAACACCACCCCTAGAGTCAGACGTAACTGGACTGGGGAAACCTGTACTTTTACTTTTACCTTGTAATATTAAATCACTGGTAGATATTTTAGTTTTGTATTCTGATAGTAATGAATGTGTCAAATTGTTTTTATTCAATGTAGGAAGAAAAATATAAATTAAGAATTTTTAATAAGTCATGTTAAATAAAGGATTTCTAGTGAAATAAATAAAAAACGTAATAAATCATTTTGCTCCTATAATTAAAATGAGGTTATTTCTTTTATAATTGAGATATATGGAACCCTGGTGTCCTCTTGGAATGCCTGCAGGAATTATGGGTTGGGGATATTGCTTCCTGAGTTGGTAGATCTATGTTTATGGAGAAGAGAGATGAACCCAGTGGTTAGTCCCATAAGGTTGCCACCAGTTTGATTCTCTTTCCACGATTAAACTTCTATATAAGGTTGCATTGAAGTATTATCATTTTCTGAGAATCAGTGACAGAAGCTTTAGTTTCTGACTGCTGCTCATGAAAGCCTGATCTCCCTATAACAATAATCCTTGCCCTTCTATTCCTGCCCTGTGTACCTGCCCTCATTTCTCTGTAACAATTAAAACTTTAATCTGGCAGGAGAGAACATTCATGATCTGAATGAGCATGGGGGGGGAGATGTCCCCACCAGATTTGGGGGATTGCATTAGTTGAGATCTCAGGGCAGTGTAAAAAGAAACTGCAATGTAGTAAATTCTTTTGGAGACATTGTTCCAAAAGTAATTGATTATGATGTTTCATTTCTTGAAGTTGGGCTCATACAACAGCTGGCTGTTGAATTTTCATTCAAAGTTTCTAATAACTTTTGACTATTCCTTCCTTTATCTCTATCATCTTCATACACATATCATCCTTTTGTAAATGTGTCCATATTCAGACTACTGTATTAGAGTCTGTAATTTTTTATAATAAACCTATATAATATGTTAAGTGACTAAAAAAATACTTCAAGCTCCACTGAATTAACTTCATCACAGTCAGAGCCTAATATATTTCTCAGTTCAGAAAAAGAATACAGAAAAGAGCAACAGAGATGATTAGGGGCTGGAGACAAAAACAAATGAAGAATGGTTGCAGTCTAGTCTAGTGAATGAACTAGGGGTGACATGATAGCACTGTTCCAATATTTAAAGGGCTGCCACAAAGAAGAGGGGGTTAACCTATTTTCCAAAGCACTTGAAGGCAAGACAAGAAACAATGGATGGAAACTAATTAAGGAGAGAAGCAACCTAAAAATAAGGAGAAATTTCTTAACAGTGAGAACAATTAACCAGTGGAACCTCTTGGCTTCAGAAGTTGTGGGGGCTCTGTCACTGGAGGCTCTTAAAAGAAGACATTGGATAGCCATTTGTTTGGAATGGTATAGGATCTCCTGGTGGTCCAGGGGGATCAGAGTAAAGGACCTGCAAGGACCTTACAATTGTGTTATTCTGTTCTGCTCTACTTATACTTATATCTATACTTATACTATTAGTGGCACAGGAAAACAATCTATTCATTAATAACTTTAATGATGAAATTGATGAGAAACAAATTCTAATAATTATCACCCTAATTTGGCAATTATCAATCAATCAAGGTATGTTTTTTTTAAATACCAGACTGAATGCTAAAATTTCCTTCTTACTTTACTTACTGGGCAGACCTTACCTGTTTCAGTTTGCATTGAGAGCTGCCTCCCTGGTTATTTCAAGAAAAAGCAGGAGGGGAAGCCATTTTGTTGCTATGATTGTCTTCCATGTCCTGAAGAAAAAATTTCAAGCCAGAAGGGTAAGAAACACTATAAGCAGAGTTTGATCTTAAGGAGCTGAAACCACAACAGTATATACCGTAGCCTATATAACAGAGTACAGTATTGTACATATCATAGTAATGAACATTTCTTGATATATGTAGATTTTAATATAAATGTTTCTATATATTAAAAATTATCTTGATCTGATTTACATAATTCAAATATTTACAGAATTTGATCAAAATAACACTAATGGTTTCAGTTTCTCTTTCTTTCCTTTCCTTAACTGTGTATCAAATTATCCACTATAACATCTGTTTTACTTGTGACTTTGCACATTCATTTGATTTTATCCTAGGACGTCTTTATTTTATTCTATTTTATTTATTTATAAAATTATATGTCAACTGTCTTATATAAGAACACTTTGTGGCTCAAAGTAATGCTAAATAAAAACAGTATAAATAAAGCAAACTAACCCCAGAACCACGTTACATATTCCAAACATATATTCCATACATATGTGATGGAATGTCACATATACTCCTTTACATTACATTAATTGAGCCTACTTCTATCCTAGCCAAATTGTGACTGAAGAAGTCTCAAAAAAATTAACAAAATCAAAAGAAATGAGCTTACAGCAAAACCATCTATAATATTGATTTTTAGTAACAGTGATATTATTTTTAATAAAACTACCTAGAAAAATCATATAGTGAATTCTACCCATGTAAAACATGACACAGAAAGAGAACAAAAGAAATAAATACTTAGATAAAATGTAAGCATATAATAAAAAACATGAAAAAGTATGTTAAAAGAAAGAAAATCACATTCTAACCTTTCCTTACTAAGTTATAGATACAACAAGAGAAAGTGAATTGGACAATAGGAGCTTTGACACGAAAGTGCATAATAATACCATCATCATTTTTACTCTGTTCTGATGTATTATTATCACTTTTTTAAAAAGCATTTGTCATACATATTTGTTGATAATGTATGTGTAGGAGAAAAGCAGGCACACAGGAGGGTGGTGGCACTGAACATCAGTTTGGAGTCATCGCATTGTCACAAGAGATCCAAGCCTTGCTCCCTTCAAATTCTGTTGACTCTTATTTAGCACCAATTTACACTGACCATTAGTTGACTAGATTCTTTTGTACAGGTCTCAATAATAAATTCTTCTGTCGTTAGAATCCAATGAATCTTGGTTGTTTGCAACTGACAGTATGTATTTCTATCATGATTATCTTTCTGTTATGTTCCTTTTTTCTGTTCCTGTTATTATTTTAAAAGAAATAAAATAAATACATACAATAATCATATAATACAAAAGCATTGCTATGGATTTTTGTTGATAATGTATCTATATCTATCAGGATAACCTTTCTGTTTTTCTTTTTTTTGTTATTATTTTAAAATAAATAAATGAATAAAACTAGTAATTAAATAACTATAGAAAATGACCATAGAAAAATGTGTACTTAAATTCCAGACATGCACGTTTGTTCTAAATGTCCAGAAGACCATCATCCAAGCAAGGACAAAGATTCATGTCTTCCCAAGAAAATTTCTTTCTTGTCCTATGAAGAACCAATGGGAATAAGTTTAGTCATTCTGGCACTTTTTTTTTCTTTCTGCACACTTGCAGTGCTGGCAATATTTTTGAAGTATCATCATACTCCTATTGTCAAGGCCAATAACCAAAATCTCAGTTATATTCTACTCATCTCCCTCCTCCTCTGCTTCCTTTGCTCACTGGAGTTTCTCATTGCACCTGGAAATATTATATGTCTCCTCCGACAAATTAGCTTTGGCATCATCTTCTCAGTGGCTGTGTCTTCGGTGCTAGCAAAAACCATTACTGTGGTTCTGGCTTTCATGGCCACCAAGCCAGGATCCAGGATGAGGAAATGGGTGGGAAGAGGGCTGACCAACTCCATTGTTCTTTCAGGTTCCCTGATTCAAACAGGCATCTGTACAGTGTGGTTGTTCACGTTTCCCCCTTTTCCTGATGTTGACACCCATTCAGAAATTGAGGAAATTGTACTGCAGTGCAATGAAGGCTCAGCTGCCATGTTTTACTGTGTCCTAGGCTACATGGGCATTTTGGCAGCTGCTAGTTTCACAGTAGCTTTTTTTCCCAGGAAACTCCCCAGCAGTTTCAATGAGGCCAAATGTCTCACATTCAGCATGCTGATCTTCTGCAGTGTGTGGCTTTCTTTTGTTCCATCCTACCTGAGCACCAAAGGCAAATATATGGTGGCTGTGGAGGTTTTCTCTATTTTGGCCTCTAGGTTTGGGTTGCTAGGCTGCATATATTTCCCCAAATGTTACATAATAATTGTTAGGCCACACCTAAACAACAGAGAACAACTCATTAAGAGAAAAAAAATAGTAAGTAACACACAAAAGTTATCTTTTTAATATTTCTGTTTTATTGACCCTTCTTTAAAATTTTCATTATTTTCATGATTTATATTTATCTCTTATGAATACTTTTGTGAGGTGAAAAATAAATTGAAAATTCACCAGATTCATCCTATCTTAGAATATATACACTCAAATTTCCTAAATGAGCTTTTTTTTAAAAAAGAGAACACAATTCTATTTAAATTGCAGGTTGAGTTCTTAGGACAATCCATTTTCAAGCTGTTTATTGATTCAGTATTATGGTTTCTTTTTTAAAAAAATAACATCCTATAATAGAGAAGCATCAATTTCACAGAGTTGAAAGACTGACTCCATCCTTCTCTCTTTCCCTTCCTTCCATACTCTGCCACTTACTCTTACATTTGAAGTTCTAGTATCCCACATTCCATGGCTTGATCAGAGTTGCTAATTTATTCAGAGACCAGTAGAATCTCTGAGAGTGATGAGTAGTATAAAAATATGAAATATAAATCAATAAAATATTTTTTTGTTGATTGATACCTTTTATTGCTTTTTGTAGAATATGGGAAGTCTGAAAGCCAGCAATTCTGGCCATTAAGTCAAGATTCAGAATGCAAAAGTGGGTGAGAAAAGGACTGACCTTCTACATTGTTCTTTTTTGCTCCCTTTTCCATTATCTTTTCTATTGTATGGCTGTCATTTTTTTTCCTTTTTCAGATGTTTACATGCCTTTATAAATGGAAGAATTTGTATGTAAATGTAATGACGGTTCATATGTTACTGCATGGTGGGGTACATGGGCTTTCCTTTATCTGCTAGTTTTATAGCGGCTCTTCTAGCCTGAAAGCTGCTTAGCACTCTTAATGAAGCTAAACTGATTACTTTCAGTACATTGTCCTTTTTCAGTGTTTGGCTATCCTTTGTTCAAACTTATCTGAGCAGTAATGGAAAATGTCTGGTGGCTATGGAGATCTTCTTAATGCTGGTTTCAAGGGCTGGATTGCTTGGTTGCATATATTTACTAGATATTTGACCATGGCCTCCTAAATTACAGCAGATTTGGTGCAGTTGCTGTTTTAGCAAGTATTTCTTTCTTTCCTTTTGGTAATCTCCTATTAATTTACTTATTCCTGTAGTTAATATATGGGTGAATGGGTCACATTCAAAGACATGATTCCAGTTGAAAATCAGATACACCAAGGATTTATTCCGCTCTTTGTGTCCTTTAAATGGACCTGGATTGGAATCCTTGTGAGGGATGATGATGATAAAAGATTTATGAGAAGGACATTTCAACTTTAATTTGTTTCAAGTCAATATCCATATTAAACTCTAATTGTAAACTTTTCCACCTTGTTTGACAACTTGTTAAAAATAATTCAATCTTTTAAAAGCAATCAAATTTTGTTTTATTGGGCCAATTTAATTCCACATAGAAAGCTGACATTTCCATTCATTAAACTAAATGGGTATGCCAGTGGCAAATGTCCCAAAAGATTAATAAAATGGCTTCTTGTAATTTAAAGCCACACAGTGCATGTTAACATTAATAGTATTAACTTACCTTGAACAACCGATTCATATTTATGATTGTTCCAGGGTCATGTGATCACCTATTGCAACCTTCTGACAAGCAAAGTTAGTTGGGAAACCAGATTCAACAACCATGTTACTAATTTAATATCTCTCTCCCTCTTTCTTTCTCTCTCTCCCTCTCTCTATTTGTCTCTCCTTCTCTCTCCCTCTCTCTTTCTCTCTCTCCCTCTTTCTCTCCCTCTCTCTATTTCTCTCTCCCTCTTTCTTTCTCTCTCTCCCTCCCTCTCTCTCCCATTGTCCCTTTCTTCCTTCTTTCCTTCCTTTCTTCCTTCCCTCTCTCTTTGACCCTTCCTCCTTCCCTCCCTCCCTCTCATTGTCGTTCCCTCCCTCTCATTGTCCTTTCCTTCCTTCCTTCCCTCTTTGTCCCTTCCTCTTTCTCTCCCTTCCTCCCTGTCATTGTTCCTTCCTTCCTCCCTTCCTCCCTTCCTTCCTTCCTTTTTTCCTTCCTTCCTTCCTTCCTTCCTTCCTTCCTTCCTTCCTTCCTTCCTTCCTTCCTTCCTTCCTTCCTTCCTTCTCCATTTTTACCAAGAAACCTGATGCCCACTTAACTTTAACACTTCTATCATAATCTAACCAAACACGCCCCTCAAATCACTTTACAGACATAAATTGAGGAAAATTAATACTTGGTATAGCCCAAACTGTCAGAAGAAGACATGCTCCTAATAAGAAATATTTTCTGACGAGGGATTTCCAGTTAAGAAATCAAGATGAGTTCATCATAGTTTCCTAACAATAAGGCCACTTAGGCATCCTGAGCCTCCATTACTGGAAGAGGCTCAAGAGGAAAAGGGGCAGCTGGGGATGCCCTGAACTATCTCGTGCTCACCTGCCTGCTTACCGGAGCTGTGCGCCAGGATTGAAAGAACCACAATCTGTAACAGGAGGTGGCAGCCATGATGAAACCACTCCGAAGCCTTTTTTGTCTCTCCCGCCATAATCTCCCCTCCTGTCCCTCTCTCTCACCCACCCCCATCGTAAAATAACCCTCCCCTACACCATGGTCCCTGCAGCCTATTGGACAGCAAGAGCCATGGCGCACACCCTCCCGCTCAGCATGAGGGTTTAACGGCATCACCCAATTAAAGTCAGTTGACAAGGGAGTTGACTGAAGTGATAGCAAACCAATCAATGATCAGAGTTGAGGCTCTTGTGAAGTAACACCTCTTGACATGCAGTGAAATTGATATACAGCAGGGGGTCTTCAAACTTGGCCCATTTATGACTTGTGGACTTCAACTCCCAGAATTCCTCAGTCAGGCACGCTGGCCCGGGGATCGATTTGGAGGCATGGAGGGGAGCAGCCAAGGGCTGCCCATGTGACCTCGAAGACACCACCTTTTGAAGTACCAACACTCAAGCCAGGCAGAGCGGGTGATGGCAGAGGAGCGGGCCGATCGCCTTACCAGTAACTGGGACTCTGGTGTGCCTTCCCGGCCAGTGGGGCCAATGCCTTCAGCTGTAACTGCTCGCACGTGTTTGTGTGTGAGTGAGCAGAGATCAATGCTGCTTTCCAGGTGATAAGTGCTTCTTTGGGGCTCAGCAGATGCGCCGGGATCAGTGCCACTTTCTAGGTGTTTGGTGCTTCTTTGGGGCTCAGCAGAAGCACCAGGATCAGCACTGAGCTCCAGCTGGAGCCTGGCACTGATCCTGGCACTTCCGCTGAGCCCTGACAGCCCCAAAGAAGAGCCAATCAGCTGGAAAGTGGCGCTTATCCTGGCATGTCTGCTGAGCCCTGACAGCCCTGAAGAAGTGCCAATCAGCTGGAAAGCAGCACTGATACTGGCGCTTGAGCCCTGACAACCCCAAAGAAGCACCGAACAGATGATCAGCTGGAAAGCGGATGGTCGCGTTACCACCTGGCAGGAGCTAATGTACCATAGGTGGTATGCACACCACCAGTTGACAAGCCCTGATTTAGATCAAAGATAATTTTTTTGCTGGACTGATATGGAAGTGAAGCATATGGAGAATCCAGTAATGTTTGCCAAAGGGTGCAGACAACAAGAATAAAGAAAAGATGCAGTGTATACCTGTATGCCTATCATACAGGAGCTCCAATCTAGAGAGTTGAAGTAGACATCCTGATGTCCATCCTTTGTGGGAAATAGTATACACTTCATCTTTGATCTTGGATGGGAAGACAGACTTGTTGTATAACTTGAGGGTTCCATGGATTCATGGCTCCTGATCGAAGAACAGAAGATGGCTGTGGCCAGGAGGACATTTGTCCAATTCCATATTGTGTGCCAATTATGCCCTTTCCTGAGTAGGGAAGCTCCATACTCAGTCATTCATGCTCTGGCCATTTCAGACTATTGCAATGAGCTGTACATAGGGCTATCCCTGAAAAATATATGGAGGCTTCAGGGCAGTGGTGGGATTGAAATATGTGAACAACCAGTTCTCTGTGTGGATGCTGCTTCTGAAAGTCCATTCTGGGTCTGGGCAACAAAAAAATTAGCTACTGTTTCTGCTGAACTGGTGCAAACCATCTGAATCCCACCACTGCTTCACGGGGTGCAGAGTGCAGCCATGTGAACATACTAGGTAGCAAAAGAAGGGCAATATAACACCCTTGCTCTGTGAACTGCCTTCTGTACCAGTTTACTTCTGGGTGCAATTCAAGTTTTTTCATTATCACCTATAAAGCCCTACATGGCATAGGCCCAGGTTACATACACCCCATCTCATCAGCCTGTCTCACTTGATCAAGAAGGGAAGGTATGCTGCAAATCTTATCAGTCAAAAAGTTTTGACTGCCAGGGTCTAAGAAGAGAGTTTTCTCTGCTGCTGCCCCTACATTATGGAACATCCTGTGCCCCCTTGTTTTGGGGGCACAGAAGACCACACAACCACACAACCATGGATCTGGCTAGTCCCATGAGAGTATCCCATCACATTTGTAATAAAGAACATTAATTGGCCATCTTGGGGTTTTTATACTTTTGAAATTTTTAATGTCATTATTCCATACTTTAAAAAAATTAGTCCTAGCTTAATTTGAATTTTACACTAATTTTACACATTGTTTTATTTATCAATTATATTATTATATCTTTTATAGCCCCTTTTTGAGGGAGTTGGCTGTTTATAAATAGAAAATAGAAAAAATAATAAATACATACATACATAAATAAAACTTGTTGCAGCAGTTGATTAAAATAGTGTATTAATTATTGATCCTTTTCTTCCTGTATATATATTCATTGATATTCAGCTCCACCAATTTCTGAAAAGGGTCTCTTCAATATCTTCATCAATGACTTAAATGAGGGAATAGAAGGGGAACTCATCAAATTTGCAGATGACACTAAACGGGCAGGAATAGCCAACACCCCAGAAGACAAGCTCAGGATTCAAAAAGATCTTGACAAACTGGAACAATGGGCCCCATCCAACAAATGAGTTGTAATGTGAAGAAAAGAAAAGTTTTACATTTAGGCAGGAAAAATCAAAGATATAAGTACAGATTAGGTGAGACCTGGCTGAAAAACAGTAACTGTGAGAGGGACCTTGGAGTCCTAGTGGACGATTACTTAACTATGAGCCAGCAATGTGCAGTCGCCACCAAAAAAGCTAATACAATCCTGGGTTATATAAACAGAGGCATAGAATCAAGATCAAGTGAAATATTACTATCACTTTATAAAACCCTAGTACAGACATGTCAAACTTGCGACATCACGTGACATCACACGACATATCGGGACTGTTTTGCCATTGCCGGCAATGGGGTGGGTACAGCTTTCACATGACGTGTCCGGCCTGCAGTTTGACACCCCTGCCCTAGTGAGACCACACCTGGAATACTGAAACTAATTTTGGTCACCATACTACAAAAAAGATGTTGAGACCTTTGAAAAAGAGAAGAGCAACTAAGATGATCCAAGCCCTGGAGACTAAAACATATGAAGTATTGCTGCAGAGCTTGGGTTTGGCTAGTCTAAAGAAATGAAGAAATAGGGGTTACTTGATTGCAGTATTCCAGTATTTGAAAGGCTGCCATAAAGAAGAGGGGGTCAAATTATTCTCCAAAGCACCAAAGGGCAGAACAAGAAACAATGGTTGGAAACTGATCAAAGAGAAAAGCAACCTGGAATTAAGGAGAAAGTTCCTAACAGTGAGGACGATTAACCAGTGGAACAGCTTGCCCTCAGAAATCGTGGGTGCTCCATCACTGGAGGTTTTTAAGAAGAGACTGGACTGTTACTTGTCTGAGATGGTATAGTTTCTTCTGCTTAAGTGGGGGGCTGGACTAAAAGACCTCTAAGGTGCCTTCCAGCTCTATTCCATTCTATTCTAATAATAGTACCGGAGATAGGATTCAGTTTCTATAACATTGGCTCATTCAAAAGTGACACTCCCTTTGTTGATTTCTTAACTGCTAGCAAACATGTGTATCTGTAAGTGAGAAAATAGATTCTTCACATACCACAGTGAAATGGATACTTAACAACAGGTCTTTCCACCATCTGTAATTATCAAAAATACCATTATTAATTCTGCCTATTGCTGAAGTCCTTATGGCAAACCTATAACCAACAAGGACTCAGACCTTAGGAATGCTACCAATATTTCCTGGCTATGCTTATCTGTAGCCTTAGTCTAAATACAGGTGAAGTCCTTTCAAGCTAATTCCTGATAAGGTAAATTCAAGGTTTCACAACAATTGTGAATAGTGTGATAGGGTTGTAAGGCAAATGTTACTAGTCTATTTTTGGAGGCTCTTAACCATTATTAGACAAGCTCTGTTCTAGATGTATGTTTGGCACAATAACCATGATAATTTTCCTCTTGCTTTTATCTCTTATGGTTTCGAAAAGTGACATGAGAAACTGTATTATTGGTGATCCCCGTCCTATTTCTCACAACTATTTCCAATCTGGTGATCTCATCATTGGTGGTATTACTTCTCTTATGTTCATTCCTATAGAACTTGAAAACTTCATGGAAGATCCCTATATTTCATTTTTTGATGAAGTCATGTACGTTTTTCCCACCCGACTATGAGGTGTAAGAGTTGTTAGATTATATTTGTATTTGTGATAATGCTACACACATGTGCGCACGCACACACACACATACACAAACACACAAAAAATATCTAGTTCAAATTTTTAGTCCTGATTAATTCCCTTGGGGTTTTTTTTTAAATAGAAGGAACTACTTAGTTTTGCTAACTGAAGATTAGAAGATCCTGACAATGTATCACAGAAATCCTGCTATTCATTTATCCAACTTTCATCAAGATAAAAAATAAAGAGGAACTCAAAATAAACCATATTTATATAGGAATATTTTCTGGGTACACTGAGGTTTTAGGTCATTTACATAATTGTAATTATGATTTTCTTTTTAGTTCCTTCTTTAGTTTATTGATTTGATTTTTTTCTGAATAAATTCAGAAATCTATTCTTACAACTAGGTGTTCTTAGAAATAAAATACTGTTCTGTAACATTTTACTGATTTTTTTTCAGATTAGAAAAAAACTTTCAACTATTTGTTAAAATTAAAGAGCATTTAAGATACAGAGATATTTGTGTATTTTCTTCAAAACTATACATAGCTAAACCAAATGGACACTTGTTATACAATGCATGACACGGGGATTAGTGATTTCAAAAACATAAAAATTAGATAGACTATATATTTGTTGCAATGATTTCTGTTAGGTATATGTTCCTTTTATCACCTACAATCATTATTGCAGAGTCCAGACTAAATTTTATCAGCATATTTTGGCTTTGATATTTGCTGTGAAAGAGATCAATGAAAACCCTCAGATATTGTCCAATGTTACCTTGGGCATCAATATTTTTGACAGCTATGGTAGAAAATGGATTTATCATGCCACAATGGAACTTTTTTCACCTCTGAAGAGAATGATCCCCAATTATAAATGTGGCATCCAGAACAACTTGGTCTCAGTCATTGGTGCTATTTATCCTGAAATCTCCATTGACATGGCAGATATCTTGAGGATCTACAAACTTCCACAAGTAAGTTGTGTGGTGAGTTGTGAGACCTTATGATGTTATCAGGATTTTAATGAACTTTTTACATTTGTGTAAGTTGGAAACATAATAGTGTGTGCTTCAAATGTACTTACTTTACATTAATTAATAAACCATCTAAAAAGCCAATGTATTAGAACTTGAGACAATGCAGATAATGAATGATTAATAAAAATAATAGGCTGGTTGTAAGGCTCTTATGAAAGGATCATGAAGTTTAAAAGACTATTGTAATGAAAACAGAAAAAAGGACAGTTGCTTATTGGCAAGGGACTTTATTGACATCCCAAGTTATTTTCAACTGAAACATTTACTGTGCATTGAATGAACAGGAAATTATAAATCACATTGAAAGAAATACAATCGTCATCCAAGGAGAGCTAGAAAGTATTTTTCAGGAGTCTTTAAGCTTTATTGTAGGAGGCTCAGCTAATCTCAATGTATACATAGTTGTACTTTGACAATAAAGATTCATTCATTCATTCTTTTTCCTCCAGGTGAGGTGACTGAGAGTTTATAAATCATCTTGAAAGAAATATGACCTTTAGGCAAGGAGAACTAGAAAGTGATATTCTGATTTAGGAGCTTTGCCATAAGAAGCTTCTCACTTTCTTTTCTGCAAGTGACGTTACTGAGAGTTGCTCTTGAAGATGATTTTCAATTGAAGGCAAGCTAACCTTTAATTTATCAATTGATCGATTGATTGATCAATCCATCCATCCATCCATCCATCCATCAATCAGGACTGTATTTCAAAAACTTCATGGAAAACCATTATTCTGAGAACCCCAGTGAACCAATCTGAAATTCAAGCATGTCTCTAAAAAAAAAAGTATCATAAATAACACAAAATGAGAAGTACCACAAATACTGTATATCATGCAAAGATTAGAAAGCAATATTTTTATTCTTATAAGGCTGCTAAAATAAATTCTGACAGACACTAAAATTTGCTTTGGAATGACTTCCCATATTAGAGCAGCTTTGGTACAGTTGCCATTTTATTAATTTTATTAATTATTTTATTTATTTCATTTCTTTGCTTTCACTAAGTTCCTATTGGTTTTCTTATTCCTGTAGTTTATATATGGATCCCACCCAGAGGTGCTGGACCAAAGCGAATCTTTTTCCTTCTACCATATGGTCCCACGTGAAAGTATGGTATATGAAGGACTTCTTCAGCTGCTTGTGCATTTTAAATGGATCTGGGTTGGGATCTTTGTGAGGGATGATGATGATGAGAGATTTGTGAGGATGATCCTTTCATCATTTCCCCATCACGGTATTTGCATTGCCTTTCTAAAAATAATTAAACAATTACACATGAAAAACATATTGATGGACCTGGAGTGGCTAGCGGATACATTTTATCTCACTATGAAAAGTAAAGCCAATGCAGTAATAGTCTATGAAACAACCCTTCTGCATCTGAGATTGTTGCTAAATCTTCCTAAAATTGAATCACTGTCTATGGAACCGAAAGGTAAAGTGTGGGTCATTCCCTCCCAAATGGATCTTGCAACAGTAATTTACCAAAGGACCTGGGATATTCAAGATATCTTTGGTGCCCTCTCCTTTTCAGTTTACTCCAGTGAAATTCCAGGATTTCAGCAATTTGTTCAGGGAAGAGACCCTTTCTTATCAAAAGGAGATGGCTTTATCAAAGATGTGTGGGTACATGCATTTTACTGTTCCTTTCCCAGTCCCTCGATGAATGAGAAAGATAGCAACATTTGTACACTAAGGGAGAAATTGGAGGACCTTCCTGGGGCTCTTTTTGAAATGAGCATGACTGGTCATAGTTACAATATATACAATGCAGTTTATATTGTAGCTCAAGCTTTACATGACATGCAGATTGAACAAAAATCCAATGAAATGCGGAATGGAAGGAAACAGAATATTCAAGAGCAACAGCCATGGCAGGTAGGTCTTTGTATTCTGCTTTTTTTTCTCTCTATATACACACACCTTCATACATATACAAGGGATTCTTTTTTGCTATAAATCATAGTGAGCCAAAGTAATGAAGGGATGAGATATAATATAAAGCAGGGATATAGGTAAATCTGATTTTCACCAACTGTATCATTTCATAGCTTTCTATCCTTCAAACTAACATAGCTTCCACTCAGGTTCATGTACTGCTTCATGCATTGTTATGTTGATTTTCAGATTATTACTTTGTTTTCATTTTACAATCTAACCAATATTCTCTACAAATAATTAGACTTCTTAGTCAGTTAAAAATGCAGCATTGTATTCCTACAAAGTTTTATACAGTACATATACTTTTGATACATGATCATATCAAAAGGAAGGTTATTTGTTTTATTGGGCTGATATGGAAAAGACATGGCCTTTATATGGAAAATCTTGCAATGCTCTCCATAAACAACAAGAACAATTAGAAGATATATTTTATACCAATTGCCTTCAAAACAGGATATTCAATCCAGAGAGTAGAAATAGACAGTTTGGGTTTATACAGCCCAACACACCTTGTCAATAGAAGTGTATACTTCCAGAAAAAGTAAGCTATAAACTACAGAGGTTAAATGCAGGAAAATCAGAACATTAACAATCTTATTGTGTGGAGAAATTTACTGATTTCAATCTTGATGGATTCAACTACTCCTGTCTTATCATGAGACATTGGAAACTATGGTTATTCATAATATGGATTATGAATGGGAGCCAGTTTGATCTAGTGCATACATGTCAAACACAAGGCCCGGGGGCCGGATGCGGCCCGCGAAGTGGTTTCATGTGGCCTGCAAAGCCATCCTGGAAACAGTAAGGGAATGGCCCCCGCTGTCTTGGCCCTGGCCCAGGCTGGCCAGGAGCCAATGTACAATTTCGTGGTGGTCATCTATGCTGAAATACATTCAGTCTTAGCTCCACAAGGCCATCTGGAAACAGCAAGGGACTGGCCCGTGCCGTGTTGGCACTGCCCCCTCTGCACATGCTGGGGGGGTATCACCCTTTGTGAGGAATGAAGAAATGCACCATCACCTGGAAGTGGCCAGCACATGGCTCTGCCTACTTCGGGCAGGCTAGGGGTTGGACAGCATTGTGCTTCTCTTCAGATTCATGCCACCCGGCTCAGCCTCTCAGCACTGTGAGGACAGCACCCCGCTGTCTGCCAAAACCGGGCAGGCTGGGGGCTGGGCAGCATTGGGCAGGTAACATTGACTCTCACACTGCTCATTGCATCCCCTCCCCCAGAGCCCACCATGCCGGATATGTGAAGTAGGCGAGGGCCATGTGCTGGCCACTTACAGGTGATGGTGCATTTCTTCATTCCTCACAAAGGATGACACTTCCCCAGCTGTGTTTTTTGCCTGTTTTTCTCCCTCCCTCATCTCAAATATTTTCCCACCACTCTGTTCTTTGGAAGCAAAGAAGGAAGGAGAGGGAAGGTCTGAGGGAAGTCCTACCTTAGTCCTGCCCTGCTGCCCTTTTACCATCCCCTTGACCCTTCCTCCTGGCCTATCTTGGGGGGGTCTCCATATTGCTAAGGAAGGTTTGGATACAAAGCCAGGTCTCCTCACATGGAGAGGGAATGGGCCTCCCTCTTGATTTTGCCCTCATACCCATCATGAGCAACCTGGCTAAGGAGAGCAAGCACAGCAGCAGCAGCCTTGAAGAGGAGGTAAATGCAGCTGGGCATCCCCTTGGGGAAGTGGGGCTGGGCTTAGTTCTGTGGGTGCTTGAGGGCTGGGCTAGGCATTTGACCTCTGCGCCACCATCCAGCCCCCTGCCCATGGCCTGAGAGGAACAGTGAGGCTCCTCCGGTGGACCATGCCTTGGCACTTCCCTGGTCTCATCTCGTTCTGCCAGAGACCCTCAGATCTGTCCCACTCCTGCCCAGGCCCCCATAGGCACCCTTGACACAAATGATGTAGAGCTGGCCATGCCCACCCAGTAGACCATACGCACTCCAGCCACGCCCATCCAGTAGGCCACACCCACCCTGGCCACACCCAGCCGGCCCCCCGAGGGCAACCGCAATGCTGATGTGGCCCTCAGTGAAATTGAGTTTGACACCCCTGATCTAGTGCATGGGTGTCAAACTTGATGACATCACATACATGTCACATGTCACAACTTTTTTGCCTTTGCAGAGCTGGGGTGGGCATGGCCTGCACATGACTCATCTGGCCCATGGGCTGCCATTTTGACATCCCTGAGTCTAGCACTTAAGGCACTAGTTTAGAAAATGGGAGAGCATCTGATCAAGTCCCACCTTAGTGAGCAGGGTGAATTTGGGACAGTCACTCTTTCTCTCAACCTAACATACCTTTCAGGTTTGTTGTTTTGGGGAAAATAGGAGGAGAAAAGTATGGTGGATAGGTTTACTGTCTTAAGTTATTTTTTTAAATAATAAAAGCAGATTACAAATAAATAAAAATCTTACTTCAGTTCCCCACTATAATTATTGAATAATGGCTTAATGGAGAAATCCATTGGAACTTTGGATGCCATGATTAAATTAAAATAAAATAAAATAAAACTGACTGTTAGCAACCTAATATTTTTTAGGAAGCAAGTACAATTCTATATACAGTACTATAGCACAATTTGGTTGCTTTTTCTTCAGTTTTCAAATAATGTCTCCCCCCACATAGGCAGGAAATTATATTCTAATGCTTCTTACAGCTGCTCAACTGAATTGATTTTATACTTGGGATTTTATAGCTGGTAGTATTTTTTAGCAATAGAACATTATGACTACAACATTATTAAAATGACACAGAAAGAAAGTGTTGCTTTTATGGGGAAATTAGGAGTATGGAGTTTTGTCAGCGAGTATTTTAGATATACTATAATTGGACTGAACAGATGCATCAAATGCTGAAGGAAAGTACAACATCTGCAGTAGTAGTATAAGTACATACAAACTTTTAATGGAACTTATCAGTAGTTTTGATCAGTGACGTCATCAAAGTAAACAAAGCCACGTGCTGATTACGTCACCAGGCCATGCCCATAAACGGAAGTGACGTTCGCACCCCTCCTCCCCGGAAGTGACGTGCATAATCCACACCCCACCCCTCATGGTACAGGACTCACAAGGCCATAACCCTAGCCGGATATGACGTGTCGGCCCAACCCCATCAAAATAAGCATGGGTAACCCTAACAGATAAGGTGTGATATAAGGTGATAGCCCTATTTCCAGATGGTGCTTGCCGAACCTAATCCCGTCAACAAACATGTGGCTGTCAAGCTTCTGTGTACTTGATTACATTAACCCTAGACTAATTCCATGGACGTGCAAATCCAAAAGAAACACAGAGACCTGTGTTTTTGGGAAACAAAACCCTGCTTTTGGGGGGGGGTGATAATTAAAAAAAAAGCTTTTTATTTGTAATCATTCTAGCCTAATGATGCTTTTAATTTTTGTGGAGTTTTAAAAATCAATACCTCAAAAGCTGGGGGTGGGGGGGGGGAAAGGATCACCTAAAAGGCTTCCAGGGTTTGCATTTAAACCAGGCAGTTTTAAAAACATTTTCCCTGAATGTAGGGGGGAAAAACCACAGACCTTTTAAAGCCCACAGCTGGTTTTTTACCTTTGTAAAAATCTAAAGACGTATATTTTGGCATTTGCGACTCCCTCGAATTCATATGTACGCGTAACCGTTCATAGCAGAGATTTAATAAAATTTATTCTAACCTTACAGCAAAAGCGAAGCGTTTCTGACTGGCCAGAACAGATTGATGTATTAGGTATGTGTATTGTGGGCATGTCTGGACATGACCTGTAAGCTCGTGCTATAGAGCATGCGCGTGGCCACAGACAACTCGGAAACTTTAAAGCGTAGATCTATTTTAACAGCGTCATGGGAACTTGTGAAGGAAATAATAAAAAGGGTGTAGAACCTGCTGCATCTTGGTTGGCGACACAATCTCTTTGGAAAGATTGCCATAAGATGCGCTGTGATGTTCGTGATGAAACCCCGGACTACTCCTGGTCTACCTTGTCTGAATGTCGCTTGCCCTGTTGTAACGTGCGGGAGATGGCGTGTCGTGAAGATGAGGCCATACCGAGTAAGTAAAAACCTGTTATGTGTTCAAATGTGTAAAGCGCAATAGCCCCACCGTTAACAATGTGATTGCTAATGGCTAAATACATTTTCCAGGTTCTGTTCCGGGGTATAGCTATAACGCCGGCACCTCCTTAATAACAAACGTCTCAAGTGATGAAGAGGATGCAGAGGTCGATCTAGGTAAATGAATTGTCTTTTTACTATGCATGCCGCCATTAATATTATATAATAAAAGGAGAGTTAAAGAGGGGTTTACTAATGGATTATTTTTGTGTTTTTAAACAGGTGGGTACCCCGGATATTACCTAGCCCCGTCTCTGTCTGATTGTCCATGCTGTCTACAGATTGATCTCAAAAGAGATACTCCAAATGACTGCTATATAGAATGTGATTGTGGCGCATCGAATTGTATATGTACAATGCCTACAGAGAATGAAGATACTGATGATACAGATGACCCCGGTAATGATAGTAATGATGAAGGATATTATTCTGTAAATGAACGTGATGATAATTGTGTCTAAATTACAAATAAAAGGTTTGTGCTAAAGCGCAGTGTGTTTATTGTAAGGTTTGAACGGTGCAGAATGAAGTGTGAAAATGTACTAAAGGAACTGTATTATACGCCGGAAGGTCCAGGTAGCTATGGTGGAGTAAAACCCCTATTTGAGGCAGGGAGGAAACGCTTTAAAAACTTAACCTTGAGACAAGTCAAGACATGGCTTTCCGGTCAAGAAGCTTATACCCTGCATAAGCCTGCAAGAATAAAATTCTCCAGGAACGCTACAATAGTTTCCTGCATAGATTGCCAATGGCAGGCTGACCTTGTGGATTTATCAGGATTTGCCTCTGAAAACAGCGGCACAAAATTTATTTTAACGGTAATCGATGTACTTTCCAAATATGCTTGGGCAGTCTGTTTAACCGATAAGTCTGGACGAGGGGTTGCCGGTGCTTTCCAAAGTATATTCCAATCAGGAAGGGCGCCCAGAAAGCTGCAGTCAGATGCCGGGAAAGAGTTTTTAAACAAGCCTGTAAAGAAGCTTTTTGAACGCTATGGCATACATCACTTTGTTACACATAGTGAAACTAAAGCAGCAGTTATAGAGAGGTTTAATAGAACTCTGAAAAACAAGCTGTGGAGATTTTTCACAGCTAAAAATACGCACAGGTATGTGGATGTATTACCAGCCCTCATGCGGAGTTACAATAGCGCTTACCATCGCAGTATCGGGGCAGCCCCCAACATGGTGAAACAATCTAATGAAAAAGATGTGTGGATGCGTCTATATGGGAATATTTTAAAATCGGACAGAAAGGCAGAAAACTTTAATGTGGGGGATCATGTTAGGATATCCAGGCTAAAGGGGAAGTTTGAAAAGGGATATCAGCAAACCTTTACAGATGAAATATTTATCGTCAAAGAAAGGGTTAGGCGGAGAGAAAGGGATGTATATAGATTAATGGATTATGCAGAAGAGCCGGTACATGGGTCTTTTTACCCAGAAGAGCTGCAAAAAATTCCTAGTGATCAAGAACGCGTCTACAGAATTGAAAAAATATTACGGAAAAGAGGGAGGGGTAAACAAAGAGAATTCCTGGTTAAATGGCAGGGTTGGCCAGAAAAGTTCAACAGTTGGATTAAGGAGTCTGAAGTACAACATCTTTGATATGGAGGAGTTTTACATCACCCTACCCAGCAATGCATCAGCAGCAATTTTCCCCCAAAACAAAAATTCTAATTTTACCATACAATTAGCGAGAGCGCTGGATCTTCCAGGAGTGTGGGAAGTAGCGCTAGCAGAGATACAGTATCCGCATAGTTGGTACACATTAACTTCACCTGGATATTTTGAAATTGCTAACGAGAGAAAGAGACGGCATTTTTCTTTGAGAAGCGGGTACTATAACAGCATCCGTCACCTGTTAGAAAATATGAACAAGATTATATCAAACGCCAAGGATGGACCTAAGACAACCCTACATTATGATTCAGTGGGACGAAAAATTAATCTTAAAGGAGACGAACCGCACACCATTCTAGTTAGCGGAGATCTCGGACATCTGTTAGGGATGTTCCCTGGATTCAGTACATTATATGTTTACACAGACATTGTAGAGCTCCAGATAGTGGGCGACTTCTATGTGCCGTTACTGCGCTGTGTGCCTGTGCGAGGGCAAGACAATGATGTCATCACAATTACCTATGACCGCCCGCATTATGTACCGGTCAGCAAACATCACATCGATACCATTACCATAGAAATCAAAACCGATCAGGACAAAAATGTGCATTTTTATCATGGGAAGGTGATTGTCAAGCTTCATTTTAGGCCTCGGAAAAGTGAAGGATGGTTGTAATCAAGGAGCACAGGAACCCTCAAGACTACGTGGCTTACTACAGGGCACAAGCTGGCGGGGGCCTTCCAGGCTTTCGAGGAGCCCCCATTATGTACGGGACAGGTTTAGGGGGCCTGTTCCGTGGGCTTTTTCGAAAAGCAATGCCGTTTTTGAGGCGAGGATTAGAAATCATTAAGCCGCATGTGAAATCTGCTGCCAAAAACATTGCCAGAGATGTCGCGGGTCATCTTGTATCTCGTGTTGTTGAGAGGGGGCAGGATGGATCAGGGATGATCATAACCAAGAAGAATTACGCATTGGGCCCGCCTATTCCATTTAAAAAGAGAAGACTTGTGAAAAAGACCCGCCATACCAAGAGGAGACGTGCACAGAAGAGGAAGCCCTGTGACAAGGAAGACATATTCTAATACGATATGGCATTTATTCATTCTGCTTCAGAGGAATGTGTTAAATCAGAACTGGATCTTTTTCAACTGGCACCTACACAGACCAGTATTGAAAACAGTACTTATGTTGAGATCCCACCTTTATCAGCGCTGACACCCAATGCACCCCTGGAATTTTTTATCACGGGGCATGGTGAACATTACACGGATTTAAACAACACCCTGCTGTATGTGAGTTGCAAGATTGTAAAGGCTGACGGTTCGGATATTGACGACGGGGCTAGGGTGGCCCTGACCAACTACCCCATAGCATCACTGTTTAATCAGCTGGATGTTACCTTGGGAGATCGGCTCATTACACAGAGCCATCATTGCTATTCTTACCGGGCCATGATTGAACTGATTCTGAACTTCGGTGGTGATGCGCTGGGCACCCAATTTACAGCTGGTGGTTTTTACAAAGATGACTCGGACCTCATGGAGAGTACTCTACTGACAGCCGCTGGGAACTCCGGTTTCAAAGCGAGAGCAAGACAGACGGCCGGTAGCCGTAAATGGGACCTGTTAGGGCCTCTGCATAGCGATCTGTTTTTTCAAGACAGACTGCTAATTAACGGTGTTGATGTGAAAGTCAAACTCACAAGAAGCAGAAATGAATTTTGCGTGATGAAGGATGGCAACAAGAATTACAAAGTGCAACTCTTGGCGGCATCTCTCTTTGTAAAACGTGTAAAAGTAGCCCCGGGAGTGCGCCTTGGCCATGCAGAAGCTTTACTCTCCTCCAATGCCAAATACCCCATTGATCGAGTGGGAATGAAGGTTTACAGCATTCCTGCAGGTAGCCTTGTGTGTAATCAGGAAAATCTATTTCTGGGCCAGCTACCTAAACAATTAGTGATTGGGTTTGTGGACAATGCATCTTTTAGTGGGGATTATGAAAGAAATCCGTTCAATTTTCTACACTGCAATGTCAATTTTTGCGCCTTGCATTGTGATGGCGAGCAGATCCCTGCAAAGCCTCTTCAGCCTGATTATGAGCACGGTCTTTTTGTGAGAGAGTACATGCAGATGGTGCAGGCCACAGGCAAAGGCATGAAAGACAGGCCGCTGTTAATCAGTAGGGAAGAGTTTAACCGAGGGTATACTTTGTATTGTTTTGACTTGAGTCCTGATCAGGGGTGCTCTGAGCACTATTCTTTGATCAGGAACGGTAACCTCAGAGCCGAAATTAGATTTGCGCAACCCCTCCCCAACACCGTCAACATGATTCTCTATGCAATCTTCGAAAACCTTATTGAAATAAGTCACACAAGGAATGTGCTCTTTGATTATATGTGAGTATGGACACACTGCAACTCCGCCACTTGTTCTCTGGAAATAAAGCCTTTCTAGGGGTCTACCCTTGTGACCTGTTACCCCAGAGACAGATCTCCAAAAGACCTTTTGGATTAATTGTAAATACCCACCCTCACACTCTGCCTGGTGAACACTGGCTGGCCCTCTACTTCCCATCTCCCGGATATGGCGAATTTTTTGATTCTTATGGAAGACCGCCGGATAGCCCTGACTTTCCTGGCTCCATAGCGACGTTTTTAGAGCAGCAAGCTGAGAAGTACACATTTCACCAACGCCAACTGCAGCACCCCAGCGCTGTGACCTGCGGGCAACACTGTGCATTTTTTCTACTGAACCGGACTAAAGGAGTAGACTATGAAAATATTTTAAAGATGTACTCCAATGTTGATATTAAAAATGATCAAATGGTAAAGCTGTTTGTAAAAACTATAAAGGTGGGAAGGGGGCTTGGAACCTGTAACCGTCACCAGTGCATGCAGACATGCCTGCCTTACTGTAAAATAAAGAAAAAGACTTAAACGTTTTTACTTGTTTCACTGTGTTTTTATTCATTTTACAAATTGAGCCAGTCACCAAACCTGAACCTACTTCTAGGGTTTAATGTCCAAGGGCTAGAAGGGGCACTGGAAAACAGAGGCTTCTGAGCCCCAAAAGGGGCTGTCATAACAGAGTCGGGGCTAGTAGCAGTTTCATCCTTAACAACCAGAGAATCTTTCAACTTTTCTACTTGCTCTTTAACAGCTGTAGACCCCAACACAGATGTCGGGACATTCACCTCAGCCATAGCATTCATAAAGTCATCCCAGCCTTTAGGTTTCCGCTTCTCAGTAGGGGCTCGGTGCTGCGAAGCTCCTTTCACCAAGTCTAAAATATTAGTCCCAGGAATAGGGACCCCTTTGTATAAAAAGGTACCGCAATCATCCCAGGTTGAGACGTCCTGATGCTGTTTCATTTTGTTCAGCAAAGGTTCCACATTTTTCCTGTAACGGGTGCTCACACCGCTTAGGATTTCGTCCATCGCTGTGTCCTGCGGAGATGGCTGTGGTGGCTGCTCTGGTAATGTTGGAAGTGGCCGAGGTTCTTCCGGTGGGTAAATGAGATTCAGTCTGTCCTTTTCAGACTCATTTTGCCTGGTTAGTCTTAGATACCTCTGCAATGCAGAACTGTAGAGCTTAATCTTGTCATCCTCAGACAAATCAGCTCTCTGAAGAATGGAACGCATCTCAGCATCCAACCGGTTAGTGGCTGTAGCCCCCATAGTAGTGGGCCTGCCCTGTAGTTGCTCCATCTGATGACGCGATACCAGATACATTTTCTCGGCATGATCCATGGTTTATCCAGCTAACAGGCTAGTCAACAGCGGAATAGCTGCCCCTAGTAAGGGACCGATAAAACCACCCGACTGAAGTATGGCCTGCTTCTTCTTTTTGAGTGAGACCTTTCTATCGCTCAACTTTTTAATGACACCTTTCTTTCTCTTCAGAGACCGGAATTGTGAAGGTTTCAGAGGAAGGGTTCCTTTTAGGGTGTTCAAAGCTATTTCTGCTATAGCCCCCACCAGGTCATTATTAGCATTGCATAAGATGGCTTTTCTCTGTCTTGGTCCGGCCTTTACTAAGATTTTTAAAAGCCCCCAATTTCTACGTACCCTCTCTGACATCTTAAATGAACTAGTGCTAAGGCAGTCAGGCTACTGCTTTTTACACTTCTTTTTCATTGTGTAAACAGCAGGCCAATCAGGTGGAAAGAGACCTGTTCTCAACCTGTAGGATTCTGGAGTGGTGGCTGCCAAATCTACCAAAAGGTACCCGTGTGGTTTGCGAGTGGCATCTTGGAATACTTCTAAAAATACTTTGTGTTAGTGGGGTACATCTGCCTGGCCAGTGTGACAATTTGCATCTGATCACGGGGGTTGCTGAATAAAACCAAATATTTGGAATTCAGAGCTATTGTTCTCATTTTCTTGCCTTGAAAAAACAGGTTTTGTAGTATGAGAATAATGCTCAGGTTTCTGTGATGAACATACTGTGTAAATGCCTTCTCTATTTGATCGTTCTCACTGGCCGATGTCATGAGATCATCTATCACAGCTAGAGTAATTTGATTTGGCGGAAACAAATCATCATCTTCAAAAGAAGACGGAAGCCCCTCAATAAACTTAATATAAGGGAATTTATTAAGCAGTTCTTTGTACAGAGGTTGCCAACAGCTATAAAACCATACAATATTTTGAGGCAATTGAGACAACACAACATCACCATGTTCTAACATTTGTTTGATAAAAAAAGATTTGCAAGAATTGGACAGACCACTTATAATACACGAGAAAGGGTGTACAAATTGTGCAATATTTTCTGCCATCCTTAATAACCGTAAGGTAGCGTACAGTAATCTTCGCTCTTTAATAACCTTTTATTATACACTACTTTTAGAGTTTTTCGGAGGACCCGCGTTTCAAGGGACCACTGTTTCTTAACCCTAACAATCCCCAACTGTTCTACCCTGATCTCTTTTTTTCTCTCTGCACCAGACAGACAATAAACATCTACCAAATCTTTCAAGCTGTCAAAATTAACCTTTTTGCTGTTACCGCAGTTTAGTGTGATTCCCTTCACCTTTAGCACCGCTTCACCGTTGGACAAAGCATAGGCATACGTTTTGGGGCCGGCCGCAACAAACTCTGTTATCGTAGTGTTTGGAGGAATCTCACTTGTCAGCTGTCCTAAATAATCACCCAAAGGTGGAGTCCACGCCCCCTCTCTACTTACAAAAATGACTGAATCGGTGTCATGATACAGGCATCTATCGCCCAGCCCATCCAGCAGCCTGTATAATTCCAGTCGTGCATACGCTGTTGTAAAGCTGGCAATGAATACGTTAGTACATGAGGCTTTGGTGGGATGGTTCTTGGCAGTTTTCCACGTCACAACGGCTGTCTCACTATCCACAAACTCACAGGAGGAAACATCATAATAGGGCACAAAAAGGTATTTGAATAATTCTTCAGGGTTTGTCACAACAGATGTTGTCAGGTGATTGGTGCTCTGACCAAACTTGCCCCACAGCGAGTTTAAAAAAAGTTTGGCAATCTGCCTTTTAGCAGGATTTACCTCAATGTGTTCACGGCGTAAGCGGACACCTTCCATCTTTTCATAATCACGAATATATTGCTCTTTATCCTGTTCTGTTTTGCACCAGTCAGGGTAACCGCTGGCCTCCTGTTTCTGTCTGAGATGTGCGTTAATATAATCTGAAAATAGCCCCTTTGATGTACTTTCAAAATGCCAGATCTCATAGATTTCAACAATTCTGTAACCTTTTTCTAAAGCTACATTCAATTCAACAGTACACCATGTTCCAGTCAGAGCTCTTTCCTCATCACTGTGTTTACAGGGGGTAGTTTGCAGTTTTTCTGTGCAGGTTGCACACAAACTAAACATTAATTTGCCCCCTGATTTGTGGGGTAGTACAGGAAAATAGAGATTCCTTGGCGGGTACACTTTGACTTTGGCTAACCCAAAATATTGTTTTATGTCCCCAAAATCTTGGTAGATAATTTGTGGATGGCCAATTGGGTACTCCTTGGTCTTATTCACAAAGGGGTACAAACTGGTGAAATCGTAATATAAGATTTGTTCACCAGGTTTGGGTTTGTAGTAAAGACATGTAGCATTTGTTCTACCACCAAAAAAAGCATCTCGAGGTATCAAAGGTATTGGGAGCTTATTCTCAACCAGAAACTGCTTCAAAGAGGTGTCAGCCTCCACCAAGGCCCTCCATTCGTGTTCCCAGATGCAGCGCACAACATAACCCTGGCTCCTGAGGGCCTCTTCTTTAATCCTAGTACGGCTGTGAAGGGTGCCATATGTTGAACCAAGTAAGTTGTTGAAGTCTCTTTCAGAGTAGCAGACAGGGCACCCATGAAAAAAACAACCATAAAATTCAAAAGCTGTGGGGGTGTCATTTATGACAGCAAAACCATCCAAAAATATTTGCCTACTTGTTTTTCACCCCCCTTCAGGGCATGCTGGATATTGACGTTCTCAGTGTGCTCTATGTACATCAACCATTGTATCGCAGGTGCTGAATATCTTTTCTGTGTCTTGTGATAATTATCCATAAGAGCCAAAGCAATGGAGTTGTTGTTCAAATACATGAACCGGTACTGTGCCATACAGACAGAAGCCAATGTGATATATTGGAAGGGGTCAATGCAACGAATCACTATCTCCTCAACAATATCCCCACCGCCCCTCTTGACGAACTCACACTCAGTCATTTCCATTACCTGTTCCCTAAATCGAATACATGCTTCTCTTAGTATATCAACATCCTGCCTGCAATAGTAAGCCAGAGCCTTCTTTAGTTTAAATACAGTACCTCTATTAGCAGCGTGCCATTTCAGGAATTCTTCTCTCTCCCCGGGCATCATGGTTTCAGGGCTATAATACTTGGCTTCAGGGAGCGGACCAACGTAGTCCTGATTGGCCATTGTATTGAACAAATGGGGGAAATATCCTTTGCAGCCTTGAAACCCCATAGCTTTGGGTAATTTACTTAATTTAAGGGGCAAAAATGAGAGGCTATCAATAAAACGGATCTTGTAAGCCGGCAGGGTGATACACAGAAGTTTCCCTCCCAGGCTTATAAGCTGAACCCTAACCTTTTCCCGGATCAACTGCCTCAGTATTAGGTACCCGTCATAACCTTTGGCATTGTGAGCGATAAAAGTGCATCCTTTAAACTTATCATTTATAAATGTCTTTACAAACTGATCCAGACATCTAACACCGTAACAACCCCACATCACAACATCTTCGTCATCATCATCCTTCAACATATCCCTGGCACATGCATAATTAGGTATATGTGTGCCAGTTTCTTGGCAGCATTCAAAATCATAAATAATGTACCTTTGGCCAATTCGTGGCCGGACCAGCTCTTTTAGAAAACATAAATGATATTCCAAACTTTCAACCTTCTCGGAACACTGCCCACACTTGGGTTCCTTGCATTTCATGTGGGGAGTAAAGACGTAAACCCCACACTTTTCACAATATTCTTTACTCTTACAGTCAACTTTTCCCTCCGTAGCTAGCTGTGTGTGAGTTTCAAAACATACCTTAGAATGACAAACCACTTTGCACCTATAGCAGCGCATCTTTTCCTTCTCTACCTGCTTGCATTCTTGCTTGAGACATGATCTGCAGATATATTGACAACCATGACTAAATTTATGGTGATAGTGAGTGTGGCAAAATTTACAGAAATAGCGTTCACCCAGGAAACCCTTTATATTTTTGATGGCATAGTAATGATTGTCGTGTAACAATATAAACACTATTTTTTCTTGCTGTGGGAGGCCTGTAACAAAAAACCTCCATCCGTCCTGCAGATAAAACAAGATCTTTATAGTAACCCCTAAAGCTTTTTCAAAGAGGTGTATCTGTGAAAAGTTAACCATGTTTTCTGTGGAAATACCCAGTCTGATGTGAAGTTCCCTGGCCCTGGTAATAATTTCTTCATTACTAACACCCCCGCCAATGAGCCAGAGCAAGCAGCTAGCAAAACACAGAAATGCACCTTCCACATTGAAATCTACTAGGTGACGTCTTTTTTTCTCCAGTACTTTGGTGAGCAGCACAGTGCTTAACTTCCTAAGCCCTCCCCCCTCATTGTTCCTCACAATGGTAACCACTAATTGTAAATCTCCCCCCCACAATATCTCTGCTTTACTTTGAAGCAGATTTTCAATACTGGTCAGAAAATCATCAGCATTTAAACCATCCATATTCCTCCTCAGAGAAAAGAGAGGATGATTTAACCCATCTGCATCCAACCGGAGTTGAACAAAATCATTTGCACCTATGTCTCTAGCAACATTATTCAAAACATGCTGTATAGCATTATGAATAGCATCTATAGCATGTACAAAAGACCGAATTTGGTCAACATTAACGAATCTATATCACTGATAGTATTCCACAGCCATGAAATTTCGGATAGGATGCTCCCACTCTTGCACCAAATCCAGATAAACATTGTTCGTATTCTGAGAGTTTGCAGAGTTAGTGCTTTGTAGCTGGGGCATAGAATGATTTATCTCCTCTTCTTGTTGAGATTCAGCCGTAGGTTCACTACTATCACTGTCTGCTGAGGGTGCGGGGAGTTCGCCTCCATGCATTTTTGCTTTTTTGCAGGGCGGCCCTGGTTAATCAAACAAACAAAACGTTATCACCTACATTCCTAATAATGTAATACAAACACACACCCCCTTTTTTAGATTATAAAATAATACGATTGGATTTGTAGTTGGATAAAATGCTAGATGTTATACCTACTAACTCTTGTGCTGTGTGGCTTGTGCATGGTTGAGGGGTCATGCCATGCCGGGGTCCTTCCTGCTCTGTGGGTATAGTGAGATCCACAAATGGTTGATCATCTTCCCATTCTGAAGGAAAAGAAAAACCCAATGGTCAGAAATGTTGCAGAAATTTTTGTAAGAATCTGAATGTATGTAGGAATAAAAAACAAATACCATTATAAAACCTCAGACATTCGGAATCAGTCAGTTCCATCTAGTAAAAGAAAACAAACATGCCAAGAATATTATAATCACATTTTTTTTTATATCTAAGATGGACAGTGTTTCAAAATTTAGCAATAAAACTACTTACAAGATCCGAACCCCTTACACATTCAAAATCAGTTAATTCCATCTAGTAAAAGAAAACAAACAGGCCATGAATATTATAAATACATTCTTTTTTATATCTAAGAGCGGCAGTGTTTCAAAATTTTAGCAATAAAACTACTTACAAGATCCGCACCCCTTACACATTCAGAATCAGTTAATTCCATCTAGTAAAAGAAAACAAACAGGCCATGAATATTATAAATACATTCTTTTTTTTATATCTAAGAGGGGCCGTGTTTCAAAATTTTAGCAATAAAACTACTTACAAGATCAGCACCCCTTACACATTCAGAATCAGTTAATTCCATCTAGTAAAAGAAAACAAACAGGCCATGAATATTATAAGCACATTTTTTATAGCTAAGAGGAACAATGTTTCAAAAATTAGCAATAAAATTACTTACATTTGTAGCATCCATTCTGTAAAGAGGGTCTTCTTAGCAGATCACAGGGGTCCAGAGGTATGAATATGCCAGAAACTGACAAACGTGTCTAGGGTCAGTATGAATCCTACTTTTTGTACACTCTGGCTATGTCAAAAATCACATCGCCCCACCAATCAGGTAACCCCCAGCCGAATGATTAGATTATATATCTGTGTCTAGCACCTGATAGGCTTAAACATGAGACCAGCAAATGTAAACTTCATAGTGTTAATAGTTTCTTGTAATTAATTCTGCTGAGTTCTTCACCCCTTTTGACCAGTCCACCCTCATATCAAGAAAAAAATATAATACAACTTTCATGTGATTTGTAAAACACCTTTTATTATAAATTTCATAGCGTTAACAGTTTCTTGTAATCTATTTCTGTTACATTCTGACATATGATCCTCTTCAGAGACAATGGCAATTTGGCTTCAATCTTTGACATTAATGACAGCGGATCATGCATAAGAGCTATACGATATATAAATTTCTTGAGCTCCCCAAGGGAATCTCTGGTGAAATATAAGTTATTCACTTTGTCAGAAATACTGATGATGACCCAGAGAACATGAGGCATAGAAAGTCTAAAGCATATGCTGCTAATAGGTTCTGTTTCACTGGTTCCATCCGTATGGTCTTCATCTGATTGTAGGCACCCCATTAAACAATGGTGTAATATTTTAATGATACACGCTTTCAGAATCTGAGGCATGCTGGCATTTTGAGATTCCACCGATTCTAAAACAGGAAATAAGGTAGAATTAGTCTAGCTGTTTCAACTAATCAAAATACTGTTTTCTTAATTTTTATATTTACTTATCATTTGATGTTTTGCAGAATCTGCAACAACAAGGCTTTATAAATTTGTTGTCTTCTACGTTGCCGCATAGGTCAGGTCCTTTTCTTATTCTACGTCTACGCTTGGGAGGTTTGGGGGTCAAATTTACATCAAACAAATCACCATCAATATTTGCCATCTTCAAAAGACTGCTGGAATTAATTTGCTAGCTGTTCAGACCTGCCTGTACAACACCCCCCACGCATGCTATGACACGTCCTTGAGCCTTGTGCCTGTCCAGAATCACGGGGAATGACATGTCCAGACATGCCCACAATACACATACCTAAAACTCAATCTGTTCTGGCCAGTCAGAAACGCTTCGCTTTTGCTGTAAGGTTAGAATAAATTTTATTAAATCTCTGCTATGAACGGTTACGCGTACATATGAATTCGAGGGAGTCGCAAATGCCAAAATATACGTCTTTAGATTTTTACAAAGGTAAAAAACCAGCTGTGGGCTTTAAAAGGTCTGTGGTTTTTCCCCCCTACATTCAGGGAAAATGTTTTTAAAACTGCCTGGTTTAAATGCAAACCCTGGAAGCCTTTTAGGTGATCCTTTCCCCCCCCCACCCCCAGCTTTTGAGGTATTGATTTTTAAAACTCCACAAAAATTAAAAGCATCATTAGGCTAGAATGATTAGAAATAAAAAGCTTTTTTTTAATTATCACCCCCCCAAAAGCAGGGTTTTGTTTCCCAAAAACACAGGTCTCTGTGTTTCTTTTGGATTTGCACGTCCATGGAATTAGTCTAGGGTTAATGTAATCAAGTACACAGAAGCTTGACAGCCACATGTTTGTTGACGGGATTAGGTTCGGCAAGCACCATCTGGAAATAGGGCTATCACCTTATATCACACCTTATCTGTTAGGGTTACCCATGCTTATTTTGATGGGGTTGGGCCGACACGTCATATCCGGCTAGGGTTATGGCCTTGTGAGTCCTGTACCATGAGGGGTGGGGTGTGGATTATGCACGTCACTTCTGGGGAGGAGGGGTGCGAACGTCACTTCCGTTTATGGTCATGGCCTGGTGACGTAATCAGCACGTGGCTTTGTTTACTTTGATGACGTCACTGATCAAAACTACTGATAAGTTCCATTAAAAGTTTGTATGTACTTATACTACTACTTGCAGTTGATATGAAAAATTATATATATATCCATTACTAATTCTGTTTCCTTACCAATTTTTGGATCTTCATTGACATTAAGCTTCACCAATTCCTGAAAAGAGTCTCATTTAATAACAGTGCTGGGGATAGGATTCTGTTCAATCAGAGGAGGGAATTGATAGTTGGATTTGATATTATAAACTGGGTCACATTCCCAAATCAATCCTTCAATCGAGTGAAAGTTGGGAAGCTGAATCCCTGGGTTGAAGAGGAAAAATTCACCATTTGTGATGAAGCCATCACCTGGCACAGCAGTTTCAACCAAGTAAGTTCTTAATTAATGATGTCCAAAAAGAACTCAATGTCAATGAACACAGAAAACACTTTCAACTAAGTAGGTTCTTAATTTTTTGCTTGCATGACTGTGACAATAACCAAAAAATCATTTAACATGGAAATGAATAGAATAGAATAGAATAGAATAGAATAGAATAGAATAGAATAGAATAGAATAGAATAGAATAGAATAGAATAGAATAGAATAGAATAGAATAGAATAGAATAGAATAGAATAGAATAGAATAGAATAGAATAGAAGTGTTGGAAGGGACCTTGGAGGTATTCTACTCCAATCCCCTGCTCAGGCAGGTAACCCTATACCATTTCAGACAAATGGTTGTCCAATCTCTTCTTAAAAACTCCCAGTGTTGGAGAATTCACAACTTCTGGACCCAGGTAGTTCCACTGATTAATTGTTCTCACTGTCAAGAAATTTATCCTCACTTCTAGGTTGCTTCTCTCTTTGATTAGTTTCCATCCATTGCTTCTTGTCCTGCCCTCAGCTGTTTTGGAGAATAGCTTGACTCCCTCTTCTTTATGGCAACCCCTGAGATCTTGGAACATTTCTATCATGTCACCCCTAGTCCTTCTTCTCATTAAACCAAACTAGTCCTTCTTTTCATTAAACTAATGAAAATATTTCATTAAAATAATGTTATAGACTTTTTAAACAAATACAGTTTTTAGTTATGACACAAGCTATTAGAAATAATGTTCAGAGAGAGATATTTTAGGAATAAAGTATATTGATATTTAAAATAAAGTTTAACAGGAAATAGTTATTGATGATTTATCTGAACAACAATTAAAAGTTTAGAAGAACAAAATATAATAATAATTCAAAAAAGAGTTGACAGTCTGCCAAAATGAGTTGGTCCAAATTCAGTGTTGAACATGGTTGACAAAGCCGCTTGTAAGATAAGATCATTGGTAAATACTGTATTTTAGTTTTGTATTCTGATAATGATCAATGTTACTGGATATAATCAAAAAATATAAATTAAGATTTTTAAGTAAGCCACATTAAAACAATTGCTAATAAACTGAATAAAATATATATCCTGTAATTAAAAATATGATTATTTATTCCATAATTAAGAAGGTGCATATAACAGATGTATGCTCCTGGCTTGTCTATGTAGGCTTGGTACATTGCTTCCTGAGTCGATAGATCCAGTATATGTCTGTCAGCAGGAGAGATGAACCCAATGGCTGTTCCCATAAGGTTGCCTCTAGTATTGGTTCTCTCTTTCTTCTATTTGACTTCTAACTAAAGTTGGATTGAAGCATCATAATATCCTGAGAAAAGCTTTTCAGAAGCTTCACTTTTTGACTGTTGTTCATGACAGCCAGATTGTCCTACAATAATAATCCCTACATGAATAACAATGCCCTGTAACAACTCCATGTTTAACCTGGCCGGAGAGGACAGTCCTGACCTGGATGGACAAGAGTACAGATGTTTCTCATGGAAAAGTACTCATCCAAGTTTTGGATTTTGCCATTAGTTGAAAACTCAGTGTAGGGGGAAAAGAAAGAATAATATGGAAAATTCTGTTTGAGACCAGAGACACTGTTCCACATATTTGGTTGTGATGCTTTGTTTTTGAAGTTGCACTAATGGGAAAGGCTTCCACTGCACTACATTTCAAAGTATGTGATATCTTTTCAATATACCCTCTTTTAACTCTATTATCTTCACCTATGTACTTGCCTCTTTAAGAAAGTTTTTATTATAACCCAGTCCTTTGCATTGCATTTTATTTTTTAAAATAAACTTATAAAATATGTTAAGTGACTAAAAAAACCACTTAGGTTTTGATGAGTGCCACTGATTTATTTTTTGAACCCAAAATATTTCCATATTTAGAAAAAAAAATACATTTATATTTATGCCTATAGTTATAATATTAGTAGAACAGGAAACATATTCATTCTTGATTAGCTTTGATGATAATATGAATGAGAAAAAAATCATTACAATTTGCATTCTTGATTTGCTAAATATCAATCAAATCATGTTTTTTCATCCCTTTTTTTCGAATTAAATGCTAACATTTTCCTTCTTACTTTCCTTATTGGGCAGACCCTACCTGTTTCCGTATGTACTGAGAGCTGCCTTCCTGGTTATTTCAAACGAAAGCAAGAGTGGAAGCCATTTTGCTGTTATGATTGTTTTCCATGTCCTGAAGAGAAAATTTCAAGTCAGAAGGGTAAGATGTGAAATGAGCATAGTTCATCTTAAGATTGTAAATTTACACCAGAATTTAGCCTGGATAGCACAGCACTATCCACTATTTAGCCTGCATAGCACAGTAGGAAAGATTTATTTGTTTATTGATGTATTTAGACTATAGTATAACTCTTTCTATAAAACAATTATTTAGCTGGTTTAAAAAATAATTCAAGCAATCAAGAGATTGATCAAAACATCGCTAATGATTTTGGTTTCTTTAACTGTGTATCAAATTATCCATTATAATCTTTCAAATATGAACTCTCATTTGATTTTATGCTATGATCTCTTTATTTTATTTTACGGTGGGGTTTTTTTTAGAAACTTATTTGCCCACCTGTCTTATACAATATAATACTTTGTGACTCAGAGTATACTAAAAATCACTGGACCTTACCATTCTGGACAATTTTCATCCAAACTTTCACCTCCCCCTCTTGGGAAAGATGGTTGAGAAGGTGGTGGTGGTGCAACTCCAGAAGATCCTGGAAGAAATGAATTATCTGAACCCTTTTCATTCCGCTTTTCCCTGGATATGGTACTAAAACAGCAGTGGTCACACTAATGGTTGATCTCTGGTGGGAGTAAGATGGACACAATATATCCGTCCTTTTGGACTGCTTATGGAGTTGGAGATGAGTGATACAGTGTTGTGCCTGTTCGTCTTCTTTCTCCAAGGCTGGGCCAAATCAGTGATGATAGAGAACAAGAGGTTCGGCTTACAGCACTTTCTTTGTGGACTGCCACATGGCTTAGGGCTTGCTCCACAACTTTTGAACATTTACATGTAGGTATGTATGTCCTCCCCTTCATGGATTACTGCCTTGTCGTGGCGAAGGGGCTTGCGTAATTCAATGAAGCTATGAGCTATGCCGTGCAGGGCCACCCAAGACGGACAGATCATAGCAGAGAGTTCTGACAAAACGTGATCCACTGGAGAAGGAAATGGCAACCCACTCCAGTATCTTTGCCATGAAAACCCTATGGACAGTACCAAAAGGCAAAACGATATGACGCTGGAAGATGAGCCCCTCAGGTCGGAAGGCGTCCAATATGCTACTGAGGAAGAGCAGAGGGCTAGTACTAGTAGCGCCAGAAAGAATGAAGCGACTGGGCCAAAGCCGAAAGGACGCTCAGCTGTGGATATGTCTGGTGGTGAAAGGAAAGTCCGATGCTGTAAAGATTTTCTCTCCATAGGAACCTGGAATGTAAGATCCATGAATCAAGGAAAGCTGGACGTGGTCAAACAAGAGATGACAAGACTGAACATCGACATCTTAGGTATCAGCGAACTAAAATGGACAGGAATGGGTGAACTTAATTCAGATGACCATCAGGTATACTACTGCGGGCAAGAATCCCTCAGAAGAAATGGAGTAGCCTTCATAGTCAATAAAAGAGTAGGAAAAGCAATACTGGGATACAATCTGCAAAATGACAGAATGATCTCAGTTCGAATCCAAGGCAAACCATTCAATATTACAGTAGTCCAAGTCTATGCCCCAACCACCGGTGCTGAAGAAGATGAAATTGACCAGTTCTATGAAGCCCTACAGCACCTTATAGAACTAACACCAAAAAATGATGTCCTTATCATCATGGGGGATTGGAATGCTAAAGTAGGAAGCCAAAAGATAACCGGAATAACAGGCAAGTTTGGCCTTGGAGTACAAAATGAAGCAGGGCACAGGCTGTTAGAATTTTGTCAAGAGAATACGATGGTGATAGCAAACACTCTTTTCCAACAACCCAAGAGACGGCTCTACACATGGACATCACCAGACGGTCAACACAGAAATCAGATTGGCTATATGCTCTTCAGCCAAAGATGGAGAAGCTCTATACAGTCAGTAAAAACAAGACCAGGAGCTGACTGTGGCTCAGACCATGAGCTTCTTGTTGCAAAGTTTAGGCTTAAACTGAAGAAAGTAGGGAAAAGCACTAGGCCAGTCAGGTATGAATTAAATCATATCCCTGTTGAATATACAGTAGAGGTGACAAATAGATTTAAGGAATTAGATCTGATAGACAGGGTGCCTGAAGAACTATGGACAGAGGTTCGCAACATTGTACAAGAGGTAGCAACCAAAACCATCCCAAAGAAAAAGAAATGCAAGAAAGCAAAATGGCTGTCTGAGGAAGCTTTCCAAATAGCTGAGGAAAGGAGGGAAGCGAAAGGCAAGGGAGAAAAAGAAAGATACGCCCAATTGAATGCAGAATTCCAGAGAATAGCTAGAAGAGATAAGAATGTCTTCTTAAATGAACAGTGCAAAGAAATAGAAGAAAACAATAGAATAGGGAGGACCAGAGATCTTTTCAAGAGAATTGGAGAGATGAAGGGAACGTTCAATGCAAAAATGGGCATGATAAAGGACCAAAATGGCAGGGACCTAACTGAGGCAGAAGAGATTAAGAAGAGATGGCAAAATTACACAGAAGAACTATACAAGAATGAGCTTTACGTCCCTGATAATCACAATGAGGTGGTCACTGACCTTGAGCCAGACATCCTAGAATGTGAAGTGAAGTGGGCCTTAGAAAAGCTGAGCAACAACAAAGCTAGTGGAGGTGATAGTATTCCAGCTGAGCTATTCAAAATCTTAAAAGACAATGCAGTAAAAGTGCTACACTCAATTTGCCAGCAAATTTGGAAAACTCAACAGTGGCCACAGGATTGGAAAAGATCAGTTTACATTCCAATTCCAAAGAAAGGCAGTGCCAAAGAATGTTCAAACTATCGCACCATTGCACTCATTTCTCATGATAGTAAAGTTATGCTTAAAATTCTACAAGCTAGACTCCAGCAGTATGTGGATCAAGAACTACCAGAAGTACAGGCAGGATTTCGAAGAGGCAGAGGAACTAGAGATCAAATTGCTAACATACACTGGATCATGGAGAAAGCTAGAGAGTTCCAGAAAAACATCTACTTCTGCTTCATTGACTATGCTAAAGCCTTTGATTGTGTGGATCATAACAAACTCTGGCAAGTCCTTAAAGAGATGGGAGTACCAGAACATCTTATTTGTCTCTTGAGAAACCTATATGCGAGCCAAGAAGCAACAGTGAGAACTGGACACGGAACCACTGATTGGTTCAAAATTGGGAAAGGAGTCCGGCAAGGCTGTATACTGTCGCCTTGCCTATTTAACTTATATGCAGAGCACATCATGAGAAAGGCAGGGCTAGATGAATCCAAATTTGGAATTAAGATTGCTGGAAGAAATATCAACAACCTAAGATATGCAGATGATACCACTCTAATGGCAGAAAGTGAAGAGGAACTGAAGAGTCTCTTGTTGCGGGTGAAGGAGAGTGCAAAACTTGGGTTGAAACTAAACATTAAGAAAACCAAGACCATGGCATCTGGCCCTCTCAATTTCTGGCAAATAGATGGGGAAGAAATGGAGGTAGTGACAGATTTTATTTTCCTGGGCTCCAAGATCACTGCAGATGGGGACTGTAGTCAAGAAATTAAAAGACGCTTGCTCCTCGGGAGGAAAGCCATGTCAAATCTAGACAGCACACTAAAAAGCAGAGACATCACCCTGTCAACAAAAGTGCGTATAGTCAAGGCTATGGTCTTCCCAGTTGCAATGTATGGCAGTGAAAGTTGGACCATAAGAAAGGCTGAGCGCAAAAGAATTGAGGCCTTTGAACTCTGGTGCTGGAGAAGACTCCTGCGAGTCCCTTGGACTGCAAGGCGATCAAACCGGTCAGTCCTAGAGGAGATCAACCCTGACTGCTCTTTAGAAGGCCAGATCCTGAAGCTAAAACTCAAATACTTTGGCCACCTAATGAGGAGGAAGGACTCACTGGAGAAGAGCCTAATGCTGGGAAAGATTGAGGGCAATAGAAGAAGGGGACGACAGAGAATGAGGTGGCTGGATGGAGTTACTGAAGCAGTAGGCGTGAGCTTAAATGGACTCCAGAAGATGGTAGAGGACAGGAAAGCCTGGAGGAACATTGTCCATAGCGTCGCGATGGGTCGGACACGACTTCGCAACTAACAACAACAAAAATGTATGTCCTGGGTGAAGTGAGTTCTTTTGTGATACCTGGAGGCTTTTGGAGAACAATAAATTTTAACTAAACCATGGTAAGATGGAGTAGCTATGGGTGGGCCCTTCTATACCAGAGTTTTCCATCCTTTTGTGGTTAGCGGCCCAGAGCAGGGGGAGGGGGGAAAGAAGGGATGGTTTTGTGGGTGAATTAAAGGCAGGTGGCTGCGCATGCACATGTATGAACGTTGATTGTTCACATCAGTAGGGCTGTGAGTGCTCATGCGAGTGGGGCGGTGAGCACCTGCAACAGAATCCCATTCTCCTGGCCTTTCAAAAAGGAGTTTAAACATGGCTCTGTGGGCTTGTATGTGATGCCTAAAGGAACTCACAGACACGAGTTTGGTTAGTATCATGAAAGCCCTCCCTTTGCTTGATCAAGCAATCTTTAAAGTTAAGTATTCTTACCTCCTTAAAAAAAACTAACTCAAAAATTTAATTTTAACATTTTATTTTTTATATACTGTTTTATATTTTGATGTTTTATTGTACACTATTCTGATATCTTTGAGAGAGATGGGTGGTTTATAATTTATGATAGATAGATAGATAGATAGATAGATAGATAGATAGATAGATAGATAGATAGATAGATAGATAGATAGATAATAGAATAGATAAATAAATAAAGCAAATTAACCCCATGACAACACTATATATTCAAATTAGATGATGCATCCTCATCTCCTTGCTTGGCTCCACTTTTCCGGGACTTGCCTCGCCACACCCAGTCTCGCCTCACCTTTTCTCTCCCAGCCCTACCTTGCCCAGCCTTGCCTCTCCTCGCCCAGCCTTGCCTCTTCTTAACTGGCCTCACCTCGCCACACCCAGCCTTGCCACTCCTCTCCTGGCCCCACGTTGCTTGGTCTCTCCTCTCCTCACCTAGCTCCATTTTGATGGGCCTCACCTCGCTACACCTGGCCTCACCTTGCCCAGCCTCACCTCACCACATCTGGCCTTGCCTTGCCCAGCCTCTCCTCTCCTCACCTTGCCTCATCTCTCCTCTCCATGCCCCACCTTAACCGGCCTCACCTCTCCTAGCCTGGCCTCTCCTGGCCTTGCCTCATTGTGCCCATCATTGCCTTGCCTGGCCTTGCCTTGCCTGGTTTCAGATGGTGTCACCTTGCCTCGTCCCACAGTGGCACTGGTACCACCAGCAGTAGCAGGTTGAGGAGGAGGTAAGTGTAAATGGGTGCTCCCTCAGGGAAGTGGGGTTGGGCTGGGCTGCAGGGTTCCAGTGCCCTGGGAGTTTGAGGGTCAGACTGGGCACTTGCCCTCCACTGCCCAGGGTTCTAGGCAGCCCAGGGACCATCAGCACAAACCAGGCACCTGGATTCTCCTCTGGACAGGTTCACACCCATCCTCCTCTCTGCTCAGGCCATCCTTCTCCACAGATGGCTCATGCTGCCACATGATCCTGTCTCCCCATCCATCATGAATGCTGCATTCCCCTCTTTAGTCCATTCACACAGCAGATAGGATGATCCAGAGTCAACCCCTGCCAATGCTTAGCTTGTGACACCCTGTGCTCCTGTCTCCCCATTCACCATATAGTGCTGTGTTCTCCTCTCCGGCCCTGTCACATGGTGGAGAGGACAACCTGGAGCCAGCCCCCACTGATGCTTGGCCCATGCCACCCCACATTCCCATCTGCCTGGCTTTCATCCCTTGGGCTAAGTCTTGTCTGCCACCCAGCAGATGGGCAGTGGGCCTCCCTTTTAGTCTCATGTCCAGGAGCTCCTCTGGTAGATAAGGCTTTGGCACTCACCTTGGTTTCACCTTCATCTACTGAAGATCTCCGGATTCTCCATCCCAGCATTGCTTGGAGCCCCTTGACATGAGTGACAGGTCGGCCACGCCCACCCAACCACACCATGCCAGCCACGCCTACCCAGGAATGGCTCACCTGGCCCTTTGAGGGCAACCATAATGGTGATGTGGCCCTCAATGAAATTGAGTTTGACACCCCTGGTCTAGATAAAAATAGGCCAATAGAACTAAATAGGTAGACAAAATGCAAGCTCCACAGTAAAAAAGCATCTGTTAAGAGAACACACATAAGAATACAGTAATAACCATGAAAAAGAGTCTTTTAAGAGAAGAAATACTATTCCAATTTCTCCTTACTGAGTCATAATTGCAACAGTAGAAGATAAGATGGGCCTAGGATCCCAAAGTACATAATAATACCATGACCATGTTTGTTCTGTTACATTATATTCACTTTTTAAAGGGAGTTTGTTATGCATGTGGTTGATTATATATCTATTTCTATCATGACTCTATCTGTTTTGCTCCTTTTTTTCTATTATTCCATTATTTGAAAAAAAATGAATAAACAAATGAATAAAAATAATAATATAATGACTACATAAAAATTGTATGTTTAAATTCCAGACATGCAAGATTGTTCTGAATGCTTAGAAGACCAATATCCAAGCAAGGACAAAGATTCATGTCTTCCCAAGAAAATATCTTTCTTATCCTATGAAGAACCAACAGGAATATGTCTAACCTTTCTGGCACTCTTTTTTTTCTTTCTGCACAATGGTGGTGCTGGCAACATTTTTGAAGTATCACCATACTCCCATTGTCAAGGCCAATAACCGAAATCTCACCTATGTTTTACTCATCTCCCTCCTCCTCTGCTTCCTTTGCTCACTGCAGTTCCTTGTTGTACCTGGCAATATAATATGTCTCTTCCGACAAATTAGTTTTGGAATCATCTTCTCAGTTGCTGTGTCTTCTGTGCTGGCAAAAACCATCACTGTGGTTCTGGCTTTCATGGCCACCAAGCCAGGATCCAGGATGAGGAAATGGGTGGGAAGGGGCTTGGCCACCTCCATTGTTCTTTCTTGCTCCCTGATTCAAACAGGCATCTGTACATTATGGCTGATCACATTTTCCCCTTTCCCTGATGTTGACACCCATTCAGAAATTGAGGAAATTGTACTGCAGTGCAATGAAGGCTCAGCTATCATGTTCTACTGTGTCCTGGGTTACATGGGCTTTCTGGCATCTGCCAGTTTCACAGTAGCTTTTTTTTCTAGGAAGCTCCCCAGCAGTTTCAATGAGGCCAAATGTCTCACATTCAGCATGCTGATCTTCTGCAGTGTGTGGCTCTCCTTTGTTCCATCCTACCTGAGCACCAAAGGCAAATATATAGTGGCTGTGGAGGTTTTCTCCATTTTGGCCTCTAGTGCTGGGTTGCTGGGCTGCATATATTTCCCAAAATGTTATATAATCATTGTTTGGCCAGAGCTAAACAATAGAGAACAGCTCATTAAAAGAAAAAAAAAATAGTACTATGCACATGAAATGACCCTTTTCTTTAAATCTCTCTTTAGTAATACATGAATGTTCTATTATATTTATTATATATATATAATAAAACAGAAAATCTGGTGAAAAAAATTAAGATTGAAATTCATCACAGTCTGTATGTGTGTTGTATTGTAAATTGTCTGCTAGATTGGAAACCAATAATCATGTGCTCTGTACACAGTAGGAGTTTCCCCTCCCAACCTGTAAGCCAATGGATTCTTCCTCATCCATTTATCAAAAGATCAAAAAGCATTCTTTGCAGCTTTTACATTTTAAATGGTGCTCTTAAACATGGCTACCCAGATGAATTCACCTCACATCTCTCTGCAGAGTGTTGCTATGACTATATAATTAATCCTAAGTGATCTACTTAAAGAATCACAAAAACAACTTTCTAATGGATTTGTAGCTGGCTGACCATCCATACTCAGTGTGTGGTCCTCAATGGAACTGCATCTCCATGGAGGGAAGTATCTAGTGGGGTGCCCCAGGGCTCTGTACTGGGTCCAGTGCTCTTCAACATCTTCATCAATGAATTGGACAAGGGGATAGATGGGGAACTCATCAAATTTGCAGACCAGCACAAAGCTGGCAGGAATAGCCAACACTCCAGAAAATAGACTTAAGATACAGAAGGATCTTGACAAACTTGAACATTGGGCAGTATCTAACAAAATGAAATTCAATGGTGAAAAAAGTAAGGTTCTACACTTAGGCAAGAAAAACCAAAAGCACAGGTATAGTATAGGTGGTACCCTGCTCAATATTAGTAACTGTGAGAGGGATCTCAGAGTCCTAGTAGACAATCACTTAAATATGAGCCAGCAGTGTGCTGAAGCTGCCAAAAAAGCCAACCCAGTGCTAGGCTGCATTAACAGAGGGATAGAATCAAGATCATGTGAAGTGTTAATACCACTTTAAATGCCTTGGTAAGGCCACACTCCCCTTCATGGATTACTGCCTTGTCGTGGCGAAGGGGCTTGCATAATTCAATGAAGCTATGAGCTATGCGGTGCAGGGCCACCCAAGATGGATAGGTCATAGCAGAGAGTTCTGACAAAACGTGCTCCACTGGAGAAGGAAATGGCAACTCACTCCGGTATCTTTGCCATGAAAACCCTATGGACAGTACCAAAAGGCAATACGATATGATGCTGGAAGATGAGCCCCTCAGGTCGGAAGGCATCCAATATGCTACTGGGGAAGAGCAGAGGGCTAGTACTAGTAGCACCAGAAAGAATGAAGCGACTGGGCCAAAGCCAAAAGGACACTCAGCTGTGGATGTTTCTGGTGGTGAAAGGAAAGTCCAATGCTGCAAAGATTTTTTCTCCATAGGAACCTGGAATGTAAGATCCATGAATCAAGGAAAGCTGGACGTGGTCAAACAAGAGATGACAAGACTGAACATCGACATCTTAGGTATCAGTGAATTAAAATGGACAGGAATGGGTGAATTTAATTCAGATGACCATCAGGTATACTACTGCGGGCAAGAATCCCTCAGAAGAAATGGAGTAGCCTTCATAGTCAATAAAAGAGTAGGAAAAGCAATACTGGGATACAATCTGCAAAATGACAGAATGATCTCAGTTCGAATCCAAGGCAAACCATTCAATATCACAGTAGTCCAAGTCTATGCCCCAACCACCAGTGCTGAAGAGGATGAAATTAACTGGTTCTATGAAGCCCTACAGCACCTTATAGAACTAACACCAAACAATGATGTCCTTATCATCATGGGGGATTGGAATGTTAAAGTAGGAAGCCAAAAGATAACTGGAATAACAGGCAAGTTTGGCCTTGGAGTACAAAATGAAGCAGGGCACAGGCTGATAGAATTTTGTCAAGAGAATACGATGGTGATAGCAAACACTCTTTTCCAACAACCCAAGAGACGGCTCTACACATGGACATCACCAGACGGTCAAGACAGAAATCAGATTGACTATATGCTCTGCAGCCAAAGATGGAGAAGCTCTATACAGTCAGTAAAAACAAGACCAGGAGCTGACTGTGGCTCAGACCATGAGCTTCTCATTGCAAAGTTTAGGCTTAAACTGAAGAAAGTAGGGAAAAGCACTAGGCCACTCAGGTATGAATTAAATCATATCCCTGTTGAATATACAGTAGAGGTGACAAATAGATTTAAGGAATTAGATCTGATAGACAGAGTGCCTGAAGAACTATGGACAGAGGTTCGCAACATTGTACAACAGGTAGCAACTAAAACCATCCCAAAGAAAAAGAAATGCAAGAAAGCAAAAGGGCTGTCTGAGGAAGCTTTGCAAATAGCTGAGGAAAGGAGGGAAGCGAAAGGCAAGGGAGAAAAAGAAAGATACGCCCAATTGAATGCAGAATTCCAGAGAATAGCTAGAAGAGATAAGAATGCCTTCTTAAATGAACAGTGCAAAGAAATAGAAGAAAACAATAGAATAGGGAGGACCAGAGATCTTTTCAAGAAAATTGGAGAGATGAAGGGAACGTTCAATGCAAAAATGGGCATGATAAAGGACCAAAATGGCAGGGACCTAACTGAGGCAGAAGAGATTAAGAAGAGATGGCAAAATTACACAGAAGAACTATACAAGAATGAGCTTTACGTCCCTGATAATCACAATGAGGTGGTCACTGACCTTGAGCCAGACATCCTAGAATGTGAAGTGAAGTGGGCCTTAGAAAAGCTGAGCAACAACAAAGCTAGTGGAGGTGATAGTATTCCAGCTGAGCTATTCAAAATCTTAAAAGACAATGCAGTAAAAGTGCTACACTCAATTTGCCAGCAAATTTGGAAAACTCAACAGTGGCCACAGGATTGGAAAAGGTCTGTTTACATTCCAATTCCAAAGAAAGGCAGTGCCAAAGAATGTTCAAACTATCGCACCATTGCACTCATTTCACATGCTAGTAAAGTTATGCTTAAAATCCTACAAGCTAGACTCCAGCAGTATGTGGATCGAGAACTACCAGAAGTGCAGGCAGGATTTTGAAGAGGCAGAGGAACTAGAGATCAAATTGCCAACATACGCTGGATCATGGAGAAAGCTAGAGAGTTCCAGAAAAACATCTACTTTTGCTTCATTGACTATGCTAAAGCCTTTGATTGTGTGGATCATAACAAACTGTGGCAAGTTCTTAAAGAGATGGGCGTATCAGACCATCTTATTTGTCTCTTGAGAAACCTATATGTGGGCCAAGAAGCAACAGTGAGAACTGGACACGGAACCACTGATTGGTTCAAAATTGGGAAAGGAGTCCGGCATGGCTGTATACTGTCACCCTGCATATTTAACTTATATGCAAAGCACATCATGAGAAAGGCAGGGCTAGATGAATCAAAAGTTGGAATTAAGATTGCCGGAAGAACTATCAACAACCTAAGATATGCAGATGATACCACTCTAATGGCAGAAAGTGAAGAAGAACTAAAGATCCTCTTGTTGCAGGTGAAGAAGGAGAGTGCGAAACTTGGGTTGAAACTTAACATTAAGAAAACCAAGATCATGGCATCCGGCCCTCTCAATTCCTGGCAAATAGATGGGGAAGAAATGGAGGTAGTGACAGATTTTATTTTCCTGGGCTCCAAGATCACTGCAGATGGAGACTGTAGCCAAGAAATTAAAAGACGCCTGCTCCTAGGGAGGAAAGCCATGGGAAATCTAGACAGCACACTAAAAAGCAGAGACATCACCCTGTCAACAAAAGTGCGTATAGTGAAGTCTATGGTCTTCCCAGTTGCAATGTATGGCAGTGAAACCTGGACCATAAGAAAGGCTGAGCGCCAAAGAATTTAGGCCTTTGAACTATGGTGCTGGAGAAGACTCCTGCGAGTCCCTTGGACTGCAAGGCGATCAAACCGGTCAGTTTTAGAGGAGATCAACCCTGACTGCTCTTTAGAAGGCCAGATCCTGAAGCTAAAACTCAAATACTTTGGCCACCTAATGAGAAGGAAGGACTCACTGGAGAAGAGCCTAATGCTGGGAAAGATTGAGGGCAAGAGAAGAAGGGGACGACAGAGAATGAGGTGGCTGGATGGAGTCACTGAAGCAGTAGGAGTGAGCTTAAATGGACTGCAGCAGATGGTAGAGGACAGGAAGGCCTGGAGGAACATTGTCCATAGGGTCACGATGGGTCGGACACGACTAACAACAACAACAACAAGGCTAACAACAACAACAAGGCCACACTTGGAATACTGCATCCAGTTTTGGTTACCACGATGTAAAAAAGATGTTGAGACTCTAGAAAGAGTACAGAGAAGAGCAACAAAGATGATTAGGTGAGTGGAGGCTAAAATATACAAGGAAGAGTTGCTGGAATTGGTATGTCTAGTTGAATGAAGAGAAGAACGAGGGGTGACATGGTAACAGTGTTCCAATATCTCAGGGGTTGCCACAAAGAATAGGGAGTCAAGCTATTCTCCAAAGCACTTGAAGGCAAGACGAAGCAACGGATGTAAACTAACCAAATAGAGAAGCAACCTAGAACTAAGAAGAAATTTCCTGACAGTGAGAACAATTAATCAGTGGAACAACCTGGCTCCAGAAGCTGTAAATGCTCCAACACTGGGAGTTTTTAAGAAGAGACTGGACAGCCATTTTTCTGAAATTGTATAGCATTTCTTGCCTAGCTGGGGGTTGGACCAGATGACTTCCATGGTCCCTTCCAAAATAATAATAATAATAATAATAATAATAATAATAATAATAATAATAATAATAATAATAATAACAACAACAACAACAACAACAACAACTACAACAACAATAACAACACTACTACTACTACTACTACTAGTAGTAGTAGTAGTAGTAGTCACCGCATGGCCACTCAGTTTGATGAAATGCTTCAAAATGCCACAAGTGAAGAATGGAAAACATACTTGATAATGAAATACCCTGAAAAGAGCACAAGCAAGAACCAAGCAACTACTGCCCAATTACTTGTCTGCCAACAACGTTCAATCTTTTTACAAGAATACTGGCAAATTCAGTATTCAATCATCTGATGGAAAACAATTTGTATCCTACAGAACAAAAAGGAAATTATAAAAAATCAAGAGGAACAAAAGATCAGTTGCTCATTGACAAAATGGTACTTAAAAATGCAAAATGATGAAAAACAAATTTAAATATGGCGTGGATTGATTACAAGAAAGCATTTGACTCATTACCCCACAGTTGGATTAATGCGTATTTGGAAAACTTTGGAATCAGCAAAAACATCTGTACATTTTTGAAAGCAAATATGCAGAAATGGAAAACAGTTCTAACAGCAAATGGGGAGAACGTTGGTGAAATCAACATCAGACGAGGAATCTTCCAAGGGAACTCACTTTCACCACTACTGTTCAACATCACATTAATTCAATTGACAATAATATTATGAAACACAAAACTGGGATACCACATCTCACGCCAGCATGGCAAGATAAACCATCTACTATACATTGATCTTCTGTAGTGTATGGCTGTCTTTTGTTCCTTCGTACCTGAGCACCAAAGGCAAATACATGGTGGCTGTGGAGGTTTTCTCTATTTTGGCCTCAAGTACTGGGTTTCTTATCTGCATATATTTCCCAAAATGTTATGTAATCATTGTTAGGCCAGAGTTAAATAATAGAGAGCAACTCATTAAAAGAAAAAAAATGGTAATAAACACACAAAATTACCCTTTTCAATGTTTCTCTTATTATTTGATATCTGTATTATTTGTATCAATACTCATCTCTCATGTATTATTTTGTGAGATAATAAATAAATGTAAAATATAAATCTTAAAACTGGAATTATTCTATCATAGAAAATATACTTATACCCCCTGAAGCAGCCTTCATTTCATTTGTTTTGAAGAAAGTGTGATTTTTTTTATTTTGTAGACTAAACGTTTTTGACAATCCAAATTGTTTCAAACTGTTTATTGATTCAATATTCATTTTTTAAACATCCTATAATAGGACAGCATGAATATACCCAATTAGATTTTGTAGACTGAGTCACAGTCAGAAGAATTCCTTCCTTCCTTCCTTACTCTTTGCCATTTATTCTTCTTATAATCCAAGTTTCAATATCCCATATTCTATAGTAAAGAATAGAATAGAATAGAATAGAATAGAATAGAATAGAATAGAATAGAATAGAATAGAATAGAATAGAATAGAATAGAATAGAATAGAATAGAATAGAATAGAATAGAATAGAATAGAATAGAATAGAATAGAATAGAATAAAATAGAATGGAATGGAATGGAATGGAATGGAACGGAACGGAACGGAACGGAACAGAGTAGAATAGAATAGAATAGAATAGAATAGAATAGAATAGAATAGAATAGAATAGAATAGAATAGAATAGAATAGAATAGAATAGAATAGAATAGAATAGGAGCAGGAGAACCTATACCATCTCAGACAAGTAACTGTCTTGCCTCTTTTAAAAAATCTCCAGTGATGGAGAGCCCACAATTTCTGGGAGCAAGCTATTCCACTGGTTAATTGTCTTCACTGTCAGGAAGTTTCTCCTTTATTCCAGGTTGCTTCTCTCCCTGATCAGTTTCCAACCATTGTTTCTTGTCCTGCCCTCTGGTGCTTTGGAGAATAGTTTGATGTCTTCTTCTTTGTGGTAGCCCCTCAAATACAGGAATACTGCTATCTTGTCTCCCCTATTTCTTCTTTTCTTTAGACTAGCCAAACCCAAGTCCTGCAGCCATTCTTCATACATTTTACTCTCCAGGCCTTTGATCATCTTAGTTGCTCTTCTCTGATTTTTTTCCAAACTCTCAACAACTTTTTTGTGATAGGTAAAGGTAAAGGTTCCCCCGCACATGCGTGCTAGTCGATTCAAACTCTAGGGGCTGGTGCCCATCTCCATTTCAAAGCCGAAGAGCCAGCACTTGTCCGAGGACGTCTCCATGGTCATGTGGCCAAAGGTACACAGAACGCTGTTACCTTCCCACCGTAGTGGTCCCTATTTTTCTACTTGCATTTTTACGTGCTTTAGAACTGTTAGGTTGGCAGAAGCTGGGACGAGTAACAGGCACTCACTCTGTTATGCGGCACTCGGGATTCAACCCGCCAAACTGCCGACCTTCTGATTGACAAGCTCAGCATCCTAACCCACTGAGTCACCATGTCCCTTTTGTGATATGGTGACCAAAATTGGCTGCAGTATTCCTGGTGTGGTCTTACTAGGGTTTTATAAAGTGGTACTAATACTTTGTGTGATCTTGATTCTATGCCTCTGTTTATACAACCCAGGATTGTATTAGTTTTTTGGCTGCTGTTGCACACTGCTAGCTCATGGTTAAGTTATTGTCCACTACGAGTCCAAGGTCCCTCTTACACTTACTAAGCCAGGTCTTGTCCAGTCTGTACTTGTACCTTTGATTTTTCCTGCCTAAATGTAAAACTTTTATTACTAAATTATCACTTATTACTAAGTAGGTCACTGTTGCTGAATTTTTAGAAACATAGTAGCAGCTAATTTTGTTGATTGGTAGCTTTTATTGCTGGTAATTTTTGGTTGAATAGAAGCTGTCTACAAGGCAGTAGTTCTAGCTTTCATGGCCAATGAGTGAGGATTCAGCATGCGGGAATGGGCAGAAAAAAGACAGAAAATCTACATTATTTTTTCTGTTTCCATTTTCAAGTAATTATTTGTATTGTGTACTTGTCAACTTGTTTCCCCTTTCTAGGTTGACATTCATTCAAAATTGGACAAAATATATGCAGAAATATAATGAGGTTTTATTCGTTATGGTTTACTCTATTCTGGATTTCATGGGCTTGAATTTTATAATGGTTTTTCTAGTCAAAAAGCTACTTAGCACATTCAAGAACCTAAATTTACTAACTGCAATATTTGGTCCTTTTTCAGTGTTTGGCTATCTATTGTTCCAACTTACTTGGACACAGAAAGAAAACACCTCATATGTGGAGGTTTTCTTCATACTGTTTTCCACTGCTGGATTGCTGGGTTACATATTTTTAACAAGATGCTACAAAATTATTTTGAGGCATAAGCTGAAGGACAGGAGAAACTAATGGCAAGAAAACAATAATTCAAACAATAATGGAATTCTTCTTTTTCAGTTTCCTGCCTGTTCAAAATGTGCACTTTCAATTTGGGATTTAAAATATTTGCCATTTCTCCGCATGGACTACCTGAAGTATTTTTAAAGGGATATTTAGACTCTTTCTCCCCCCCACCTTTTTTTTCTTTTTTTTCCAGGGGAGAGGGATGGACTACTTTCCATTTACTGTTGACTTTTTGTGACTATCAGCTAGTCTAAAATGTATATAAATTTATTTTTTGTCTGACTGTGGGCTCATCTAGATTAGTTCTGATATTGTTCAAAAAGAGTTTGATTTTGAAATTCCAGGGCTAATCACCAATGTACAGTTTAAGCCAATTTGAGAATGAAGATTTGAAAACTATTACAGGCTTCAGACATGGACTATTATGAGAAAATAGCAACATGTATAGCTATTGTGTCACTGTCTCCTCCTCTCCCCTTTTCTTTTCTTTTTATAAATTTTATAAAAATAACATGGATACAAGTTTCAAAGCAATATATATTTCCCTGCATTTCTTTTCAGGAAAAGCAAGCAAGCAATGAGGATTTAAAAAATGGCAAAGTGACCAACAAATTGTGTTCAGAAAAGAGCTCAAGTTAAGGAGTGACTAACAATAGCAAAAATGTTAAGTCACAAAACAACAATAACATAAAAACTCTCTTCAATATGGATACAATTATAAGAGATAATGCATTCTTATTTTGTTTAACAAAAACAAACATAATTAAAATATAACAGATATTCATATTAAACAATCAAATAATACATGTACATATGTACATATCATGATATTTTAGTCTACATAATTCATAAATGAATCATAATAACAGTTCCATAAGTGTACATAATATCCAGTATATAAAATATATAAAATGAGATGTATATCTATTAAACTCCAACAATGCACCATAATAGTCTATAATCAAAACATTTAATCATCAAATCCCAAAGTCAAAACTTGATTTTTATTGTTACCAAGCAGAAAATCTAAATTTAGTTTTCATGCAGAAGGAAAAGCAGTTAAATTGTTATCTTTAAGCAATCAGTTTTGCTATCTCTGCTAGTTCCATTAAGTTCATGATCCATTCTTCCATTGTGGGAGTTCACATATTCTTCCATCTTTATGCAAATAGAAGCCTTCCACCAATTGTCATATATAAGAACCAAGTCCCTTATTTTCTAACAGTCTGTATATCAATCCTAAAAGGAAAAAATGTGGTTTCAATTGTACATCAGCATTAAAAATCTTCTAAACCAGGAAACCAACTTATGCTAATATTTTTTAGTAATTTTAAAGGTCCACCATAAATGGTAAAAAATACTGTCACATTGCTGATGTTTCTGATATTTAACTTTCTAGTATTTGTTTAACAGTTTTTCAGGTGTTAAATACCAACAATACATTATTTCATATAAACATTTATTTCAAATTATAAGACAATGCAAATTTTCTACATATTTTTCAATTGTGGAAGCATACAGTAATACATCCATTTTTTGCCCATTTAATCATAGTCTTTAACATATTCATTTTCTTGATTCTTTGTCAATAACAACTTATATATCTTAACACAAATCTTTTTAAAAATTTCTATAACATTGGCTCATTTAAAACTGACATTTGTTGTTCTACTAGCAAAGATGTGTACTGTATGTACCAGTGAGAAAAAACACAAAGAAATGGAAATCTAAACACATTTCTTCCCACTATCTATAATTATAAAAAATCCTATTATTAACACTAAGGAGCTCCCTAGGAACTTATAACAAACAAAGATTAAGACTTTATGAATAATATCAATAATCCCTGGCAGTTCCTCATCTGTAACTTGAATCTAAAACAGATGATGTCCTATCAAGTTTATTCCTGATAAGGAAAATTCAAAGTTTCAGAATTCTTGAAAATAGTGTGAGGGTGGCATGGGAAGGTAGATCACTCTAGTATATTTTTGGAGACTCTAAACCATTATCAGATGAACTCTAATATACAACTGGCATGCTGACCATGATTATTTTATTCTTGTATTTATCTCACATGGTTTGTAAATGTGACATGAGAAATTGCATTATTGCTGATACTGTCCCTATTTCTCATAATTATTTCCAACCTGGTGAGTTCATCATTGGTGTCATTAGTTCCATTATGTTTATGCCTACAGAACTAGAAAACTTCTTGGAAGATCCCCATCTTTCATTCATTGGTGAAGTCATGTAAGTGTCCCCATCCCATTGTTCGTTGTAAGAGATTCTAAATTATATTTACATTTGTGATAATCTTCAACATACTAGAATTACTTTTAGTGACATTTTCTCTCTCTCTCTAATTCAAATGTACATGCCTTGCTTTATTTACCTGGGGTTCTTAAAGGAATTAGAAATAATTTGTTCAATTTACTAGCTGAAGATTAAAGGATTCTGACAATAAGTCACAGAAATCCTGCTGTTGAGTGCACCATTTTTAATCGGTTAAATAAAAGAAAGTAAAAGAGATTAAAGTGTTAAAAATAAAACAGATTTCAAAACAATGCATCAGAATATTTCAAGGATATACTAAGAGTTTTAGGATAAAGTCACTTCCTTTGTTTAGAGAGTTGATATTCTCTTTCTTAATAAATTAAAAAATATATTATCACTAGGCCAGACTACTAATAACGTTTTTATTGTCACAATTTATTATTGTGATTTTTCAGAATAGGAAATCTTCAGATCTTTGTTAAAATTGAAAAGCATTTAAGATATTGGGAAGTGTGTGTTTTCTGTTCAAAAACTATACAAAGCTAAACTATGTGCAATACTTGGTACACAATGTATAACACATGGATTATTGTTTTCAAAGGCAAAATATTTGGATGAAAACTACATTTGTTAGAAAGTTTCTTATGTATAAAATGTTTCTTTTATAACCTACAATTGTTATTCCAGAGTTCAGACTAAGTTTTATCAGCATATTTTGGCTTTGATATTTGCTGTAAAAGAGATCAATGAAAACCCTCAGATCTTGCCTAATGTTACTTTGGGCATCAGTATTTTTGACAGCTATGGTAGAAAATGGATTTATCATGCCACAATGAAACTTTTTTCACCTCTGAAGAGAATGATCCCCAGTTATATATGTGGCTTCCAGAACAGTTTGGTCACAATCATTGGGGCTCTTTATTCTGAAATCTCTATTGATATGGCAGATATCTTGAGGCTATACAAATTTCCACAGGTAGGATGCATGGTGAACGGTGAGTTCTTATTAAGTCATATAGATTTTTCTGAACTTTTTACATCTATATAAAGTCTATACGTGCTAATGTGTGCTTGGTATTTACTTGGTTTACACTGATTAATAAAGCATACTGTATAAAGAAAACTAATTAATAAATCTTGAGGCAATGTGGATAATAAATTCAGACTGATTGTAAAGAAAGGATCATGATCTTTACAAGAGTCCCCCAATGAAATTAGAAAAAAAGACAGTTGTTTAGTAACAAGAATTTTTATTGCAACACCAAATTATTTTGAACAATTTACAGTGACTGAAACAAGAAAAGACAATTACAAATCATTAAAAAAAATCAAGATATTCAGTGAAGGAAAGCTAGAAACTCATCTTCTGACTCAGTAAGCTTTACTGTACATGGCTTTTCTTTTTCCTTTTTCTGAGGTAGGTGACCAGGAACTATCCTTGAAGATGGTTTTCAGTTGAAATCAAGTTAAATTTTGATTTAAGTAGTTTGAATAATGAAATGTCAGCAAGAAAACAACCATGGTCAGAGAGAACCTGGGATCCTTCAAGTTAAATTTTAACCAGTCAACCAGCAAACCAACCAATCAACAAACCAACCAGCCAACAATCCAATTTTGATGTATTTCAAAAAATTCCCAGAAAACATTCTGGGAATCCTAATGTACCAAACTGAAATGCAAGCATATTATTGAAATGTAATGTTATCAATATCAAATTTGCTAGAAATTTGCTAGATGCTTAAGAATTATCTCCCAAAGTAGAGCAGCTTTGGTGCACCCGCTAGTTTAGCAAATATTTCTTCATTTTTTTCTCTTCTCTAAGCTTCTTTAATTTTCTTATTCCTGTAGTTAATATATGGATCACATCCAGAGATGCCAGATCAAAGTGAATCCTTTTTCTTCTATCACATGGTGCCAAAAGAAAACATGATATACCAAGGATTTCTTCAGTTGCTTGTATACTTCAAATGGACCTGGGTTGGGATCCTTGTGAGAGATGATGAGGAAAGATTTGTGCAGATGATCTTTTCAACTTTTCCTCTTCATGGCATTTGCATTGCCTTTTTAAAGATAATTAAACAACTGCACATCAGTAATGTATTTGTGGAACTGGAGTGGCTTGTGGAAACATTTTATCTCACTATGAACAGCAACTCTAATGTAATAATTGTCTATGAAACAACACTTCTGTATCTGAGGTTGTTGCTAAATCTTCCTAAAATTGAATCAGTGTCTATGGAGCCAAAAGGTAAAGTGTGGGTCATACCCTCCCAAATGGATCTTGCAACAGTGATTTATCAAAGAAGCTGGGATATTCAAGACATCCATGGTGCCCTCTCCTTTTCAGTATACTCCAATGAAGTTCCAGGATTTCAGCAATTTGTCCAGGGAAGAGACCATTTCTTATCTAAAGGAGATGGCTTTATCAAAGATGTGTGGGTGCATGCATTTCAATGTGGCTTTCCCAGTTTCTTGGTCAATGGGAAAGAGAGTGACATTTGCACTCTGAAAGAAAAACTGGAGGACCTTCCTGGGGCTCTTTTTGAAATGAGCATGACTGGCCATAGTTACAATTTATACAATGCAGTGTATGTTATAGCTCATGCTTTACATGCCATGCATGTAGAACAAAACCACAGTGTAAAGTTGAATGGGGGAAAACTGAATATTCAGGAGCAACAGTCATGGCAGGTACTGAACATTTATGCCTTTTTCTCTTTCTTCATACAAACATGTTTGCATCCACAATATTTTTTTTTCATACAAATCACACAAAAACAAAGAAATGAAGCATTAAGATACAATATAAATGGGGGACATATGGTAAATCTAATTTATACCCATCATACAACTCCATAATTTTCTATCCTTCAAACACTCCAGCTTTTACCATTGCCAATGCACTGCTTCATGCATTGCTACTTGTTCTTCAGCTACCCTTAGCTCTCTCTTTTATGGATCTCATCAACTCTCTTCATGAATTTCTCAATCTTGTTCTTTATCATATCCCATTCATTCTTGTTTAATAACTATGTTCTGTAATTCATTTCTCATTTATTCTCAATCTGTCAAATTATCTAAGCTTCCTTGCTTTGTACTGGTATTTAATCCATGTTCATTCACACTCTTCCTCCTTCTTATGTTTCAGCATACATATTTCACTCTCCTTTTCATGTAAGAAGCAAGGATGCATTTATACATGGATATTTTGTTTCTTTCAATAAATATTTAGGCTATGTATAACAGGATTGAAAGGATGTACCAAATGTGGAGGGCAACTTCAGATATTGTTGTAACAGTTGATGTAAAAAGTCTACTAATTACTGATTCTGTTTTAATATAAATTTTTGTGTCTTCATTGATATTCAGCTCCACCAGTTTCTGAAAAGAGTCTCATTTAATAACAGTGCTGGGGATAGGATTCAGTTCAATCAGGAGAGGGAATTGATAACTGGATTTGATATTATAAACTGGGTCACATTCCCGAACCAATCCTTCCATCGAGTAAAAGTGGGCAAGCTGGATCCCTGGGTTAAAGAGGAAAAAATTAACATTCATGATGAAATCATTACCTGGCACAACAGTTTCAACCAAGTAAGTTCTAAATATTTTTGCTTGCGTGACTGGGATGCTATCTAAAATAACCTGTATATCATTTAACACTGAAATAATATTACAGACTTACAGACATTGAGCATTTAGTTGTGATGCAGCAATTTGAAATATCCTTCAGAGAGAGGTATTTCAGGAATAAAATATTGATCTTTATTTAAAAAGTTTAAAAGTAAAGAATAGTTGCAGATTTATTCAAAAACAATAAAATGTTTAGAAAACCAGAATATAAGAATTTTAAAAAGAGTTGACAAGCTGCCAAAGTGAGTTGGTCCAAATTCAATCTCAAACATGCTTGATGAATCCTCTTGTAATATTAGACTAACGGTAGTATTTTAGTTTTTTATTCTTATATTAATGAATGAGACAAATTATCTTTTATATTTGTGGGGGAAAGGTATAAATTAAGATTTGTAAGCAAGTCATGCTAAAAGAAAGTGTACTAATAAACTGGATTAAATGTATTATTCTAATCTACTAGAATAGAATAGAATAGAATAGAATAGAATAGAATAGAATAGAATAGAATAGAATAGAATAGAATAGAATAGAATAGAATAGAATAGAATAGAATAGAATAGAATAGAATAGAGAGTTGGAAGGGACCTTATTATAAATCCCTTTATTCATTTTTCCTAGTCTACCTGCAGTAAAGTACCAATGATACTATCATTTTATAAAAGTTTTCTTTCAAAACATAATTTAATGTAAATTTTAGCCCCTTCATCCATACATTCTCCCATTTCTCTAGTGTTATAACCAATTTTTTTGCCCATTTTACCATACACTTTTTAGCATATTCATCTTCTAGATTCATCTTGAGTAGAATTTTATATACTTTAGAAATCAAGTGGTCATCTCCATAACATAAATTAACAAAACTTTTTTTATCAAGTTTATATATTTCAAAATTCTATAATAATTAAACCAATCACAAGCAAATCCTTCACTTACTAGTTGTTCTCTTGTCTTCATGTTAAATCCCTCAAATATCAATGTCTCGATAAGTCATCCATTTACATTCCAAAATCATCTCTGTTCTATGTAGTGCTTTATGAAGTGATAGCCAAAGTGGCACTTTATCAGCTAATCTTCCTTTATACTTCCACCATACACATGCAATCAATTGCTTAATAACATGAATCTCAAAGCCAGGGTTAACTTTTACTTTGTCATACAACAGATAGGCATGCCACGCAAATTTGAAATCAAAACCTTTGAAGTCTAACAGCTTTGTTTTTTTTGAAGTTGTTTAATCTTTTAACCATACCAGACAACAAGCATAATAATATAATCTAAGATCTGGCAAACTCAGATCTCCTCTATTTTTAGAATCTTGTAGCAGCTTATATTTAATTCTTGTTTTTTTATTTGGCCAAATAAATTTAGATATACCTTCCTGCCACTGTTTGAAGGTAGAATCTCTAATCCATATTGGTATAGTTTGAAATAGAAATAACATTTTAGCTAGTACATTCATTTTAATTATTGTAATTTTCCATTAGTGATAAATCTAATTTTTGCCATCTATTTAAATACCATTTAACTTCTTCCATATTTTACTATAATTATATTTGTAAAGCTTAGAATTTTCCTCAATAAGAGTCACCCCCAAGTACTATATCTTTTTCATGACTTTAAAACCAGTTTTAAATGGGAAAATTGAAAACAAATACCAGTTTTTATGAGTCCCACTGAAATAACTGGCATGGTCTAAGGCTAAAATATTTCCCAGTTTATTTTTTAACATATTTTATTATTTTTTTAACATAATCATCATTAATATTTGGTAAACAGCAAGTTGCCTGGGTTTATATTTACAAACAATCAATAACAATTAATTTCTATAATTTCATATTTCACATAACAGCTTTCCTTGATTTTCTCTTCTTCCAATAACATTCTCTTTTATCAACCTTAAATCAGTACATTTCTTAGTAATTTTACTAGATAAAAATTGAATATAGACATTTTACTAGTATTTCTATGTAACAACCATATCAATATATATATATATTTCTAATTAATCATCTTAATCACCTTGTTGTAGATCCTGTTTTTAAAGTTCTCATTTAAATTTGTTTTCCCCGCAATGTTCAAAAAACATTTCTCCCCGTTAAGATTTTCTTAGTTAATTACACTTAAGTATTTAAGTCTTTTTCCTCATACAAGCCATCCCAACACTATTATGTTTCTCATATCTTAAAAAAAACCAGAAGAAAAAAAGAAAGAATATACTACTTGAAAAACATGTCCCTCTTAAGCTAAAATACATTTATGTCCAAATTTTTTTCTATTATTTTTAAACATATTCAAACCAATATTTAATATTTGAGTATTCAATCTAATAAATCCACATCTAATCTTCTAAAAGTATTTAAAACATTCTTATTAATTATTTTTTTCTCAAAATCCATTATCCTTAAGTATCTAAAACATTTCCCTCATATAAATTATCCCAACATTTTTATATTTCTCATATCATAAACAAAAAATACTATATTGCTTAAAAGGCTTATCCCTCTTAAACTAAAATTTATTTTTATCCCAAATTTTATTTCTTTAATCATATTCAAACAAGTGCTTAATTTTTAAATAGTCCATCTGATATGTCCCATCATCTAATTTCTTAATTATAAATTTAGCCTTCATTTTTGCCAAGCATCTTTCCTAATCAGTGTGCTCCTCTGAACCAAAGGTTCTTCCCATAATTTTGTAAATATTGTTGAAGGTACAAGAGATGGGTCAAGTAAGGTGTTTTTGTGGGGATGCTTTGCCCCATTATATTCCTTGAAAATCTTTTTCTTTCTTTCTCTCATAGTTTCTCTTATCATTTTTATCTCTCCAGTTCTCATGACAGCTCTAAAAGATTTTATCAAATCTTTTTTCTTGTCTTTAGACTTATTTTGCAGTCTTGAAGTATAAGTCATCTTTTCCATGTCCAATATTTCCTGCAAGTTTTTCTCCACCTGAGTTAAATCATAGTTCCTTCCATTATTAAATTTCATCTTTAAGCCTCTTTCCTCTGGTTTATGCTCAGTTATCTGCTTTACTTGATTGCTCTCTTTTGTGGTTTTCTGAGAGTTGTGTGTTGTGAAGTTAAATTGAGGATATGTTTCATTTAAATTTTCAAAATTATTTTTGATTTCCTCATGATTTGAAGTCATTGTGATTTGCATTAGTTGTAACATAGCATACATTTCCTCCTGGAAATGTCTTTTCTTGATATGTTTTTT